>NC_142338.1:9771250-10407500 GCF_054954075.1 Amborella trichopoda | reverse complement strand
TATTAACTGTCCATTGCCTACTAGTATTAAGAATTTGATTTTTTATTGTTTCAGGTAGATGAAAATCTCACCAGCCTCGTAGCCAGCCAGTGAATCCACACACTATTGCTTTGGCCACTTCCTAGTCATGATTGCCTACCATTTTACAGGCCGAAGCATACATTGTCATATGTTTCATTGTGTCAAGGATTTGATGTTCTGACATACCATCTATATTCTAATTGACTATAGTTCGTCCTGAATAAGATGTGGTATGGGATATTAAGTTTTCTTTAAATTGGATATCTACTGGTGTAGGTCTATGATGGTAATGTCTAGCTGTAGTAGGTTTCCATCCTTTACTATAGGCTATTCGTTGTACATGTGAATTCTAGAATTCTGTGAATGCTAATTGTGACAATTATGGTATCAGAGCAATAGGTTTAAGATTTTTAGGAAATTTAAAAATATTTTTCAATAATCAGGTACACAAATTTAGAGGACTAAATTTCTTTAAGGGGGGAAGAATGTAACAATCCTAAACTTTTGAAAAAAACAAAAAAGAAGAAAAAAATAAACTTTTAATACATGATGATTCGTTTGAACATGATGGTTCTTAGGGACCATCTCTACTTTTCAAAGCTTTTCGTTTAAAAGCTTTGTTGCTTCTTTGCTCTTGCCACGTCCACTAAAGGACGTGGGCTTTAGTCGTTTAAAGCGTAAGCTAACGCTCACACCTGTAATGTAATAAAAGAATAAAATAATATATTAGTAGAATTTAAATTCAGAGAGATGAGGACTCCTACCTTAGAAAACTTATGAGATTTTTCTCTCTGGTCGAAACACAGTGAACTCCACTCTCTAGCCGAATTTTTATTGGAAGCTCCTTCTCAAGTATTTGTGGGTAAGTGACATCGTCTTCCTGAAAAATAGTATGTTTTTAATAAATAGTGATATTTCCGTCCAGGATCTTTATTTTATAAGTTTTGTGTGTAAGTGACATCGTCTTCCTGAAAAATAGTCTGTTTTTAATAAATAGTGATATTTCCGTCCAGGATCTTTATTTTATAAGTTTGGTGTGTAAGTGACATCGTCTTCCTGAAAAATAGTCTGTTTTTAATAAATAGTGATATTTCCGTCTAGGATCTTTATTTTATAAGTTTTGTGTGTAAGTGACATCGTCTTCCTGAAAAATAGTATGTTTTTAATAACTAGTGATATTTCCGTCCAGGATCTTTATTTTATAAGTTTTATGTGTAAGTGACATCGTCTTCTTGAAAAATAGTCTGTTTTTAATAAATAGTGATATTTTCGTCCAGGATCTTTATTTTATAAGTTTTGTGTGTAAGTGACATCGTCTTCCTGAAAAATAGTCTGTTTTTAATAAATAGTGATATTTCCGTCCAGGATCTTTATTTTATAAGTTTTGTGTGTAAGTGACATAGTCTTCTTGAAAAATAGTCTGTTTTTAATAAATAGTGATATTTTCGTCCAGGATCTTTATTTTATAAGTTTGGTGTGTAAGTGACATCGTCTTCCTGAAAAATAGTCTGTTTTTAATAAATAGTGATATTTCCGTCTAGGATCTTTATTTTATAAGTTTTATGTGTAAGTGACATCGTCTTCCTGAAAAATAGTATGTTTTTAATAAATAGTGATATTTCCGTCCAGGATCTTTATTTTATAAGTTTTGTGTGTAAGTGACATCGTCTTCTTGAAAAATAGTCTGTTTTTAATAAATAGTGATATTTCCGTCCAGGATCTTTATTTTATAAGTTTTGTGTGTAAGTGACATCGTCTTCCTGAAAAATAGTCTGTTTTTAATAAATAGTGATATTTCCGTCCAGGATCTTTATTTTATAAGTTTTGTGTGTAAGTGACATCGTCTTCCTGAAAAATAGTCTGTTTTTAATAAATAGTGATATTTCCGTCCAAGATCTTTATTTTATAAGTTTGGTGTGTAAGTGACATCGTCTTCCTGAAAAATAGTCTGTTTTTAATAAATAGTGATATTTCCGTCTAGGATCTTTATTTTATAAGTTTTGTGTGTAAGTGACATCGTCTTCTTGAAAAATAGTATGTTTTTAATAAATAGTGATATTTCTGTCCAGGATCTTTATTTTATAAGTTTTGTGTGTAAGTGACATCGTCTTCTTGAAAAATAGTCTGTTTTTAATAAGTAGTGATATTTCCGGCCAGGATCTTTATTTTATAAGTTTTGTGTGTAAGTGACATCGTCTTCCTGAAAAATAGTCTGTTTTTAATAAATAGTGATATTTCCGTCCAGGATCTTTATTTTATAAGTTTTTTGTGTAAGTGACCCCATTGTCTCGAAAAATAATCCATTCTTTTTAAAAATGAAATGAAATAATTATTTCTGCTTATTATCATGAATTTTAGGCGCGATAAATTTTATGCGCACGTGACCTCATTATCTTGAAAAATAATCTTTTTAATAAAAATTGTGATATTTTATCTATGTTAGAAATTTTGAATGCTGTCAATTAGAAAAATAAATTTATTTATTTTTTTTGTCTATTGTTAGAAATAAATGTGATATTTCTGCTTTTAGTAAAATTGTGATATTTCTTTCTACTGTTTTGAATATTTAGACATTGTAAAATTCATGTGCAAATGACTGCCTTATTATTTAAAAATTGACATTTTTATAATTGATTATAGTATTGTTGTGAAATGTTTATTTGCAAATTAACATCCCATAAATTGTGATAATTCCGTATTCTTGAATTTCTATAAGAGTTTTCCTATACATATTAGATTGGCAATTATGCTAGAATGTCTTTACGCATTGCTACCTTTCTAAATTTGAGCCCAAAATATTTGATTAGTTGAAATGTTATTGAAAGTGACTGTTATTAATAGTTTTAGTGAAATTCATATTAGTGATTTCAATGATATGTTGAGTACATGATATTTGCTGCTTTCGAATGTTTAAAGAGATTTTGAAATAATTTAAGTATGCAAGTTGACTCATCCGGTTCGCTGGTGAGGTATAAGTGGACCTATCCGGGACGTCGGTAGGGATTAAGTGGACTCATCCGGTACGCCGGTGAGGTATAAGTGGACCTGCAGGGATTAAGTGGACCTATCTGGGACGCCGATAGGGATTAAGTGAACCTATCAGGACGCTGATGGGGTATATAGGTGACCTACTTGGGACGCCAGTAGGGTATTTTGTGAAATCTTTTGAATTATGCATTGACGCGTTAAAGTGTTATGTGCATTTCAATTATTCGGATTATACTTAATTATGCATTTATTGAAAGTGAAACTGTTGATGCATTTCTGTTAATAGATCTTCTTTTTGAAAATATTGATATCTTTCAACCATAATTATTTTTAGGATTATGATGATCACTTACTGAGTAGCCAAACTCATCAAACTATGATAAACATTTTTCAGGATAATTGCGGTTTCATTTGTATCCTCGTCAAGATCAACTTTGGGAAGATATTGTAGTTTTGCTTAAACTTTCTTTTGTTACTTTGTAAGACCTCGCCACTGTAAATTTGTCCTATCAATAGATGTATATATGTTTTGTCTGTCACATCTCGGGGTGTGACACTAATTCTTGATTTTCTAGAGTGTCTTGAATCATGGGTTCTTCTTCTTGAAGAGTTAATGTTGAAGATTCTGGTAGCATTTTTTATTTCCCTTTTGAATCTTTTATGTCTAATTCAGATAATTTTGATATCAATTGATCCATTAGATTGGTATTAGTTTCTCCCATGTGAAATTTTTCTTTATTTAGCTCAGGAGGTGGTTTGAAGAATAAGGTTTTTTTCGATTCTTGAATAGGGTTTGGTTTAATCATATTTTCTATTCTTAAAGTTTGTTTTCCTATTGATTGCATAAATAAATTAGTATAATTATTTTGTTCTATAATATGGGGAATTAATTATGTTCTATGAACTATTTCTTCAGTAGTCATTTTATAGGGAGTAGTTTTTGTTTCTAACACAAGAGAGCTTTCTCCTTCTTTGTTTGTTCCTTTTATGATAATACTTCGCTCTGGAGGATGAACACTAGTAATACTTGTGCCTTCTATGGTATTATAGGTAGTATACTGCTTTTCTATTGTATTTATTTCAAAATTAGGAACTTTAGCATTTTTTTCTTTTAAGATATTTCTTAACCAAGTAAAAAATCCTATAGTGCAAGTTTTAGATTTATATAGTTTATTATATTTTTTTATGGAATAATTCTATTAATCTCGGTTCAAATTTTTTCAAATACCAATTTCTTATGTCTTTATTTTCGTCTGAGACATAATCTTGTTCTATCCATTGTTTTGTTACTCTTTCTGGAATAGTAAGAGTTAAAACATGGAAATCCATTTCAGTATCTAATAGATCAGGTTCAGTTTTTACTGTGGATTGGTATTGACGGATAACTATATTATCTCTGGTTCGTAATAGACTTTGTATTCTCGGATGCATACTACTTGAAGTAGAGTTCCTGGATGATTCAATAGGTTTAGGGTTTAGATTGATACTAGCATCATCCCTAGTATGTCTGATAATTTGATTTGGAAATTTTATTTCTATTCTCCCATCAGTATGTACAATAATTTTATCAGAAATATTATGAATGGGCGCCTTTAAATGTTGGTTTTCATTTTGTATATTCCATGATTCTGGTAATACAATATCTGACCATTGTATGGTTTTTGGAATTATTACATTAGATTTTTCTATGTTTGTTTGAAAGAAAGTAGTTTTTCCCTTAGTGTCTATTTGTATAGCATTTGGGCATAAGGTATTCATTACTCTAAAATATATGCGATATGCTATAACAATATTTTGTAATCTTGAAAACATATCAAAACCTTGAGTTTTAAGATTTAATGATAATACCTTTAGTATATTTGAATCACTTAATGATATAGAATAATCTGAAAAACAGTTGAAATAGATAGGTCCACTACATAAACTAGATTCTATCATACCTAATAAGGAATCAGAAAACCTATTATGTCTAGTATCTCTTAAGCATGCTAAAATAGAGGTATTTAATCCTAACCTAGTTATTGGTTTAATAGCTATTTGAATTAGTCCTATATGTAGATAATTATAACTTTTATTCTTATGTGCTTGTATTATTTTATCAGATAATAACTAGAAATTTTCTTGATTATTAGTTACTGATAAAGTTTGCTCTACAATTTTTATAGCATAACCTACTTTTAATTCAAACGTTCCTTTCCTATTTATATCTGATATAGGTACTTTTGGTATATTCCAGTTTGATATTTGTTTTTCTATATTGTCTATTACAACTTCTTCTTTGTTTTTTATCCTTAAAGTATTACTTGCTTGTGATAGTGTTCTACTTGATAGATTCCTAATAAAATTTGTCATTATTAGTTTGCGGATGAGTGCTTTTTGGACTACCTCTTATGTTTCTTTCGACCTCAGCGGCTCTCCTGGCCTTAACTGTCTTTTTGGACTGGGTGTCTAAACCTCAACTCTCGGTCCAACTTTCTCTAATGGTAAATTTAATTAGTATTTCTACCTTATAGAGTACTATCACTTACACTTAATAATCTTTAGATAATAACTGAGTTTCGAAGTTGGTGTTACAGAGTTGGCTCTGATACCATTGACACGCCAAGATCTACTCTGTTTATAAATTCTTCTAAGATCTACTCTGTTTATAAATTCTTCTAAATTCTAAAATATTTCACATACATGAGAATAATTAAAATTAGAACTAAAGAGAAAGGAGATATATCAACTAAGATCCAAGTAGTATAAGTAGCTTCATAAATTTGTACACTATAAACTGCTCTAAATTGCATAATAATAATATCATTTACAAAACCAACTTAGTACAAATCTTAACCAACTGTTACAGACTAACTAACTGTTTACAAACCAACTTAGTACAAATCTTAACCAACTGTTACAGACTAACTAACTGTTTACAACAAATAGACTGTAATACAGAAAATAAAAAACAAAAAGAGTACTTACAAAACACACAAACAATAACTGCAGAAATCCTTCCACTCTGGTGGATAGTGGCTTGGTAACAGTGAGTGAGTACAATCACACATAAGATAGTAATTTAGACACAAACTGTATACATAACTTTAGAGGAAGAGAGAAAATAGAAAGCTAGAGGGAGAGCTGAGAGAGTAGTTGCTAAGACTCTTTGAAGTGTTTTTCGACCTGCCTTGCTTCTGAGGGATACAGCTCCTTATATAGCCATGGACGTGAAGAGGGAATTTATTTCAGTTGATTGCTTTTGTTGGATGTTGCCAGATGGACGGGTGATGATTGCTTGTCGGTAAGTAGTGGAGGACAGGTGGTTGGCTGTGAAGGAAAGTAGGAAAGTAGTGGACAGGTGGTTGGCTGTGAGGGAAGGTAGGAAAGCCGTTGCTTTATCTTTTTGCTAGTGGGAATATTCTTTTGTCGTGACGTATCGGTGCTTTGTCATTTAGCGTCGGCGATAGAATGTTCCTTTTGCTTTATGGTTTATCATCGGGATAGAGCATCTGCTTTTGGTCGGCTGAGAGGGACAGAGCATCTGCTTTTATTTGATGTGATATGATGTGACAGATACATAGGCATCTTTGGATACTTCGGGTTGTAGCTTGGCCTGGTCTTTGTACAAAGTATGCTTTTGGGACATACCATGTCCTGTTGGATCTCGATTTGGTGAATCATTTAAAACATTTATTTCCGGTGTACCTTCTTCATTATGGATTTGAGCCATTTCTGCCTCTTCTTCGAACATTTTTAACAGTTGTTTTTCAAGCTCATCTTTGCTTGCTTTGGGGTTTTGTTTTTTCATCATTGTAATATAATCAGCAAGACTATTTGGGTTGGCATAAGAGGGAGAACCATGATTAGTAGGGATTTGTTTGAGTTGTATAGTATCCGATTCAAGATTATGGTAGACAAAAACGTCCTACCATTTGATAGCAATTTGTTTGCCAATACAGGGAATATATTCATGATTATTATTAGTATTTGCAGATATAGTAAATGACCACTTCAATATCCATAGAATTTGGTAAAGTGAAATAAAATACAAATGATAATTAATATTGGGATCACTCCCATTTTTTTTCGATGAAGCGAGTTTGGGATACCTGTTGAGACTCAGGTAATATTTGGGATGAGGATCCCCATATAGCAAACCAGTTTCGAAACCAGTTCGGAAATGGGGTTGTTACGGGCATCTTTAATTGCAGAAACCAAGTGTGCGAATTATATGGGTTTTGTATGGCTAGAACTTTATGCCAAGCATCAATATAATCTGAATGATGGTAATACTTATTTGGGAATTCAGGGGAATATAATTTTTTTACTCTAGATGGGTCTGATCCCCATTCTTCAAAAGATAATATTTTTCTTATTTGTAATTTCGAATAAGCAACTATTTTTGAATTTTTCTGGTGATAGTGAACCAGTGAAATAGATTTTATTTCTAGTAAAATCATCTCGTACCATTCTCTGCTTTTGCTGCCATTCGAAGGACAGAGGTTATTGCACAAATAATATTTGGCAACTGTATTTGGGTTGTCTAAAACATGTTTATCTTCAATAATGGCATCAGCTATAAAATAAGATTCTTCGTACTGGGATTTTCCAGTAGAAGTTGTCTTTCTTAGTATGGGTGATTGTTGAAAACCTGGAGTATGTGGAGAAGATGGAGTTAGTCTTGAATATATTGGATATGTAATATTTGGGGAATATGTTTGTGGACTAGTGGGTGTGCTGCTAGGTGAATAGGTTGTCACACTTCTTATTGGAGATTGTGTAATATTAGCTGGGATAATATCTAAAAAAGTTTCCATTGGTGCTTTGCCCTTTTGCTCAGCAGTATTCGTATTCATATTCATATAAAATAAAGATAAAGGAAATGATAAAGGTGGTGGATCAAATTGATCAGTGTTGCCCCCTTGCAAAAATTCACAAGTAAGAAAATCAGAAAAATGGTTAGCAGTACCTTTGAGATGTTCAATGGAAAAGTCAAAGGAGGATAAGATAGCTTACCATCGAGCAAAGATTTGCTTGGAGACAAGGTTTTGCACATCCTTAGTAAGAATATCAGTAGCTGTTTTGCAATCTGTTCTAATAAGAAAATGAGTATTTAAAATATCAATCTGAAATTTGGTAACACAATGTACTATAGCAAGGATTTCTTTTTTAACAGTGAAATAGTTTTATTGAGTGGAATTCCATGCTTTAGAAGTATAACGAATTAATTGTTTGGTAGAATTGATGCGTTGTTTTAATATGCCACCTAGTCCTAATTCAGAAGCATCACATTCTATGATTTTAAAAGTATTAGGATTGGCTAAAGTTAGACAAGGTAATTTCTTGGCTTTGAGTTTTATTTTCTTCACAGCTTGAGTACGTTCTTCTGTCCATTTAGGATGATTCTTTTTTAGTCTATCATATAAAAGTTGGCATCTAATGCTAAATTTTCATAAAAATCTACTATATAATTTAAGATTCCTAAAAAGTGTTGTAATTCTGTTTTATTGAGAATAACATCTGGGAATTTCTCCGCTAATTGGATAGATCTTTCAATTGGTAAGATGGTACCATAATTAATATGATGTCCTAAAAATCTTATTTTTGTTTGGAATAAATTTATCTTTTTAGCAGAGACAACTAATCCTACACGTTTATTGCATTGATGAAGACTTTAATGTGTTTAAAATGTTGCTTTATATTTCTTGAAAAAACTAATACATCATCAATATATACTATCATAAATTGGTAATATGGATTAAATACATCATTCATAATTTTTTGAAATTCTGATGGAGCATTTTTTAAACCAAATGGCATTACATTCCATTCATATTGTCCAAAAGGGACATTGAATGCATTTTTATATTTATCTTCTTCTTTCATTTGTATTTGCCAATATCTTGATTTTAGATCAAATGTATAAAAGATTGTAGCTAGAGCTAATCTATCTAACAAATCTTTTTTATTTGGAATTGGATATCTTATCCATTGGAGGACTTTATTTAAAGGTTTGTAATTAATAACTATTCTAGGAATTCTTCGTTCTTTTTCAGCATTTTTATTTACATAGAATGCAGCACAGTTCCAAGGAGATGTACTTGATCTAATTAATTGTTTAGCTAATAATTCTTTTATTTCTATTTGGCATGTTTCTAATAGGGTAGAATTCATTTGAACTGGTCTTGCCTTAGTAGGTATTTTTGTTTCTTCAAATCCTGATTCATAAGGTAATCCAACGACATGTTTTTTCCTATCCCAGAAAGCATTGGGTATCTCACTACATATTTCTTGTTCTATTTGCTTCTTAATATTTTGTATTTGTTCTATTGTTTCTTTCTTTTGCAACTCATCTTCAGTACTTTTATAATTAATTTCTTCTTTTAAAGAGAACAAGAATGATTCTTTATTTTTTCTAGAGGTTTTAACACTATTAATTTCTTTAATTTTAGGTTTATCTATAAATTCAAATATTATTTTATTACCTGCCATGTTGTTTCTATTCCTGTGTAATTAATTATTATGGGATATAATAATGTAAGAAATGAGACTCCTAATATAACTGCTTGACTCGGTCCTTTAACCATAATAAAAAGAGTTGGAAAACAATGTCCATTGTTGCAGACTACAGCAGTAGATAATTTATATTTTATGAATAATCGATTACCATCTGCAGTATTTAATATTTGAGTTGTTTTGTCAAAATATTTTGTAGGGACTAAACCTTCATTAATACAATTCAAATCTGCACCTGAATCTATAAGAGCTAATGATTGGAAATTGTATTCATTCTGAATAATAATTGTGACAAGTACACCATTTTTGAGTTATAATTTCATTAAGTACATTTACAGATCTGTTACTGTCTTTAGGTTTATTATCTAATGAATCTATAACATCTAGAGGATCTATAACATCTAGAGGCTCTATAACTGGATCCAGTAATTGGTCAAATTCAAGTTCATCTGTATTACTTATTTCCTCTTTTTAAGTCTGTAACAGTTGGTTAAGATTTGTACTAAGTTGGTTTGTAAACAGTTAGTTAGTCTGTAACAGTTGGTTAAGATTTGTACTAAGTTGGTTTCGTAAATGATATTATGCAATTTAGAGCAGTTTATAGTGTAAAAATTTATGAAGCTACTTATACTACTTGGATCTTAGTTGATATATCTCCTTTCTCTTTCGTTATGATTTTAATTATTCTCCTATATGTGAAATATTTTAGAATGTAGAAGAATTTATAAACAGAGTAGATCTTGGAGTGTCAATGGTATCAAAGCCAACTCTGTAACACCAACTTCGAAACTCAGTTATTATCTAAAGATTATTAAGTGTAAGTGATAGTACTCTATAAGGTAGAAACACTAATTAAATTTACCATTAGAGAAAGTTGGACTGAGAGTTGAGGCTTAGACACCCAGTCCAAAAAGACCGTTAAGGCCAGGAGAGCCGCTGAGGTCGAAAGAGACATAAGAGGTAGTCCAAAAAGCACTCATCCGCAAGCTAATAATGGCAAATTTTATTAGGAATCTATCAAGTAGAACACTACCACAAGCAAGTAATACTCTAAAGATAAAAAACAAGGAAGAAGTTGTAATAGACAATATAGAAAACAAATATCAAACTGGAATATACCAAAAGTACCTATATCAGATATATATAGGAAAGGAACGTTTGAATTAAAAGTAGGTTATGCTAAAAAGACTGTAGAGCAAACTTTATCAGTAACTAGTAATCAAGAAAATTTTCAGTTATTATCTGATAAAATAATACAATCACATAAGAATAAAAGTTATAATTATCTACATATAGGGTTAATTCAAATAGCTATTAAACCATTAACTAGGTTAGGATTAAATACCTCTATTTTAGCATGCTTAAGAGATACTAGACATAATAGGTTTTCTGATTCCTTATTAGGTATGATAGAATCTAGTTTATGTAGTGGACCTATCTATTTCAACTGTTTTCCAGATTATTCTATATCATTAAGTGATTCAAATATACTAAAGGTATTATCATTAAATCTTAAAACTCAAGGTTTTGATATGCTTCCAGGATCACAAAATATTGCTATAGTATATCGCATATATTATAAAGTAATGAATACTTTATACCTAAATGCTATACAAATAGACACGAAGGGAAAAACTACTTTCTTTCAAACAAACATAAACAAATCTAATGTAATAATTCCAAAAACCATACAATGGTCAGATATTGTATTACCAGAATCATGGAATATACAAAATGAAAACCAACATTTAAAGGCACCCATTCATAATATTCCTGATAAAATTTTTGAACATACTGATGGGAGAATAGAAATACAATTTCCAAATCAAATTATCAGACATACTAGGGATGATGCTAGTATCAATCTAAACCCTAAAACTATTGAATCATTCAGGAACTCTACTTCAAGTAGTATGCATCCGAGAATACAAAGTCTATTACGAACCAGAGATAATATAGTTATCCCTCAATACCAATCCACAGTAAAAACTGAACCTGATCTATCAGATACCGAAATGGATTTCCATGTTTTAACTCTTACTATTCCAGAAAGAGTAACAAAACAATGGATAGAACAGAATTATGTCTCAGACGAAAATAAAGACATAAAAAATTGGTAATTGAAAAAATTTGAACCTAGATTAATAGAATTATTTCATAAAAAATAAAATAAAATATATAAATCTAAAACTTGCACTATAGGATTTTTTACTTAGTTAAGAAATATCTTAAAAGAAAAAAATGTTAAAGTTCCTAATTTTGAAATAAATAAAATAGAAAAGCAGTATACTACCTATAATACCATATAAGGCACTAGTATTACTAATGTTCATCCTCCAGGACGAAGTATTATCATAAAAGGAACAAATAAAGAAGGAAAAAGCTCTCTTGTGTCAGAAACAATAGCTACTCCCTATAAAATGACTACTAGAGAAATAGTTCATAGAACATAATTAATTCCCCATATTATAGAACAAAATAATTATACTAATTTATTTATGCAATCAATAGGAAAACAAACTTTAATAATAGAAAATATGATTAAACCAAACCCTATTCAAGAATCGAAAAAAACCTTATTCTTCAAACCACCTCCTGAGCTAAATAAAGAAAAATTTCACATGGGAGAAACTCCCCCTTCAAATTTAATCATAATATATAATTTTGATGTAAAATTTTCTTGAGATTATCTCAAAATCTAATTTTATATCTAATTATAAAATTTTAAATTTAAAAATAGTTAAAATCAAGTAAATCTATAAACATATGAAAATCTTGAAAATGGACAGTGTAGATAATATGTTGTAAGATGCACTATTTCTGAGACTTTAAATCTTTTTAATTTTCTGACTCAGACATCTCGATGTCGAGATGATCAATTACAGGGTTTTTCAACATCAAAACAACTTTTTCCAATGGAGTTTTGAGGTGCAGCCGTAGTTCTACATTATAAGGTTGCAACCTTATATAAACTTTTTCATATATATATATATATATATATATATATATATATATATATATAT
Source organism: Amborella trichopoda (assembly GCF_054954075.1). Classification (NCBI taxonomy): domain Eukaryota; kingdom Viridiplantae; phylum Streptophyta; class Magnoliopsida; order Amborellales; family Amborellaceae; genus Amborella; species Amborella trichopoda. The sequence goes on along the minus strand of NC_142338.1, from coordinate 10,394,970 downwards.
ATATATATATATATATATATATATATATATATATATATCTGTGTGTGTGTGTGTGAAAAAGTTTATATAAGGTTGCAACTTTAAAATGTACAATTACATATGCGTCTCAAAAATCCATCGGAAAATATGAAAAACCTATATTTGATCATCTCAACATCGAGATTAATGAATATGAATAAAATAAAGAATTTTAAGTTCCAAAAATAGTGCATCATACAACACATTATCTAGACCGTGGATTTTCAAAATTTTCATTTATAGATTTTACTTGATTTTAAGCATTTTTGGAGTTTAAAGTTTTATAATTAGATATAAAAATAGATTTCAGATAATCCTAATAATTTTTTACACCAAAATTGTATGTTATGATAAAATTTGGAGGTGCTCCTTTATTGGATTGTTTAAGGTCACAACCTTATAGAAACCACATTCATATATATATATATATATATATATATATATATATATATATATATATATATATATATATATATATATATATATATATATAACAGTGATTTCATGCAACTATTGTATAATAATATGATGCAATAGCCTTCAAAAACCATGTTAGAGACATTTGTTTGATCTAAATTATAAAATATACACTATTTTCATTCTAATAAACAATCACAGAAAAGAAAATTAGAGAATGCAACCTAGAAAGTATTATTTTAGCCCAATTAACATAGACCTTCCATTTTGGTGAGATGCTTAGATCTTGGCCTTAGAATGATCATTTTCCTTTCAAATTTTTTAATTAATTTTATTATCATTAGATTAACAATATTAAAAAATAAAAAAAATTTTAAATTCATTAAGACGTAGATCTTGAAATTCATCAAATGGACGGTCCAGATTCATTGTTCGATGGGACTCATTTTTACTATATATAGGGTGCAAATTAGTTTTTCTTTTTTTAGATTGATTATTGAGATGAAATGAGTATGTGTGCAAAATTTTGGATTATACAAATACCATAAATATGATTTTCTAGAAATATAGTTGAATTATACTATGATACAAGCGTTTCATAAAATCACTAACGCTTTATATTTATAGAGTACAAGGTGCTCCTTCAGGTAAGTTACCTCGAGGTTGGATGGAGCACTTGTTCAAACATCAATCTCCTTGTGAAGAACAAAGGTGAAAACAGAAGAAAACATTATCCATATTGTGATCAATTTAACATTACAAAACCCCTCCTTTTATGAAATGAGTCTTTCGTGGAAGCCCTACTATTTATCTTGAATGATTTACCAAAAACAAAACCTTTTACAGGTATGTATCTGGAATCCTTTATAAATTTGTTAGAACAGAATAAAGAACACAAAGCAGTTCCTTATGACCAAAATACAAAATAAACAAGATGTCCTGAAATAAAAAAATAATATAAAACAAAAAAAATAAAAAATAAATAAAAGAACTGGTCAGATCTCTAAAAGAATTTAAAAATATCGTAAGTTTGAAAGACAAATTTTGTGAAAATTAACAAAACATGTAGATTTCAAACTTGGAATCCTTCGTCAAAAGAGCATGCAAGAGTGCAAAGAATGGAACTTGCAGAGATGCCATGATCCACGTGCTCGTATTGATTGGGGACAGTTCAACAACAAAGTCAATGAGATGGATGCAATTGCACACCCTCTTTTCTCATTTCAAAATAACAAGCATTGAAAACAGAATTTAGCAATGAGGACTCTCTAATAATGCAATTGCAGCTCAAGGGGAAACGAAACAGACACTTTATCGTCCCCGATGAGCACCGTGCTTACTCCAGCCGGCACAACTTGGTACGCCGTCTCCTCCACCACAGTGAAACTCTGGCATCCATTCAGCTTAAACTTCACCACCTCACTGCCACCCGCGGACACAAACACCCTCTGAAACCCGACGAGCTGCTTAAGGGGCATGCCTAACAACCCGGAAGGCGGCACAGTGTAAACCATGACCACATGGCTGCCACCTATCGTGCCGACATTTTGCACTATGACTTCGATCTCAAAGGTCTTAGCACAACTCAAATCAGAAACAAGAGCGGCAGGGCACGGGGGTGGTTTGACACTTTCAGCGTACGATAGTTGTCGACATTGTACATACTTCCCCAAGTGGATCGCCAGGCTCTTGGTTGCAGTTTTTAAGGTGTAGTTAAAACTAGTGTAGCTCAGGCCGTAACCGAAGGGGAAGAGGGGTTTGCCAGAGAAGAACTTGTAGGTTCTTCCGGGATATCCCAAATCATCGATGGGTCTCAACGGCATTGATGTCATGGGGAACTGGTGTACGTAGTCTGCTTGGTACCATGTGATGGGGAGCCGGCCACCTGACAAATTTTGAGTTGGAACCCATTAATAAATAGTGACATATCTGAAATTCCACTCTTCCTCTTGCTCAAGTAATGAAATGCCAAGAATTCACTAATAAGATCAATGAAGTGATTGAAAGCACTTTTTATCTCTTTCTAAATAGAACGCAAAATAGCACCCCCAATGTAGCTAGAATTGTATCCTTTTCCCAATATAATACAAAAATAGCATCCTAATGCAGAAAGACATTGACATAAATGAGAAGAGAAACTAAGGCTACTCATTTTACAAATGAATAACCATGTGCTAAAAATAGAATGGCAAAACAATATTCATATAGACTACACCAAAAAGTTGGGATAAAGCTCAGATGATCATGAATAGAAAAATGTTTGCGATGAAATTTCGAAGAACGAGTTTCGAAAGGAATGCCTCAAACTTCAAGTGGTCTTTTGCATTTATGACAGTCCTGGTTTAATCCTTTGAAAGCTAATCTAAGATGTGCCTTTTCTTACTTTTTTTTCACTCTCATATAAGGGGACTTTTTTTTCGAATTTTGAGATCCTTTGGACAAAATGGAGAAAATACTTCAGTTGTAATTCTAGAAAAGAAAGCTTCCACTAGGATAAACAAACTATTGCACAGGGGAAACAAAATGAACCACAAACCTGGATTGTAATGCCCATAGATTACATCAGCGATGGCACGCCCTCCTTCACCACCCGGATAACCGGCCCACACAACTGCAGATACGTTGGGGTTGTCCATGGCAAAGGAAATATCGACACCTCCAGCAGACAAAATGACCAAAATGACAGGCCCCTTGGCGGCATCCGCAATCTCACTGATCAATTGATGTTGGTAACCGGGAAGGAGAAGATCATTCCTATCACGGCCTTCAGCCTCCACCGACAAGTCGATTCCCATGAGGAGGATGGTGGCATCAGCGTTTTTTGCTGCCGTTACAGCCCGATGAAACAGGGTCATGTTCAGGCAATTTATGTCTGCACATCCAGGTTCATAACTTACATTGGCATACTCTGAAAGTCCTATGAGAGGGGTCATATTTCTACACGGATATCCTGCAAATGAGAACACAAACAAGAATTAAGGAAATCGATCTGTAAAACTCAAAAAGTAGTAGTAATGGGGAAGTAAGAATCATTTTCACCCCTTTACTTACCTTCATAATTCCCGATCATCGCATTGGAGGCATTGCCATGGGGACCGACCACCACGACATTCTTATGTTTGAGCTTGTTCAGAGGAAGGCCACCCATGGAATTGTTGAGTAGGACTATGCCTTCCCTAGCAGCCTCTGCCGCTAGCTCAATATTGGAGTCAGAGCACACATCGGACTTGCCGAGGCCTGCATAAACAGGGCTTCCATCAAAAAAGCCCAGCCTCATGAGTACCATGTACAAATTGTTCAAGGCCTTATCAATGTCAGCCTGTCTGACCTTGCCCTGGGAAACTGAAGAATTGGTGTATTTGGTGAAATAGAGTCCACAGTCCAAATCCAATCCTGTAACCACCAGCCCACGATGTAAAATTAAATCACAAGCGGATTGGTAAGTAAAAAAATTACCAATATATATGTTTGGCATAGCAGTATCAAGAATAAAATCCAAGAAGAGGATAATCGCATCGGAGGTTCCTGCCTGCTCGGAGGGTTTGTGCCACAGTGTCCTCTGGGGTGTCATTGAGGAATTTGTGGCCATGATGCATCACTTCCAGTGAATCACAGTCAGAAACAATATACCTATAACAATTGATTTCAAATGGGGCAAAGTTATATGAGGTGAGGATCATAGCACCACAATCAGAAGTTGGCAAACATGTAGAAGGAAAGAACAGAAGTTGGCAAACATGTAGAAGGAAAGAATAGGGAAAAAACTGGGATATGAAGACGAGAAAAAAGAAATTGCATATGCTCCATCACTCACCCATGGAGGTTCCATTCTCCTCGAATGGTCTCTGAGAGAAGCTTGGGATCTGCGCATGTAGGTATGCCATTGACCCTGTTGTAAGAGCACATGACGCTGCTGACATCGCCGTCCCGCACACACATCTCAAAGGGGCGGACGAACGTCTCTAACATGTCCCTCTCTGTCACCTGCCCATCTCAAATCATCAAAAACCATGGAGACGAGAAGAATAAGCGACCATTGTTTAAAAGTAAATGAATCAATGGCATCCATGTTCTTACCCTCGCGTCGAAATGGTAGCGGTCGACACCTTGCCAATTATCGACATCATAAGCTGCGTAGTGCTTGCAGCATGCAGCAACTTTGAGGGGCCTTGTGTTCAAGTCCTCCTCTGTTGTGTTGGTGCCAGGAGTGGTTCCCTCGACATCTTGAAGGCCCCTGACATAGTTCACGGCGTAGCGTCCCACCGTATATGGGTCTTCCCCAGGTGTCTCCATGATCCTCCCCCATCTTGGATCCCTAGCCACATTGATATTCGGGCTCCAGAATGTTAGGCCAGCCAAACCCAGATTGTTCATGGCTCTGGCCTCGGTAGAAACCACCTAAAATGCACATACAAAAGGCATGGAACTTCAGCATCATTTTTTAGGATGATTTTGTATGATAGAGGTAAGCAGGTCTCTGGTTTAATGTTTCCACTTGGAATTAGGCTGCATGGAAATACGGGGTTAGCGTTGCTCAAGCAGTGTTTAAGGGTTAATCATCCTGGTTTGTACGAGGGAAGCCACAAAGACAATATTCATAAAATATTTTTCCCTTTTTTGTGGGTATGTGTGGTTTTTCCCAGCCTGCCAAATCCGGGTCTGGTACCCATAATAAAGGTACTATTTTTCAATCCACCTCGTGGCTTGGTCTCCGCCGTTACCCCAAGTGAGTAACTCGCCCAAGTAGGACCAAGATGCCTTTAAATATAAAAGAAGAAATTCAAAAAATTGCATAAAAAAAAAATATATCTAAGTAAAATAAATTTGAAGGAACTGTAAGAAATCCCATAAAAAAAAATATAAAACATCTGTTTATAAAAAAATTAATTTATGGTTGGTTTAAAAAAAATATTCAAAAAATAGGAAAATATAAAAATATGCCACATGACAAGAACAACTCTCAGTGTAGAAAAATTCTAAATTACATATATAATTTTTATGCATTGATTTAGGAGTTCTATATGTATTTATGATTTTTCTTTTTTTAAAGAGTGATTTACATACAGATTTCAAAAAAATACAAAACGCTCTATTTATAGGTGTAAATTACAAAGAAGGTCGGTCAACCCACCTTCTTTTTTTTTTTTCCAAAATCGTTTCTCAATCTGAGGACATCCTCATACTGAATTCTAATTATTGTCTTTTAAATTTTTTCTTGTTAGTAGGGCACTTATCTACAAACAAAAAACCAAAAAAATAAAAATAAAATAAAATTCACACCAAGAATTCCATCATTGGATCGAAAGGTAATTTTGAAAAAATAAATAAATAAATAAAAAGACAAGTTGACTTTCGTTGTAATTATTGCCTATAAAGAAAGCATTTCATATTTTTTTAAAAAAAAAATTAGGATCCACCTATAAGTGGCTCTTTTTTATAGGTGGCTTTTTTTCTTTCTTTTTCTTAAGTGCACCGAGTAATCAGGTACTCACAAATGTTTTATCATTGCATTAAAGAAAAGAGAGAAAAAAGAGTATCGCTGCTCAGTGTCGACTCCTTTCACCTGGCCTATAGCCTTCCAGAGAGATTCATTGAAAGACGCTGCCATTAGGATTACTTCTGGGAAGCTGGTGGCAGCCGGGACGATATCGTCGAAGTGAGTTCCATGGCCAACATACGCCACTCCATGCAGAGCCTCCGACCACCAGTCGTACTTGGGGAGCCCCAGGCGAGGGACCCCGGTAGCTTGGTCCCCTATCTGCCCCACCTTCTCCACCAATGTCATCCTGTCGATCAAATCCTTCACGCGAACACCATACGATAACGACTTGTCGCAGAAGGGGAAGCTCTTCATGTCCAGGCCCAAGTCCTTAAACCTCAAATGATCGCAAACAATGGTCGGTCCTTGACCAGAGGTCAGGGTCACTGCTGAAGACGAGAGCCCAGTGCCAGGCCTTGCAGCCATAGTGAGTAGGGGAAGAATGGCTGCCCCCAGAGAGAGAAAGAGTTGGAAGGTTGCCATTGCCATTGATGAGAGGAGTAGGTGCTGTAAAATGTTTGAAGGATTAGGTCTCTACTTATGGGATAAAAAAATGCCTAAATTTGACGTGTCGTTTGATCTTATCCTCTTTCTCTCTCTTCTCACTCTCCTCTCTCTCTTGCTGGATGACAGATCAATTTGCTTAAAACGTTTTCGAGAATGCTTTCTGTTCATTTTAGGATGACAGATCAATTTGCTTAAAACATTTTCGAGAATGCTTTCTGTTCATTTTACTAAATTTAAAGGGTAATGTTTTGGAAAGTGAGGTGTAAGAGAAGACCAGGGGTTACATGGATAGATGACGGTTACCTGCAACTTTGAATAAAATCGGGTTAAGGCTTTGTTGTTCGCCTTTACGCTTTTCTGTTCATTTTTCTTTACAGTTGTTTTCTAAAAACCAGAATTTTTAAACCTTAATAGGAACCAACAGCGGTCTTAAGTCTTTCATATAAAGTTAGATGAAGATAACAATTTCATAGATACTATTACTTTATTATCTTAATCATCCATTAATAAGAAAGGTTAAAAAAGTAATTTTGAGATATTTGTTTTTTTTTTGAGATGGATCAAGGTTAAAAAAAGTAAATTTTGAGAGTTTTTTTTTTTTTTGAAAGGTGATATGGTGAGAGATTATGGAAATTTTATTTCTCCTAATATTTCCTAATTTTCTTTTCAAATACCTAAAATTTTTGGAATGAATATATGCTCTTTTTAAGATATAGGTGAAGTTATGTTATCCCCAAAAAATTATGATATAGAGAGATTATGGAAATCTTATTTCTTCTAATATTTTCTATTTTTTTTTTTCAAAGACCTAAATTTTTTGGAATGAATATAGAGCTTTTCAACTTATCTTAATGTTGTAGACTTATCTAAATATGAATCCTAAATATAATTAAATTTAGAGATTCGTGTGTCTCTCTTATCCTTCCCACCGCACTAAGTATGAGACTTTATCTAGATAAGTCTAGGCACGTACTCTCTCTATTCAGAAGATATGCGATCTTGTACTCTCTCTCTCTTCCCTCTCTCACTCTTTTTATTTTCTAAGATTGCGCTCTTTCTCTCTCTCTTCGAGTTAGGAATCCTATTTTAAAAGATATGTTATCCCTTAAAATTTATGTGTTAGTTCTTCTCATAAAGTATATGTACTATCCCACTCTACTCTACTCTTTTTCTCTCTCCCCTTAGATTTAAGAATGTGTCCTACCGCCTCTATACAATTAGGGACCCTTCTTATTTTCGCGATAGGTGTCCACTTCTTATTTTCGCGACAGGTGTCCACCCCTTGACTCTTACTTAATACGTCAGGTGTCCACCTCTTAACTCTTGCTTAATAATGTAGCATAGATGGTTGGATTACATGTACCTGGATTACATGTGTTGCACACGTAAGAATAAACTATGAAAATATATATTAAAAAAAAATGATAATTTAGAAGCCTTTAGTAAAAATATAAAAATTAATCATGATAAATTTAAAACTTCACACTATAAAATATAGACTTATTAAAAAAATATTAAAATATATAAATATAAATTTTTACATCGTGATAAAGACAAAAAATTATTTTCTGACATTCTAAAATTTATAATAATAGTAAAAATTGGTTATGATTAATTTTGGATCCATAGTAATTCATCAAATTATATTTAAATTTTTTAAATGATGATATGTAATTTTTTTTAAAAAAAGTACAAATATTTTTAAACTAGAGTTTATTAATTTAAAATGTAAAATTTTAACAAAATTTTTTATGATGCATCAAAACTCCTAAATAAAATTATGGATTACGTGTGCTGCACCTAGGAATGAAATATAAAAATACATAAAACAAATCTCTTCATAATTTAAAGGATAATATTATTTTTTTGGGCAATATATGCAATGCGCTCGTATGATGATCGTACTATATCAAGATCACTATAAGCATTTAAAAATATCACGATATGTATCATTCATGCAATAAGAGTGCTCAAATCATATGTGCCATAGATATAGAAAATCACAATTTTTTCATTTCAAAAAGTTTATTCATATTTAAAAGAAGAAAAAAAAGGGAAAGCGCTAACCCGGTAAATAATTGCTTCGATTCAATGCTCTCAATGATTACCCTTGGCTACTCTTACTGTTTTGATAATATCTAATACGATTTTCTAATGAAGTATCATTTTTCAAAAAATTTACATGCATATCTCATAAGATTTTAAATGTGGAGGGATAGAGATATAGACCAAGTTGAAAGACAGAGAGCGAGAGGCTAGGATAACTAAGAGAGAGAGACATTAGGGTAACTAAAAAAGAGAGAGAGAGAGGGTAACTAAAAAAGAGAAAGAGAGAGAGAGGCTACATTGTAAATGTGAAGAGAGAGATGCTATAAAAAGATGAGCTTACATAAATATCTCATGTGGGATCATTTCCCAAAAATTTGCATGCATATCTAATAGGCTTTTAAATATGGAGAGAGAGTTGTCATCAAAATTTGCATATATATCAAAGGTGGATTAAATATGAAGAGAGAATGAGATGACATAAAACGAGGTGTTTATATGCATATCTTACAAATAATAATAATATAAAAAAAAAAAAAAAAAGACACTTATCAACAAAACAAGTAAAGTTGGGTAATGGGAGATACTTTCTTCAACAAAACAAGTAAAGTTGGGTAATGGGAGATACTTTCTCTCTAATGTATCAAATATCTTGTGGACTTTTTAATTGGAGAAAAAGTTTGGAAGCGATGAAGAGATGGATATTAAGCAATATAGAGTTGGTGAATTTATTTCCTTCTAAAGATACTCTTCTAAAAAAAGATGTACTATATCACCCATTTAGATCATCTCCTTAGATCGCTCTCCATCTATCTCATATCTTTATCTATTTTCTAACCCTATTTTCATCATCTACATTTTAAAAAGAAATTAGTCTATCTCGAAAATTGTGTGATTGGGTATAGAAGTGCTCTCTCTCTCACATTTGGTTTTCTAAAAATAACTCACATTGTTCAAAAAGTGACCAAAGATATGTAAGAGAGAAAAACACACTTTACACTATATATAATTTTAAAAAAATGGAAGAATCTAAAGTTCTTCAAAATCTGACCGAATGCTCTTAGAATTTGAGATTTATCTTGCTTTTTATTGACTTAGATAATAATCAATTTTATAGACCATACCAAATATGATACTCTCCATCTCTCTCTCTCTCTCTCTCCAATGTAGAAATATAAAATATGGTAAATTTGGGAATGTGTCCTGCAATCTTTATATAATTACGGCCCCTTCTTATTTTCGTTATATATGTCCACCCCTTAACTCCAGTTAATTTAACTAATAGAAAAATTTGCCTTGTGAAGTAATGATACTATTTACTCTATCACAAAGTTAAAATAAATTTTAAGAGCACGAAAGTATGACATTAAAAATATAAAATTTCTTAAGCATTTTTAAGAATGACTCTTAACTTAAGCTACGAGTCTTCCTGGTCTGTTTCTCTCTCTAGAAACAGGGGATCCAAAGCTACAATCCCCGTGTTTTCTTGGTTTGTTTCTCTCTCTAGAAACATAATACCCAAAGCTACAATCCCCTATGTCTTCCTGGTCTATTTTTCTCTCTAGAAACGTAGGTCTTCCCAATTGCTTTATCCCCATCAGTGACGCACTTTAGGAACCTTGAAACACTGGCAGCCATGGAAGTTCCTCATTGCTCAACACAAACTCACAAAACAAATGAAGCAATGATACCCTGTTTTCAATAAAAGCATGTATATAAAGTATAAACCCTTATCATTAATCATAGTTATAAAGTGACTAAACCATAGTTAAAGCATTTAATGATAAAATAAAATTGTGCGTTTTTTTTGGTATGTGATATTTGTTAAAGTATTTAATGAGAAAAATTATATGGTGTATTTTTTTGGTATGTATTTAAGTAGGTTTGATATTTGTTGAAGTATTTAATGTGAAAATTTATATGGTGTTCTTTTTTTTTGCATGTATTTAAGTAGGTGTGATCTTTTTTAAAGTATTTAATGTGAAAATTTATATGGTGTATTTTTTTTTGGTATGTACTAAGTAGGTATGATGTTTGTTAAAGCATTTAATGAAGAAATTCATATGGTGTATTTATCATGAATTTAAATATTTTATTTTTTATAAAGAGCTTGTACCCCTAGTGTGTGTATACTTATATATTCTATTTTTTTATTATTAAAAAACAAGAAAAAAGATGCAATGGTTATGTCAAAAGATCCATTTTGGGATTATTGTGAAGAAAGAAGACATAAATTGTATTGCAATTTTAACGGTGAAGGATTTTCTACAGCGATAACAAGATTCAAATATCACTTCTCAAGAGAACAAGGGAATGATATAAAAGCTTGTCCTCAAGTACCAGATGATGTACAAGCTATGGCTGTTTCTGCGACACACAAGGTATCTTCTAAGCCTCCAAATAAGTAGAACAAAATTACATCATATGCTCAAAATGTTGATTAATGTTCGATAAACTTAAGTACATCTAATACCAGTTCCCATTTGCAATAAAGTTATTTACCATCATTGCTAAATAAGAAAAATAAAGATTTTGTTGACAAAGAAGTTGCTCGTGCATTTATTATAAATAATATTGTATTTAATGTTATCAATATACAATCATTTGTCAATATGATAAATGCATGCATCAATTTTGGTGGTAGTCACACATTGCCAAGTTATCATCTATTCGTACTAAAGTAGTATAAGAACTTAAGACAAATGTTGATGCATATGTAGTCATGTGTTCAATCAGGATGTACTTTGATGTCAGATCTTTGGTCGGATATGAAAAATCTGTTGTTCCAATTGAGGTATCTGAGCATAGCATGACTGGATTATTTCTTGAAAAGATTCTTGTTCAAGTCATTGAAGAGTTAGGACCACAAAATATCATTCATCTTGTGACTAGCAATGGATCAAATTATGTACTTGCTGGCGATATAATAGATTCAAGATTATCTCATATTCATAAAACACGGTGTGCTACCTATGGGTTGAATTTGCTTCTAGAAAATATTGATAAAAATGTTATTTGAGTACAAAATCTCATTAAGGATGCTAAGTTAATAGTGGATTTCATGTATGGACATACCATTGTTGTAGATTTAATGAGAAAGCACACTAATGGAAGGGACTTGAAAAAGTATGGTAAAACTAGATTTACCACTAACTTTTTGATGGTTTAATCTGTATCGCAAGTAGTAGAGGGTTTGAGAGTAATAGTTGCATCCTCTGAGTGGAGAGCTATGAATTAAAGCAAGAGTAAATATAGAACAAAAATCATAGAAATATTTCAAAGCTCCAAATTTTGGAATGATGCGACAAATGCAATCACTACATTAACGCCTCTTATCAATGTGCTTCATTTGGGTGATAGTGAGGGGTCAACCATGAGATATTTATATGAAGCAATGGAAAGGGTAAGAGATGCTCTAAAAAGAAATTGTAATGGCAATGAATCTAAGTATCTTGAATTGGTGAAGATATTTGAAAAGAGGCGAAAGGAAAATATAATTCACCCCATTCATACTGTTGTCACATTTTTTAATCTAACTTTAATGTAAGGTGGGTTTGTTAAACTTGATTATCTTGGAGTAAAGGATGGCTTTACCTTGATTTCAAATTCAATGATCTATGAAGAACAAAAAACTATATTCTTTTCAGAGTTGTTGAAGTATTATACGCGGGATTCAAATATATTTGATGGTGTTCCATTGGGATTATTGTCAACAGCTCATTATCGTAAGTATCTTATTGATTATTAGGTTTTTGTATCTTTTTGCATTATTTATTTTTTAGTATTTTAATAAAATAAATTTTATCCCACTTTTAATTGTATCTTGAGTATGTGGCTAAAAATTTCTCATTATGTAGGAGTTCGGTGGGAAGTATGTAGAGAAAGCATTCCATTGATTCGAATGGTTGTCATTTGGATTTTGAGCCAACCATGTAGCTCATCAGTATGCGAAAGAAATTTGAGTACTTTTGAAGCGACTCAAACCAAAAAAATGAATAGATTGACACCAACTATGTTAACCGACTTGGTTTACATACGAGTGAACTCGAAGATGATGGCTGCATCACGTGAAAATGAAATTCGAGATTCTAATGCAATTAAGCTTGAACAACTTGGTTCATTGCCAGAAGAGATTTCTGAAAGGCAGAAAATGAGGACACCTCTCCAAACGATGATGATGATGATGATGCATGGCCAAATGAATTGGGGATTACACCTTCCGAAACTCCTATTTTTTCTTTTGACTCTACCATGCTTTATGCTTAATTTTGAATATTTCTAGTTAATTCTGCATTTAATATTGGATGATTAGATGAGAGTCATGGAACATCTAAATTAATTGACTTAATTATATTAGTCTAGTAAAGTTTTTATGGACTTAGTTATTGATGGCATTGACATAATTTTTATTTTTTACAATTTTAAAATTTATAATACTTTAACTTCTCCGATTTTTTGACTCTGATTTTTTTAGCCTAGTCTGATATATTGGCGATATCTTTACATGAAGTATGTTTGCCGATCCGTATTTTTAACTCAATTTTTTCATCGGATTTTTTAAAATAAAAACGATTTCTTTCCGATTTTATGGTAAACCGATTTATTGATAGTCCTTCACTTGCTAATTATGCTCTTAAGTGCAGGGATTTATGATTAGAAATAAAACATATAAAGTAATTTAAATAATCATAAAAAATAATAAGAATCTGTCACAAAAAATATTAAATATATCTAAGAGAAATAAATGATAAAAGAAGGATACATTTTTCATCTCATCATATCAATAGAATACTTTTTATATATCTAAAAATTTCATAATAATAAATGTGAAAATTGGTCATAATCTATTTTTCAGGGATACAACTTTTGCCAAAAAAATTCAATTTCATATTCAATTTATTAACAAAGCAAGATGATGAGTTATGGGGAAAAATTAAAAACATGAGAAGTTAATGTAAAAAATAAGAACTTCTTTGAGATTCATTCTCATCAAATTACATAATAATAATATGCATTATTTTAAAATTATAAATAAATAAATAAACAAAAAATTTGATATACCTTTAAAGTCCTTTAGAGCTGTTTATAGCATCATAATCACCTGCATAATAACAAACAAATAAAAAGATTCATGAGAATAGACAAATCAACAATAAAAAACTCTAAAAGATATCAAACACAAATAAACAAAAATAGTAATAACCAATGCATACTCTCTCTCACACCAAAAATATTAATAAACAATATATACTCTTTCTCTCCAAAAATAATAATAAATAACGCATTCTCTCTCTCTCTCTCTCTCTCTCTCTCTCTCTATATATATATATATATATATATATATATATATATATATATATATATATATATATATATATATATATATATATATATATATATATATGATGGGCAAGGTCTCTCACGCCTCACTCAACTGCTTTCTCTCACGCCTCTCATTTGATATCGGGGAATGATTTCATACAACAGTTGTATAGTAGAATAATGCAATCATCTTCAAAAACCATGTTAGAGACATTTGCTTTACACGAATTTTAAAATTTACACTGTTTTCATTCTAAAGAACAAGCACAAAAAAGAAAATTTTGAAAATATTCTCTAGAAAGTGCTTCTCTAGGCCTCAGAAGGATTTTTTTGTTTTAAAAATTTTATATAGCGTTATCATCATTAGATTAACAATACTAAAATAGAAAAAAGTGATTTTGAATTTGTTAAGGCCTAGATCTTGAAATTCACCAAATAGACAGTCGAGATCCATTGTTGGAGAGTACTAATTTTGACCATATCTAGGGTGTAAGTTGAATTTTGTTTTCCGTAGGATTGATTATGAGGATGAAAAGAATGTATGTGTAAAATTTGGGGTCATATAAATGCCAAAAACATTATTTTCTAGAGGTGTGGTTGCATAATACTAATATACAACCGTTGCATGAAATCATTCCCCATTTCAAATTAATGAGCAACTCAAAAATTAACTACAATAGGTTGTTTCGATGTTCAAAAGTCTTCAAATCGATCATCTCGACCTCAAGATATATGGATATAAGAAAAAATAGATTTCAAGTTTTGAAAATAGCACATCTTGTAACGCATTTTTTGGACGGTTAATTTTCAAGTGTTCCCTATTTTTTAGGCTTTAAATTTTATAATTAAAGATGAAAACAAATTTGCAGGCCATCACAAAGATTTTCAGCACTGAAACAAGACAGACTTGGAGAAGATATTGATTGGAGAAAGAAAAAGTAGATAAGAAATCAAAAGATAGTCATAGAGAGAAAATCATAGAGATAGATTGGCTTCATCTTCATTCCCGAGAGGGAGGGAGAGAACTTTTGTTTAGGAACTTTATATGTTTATTTAAGATAGGAAAGTAAGAGGGGGAGAATGACGTGGATAGATAGAGCCACAAGGAAAGCCAAAATTATAGAGAGATATAATCAATTAAAATCTAAATAAATATCTTATAGGAGACAAGCTGAAAATTACATGAGATATGATATCATGTCACCATCTCATTATAATATAACGAAACCATACTTATAGAAAACCATGTTTGTGGTATTTGTATGATCCAAAATTTTATACACACACTCTCTTCATCTAAATAATCAATCTCAAAATAATAATAATAACAACAATAATAATAATTTACACCCTATATATGGTCAAAATGAGTCCCCTCCAACAATAAATCTAGACCGTCCATTTGGTGAATTTCAAGACCAAAGCCTTTATGAATTCAAAATCATTTTTTTCTTTTTTAGCATTGTTAATCTAATTATATTAAATTTATTTAGAAAATTTGAAACGAAAAAAAGATCCTTCTAATGCCTAGATCTAAGTATCTCACCAAAATAGACAGCCTATGTTAATTGGGCTAAAAAACACTGTCTAGGGTGTGTTTTCAACTTTTTATTTTTTTGCGATGGTTTACTAGAATGAAAAGAGTGTATATTTTAAATTTTTGATCAAACAAATGGACCTAACATAAAATTTTAATATTGTTTTGGTATATTACTATACAATCGTTACATGAAATCACTCGGTTTGTATAGAGCCAAGGCTCTAAAAAATCAAATTAGAGCCTACCTTCAAATGGTGTTGATAAATGTGGTTTCAATGCTGGAAATCTTTGTGATAGCCTTAAAATATATTTTCATCTTTATTTATAAAGTTTAAAGCTTCAAAAATAGTGTAGATCGACATATCTATGAAAACTTGAAAATCTTGAAAATTGATGGTCCAAAATTGCGTTACAAAATTCACTATTTCCAAAACTTGAAATCCACTTTTTTCTCGTATACATGCATCTTGATGTCGAGATAACCAATTGGATGATATTTGGGTATCAAAACAACCTTTTCTAGTGAAATTTTTGAGGTAGGCTGTAATTGGATTGTTAAGAGCCTCGGTATATATATAGAAAATGTTTTCATAGGGCGACAACCCTATGACAATAACTTGGGCTGCAGCCTCTACACCGTTCAATTTGAGAAGACCAATATTTTGACTAAAGTCAATAAGGGCAACCGAGGCACCTAAAGCCCCAGTTATTTTTACTTTTTAAATACTATTTTTCTTTTTAAAGCTATTAGTACTTTTGTTCTTCGATTCTCTCTGCTTGAGCCTCCACCTTTGTCTCTTTCTCTCTCCTAATTTCATCCATCTGTAAGATAGAGATTTGTGTTGGCTTTTTTAGCCAAGAAAGATTACAATTTTTTCCAAATTTTGTTGGTAGCCATGGCAAATGGATTTTTTTAGTGCTCCCCATTACAAAACTAGCATTAGTGTTTCCAATACCTATAACAAATTGTCCAAATGCTCCAGTATTACATGTATGTGAATCTGTTCCAAGCAGGACCTGAATGGGAAGTGGAAGGTTTGAGAACAGTCTAAAGAAACTTATCGCGTTTGGAGACTCGGCCATGGCCCAAACTGTGTTGAGTTTTGTCAGAGCTGAGAAAAAGCATACCAACAAGCCTTTGGGGCATGAGATAAACATGGAAATTGAGTGGGGGTAGGGATTACATGGTCAAGGGAGGTAAAAAAAACAGGGCACCTGGCCCATGGAGAGAAAGAGAAGGGGGAGCTGACCAAGAGATGAAAAAGTGGGGGCAGTGGCTAGATGAAGGAGATAGAAAGGGCAGTGGCTAAGAGATGGTGCATCAGGCATATGTTGAAAGAGAAGGTGTTAGAGATTCCAATACCCAAAATCTCAATTTAACCAATCATCGAATATCACACACTCAATACCGAATATGTAAAATCGATAAATTAGAGATGAAAAACATGGTCATGAGAGAAAATTAGAGAGACAAACCACAACACGAATTTAACGTGGTTCACCCCATAGGGCTACGTCAATGAACAAGCTGGAAAGTATTCTACTATCAAAAGAGAAATTCACAATGGGATATAATGTTACCTCAAAAGGAGAAAATTGATAAAAAACATCACCAAGAATACCTTCTTGTGATCATAAAAAAAACCACAATTTACCCTGCTTCACTTTAGATGATCCAAGAACACGAGCAATATAAGCTCATACAGACAAAAAATCATTCTTCACCTCATTCTCTTTCTTAGCATAACCCAAAGAAGCCCTAGACCCTTTCTAGAGAGAGAAGAGTTCTAACCAAGAAGAATCGTGCAACCCAAAAGAACCCCCTTTTTTTTTTGCTTTTATACAAGCTACCTAATTGTAGTGACAAAAAAGACCCCAAACAAATGGTAAAAGACAAAAGCATCCACAAGGTGATTTTTCTATCACCATTCAATAATATTCACCTTGATAGTAAATCACCTACTTGCTTTGTCGATAATCCCTTTTTTACTTCATAAAACCTAGAGAAGTTAAGCTTCATTCCTACTTCTCTACTAGAACCGTCTTCGTGAGTATATTTGCCACATTTCTTGGTTCCAACTTTCATCAACCGAACTAAACCATCTTCACCAACTTGTCGAACATAATGGTATCAGACTAGTATGTGTTTCGTCCTCTTATGATAAATGGGATTCTTAGCCAAATTAATAGCACTCATATTATCACAAAGCATTTCCATGGGCTTAGAATTGATACCCAATTCTCCCATAAGACCTTGAAGCCAAACCGCTTCTTTGCTTCTTTTGATTGCCGTCATGTATTCCGCTTCGGTGATGGACAATGCCACCGTTGATTGAAGCTTAGGCATCCAACTTATCGGTCCATTTGCAAACTTGAAAATATAGTCGGTAGTTGATCTTCCTCTATCAAGATCACTTGCATAATTTTCATTAACATAGCCTTGAATGTGTCCCGAGCCTTTGCTAAATATCCTGGCATAATCACTTGTGCCTCTCAAATAACGAAGCACCCATTTTGTACCGTCCAAATAAGCTTTTCCGAGATTTTCCATAAAGTGACTCAAGACACCAACCAAATATGTTATGTCCGGTCTACTACACACCATGTAAAACATTAGGCTTCCCACAACACTTGCATATGTCAACTTAGCCATATTCTCTTTTTCATCTGCAGTTTTCGGACTTGTTTAGAATACAACTTGAAAAGAGGAGCTAATAGAATCTTCATTGGCTTTGCCTTGCTCATGTCGAACTTATCAAGGATCCTTTATACAAAGCTTTTTTGTGAAAGTGACAAAGTCTCACTCCGTCGATCTCTTTGTATTTCAATTCCAAGTCTGACCCGAGTTTTTTCATTTCAAAACTCTTGCTCAAAGATTCCTTGAGCTCATCAATCCTAGCATTATCCTTGCATGCCAAAAGTATATCATCAACATACAAAACTAAGATTAAATAAGAACCATCATCAAAGAAATTCATATAAACACAATGATCATATTCACTCTTTTGGTATCCAAGACTAAACTTGAACATATCAAAAGTCTTGTACCATTGTCTTGATGCTTACTTGAGTCCATATATGGATTTTTTCAACTTGCACACTAGCCTTTCTTTTTCTTTTTCTTTTTCAAGAAATCCTTCAAGTTATTGCATGTACACTTCTTCTTCAAGTTCACCATGTAAAAAGGTCGTTTTTACATCCATTTGTTCAAATTCAAAATCATGCAATGCAACAAGCCTAATCACAAACCTAATGGAGTCTAACTTCACAACCGGTACAAAAATTTCAAGAAAGACTACACCTTCCTTTGTGCAAACCCCTTTGCAACTAGCCTTGCCCTATACTTTTCCAAACTTTCAGCAATCTCTTTCTTGATTTTGAACACCCACTTGCAACCAACTGCTTTTCTACCTTTTGGCAACTCTACCAAATCCCAAGTCTTGTTCTTACGAATAGCTAATATTTCATCTTCCATGGCCTTCTTCGATGATATGGAATCATCCCCTTCCATAGCTTCTTGGTAAGTGCTCAGTTCTTCATTCATAACAACCAAAGCATATAGTACTTAGAGATCCACATAGTTCCTAAACCGCTAGGGTGGATGGATTACCCTTGTAGATCTTCTTGTCATGGATGGTGCAACTACTTCATGGCAGTCACTTGGTTCACCAACTTGCTCTTTTTCATCAATGGCTTCTTCATTGATACTTGTGGGTGCTTCTTTCGATATATGCCATCACTAGGTGATGGGACATAATGTTGAAAATCAATTTCTTAGGTGTCATTATGAGATTCTTCCATTTCTTTAATCTCATTTCCTACACCTCTTGTCAACATGGATGACTCATCAAAACACCCATCACGACTTGTAATTATCTTTCGGGCACTTGGATCCCATAACCAGTATCCTTTCACCCTTTTGTTATACCCAAAAAAATGCATTTATTTGATTTTAGTTCAAGCTTATTTCTTTGACAACTAAGAATTAAAACATAAGCATCACAACCAAAAAAATTTAAATCGGAAGAATCAAAGTAGTTTCGGACTTTACCTCTTGGGGTGTTTTTTCCCCTAAAGCCGCTTAAGGTGAATAATTGATGAGATAACAAGTCATCATCACAACTTCGGCTCATAGCTCTTAGTCCAATCCGGCATTCCTCAACATGGTTCTTGCTCACTCCATCAAAGTGTGATTCATCCTTTCTGTAACACCATTTTGTTGGGAAGTGTAAACCATGGTGAAATGTCTCTTGATTTTTTCATCTTTACAAATTTCGTAAACTCATCGGAATTGTATTCCCTCCCATTATCAGTGTGTCTTGATGTGGTGCGTCGTACTCTTCTCAACTTCGGCTTTAAAATGCTTAAAAGCCAAAAATGCATCACTCTTTAATTTGAGAGTAAATACTCATACCTTCCTTAAGAAGTCATCTATAAAAGAAATAAAATACAATGCACCACCATATGACATTATGGGTGAGGGCCCCCATAAATCTGAGTGAACATAATCATGTATTCCCTTCCTTGTATGGCTTCAGACTTTGAAAATTTAGCTATGTTGTTTATAATGCTCACAAAATTCGGATTCGCCAAATTTTATGGTTGGAATTAACTTCTTCTTCATCAAAATCTCCATACCCTTTCACTCAAGTGACTCAACCTCCTATGCCATAAGCGTAGATTACTCTCCATTACCGAATTTGCCTCATCATCGACAATGGAGCTTCTTAGTAGCTTATACAAGTTCAACTCTAAAACCCTTGATCACAACAAGAGCACCCTTAGATATTTTGAGAACTCTCCCTTGTATAGTGAAGTTATAACCATGTGAGTCCAATAAAGAAAGAGAAATTAAGTTTTTCTTCAAGTCTGGCACATGTCGAATATGTTTAAGGGTACAAATACTTCCATCATACATCCTTTATTTCACTATGTCAAACCCAACCATTCTACAACTTCTGTGTCAATCCCAACCATTCTACAACTTGAGTTGTTTCTCATCAGCATGGAACCACCATCATATGACTCATATGAACTAAACCATGACTTATGTGGGCTCATATGATGTGTAGCACAAATATCCAAAATTCAATTTTGATGGAATTTGGGATTGCAACCCATGACATAAATCTCTTCTTCAATAAAATCGAATATAGATTTCTCCACTTGATTTACCTCATTCTTAGAATTATTGGTTTTCTTTGCTCTTTCGAACTTTTGTCCTTTTTTTTTACACAATTTTTCTGCATATGTCCGGCTTCACCGCATCCCCAACAAACAAACTTGTTTTCTCGGCCTCTAGACTTAGAACCTTTTGACTTAGATCTTCAAGAATTTCGAGAGGAATTACCTCTCTCACTTGAACGATCCCTTGAAAAGTGCACTTTTGATTAAGGTTCTCTAATAGATGCCTTTTTTAGGAGTTCATGGGCAAGCAAAGTACTAGTCACCATACTTAAGTCAAGTGAATCTTTTTTAGTCCAACTTAATGTTGTCACTAAATTATCATAAGATTCTGGTAAAGTACATAACAACATTACCACTTTATCCTCATCTTTCATTTTTTTCACCAACACTATCAAGTTCACAAATGATGTTATTGAAACTGTTCAAATGATTGAAATCTTTTGTCTCATCTTTCATCCTTAAACTAAATAATTTTCTCTTTAATAGAATATGGTTTGTAAGATATTTGTTTTGATAAACACTTTCCAATTTCTCCCAAAAACCATTTGTCGTCTTCTCTCCCGCTATATTGAATAAGACCTTATTTACTGAGCACAATCTAATTGTAGCCATAATCTTAATGTCCATTTCCTCCTAATCCTCATTACTCATAGATTTTAGTTTTTTTTCCTTTCTGAGTAATGTTTTGTATAGTCCTTGTTGGACCAAAAGATCATGAACTTGAATTTTCCATATCTCAAAATCATTTTTCCATCAAATTTCTCCACCTCAAACAGATTACTCGTCATTCTCTCAAATGTATTGCACAAACCCTAATGCTCTGATACCACTTGTTGGATATTCCAATACATGAAACTCCAATTTAATCGATTAGTTCACCCACGGACAAGCTGACAAGTATTCCGCTATCAAAAGATAAATTTACAAGGGATACAGTGCTACCTCAAAAGGAGAAAATTGGTGAAAAACATCACCAAGAATACCTTCTTGTGATCATAAAAAAAACTACTATTTACCCCGCTTCATTTCGGATGATCCAAGAACATAAACAATATAAGCTCGTACAACTTCTCTCCAAAAATAGGACAAGAAATCCTTCTTCACTTCATTCATTTTCTCAACATAACCCAAGGAAGCCCTAGCCCCTTTCTAGAGAGAGAAGAGTTTTAACCAAGAAGAATCGTGTAACCCAAAAGAACCCTTTTTTTTTTTTTTGCTTTTATACAAGTCACCTGATTGTAGTGACAAAAAAGACATTAAACAAAAGCGGCTTAGAGAGAGAGGGGGGAAGGAAATCAGAGGAGAGGAGCAGCGTGGGAAAGAGGGAGGAAAACAGAGAGGGACTGGATGAGAGAGAGGGAAGGATGGGAGTGGCTGAGAGAGAGGGAAGGATGAAAACACGTAAATTTGGACTTCTCCAGCCATGGCCTTGATTGTGAGGATAGGGTTTTTTTAAAAGAGAGAAATGGTTGTGTTGAGAGGGAAGTTTGGTAAGCACGAGATTTGGCATGAGAGAGAGAGGATGGAAAGAATTGGGTTGAAAATACAAAAATTAACTTTAGAACGAGTTGTAATTAGTGTATTTATTGAAAAAGTTATTGTTTTTTATTTAAAAGATTATTTTAATAAATAACTTAATCATTAAGTAAGAAAAAATTAGAATTTTTTAATAAAATACGTTATAGAGTACAATGGTTTCAATTTTCATAAAATGTCTAAAACTAAGGTGCTCTTTCGGATCAGTTACCTCGAGACAGGTTAGAGCACTTGTTCAAACATCAATCTCCTTGTGAAGAAAGAAGGCTAAACAGAAGAAAAAATTATCCATATTGTGATCAATTTAACATGACGAAAACATAAATCTAATTGTTTTCCCTCTTAACATTATAAAGTGTTCACATAAACACTTTATCGTACCCAATGAGCACTGTGTTTTCTCCGGCAGCCACCACTTGGTATGCCGTTCCTCCGCCACAGTAAAACTCTGGCATCCATTCCGCTCAAACTTCACCACCTCACTGCCACCCGCGGGCACAAACACCCTCTGAAACCCGACAAGCTGCTTAAGGGGGGTGCCCAACAACCCGGTAGGCGGCACTGCGTAAACCATGACCACATGGTTGCCATCTACCTTGCCAACATTTTGCACGACGATTTCGATCTCAAATGTCTCATCACAACTCAAATCAGAAACAAGAGCGGCAGGGCAAGCGGGTGGTGTGACACTTCCAATGTATGATAGCTGTCGACACTGTACATACTTCCCCAAGCTGATCCCGAGGCTCTTGGGTGCAGTTTTTAAGGTGTAGTTAAAAGAAGTGTAGCTCATGCCATAACCGAAGGGGAACAGGGGTTTGCCAGAGAAGAACTTGTAGGTTCTTTCAGGATATCCCAAACCATCGATGGGTCTCAACAGCATTGATGTCATGGGGAGCTGGTCTACGTAGTCTGCTTGGTACCATGTGAAGGGGAGTCGGCCACCTGACAAATTTTAAGTTGGAACCCGTTAATAAATAAATAGTCACAATTCTGCAGATCAACTCTTTCTCTTGGTTTAGTAATGAAATGCCGAGAATTCGCTAGTGAGATTAATGAATTGATTGTAAGACTTTCTATCTTTTTTGCCATAGAATGCAAGAATATCACCCCCAATGTAGCTAGACATTGAAAGAAGTATGTTATTTCCCAATTGAATGCAAAAATAGCATCATAATATAGCAAGACACATTGACAGAAGTGAGAAGAGAAACTAAAGCTACTCATTTTACTGATGAATATCAAAGTGTTAAGAATAGAATGACAGAACATGATTCATATAGAGTACTCCAAAAAGTTGAGATATGGCTCAAATGATGATGATGAATAGCAAAGTGTCAGCAACGAAATTTGGAAGAACAAGTTTTGAAAGGAATGCCTCAATTTCAAGTGATCTATTACATTTATGATAGCCCTGGTTTAATCCTAAGCTAATCTAGATGTGCATTTTCTTACTTTTTTTCGCTCCCATATAAGGGGACTTTTTTTTTTTTCCTCGAATTTTGAGATCCTTTGGACAAAATGGAGAAAAGAAAGAATTCAGTTGTAATTCTAGAAAAGAAAGCTGCCACTAGGATAAACAAACTATTACACAGGCAACCGCGCAGGGGAAACAAAAGGAACCACAAACCTGGATTGTAATGTCCATAGATTACATCAGCAATGGCACACCCTCCTTCACCACCAGGATAACCAGCCCACACAACTGCAGATACCTTGGGGTTGTCCATGGAAAAGGAGATATCGACACCTCCAATAGACAAAATGACCAAAATGACAGGCCCCTTGGCGGCATCTGCAATCTCACTGATCAAATTGATTTTGGTAACCGGGAAGGAGAAGATCATTCCTATCACGGTCTTCAGCCTCCATCGACACGTTGATTCCCATGAGGAGGATGGTGGCATCGGCGTTTTTCACTGCCCTTACAGCAGGCCAAAACAGGGTCATGTTCTGGCATTTTATGTCTGCACATCCAGGTTCGTAACTCACATTGGCATACTCTGAAAGTCCTAGGAGAGGAGTCATACTTCTACATGGAGGT
This sequence comes from Amborella trichopoda, assembly GCF_054954075.1. Classification (NCBI taxonomy): domain Eukaryota; kingdom Viridiplantae; phylum Streptophyta; class Magnoliopsida; order Amborellales; family Amborellaceae; genus Amborella; species Amborella trichopoda. The sequence goes on along the minus strand of NC_142338.1, from coordinate 10,370,814 downwards.
CATGAAAATGAGAACACAAACAAGAATTAAGGAGATCGATCTATAAAACTTGAAAAGTAGTAGGAATAGGGAAGTAAGAGTCATTTTCTCCCCTTTACCTACCTTCATAATTCCTGAGCATCGCAATGGTGGCATTGGCATGGGGACCCACTACCACGACATTCTTATGTTTGTGCTTGTTCAGGGCAAGGCCACTCCTAGAATTCTTGAGTAGGACTATGCCTTCCCTAGCAGCATCTGCCGCTAGCTCGATATTTGAGTCGGAGCACACATCGGACTTGCCGAGGCCTGCGTAAGCAGGGCTTCCATCAAAATAGCCCAGCCTCATGAGTACCATATACAAATTGTTCAAGGCCTTATCAATGTCAGCTCCTCTGACCTTGCCCTGGGCAACTGCAGAATTGGTGAAGTTGGTAAAATATACCCCACAGTCCAAATCCAATCCTGCAACCACTAGTCCAGTCCATCATGTAACACAAATCAACAAACGGATTGGTAAATAAAAAATTTACCAGTCTATATGTATGGTATAGCAATATCAAGAATAAAATCCAAGAAGAGGAGAATCGCATCGCAATTTCCTTGCCTGATCGGAGGGTTTGTGCCACAGTGTCCTCTGGCGTGTCATTGAGGAATTTTTGGTGAAGATGCATCACTTCTAATGAATCACAGTCAGAAACAATATACCTACAACAGTTGATTTCAAATGGGGCAAAGTTATATGAGGTGAGCATCATAACACCTCAATCAGAAGTTGGCAAACATGTAGAAGGAAAGAACAGGGATATGATGCCGAAAAAACAAAATAGAAGAAGAAAACCAAGAAATTGCATATGCTCCATCACTCACCCATGGAGATTCCATTCTCCTCTAATGGTCTGTGAGAGAAGCTTGGGATCTGCGCATGCAGGTATGCCATTGACCTTGTTGAAAGAGCACATGACGCTACTGACATCGCCGTCCCGTACACACATCTCAAAGGGGGGGACGAACGTCTCTAACATGTCCCTCTCTGTCACCTGCCCATCTCAAACCATGAACAACCCCAGAGATGAGAAGAATAATTGAGCATTTTTTAACTGAATCGATGGGATACATGTTCTTACCCTCGCGTCGAAATGGAAGCGGTCAACACCTTGCCATGCCTCGATGTCATACGTTGCGTAGTGCTTGCAGCATGCTGCAACTTTGAGCGGCCTCGTGTTCAAGTCCTCCTCTGATGCATTGGTGCCAGGAGTGGTTCCCTCGACATCTTGAAGGCCCTTGACATAGGTCACGGCGTAGCGTCCCACCGTGTATGGGTCTTCCTCTGGTGTCTCCATGATCCTCCCCCATCTTGGATCCCTAGCCACATTGACATTCGGGCTCCAGAATGTTAGACTAGCCAAACCCAGATTGTTCATGGCTCTGGCCTTTGTAGAAACCACCTAAAATGCACATACAAAAGGCATGGAACTTCCGCATCATTTTTTATTATGAATTTGTATGATAGAGGTGAGCAGGTCGGGGTTGGTGTTGCTCATGCAGTGTTCAAGGCTTAATCATCCTGGTTTGTACGAGGGAGGCCTAAAGTTCCCATTGTGAATGTCATCCCGGAAAAGCAAAGACATTGTTTGTAAATTTTTTTCTTTTTTTTTATGTGTGTGGGGTTTTTCCCAGCCTCCTAAATCCGGGTTTTGGTAACCATAAAGGTACTATTTAGAGTATAGGGCCCACTTAAATATATAAAAGAAAAAATTAACAAAAAAAACTTAAAAAATAAAAAAATATAAAAGTAAAATAAAATTGAATGTACCATAAAAAGTCCAAAAAATATAAAACACAAATTTGTAAAGAATGAATTTATGGTTTGTGACATTCAAGAAAAATTCAAAAAAAAAGAAAAATATGAAAGTAGGCCACATGACAAGAACAACACTCACTCAGTGTAGAAAAATTCTAAAGTGAGAGTCTAGTGCCAGGCCTTGCAGCCATGGTAAGAAGGGGAAGAATGGCTGCCCCCAGACAGAGAAAGAGTTGGAAGGTTTCCATTGCCATTGCCCTTGATGAGAGGAGTAGGTGCTGTGAAATGTTGGGAGGATTAGGTCTCTACTATTGGATAAAAAATGTGTATCTCTTCTTTTTTTCTCTAATTCTTTTTAATATTTATCTTTTCTTTCTCTTTCTCATTTTTTTTTTATTTCTTCTTACTCTCTCTAAATATTTTCTCTCGCTAACTCTCTTTCCCTTTCTACTTACTTCAACAACTCAACAAACATGATTCCAACAACTCAACAAACATGATTCCAACATGATACAAATCTTGACTGTGTCTAATTTTCATAGGGAATACGGTTGAAGGGAGGTTGAAGGTGTCTAATTTTCTGAACTCAACAAACATGATTCCAACACGATACAAATCTTGACTCCGTCTAATTTTCATAGGGTATACGGTTGAAGGGAGGTTGAAGGTCTCTAATTTTCATAGGGGATGCGGTTGAAGGGACGTTTTATGGGGGTTGGAAGGTACACATAAGTTGTTATACAAATATCTTTGGCGAGAGTAGGAGTGTTAGAGAGAAAGAAGATATAAAAAATAATTAGAGAGAGAAAAAAGAGATAAATATTAAAAAGAATTAGAGAGAAAGAAAAGATAAACATTAAAAAGAATTAGAGAAAGAAATAAGAGATAAACATAAAGGTTGTTATACAAATCTTCTTGGGAGAGAAAGAGAGTGAGAGAGAGAAAAGATCTAAAGAGAAAGAAGAGATAAAAAAGAATTAGAGAAAGAAAGAAGAGATAAATATTAAAAAGAATTAGAAAAAAGAGATAAACATAAAAAGAATTCGAGAGTTGAAAGAGATAAATATAAATGTTGTATAATATTTTAGTTTAAAGGTTATTTTGGTAAAAAAAAAAGCAAAAAATTGAAAAAAAAGGTATGTGTGAGGTTTAAATGCCAAAATTGAAGAAAAATGATGTGGTCGAGGTTTATGAAAGTTAAAGTTTTTTTTTCTAAATAGACGAACATTAAGGTATATTTATGAAATTATCACAAATATACTTTAAGGGCCCGTTTGGATACCTGGAAATATAATGTCTGTGAAATTTATTGCTGGTGTAATACATTACCTGTAAATAGGTTGTTATTGTTTGGGTAGTATTTAGATGCAACCTCGGAAATACATTGTTATTGTTTGGCTATGTCCGGAAGAAATATAGGAAATGTATTATCAACATTTTACCAGCAAGTGCCTATAAGATATTATTTCTTTCTTTTTTATCACAAAATTCCATTAAAATGCAGAATTATCATTTCTATTTTTTTTTTTTACAAAATTCCACTAAAATACGGAAGTAAAATCAGCATCACTCCATTCCAAAAAGATTTTTAATAATAACATCATCACCATTCTAAAAAGATTTTCTAATAATAACTTGTACCATTTTACGGTCATCATGATACCATTTCCTATTTATTTTACATGCATTCATATATCTTCTAACATGATATTGGTTTCAACATGATAAGTCATTGGAACAATATGATTAGAATAACATGATTTTATTATGATAAGCCTTATTTTTATTTCTTTTTTATAGAAGTCTTTCAAATGTCTCTCTATATAATTTCAAATAAACAATACATTTATGATACTAATTCAAAATCTCTATAGTAAGAATTAAAAAATAGTAAGAAGTTTGATTAGTAAACTAGAAGGTTTGGTAATTGCAGCATAAAATTTTGAGGTATTGGAGGAGACTAAAGATGTAAGTTATTTCAATTGAGATTTTAGTAATCTCTTATGAAGATTATGTTATCTGAAATTTTTTATTTTGATTGTGTTGTATGAAATTTTTTATTATGATTGTATTGTGTAATTTATCATTGACTACTGATTTTTATTTTTATTAATTTTATTTTTATACGACATTTATAGAGGAAGAACGCTTACTAGAGAAGATTTTTTTAATCATGACAGGGTAGAAAAAAGTCACGCAAAAGATTTTTCAAAATTACCCGTCACTCCCATAATCTATTAGCGTACGTAATAGATTTCTTGATTTTTAGAGAAATCTTATATAATCTCAGAAATCTTGCGTAATCTCTTTCTATTTCCTTACGATTAAGTGTGTACCAAACAGTAGAAATGCCGTATTTCCTTATAATCTATTGTCTCGTAATAGATTTCCAAGTACCCAAACGTCTCCAAAATATTGAAGCCTAGTTTATCCTCTCTCTCTTTTTTCTCTTTCCTCAAACAAGTTTATATTTCACGTGATATTTATTCTTATCCTCACTATCTTCTTTCTCTCTCTTCTCTCTTTTCTCTCTTGTTAGATGATACTTTGAATATTTTTTCCTTTTTTTATTATTATCTATGTGTGGGGGTTTTTCGAGCCTCCTAAACCCAGGTTTTGGTACCCATAAAGGTACTATTTAGAATATAGGGCCGACTTAAATATATAAAAGAAGAAATTAAAATAAAAAAAAAGAAACTTAAAAAATAAAAAAAAAATTAAAAATAAAATAAAATTGAAGGTACCGTAAAAAGTCCAAAAAAATATATAACATAAATTTATAAAGAATTAATTTATGGTTTGTGAAATTTAAGAAAAATTAATATATATATATATATGCCACCTTACAAGAACAACTCACTCGTGTAGAAAAATTCTAGAGTGATTTAGGTATGGGCTTTAAAATCTTTACTACTGGTCAACCTAATTTTTTTTTCAAAATTGCCCCTCAATCTGACGATCCTATCCTCATATCGAATTTTATTTTTTTTAATTTTTTTTGGTTTTTTCATTAGTAGGAAAAATAAAACTAACAAAAAAAAATTAAACTCAGGTCCAAGGATTCTCGGACTGAGTGGCAATTTTGAAAAATCAAAGCATGCGGGTTGGCCGACCTTTTTTGTAATTTCTAGTTATTTTAGGGAAATTTTTAAGATCCCTACGTAAATTATTCAAAATTCTAAATTGCATATAGACATTGATTTCAAAGTTTTATATATTTTTACAGTTTTTTTTTAAAAAATAAAAAATAAATAAATAAATAAAGTACCCAAAAGGTGCATCAAAGTACCCATGGCAAGGAGCTGCATCTAAGTTTTTTATCTTTGCATAAAAGAAAAGAGAAAGAAGAGAATATCGCTCGGTGTATGTTCCTCTTAACTGGCCTATGGCCTTCCAGAGAAATTCGTTGAAAGAGGCTGCCATGAGGATTACTTTTGGAATTAGATAAAAAAGAATTAGTGAGAAAAAGAAAAGATAAATATTAAAAATAATTAGAGATAAAAATAAGAGATAAACCTAAAAAGAATTAGAGATATGAAAGAAATAAATATAAATAGGATGAAAGAGATAAATATAAATAGTAGGAAGGGGTTGACAACATAGTTTTTGCCGTACTTAAAATGTCTTATTGCATGGGTTAGTTTTTACGGTATGTCGTATAACATTTTATTTTGGTAAAAAAAAAACATCAAAATTGAAGAAAAATGGTGTGGGCAAGGTTTATGAAAGTTAAATGTTTTTTCTAAATAGAAAAAAATTAGATTATATTTGTGACACAATTATACTTTAAATATTTAAACCTAGCTTATCCTTTCTCTCTCCTCTTTCTCTCTCTTCTCAAACATGCCTAAATTTGATGTGATATTTATTTTTATCCTCTTTCTTTTTTCTCTCTTCTCACTTTTCTCTTTTGTTGGACGATAGACCAGTTGTTTAAAAGGTTTTGAAAAGCATGGAGTTTTTAATGGACTTTAAAACATAAAAAAAAAATTAAACAAAAATCGTATTTTAAATGTAGAGATACTAATTATTATAAGAAGTAAAAATAAATGAAGAGAAAAGCATAAAGTGCAGCATTAGTTCCATTCAATGTTTGCAAAATCGAACTTGAACAATTAACCGAACATGGGCCTGGAAGCAGTTTAACCGGCCAATTCAACAGCTCTAATCGGGTAAGTCCTGGGCGGTCAAAAAAGTGTTGAAAAAAAATACAAAGAAGAAATCTACTAAAATATGAAAAACATATAAAGAATGATTAAAACAAAACACATTCAAATGAAGTTGAAAATTAAGGGCTATTTTTAAAATTTTCTAAAAAAGTTGGGAAAATATAAAAGTGAGTATTCATGATCAAAACAATTTTTAATATTTACCATATTGTAAAGAATATTTAAAAATGCTGTACAAATCAAATTCTTTATTTTTGAGAATTTACATACATTTCAAAAAAAAATTAAAATACCGGTTGATCACCCTAACGCCCAAAACCAGAACCGGTCTAACTGCTCGATTAGTGGTTAGATCGGGTGATTTTGCGAACAATGGTAATGAGTAACACTTTGTTTGTCTAAGCTAAAAAATTGGAGCAACACAAACAAGATTTTGAACACGCTATTTTTGTTCATGACAAAAAAGAAAAAAAAAACAAATTATCAGCACCACAATTTATCAAATAGGGTTTCTAGTTTTCACAGCACCAATTTTCACCTTCATCTTAGAATTTAGGAAAGTTTGCCATGGAAGTTATCAACTGCTACCTAGATGACATGTGATACCAGACTTGCCTACCAAATTCATGATGTTGGAGGGTCGCAAAAATTTACTTCATCACTACTCATCATAAAGATGGATGATAAGTGGCTCTCAGAACCGATTGGTTAATTGAGATAACAAGATAACTTTTTTAGTTACCACGTTTTCCCTTATTTGGGAACAAGGAAGAGCGTGGAAACATAAAGTCCCGCATTTCTTCGCATTACTACGCTTCTTGACAATTTTGGGGAGAACTGCAGCGGCCATTTCTCAGGAGAAGGGGAGAAAGCAAGAGCACCCCCCACCTAAAATTATTATTATAACCTCACGTTCTCTTCCACTCTCACGTCCTCTTTCCCCAACCCCTTTCCTAAGACTTTTTTGGTTTTCACAATCAGATTATCAAAACAAAGGTTTTCAGCTTCCAAGCACAAGTTTTCTACTTCTATCTTTTTCTCATACTTCCAGTTTCTCATAATTGAGATAAAAAGGGATCCTTAATTCTATAGATGTTGTAAGTGACATTCTAACCTTTAAGGAGAGAGAGATGATCTTGAAAATTAAGTGGAGATAGATATTCAAACTTATTATAGAATAGAAAAAGATAGAGATTGCAATATCATGTATATTCAAACCTATCCTACTTGCCAAATTCATTTCTCTCTTTTTCTCTCTAAACTGCCAAGATTATCCTTTCCTATATTATTTTTTAAAATTATCAAACTTTTCCAAAAAGAAGAGGGAGGGTGTGAGAGAGGAGTAAGAGAGAGAGCAGTGAGGGCGAGAGAGAGAGAGGAGGGTAGAGAAAAAAGAGGAGACATGAGAGAGGGGACATAGAGGGAGAAAGAAAGGAGGTGGCGTTAGATAGGGGTAGAAGAGAGACAGGAGGTAGAGAGAGGGTGTGAGAGGAGAGAAGAGGAAAAGAGAGGGGGCGTGAGAGAGGAGGGAAAAGAGATTATAGGGGGAAGAGAGAGAGGGTCTGGAGATATAGAAATTGATTTGAGAAAAGAGAATTTTGTAGCTCTTCACAATCTCTTACACTGCTTTTGTTTTTTATATAATTAAATAATAATAATTTATAATTACTTTTTGGTTATTTAATAAAATATTATTTTTTAAATTTTATTTTATTAAATCAATTTTTTATTAAATTTTGCTGATGCATTATACCTATGCAGGTGTTTTTACTCTTATATAAAATCTGACAAATTTCAAATTCACTTTAAAAGGTTGCTTTGTAATTCTTGTGTTTGCTTTTTAATTATTTATCTTAGAAGTCCATATAAATCTAATTGTATCTCCTCTTAGTAGTAGTTTTTTTTTTTACCTTTGATTTAATTGATTTATTATAAAATAACAAATGTGAAGCATGACAAATTCATATTCACTTTGGCATGTTGCTTATAATTTTTTTATTTGCTATTTTTAAGCTCTTATATGAGAAGTTCACATAAATCTAATTGTTTTCCCTCTTAACATTATATTTCTTACTTTTGAAGTAAATGATTTGTAATGTTATAATCAACTTTATGTGATCCAATATATATTTGTCATTTCTTTCTTTTTTTTCAACAAAGTTCATGTATATTGTATGCTGATTTTTATCATTTTTATGTATTGTATTTGTATCATGTAGGTTGATTAGTTAAAGTAATTGAGGAGATATCCCGTTCTCTCCAAATCCAATATTTAAATAAGGTATGGTGTCCTTTTAATTTTATTATATTGATTTTATATTTTTATTTTCATATTATAAAACTAATTAAATATCTTTTGGATTTGTATTAAACTTTGTGGTGAAACATTTATGTATGTAAGCTAAACTATTTTTTCTTCTTTAGTCGATGATATTCAGTTTTTTTCTTGTCTAATATCATTAGAAATTTTATTTTATAAGGAAATTATTTAATTTCTTTTTCTTTTTACTTTCTTTGGCTTTTTCCTACATGTAAAAGGCATGCTTGGAAAGCTAAACATATTGGATTTTTTTTTGTAGATATGTGTCTGAATTTCATGATGAATATTTGTTGTTTTAAGTACATATTTGTAACTTTTTCCTTTTTTTAAGTCAAATATTAGCTTACCAATGACTGACTATTGTTAATGATAGTTTTACTTTCCATTCTATTTTTTGAAGTTTTTAATTTTAAATAATAAATAAAAATTACATATGATTTTTTAATATTTAAAATTCTTAAAATTCCTAAAATTAGTTATTATGTTTTAAATATTTTCATTATGAAAATTATAACAAATATTTGTTATATAATTATTGAATGAATTAGTTTTTGAGATTCTTTGTTTTGTGGACTATTTTTTCTTTTCGATATGCCAATAAAATTTGATGTCGTAACTTTTATATGATATTACGTAAATATCCATTATACTTTTTGTTATTACGAAAAATACCTGAAACTTTCTATTATAATCAGATGTCAGTTTTTTCAACTTCATAACACTTTTTTAAAAAATAAAAATAAAAATGAAACTGCCAATTTTCGGTTTTTGAAAAACCAAATTTATTTAATTTTTGGTTTTTCAAAAACAAAAAAATAGGTAGTTTCATCTTTTTTTTTAAAAAAAAAGTGTTATGAAGTTGAAAAAATGGACATAAAATAACGGGAAATATAACTTATATTTACGTAATTTTCCCATGTTTTTTTTATGTGAACGTTGAGTGTTCCATGAAATAAAGAGTTTGACTCTCTTTTGGGCTACTTTAAGATCTAAGGATAGACATGCTTGTTATTTTCTATAAATTCTTTTACTCTAATTTTTATTTAATACTTCTAAATTTTTATTTTTATTTTTTAGATGAGTCTATAACTGCCAAAAAAAATAATATCACTTTGAAACAATTCCATTATCTTAGTTTTATATTTTAATAGTTTATGTTTTTTTATCAATGATTTATAATTTTAAGTAAAAAATTTTATGCTTTACAAATAGTTTAACTAAATTTCAAACTAAATTATCAGTTTTCAAATATTTTAAATTATATCATTTTGTACTTTTCATTTTTTCGTTATTTCAACTTTTCAATGGTTTTTTAAATTGTATTATGATTGATTTAAGAGATTTTCAAGTGTTATGAATGCTTAGTATTGTATTTTACCCATGTATGCTTTATTTTGGTGGGTGTTTGCATTATCTATTTGATTTCGCTAAATTTCTATATGTGTCCTAAGTACAAAAAGCATATGAGGCAAGAGACGGGTCTTATTTATGTGATCATTTAATTTTTTTTTATGAAAAATATCTCCATAGACCATGTTTTTAAGTTTCATTTTTTCGTAAACCCAAGGTTTCAAAACCGATCTAGCTATATAAAGATTCTATTTATTATATCTTCAAACCCCCTAGATCAATTTTATTTTATTTTTTAACCCAAACAAATCTACAAAAATATCTTTTTAAACCCCTCTCTTCATGTTTTTCTCTTTCTCTCTCCAATCTCCCAAACGTCTCTCTCTATTTCTCAACTCCCTCTCCCTCCCTTGTGTCTGCTCCCTGTTCCTCAACTTTCTCTCCCCTCGTGAGAGAAGCACGTGAAGATAGAGAAAAAAAAGAAAAAACTAGTTTTTTAAGTGATATTTTTTTCAAATTTGTTTGAGTTGAGTAGACTTAGTTTAGAAAGTTCGAAAATATAAAAAATGAAATCTTTATGTTATAAGATAGGTTTGAAAAGTTTGAGTCTACAAATAAATAAAATTTAAAAATTGAGTCTACAAAAGTATTGTCGATTTTTTTTACATATAATGCACATAATACCACTAGTTTATAGAAAAACAGTTACCAAACAGGGCCTCCGAGTGCACCAAGTACCATCTCCCCTTCACCAAATGCACCAATTGGGATCACATTTTAGTTAGATGAGAGAGGAGATGTCTTCAATGCTGAAGCAAAAAGCTGACCCACACTTTCTACGGCGATACGATCGAGATTAAAAAACAATTCATTTTTGGGTAGAGAAAGACAAGGTGCTTCATGCTGTACTTTGAGCTCTAAAATGATATTTTGAAGTAAAAGAACAACAAAATTTGGAATTTTGAGTTTCTAAATTGTATTGTAACCATAAAAAAAATAGATTTCAAGTTTTTTTTTTTTTTTTTGGAGAAAAGTTTATTTAGAGCTTAGGTTCTAAACACTCAAATTAGAGCTTACCTAAAAAATTTCATTAAAAGAGGTTGTTTTGATGCCCATATATCCTGAAGTTGATCATGTCGATATCAAGATGCATGGACTTGAGAAAAAAAAAGATTTCAAGTTTTAGAAGTAGTGCATCTTTGAATCATCAATTTTTAAGTTATCTAAGTTTTTGTAGATAGCTTCAAATTTTATAATTAAAAATAAAAATATATTTTAAAGCTGGTTAAAAAATTTCAATATTGTAAGAACATTTCTCCGCACTATTTAGAAATGAGTTCTAATTTGATCGTTTAGAGCCTCCGCTCTTTACAAACTACACTCTTTTTCTTGTGGTTTATTTTTCTTAAAAAAGGGTCCCATTCCAGGATATAGGGCCTACGTAACAAAATTTGGTGGCCTAGGCTAGGGCAACACCTCGAGACGAGGTATTTTATGTGAGGGAGAGAACAGAGGAAATGATCCCGCGGGAGCACAGGATCACTCGACAAAAGGATCCAAAAAGACGAAAAAAGGTCGGAGAAAGAAACTGAGGGTGTATAATGCCCCCATTTCCTTCGTTTCCGGGGTATCGACCGTCTTTCGGCCGCTTTTTCACTCCTCGGCTTCTCTCTTATTCCCCTTGCTGTCTCTGCTGTGGTCGTTTGTGGGAAATGGCGGAGAAGCCCAAAGCAGCGGGAGGCGTTTGGACAACCGTCAAACCCTTCGTCAATGGCGGTGGAGCTGGTATGCTTGCTACCTGCGTCATCCAGCCCATCGACATGATCAAGGTTCGCTCTTCTCTCTCTCTCTCTTCTGCTGAAGTGCTGATCCTTTCATCTGATCTCTTCTGCTATCTTTACTCTCTCTTCAAAGGCCATTTTCAATCTCTGTCAAGGTCTTGCAGATTTGGGATCGGGTATTTTCTGAGATTATTGTTGCTCCCTTTGACTTCTGGGATTGTTCGGTTATTTGGTTGAGAGAGAGAGAGAGTCATTAGGTCTAGATGGAGATTTGTGTATCAGTTGAATATATCCTTGGATTTTTGCAGGTGAGAATTCAGCTAGGGCAGGGATCTGGCACGCATGTTGCAAAAACTATGCTCCGAGAAGAGGGCCTGGGTGCTTTTTACAAGGTTTTTCCCCAAACTGTTAAATCCATCCCATGCTTTCTTTATCCTCATTGCAAATATAGGTCATTCGTTTACTTGTTTATAGTCATATAGCTAGCCATCTGAACTTCTCTTTCTCCACAATAATGGGCTATTTCTTATTCTATTTATGTTTGGCACTGTGGCTTTCGTGGATCTGAATATGAATGTAACTATTGGGACTTGTGGGGATCTGATTGTGATCTATGTATACGGAGGAGATTATTTTTCTGAGAATCGGTTAACTTCATAAAAGTAGGAAAATTAAGTACTATTTAAGATCTTGATATTCTGGAATTGAGATGTATATTATGTTCTAAATTGGTGCTCGAGACAAATAATATCAATTTTTCATTGTAGCGAGGTTCATTTGTCAATGTGGCGATGTTACAAGTCACAAGTGTCAAGGTTATATGTATTATGGCTATGCATATAGCATGTTAAAGTGGTATTTATCTGACCTGGTTCAATGCATGGGGTTGTGCCTCTCTCTCTATCTCTTTGTGTGTCTCTCTCTTTTACTGTGATTGCTTAACATAGGTTGCCATCAGGTGAGATTTGTTCTCGGTGAATGTATTGAACTTTGACAGTTGTTGCCAATTTTTCTGCCAAATAATGAAGATATGAATGTGTCATATGTTGCTTTTACAAAACTGTAAAACCTCTTAACAGCATCACAATTTCTTCTCATGGGTAAGTAGTCACTCGTGTGGTTGTGTCAAGCTGCATGATGGACCCAAGGGATTAGCCGAAGTTTTCCTTTGTTCTAATGCATATTTAATGGGAAACTTTTTTATGGATTTGGGGAATAAGTTGAAAAAAATTACTAAAAACATATTGTTGTTGACCACAAGGAAAAAGTGCATTTCACTATTGAAGTTCATGGTATAGGAGTTTGGTGCTTCATTCTTTATATCATTGACAGGGTTAGGAGCTGTCTCTAATTCAAGAACTTTATGTTCATGCAAATTGACGAGGAAAATCCCATTTTGTGGTGCCTTTTAGTGAGCTTAGAGCATTAGGGTACCTTTGTAGTGAGGATAGAGCATTCTTTTATAAGGAGTAAAACTATATTATTTTTTATGATAAAGTAACATTTTGTATTGCTTTTAAAGAGATTTACATCTTTTGGGTTGTAGTAGCTAGCTGCTGTGCGTTCCCCACATAGTCAAAAAAGAAAAAACACCGAATATGCACAAAAGAGAGGCAATAAAAAAAAAGCAAAATACAAGAAAGTTCTATTTAGGGATGATGTATGTTTACTGCAAAATGGATGCCCTTACATAGCCAGGGTGTTGGTGGCCTTAGTTGTCTCGAGCCAGGAATGCTTATAGATCTGAATGTTGCTGGAAATTGTGAAGATTTGGTTGAATCTCTGTTCTAGGTGCCAAGGGCATGGGGCCTTTCTTGAAGGCCATCTAATAACATTAGAAGGGTGACCTTTCATTATATTATTTAATCACTTATTTAATACAATTTGTGTAATTAGAACTTGGGCTCACTATATTATGTGTTTGGTTAGTATATGAGGAAACCATATGTCGTGGAAGTATGCTTGTCTTATTTAACTTCCCTAGGTTAGAAGATTTCAACAATACTTCTATGATATTTTTAAGTGTAGCCAACTATCATTTGTTTAGACAAAAGGCATGCTTCATGAATTGGATGAATAGATGAGGCCACTTTATGATGTTATATGCTGGTTTGAAGTGGACCATATTCTTTACAGATTACTTCATTTCTAAACGAATTGGTGAAAACTGAGTCAATATGCTAGATTGCCTAGCTTTAACTGATGCATTCGATCACATGGGTTCCATTGTGGGTACAATGCTTTATGCATTTGGGTTTATTTTGAATATTATCTCTATTAGTCTCAGATGAATCAAAGTCCAATATGTTCTGAATCTCAAACCAACAGAAATGGTGATCTCTTTGTTGTAATTGAGATAGATGAATTGTTTTGACTGAAGCAATAGTGTCGTATATATGGCTGGACCAGACTAGGTAGGGGTGGCAACGGGTCGGGTCTGGCTGGCCCCGGACCCGAATAGTATTCAGGCCTAAAATTTGGACCCATACCCGGATCTGTCAGGTCCCAGGTCTACCCATCGCATCCCGGGTCTGGTCAGATCCATTGCAACCCCGTGACTATGAGATTTTCTTTTTTTGCCCTTTTTTTTTACTATCATACACCCTATGACTATGAGTTTCTTTTTTGTTTGCCAATAATACTGTAATGTTGTGAATATTGTGACAATATGAACACCTGGCGCACGCCTAAAGATATATGATTGCCATCATATACCCTATGACTATATGTACTGGTCGGGTCCAAAATTTGGACCCATACCCAGACCCGAGGTCGGGTCTACGCGTCGGGTCCCAGGTCTGGTCGGGTCCATTGCCACGCCCAATGTGTAGGGTTTTCCATCTCTGACCCACCTAATAACATTGGGGAGCTTATTTATCAGTTTATGCTCGTTGATCTCAAAGTCATAGAGCCTTTAGATAAGAATGAATTGGATGGGCAGTGGGATAGTGGCGACAGCCCAAACAAGAGGGATTATTGTTGTGAATGATGTGTAAATCTACCTATGGCCGATTGAGGGGTTTGGATAGAAAGATATCATGTGAGTTAACTTGGGCTAGCATCAGGATGGCTTTTTTATTTAGGATTTTATCGGAGGACATAAAGGGTTCATAGAAAATGTTAGTACATTAGACCTCATGTGGACATCTGAACTTGAAATTTAATGGTAACGGTTCCCAAAAACAAAAACTTAAACTTGGACTGGAGTTTAATGCTTTGTTTGTCATGATGGGTTATCTGGAATTATTTAAGATTTGTATCAAAATGCTACACTACTTCCTTATAGAGGGTATATTTCTTCTTTTTGTGGGTAGGCAACTGAGGTTTGGTTTCTTCTGCCTCCTTTGTATTGATTAGCTAAAGAAATATTTACAATAAGAGCATGGCCATAGTCAAATTTGTTGGATACAGGAAATGAAAGGAAGTAGTACAATTTTCTGCCCCCTTGTAGCAAACAATTTACTTGGTTTCACAATTCTCTCTTTTCATCACGAGTTGGCCTAGTACAAAGGAACATTTTAAGGGAGGTCATAGTGGGGAGATATAGTTTGAGAGCATGTCTTGTCCACATCACCTTCGTGGTTTCCTTAAAATGCACTGTCAAACAATTTCTGGGTGTGTAGTGCATTGTTTTGTTGCTACTGCAGTGATGCTACAGGCTAGGTAGTCTCTGAGGGTTTTGCCCACTGCAATGGTGCTACACGCTGTGCTGTCCATGTTGTGTCTTCAGTGAGTCCTTGAGATTTTGATTTTGGGGAGCTACTTTGACCTTTAATATAAGATATGTGTTTTTCTCTTTTACTTTTGGAGGGGTCGACTTATGAGTATTGTAAATCTAAATTTATTTTTGGGTTATTCTGTGGCATGTGAGTGGCTAAAGCCACCTATTGAACCTCCAATGAGAAGGCTATATCTATGTTAACTTCTTGGTGGGCAATGATGTTGTTGTTTTGTATTGACCTTATTCGGAATTTGGGTCATTGCTCGCCCTGATGTCTTCTCTTTCTACAATCAAGATGGCTGAAATGTGGGATGGGTCTGTTCTGCCCTCCAAAATCTCTACTTTCTTGGAGAGTAATATTTTGGCAAAATTTTCCCAAAATTTCGTGCTCTAATGACCTGTTCTTTCTACCTACACATCTTGATCTTTGTCATTATGATTCCAGCCATGTTGTAGAGCGTTATGGTGCTTGACGCTCTTTGTCTCGTCTCTCTTCCTCTTCTTCTTGTTTATCTAAAACTTCATATCTTGAACCCTAAGTTTTCTGATGGCTGGAAAAGAAGTAACAGAAACAGATGATTTGTAGATGTTGGAATACAGGCCACCAACACTCCAGTCATCAGGGGCGTGGAGAGAGTAATTGTGAGTGTGAGCTCAGTGATCTCACACCCGATTGGCACAGCAAGCTCCACCTTCACCGAGGCCAGGCTTAGCTGGGTGGTTTCAAACTGTTCGACAGAAGCTGGGGAAACCCATTATTGGTTGAATGGGACTCACTGAACGTGATAAATTGGGGTAAGAAAACCCCGCTTGCCCTTGAAGACTGGAACCTATCTTCAACAAAATTTTCGAGTTATGCCACTCTATTCAAGTCTCGTTTAGCCATTGATTTCAGCTGCTTATTTCACCCACCTTTACCCTTGAAGACTGGAACCTATCTTTATCACTTCGAGAGGCAGATTCAGCCGCTGATTTCTCTTGCTAAATTGGAGCCTCGAGAATCAATATTATGATGGCCCCAAGCATAAATAGGATTTTTGTACGAGCAACTTCAACACAAGAACACAATTTTTTGTACTGGCCTATCATTTAATACATTGACTCTTCAAAGAAAAAAAGAAGAAAAGGGAGTACGAGCTTCAACCTGATCTCGAAAATAGACTAGACGAACAAAGGAAAGACAGCGCTGTCCATTGAGCCTGTTTGCTAGTCAATGATCTAACCCTCTCACTGGATGTTCAAAGAGTATCCTTTAGAACTCACATCTCATTGGCTTATAAGAAGAGCAAATTTGAATCTACATCTGCCAATGGTTGATATCTAAATAGCAAAAGATAGCATGCATGTTTCAAATTCAAATTTTTCTTATAATCTGAAACCCACAAGGGCCTTCCCGTGACACATCAGACTAGCACAGGCTGCAGCTAAAGAACAGTGTAATACACCATCACAGGTGGTAGCACCACTCAGTATGCTACTCAACTTTTGACATCACATCTGTTTGGTGTGTGCTACTCCCTCAAAAATACTCAACTTTTAGCATCACAGCTATTTGGTGTGTGCGACACCCTCGAAAATTGTCTTAAAATGGTATTTTGAAGAACCAAACAAGTGAAATGGCCAAGAGAGGCTCCAAACCACATTTGCTCATGCTGTATTCATTAGAAATAAAAAAAGGAAAGGGTAAATTCTAGCACTATGACCATTGCCAGATTGACCACTTGCACTTGGCCGATTAGCTTAAGAGAGATAAATTGTGAAAACATTCCAAATATGTCCTTACTGTGATTAAGTCAGACTATTTCTACTTGCTAATTTTGTAGCGTAGAAAACTACAGATTTGCACCAATTGTAAAGCTTTCTTTATCTTATCAATAGAATGAGGCAGGTACAAAAAAACTCGTGCTGCCCAGCCCAAAACAAAGTGTTTGAGAAACTATTATACTGCCAATGTTTTGTTTCTCACATATGTGATCCCTTTTTGAAACGTAGTTACTGGAACATTACACCTGCTGACATTCTTGCTTCTCAAATTAATATTCCCATGGAAATTCCTCACTGAAAATCATCTATTTGCCCATTCTTGTTCCAATGAAAGCATAGTTATAAAAGAAATAGACATAGATTGGCTGCTCTGACCAGTAAGAATGAGTACAAGGCCCAGAAATGGTCCTCTCTATCCTTAAACCAAAAGTAGTCAAATGGATAGAAAACAGAGTGTTAGAACGAGTGTAGTGGATGACATCCTGTCAGACCACTTTGACATTGTTATCAAAAGTTAAGTACGAGAGCTTTTTGGTTGCGGTACTAATTCTGGTTTTCATGGTGTATGATACATTTGTTCAATGGAATGGCATAGTGAAACTTAAAAGCTCATGCAGGGATATAATGAAGGGATAAGGGAAGTGGAGATCGGGTGGTTTAAGGAGGAATATGGGATCAGTGGGGAGGTCAGAATATGGATCAGGGATATAATGAAGGGATAAGGGAAGTGGAGATCGGGTGATATTAAACATGTCACAGTTTAGCATGTTATGTTTTGAGCTCCTTATTCTTAAGTTAGGATTTCGATTGTCTTAATCGTAATCCCGATTTATATTCCTAGGAGATTAACTGATCTATGAGGAATTGTAGAGTTCCTGTCATGATGCAAGCATGAACCTGTTAAAAGAATGCTGAGGAATTTCGATCCTGCTAATCCCAGCAACATCATTTTGTTACATATGAACTTGGAACACTTGTGATTGATGCCCAAGGATATTCAAGAGAATCACATGTTGTAAATGTGCAAGTCTTAGTATGCCTAGGAGCTTTTGCTTAGCCTTAGTTTGGATGCTCCAATAACTTTGTTGCTTGGACACATGAGAATTTGTGTTTTGACTTGGATTTGAAAAATCCCACTCACCTACCTATAATTCTATAATGACACATCTGTAGATTGCATATGTTTCTACATGTATTTATATATAAGATTAACTCGTGGCCTTTTAATTAATAACAAATTAAATTAAAAAAATAAGACATGCAGGTCCAGTCGAAGACCAACATGTTCAAATGGTATGGCATTTGCTTCCATGCATGTCTTGTTCGTCCAATCCATGGAGACAGAGCTGATATGCTGTGTCTGCAAATTCAAAAAGAATGAAATTTCCAGACATGCATGATGATTTCCTGTGTTTGGTGTAGACTCACGTATCTAGTGTGCGTTGTTGTGCCGGATTCTCCTAAATGCATGCGACACAAGTGTCATTGTTGCATTGTCCCATAAATACATTCATGAAGGAGATAATTCATGAATATAACATATATCTATATATATATATATATATATATATATATATATATATATATATATAATTTTTTTTTTTCATGGGGAACATCTTGCTGTATTTTTAAAATAAGATGGGGAGAGAAAAATCAGCCTTACTCATATGCATATTTGGAGCAAACCAAACATTGGTCGTCGTTATTCATGTATTACTGGATTGTTCATGACATAATGGTATGTCCTAACTGGACATTGGTTTGCCTACCTACATGTTATCAGTGTGTGTCGGGAAGGAGCCCGTCTAAGGAAGTCGAAATTGTAAGTTCTGGACCTGTATATTCCTTGATGGTAGTAGGCCCTGAAGGTTTAGTACATAGGCTTTTTTTTTTTTTTAATTAAGCAACGTCTTACATGTCTCGATGGTTACTATTTTGTTATTCTTTTGGCAGGATACTACATTGTGACTTTTCTGTCTTATTTTGTGCATTCATTATCTCTTCATCTGTTTGATAACTCTGATAATAAGATATTTGTGACCAGGGGCTATCAGCAGGACTACTAAGACAAGCTACCTACACGACAGCACGTCTTGGTTCTTTCAGGTAAGCATGTCCATGTGCTTGAAATGCAATATTATCGAAGTGTCCTGGTTTCAGGATGAGGCTTGGTAATCTGGATTTTGTTATACATTTCATGACATTGTAGTTATATCTACTTTGAACAATGATTTCATACAACGGTTACATCATAATATAATGCAACAACCTTCAAAAACGATGTTATGGCCATTTGCTTGATCCAAATTTTGAAATATACACTCTTTTCATTTTAATGAACAATCACAAAAAAAGAAAAAATTGAAAACACAACCTAGAAAGTATTTTTTTAGCCCAATTAACATAGGCCGTTCATTTTGGTGAGATACTTAGATCTAGGCCTTAGAAGGAATTTTTTGATTTCCAATCTTTTTGGATGACTTTATTATCATTAGATGAACAATGTTAAAAAAGAAAAAAATGATTTTGAGTTTATAAAAGCTAAGATCTTGAAATTCACCAAATGAATGGCCGAGATTCGTTTTCGGAAGGGACTCATTTTGACCATATCTAGGATTCAAATTGAACTTTTTTTTTGGGATTGATAATTGAGATGAAGAGTGTGTGTGCCAAATTTTAGGTCCTACAAATAACACAAACATGGTTTTCTAGAAGTGTCGTTGGATTAATATTATGATGCAACCGTTGCATGAAATCATTGCTCATCTACTTTACGTGACTTTCTTGTGGGCATTATTATGTGTTAAGATAGGGGCTTGTACATTATATCTATACTTGAGTTGTAGATGTGGGTGTCAGCTTCGTTTACTAATTGAGGTGTGGTCTCAATTGCACTCACAGCACTTCCATTGCTGTAAAACATGATGTCTAATCTATCAGATGCGAACATTTGTTTTTTTGCAATAAAGGTGCTGGGGTTTTAAAGGTGTGTATGTGGTGTGATGCTGTGACCGCCCTAATGAACAGGGTTGAATTGTGTATACTTTTGGATATCAATGCTTACCTTCACGCATGGGTTTTGATATATAAAATAAGATCTAGATCATTCATTTGGTGCTTTCTTCTGTAAGTTTTGCTCATGCAGGGTTCTTGAGATTATTGGTGTTTGAAACACATGCGAGGCATGGAAATCAAGCAATAAAAAAAATGAATTTCTTTCACCAACCATTATCTGTTTCTGAAACATAAACAAACGCACCAATTCATAAGTAACTCGATTGATTATGGAATAATTAATACCCCTGCAAACCCCCGCCCAAAAAAGAAAGAGAACAAAAAAAAACAAGAAGAAAAAACTATCTATTCAATATGCTGCATAGAGATCTATACTATTACATTGGAGAGAACAATGTGCTTCCTTGTAAGAAAGCTATATTTTCAGATAATTATCATTCCTTTTACTGAGCTTTCATTTCAAACTGGAAACTAACATTTCTTTTCCATTCCATTGGCATTTGTGTGAGTACATGCATGCAGACTATACTTGCACATGAAGTCATGAGCTGTCCTAGCTGGCTTCCAATAGGGGTGCAGCTTAGGTTTTTGCTCTATTGTATAACAACTGACTAGGTATGGTTATATCACGTAATTGTGATTGGCATGGGTTGAATTCTGAACAAAACATGACTTATGGCTTATAGTTGTGATATTTATCCTCAGATGCATAATCCTCTCATCCTCTATATGCGATGATGTAGAACAGCCGCCAGGGGGAAGGAATGGTTTAGACCTTTCAGTTATATGTGATGAAATTTGGTCTGCCTATTAATGGGTAGTTTTGTAGTTTATAAGATATGAGTAAAGATCATGTAGGTTGATTTTTTGTTTGACTAGTTTTTTCTTTTTGTATGATAGTTCAGTGGGGTTTCATTTACACATTTGCTTATTTTTATGTTTTATTTGATAAGTGCCTTTCTGCTTGGTTTTCATCCTTGAATGACATGTATTTCCAAGTTTCTATTAACAATACTTTTTGCTTTTGTATTTAGAATATTGACGAACAAAGCAGTTGCCGCTAATGATGGAAAACCTTTACCTCTTTATCAGAAGGCTCTTTGTGGACTAACCGCCGGAGCAATTGGAGCTTGTGTTGGTAGTCCAGCTGATTTAGCTCTGATACGTATGCAAGCTGATGCGACTTTACCTGTGGCACAACGTCGGAACTATAAAAATGCATTCCATGCACTCTTCCGCATTGTTTCTGACGAAGGGGTTTTAGCTCTTTGGAAAGGAGCTGGTCCCACCGTTGTGAGAGCTATGGCACTAAACATGGGCATGCTTGCCTCTTATGATCAAAGTGTTGAATTTTTCAAGGACTCACTTGGATTTAGCGAAGCTAGTACAGTAATTGGTATGACTTTGGCCCTGTTTGGATGTACTAGTTAGCACTGATAACTCACTGGTTCAATAAACTTGATCCTGATGATAAATTATTTGTTGTTTAGCAGTGTCCATCATAAAGTAATCTGAGATAAACTTCTAGGTAGTTCTACATTCAGGTTTATCTTTTTACAGAACTGTTTTCACATTATTCAAAGTAACTTGCTGAAAATAATATTCTTTTTTGCCAGGAATAGCTAAAAATAGCTGAAAGTCACTGAAAAAGATAAAAGTTAAAATAATATTA
This sequence comes from Amborella trichopoda, assembly GCF_054954075.1. Taxonomy (NCBI): domain Eukaryota; kingdom Viridiplantae; phylum Streptophyta; class Magnoliopsida; order Amborellales; family Amborellaceae; genus Amborella; species Amborella trichopoda. The sequence continues at coordinate 10,349,239 of NC_142338.1, read as the reverse complement.
TACATAATACAAGATACATACCAAACAACTAACAAAATATTATTATCATAATATATTAATTTGAACACTTATCCTGAATTTCTTCACGAGTAATATTATGAGCTTTCTTTCATTTAAGAAGAAATTTTCTTGCGGATTACATACTTAGCTATCCATCCAAAAAATGTTCTTGAGGATCACCTCCAATGGACTAGTGAAATTTGCTACTAATTTTAGCTTTTCTATGTTCTATTTGTCTTTGAAGATAGTATGAAATATGAGTTACTCCATTTTCTTATATTGAGTTGTTCTATTTTTGTTCATGTTTGGGGCTAATTTAATAGAGCTACATAAATCATTTGTCCCTTTGGTAGCTGCATTAGGCGTACTTGAAGTCTGGTTCACATTAACTTGCTATGCTGCATAACATCAGAATTGGTGACTTAGGTATCATCGTTGCTCCTTTCAAAGTGTAAATACTAGCATGAGGCGCATTAGGATGTTCCAATTAAGGCATTGGTCTGACCACACTTGTGTTGGTGAACTGTGAATTAAGTCTCTTGTGATCTCCTCCTTCTAAGCAGGAGCTCTAGGTCTGGGAAACAGAATTTCACAATGGAAGCTAGTTTTTCCTGGGTTGCTGGAATTTGATAGTATTGGATTTATGTATCGTACAGAGATTCATTAATTTCTTCCTTTTCCCTTTTTGTTTATTTAATTTTGTGCTCTGTTTATTGTCCTTGAGATTCGATTCTTTTTATTATTCCATTGGAATTAAGCAGGTTCTGGCTGTTTGCCTCACATCTTGAGGGAATTTGCTATGCAATTAGCTTCTTTTAAGTTTGCATCTTCCCCTTCCCTCTCTTGAAAATCTCCAGTGTAATGTTTGCTAATCTCAGGAGGTAATTTATATCTCCTCAACACCCCCCTTTTGTGCTACCCCACCTTCTCCTCTTCGTTATTGCTGATGTACGTGGGCAGTATGAAGCCATGGTATTCTAGTTGGGTGTATTCTTGGAGATTGGATTTAAATTTCTATCCATTCTCAAGATTTACATGGCCTTAGATTAATTGCTAAAAGGCTCTGTGAAGCTTGTCCCAGGTGGATGGTAAAGGAAGACTAGGTTTCATACAGCATAAGTTTTCACCTGTCTAATGCAAGTGGGATTTGCAGTTCCAATGTGGTCTGCCCCTTGTAAGTTTGCTTGCAAGGGCAGTTACAGGAAATTATGTGCTTAACAGAAAAATAGAAGAGATGGTAACACTTGGCTTTTGAAAAAAAAAAAGGGCCACTGGCCTGGTAGCCATAAGCCTTGTAGAGACTGCTACAAAGTTTTATGCAGCCTGATATGGATCGACACTGTAATTGGCAAGGCTTTGAAGTTGCATTTGTTAGATCTTCTCTCTTACTCCATTCACTGAATTGCATAGCTGATCTGCCTTAGCTGCCCCAGACTGCTTGATTGCATCCATTTACACTGTTAATGGCGTCAATTTTTGCTGTTTTCTGCTAATTATGTATTATGATAGTGGGTCCTGTACCTAACTATGTAACTTGGTATATTTACTCGAAAGATGAGTCTCATTGTATATATTGGGATAGCTGCTTTTTAGACTTCAAAGGCTGTTCATACACTTCATTACTCAGTGAGGAGGGAGCGTTGTTACTCGGTGAAATCTTTTTGGGACTTAATAATGTTCTCTGTCATCAAAGAACCTCAGATGAGTATTTTGACTATTTGGAATTTTATCTGATACAAAAATAGCAAACTAGTTGTTTGTGTAATGTATATTCTCCAATTCCATATGTTGTTTAATTGCATGTTTTACTCAATCTCGGATTAGAGTTTCCTAATATTTTTACATGTCTTGCTTCTTATCCATTCTCCATTGTCACTAATTCAGCGCTAAATTATTTTTCCTTCTGTCCTTTTCTTCTGAGTGACCATAATCTTTTTCACCTTTGTTTGATTGATGACCGACAACCCTCCTCATTCGAATGCAGGTGCAAGTGCTGTCTCTGGTTTCTTTGCAGCTGCTTGCAGTTTGCCTTTTGATTATGTAAAAACCCAGATACAGAAAATGCAGCCAGATGCCACTGGTAAATATCCTTACACCGGTTCATTGGACTGCGCCATGAAGACTCTCAAGGCTGGTGGACCCTTCAAATTCTACACAGGATTTCCTGTGTATTGCGTTCGTATTGCCCCTCATGTCATGGTAAGAGCTTTTACCATCGTTGTGGAAGATGCAGTCTTCTACTAATATATTTGTTGTTTATAAGTTGGCTGATTGTTGACAATTGCTAGTATCTAATCATTCGCAATTGTTTAATGTGGGTTCTTTTGCAGAATTGCTATTATCTAATCATTCGCAATTGTTTAATGTGGGTTCTTTTGCAGATGACATGGATCTTTTTGAATGAAATCCAGAAACTGGAGAAGTCTGTCGGTTTGTAGACCTTGCTACCGAGAAACTCTGTACGAAGTTTGTACTTGATTTGAGCAATAATGACCTCTTGGCTCTGCGACGTGGTTGAGGCTGGTTTTGGTAATTAGATATAGTCCTCAGCCCATTTCCATTAGTGAATTTGAATGGGATTGAGAGTAGTGAAAATAATTCTCGGGTGTTTGATTGGCTTGCTGCACTTAGCAGGATTGATTAACGGGAATTATTTATTAGCAAGCGCGCAGTTTTGACAAGCTTGTTATACACAATGAACATTGCTTGATTTTTGGCGTTTGACTATGAATTGCCAATTTTCTGCAAATTGCAGAATAACTGGTTATTGATTGGGTAAATGGTGGCCTGGTGGGACTTTTGCGAGGAAAAGTATGTTGGTTATATGTCAAGTTAGTGTCGCTGTGTCACAAGTTTCTGAACCTCGACCATTAGAGAAACCGCCTGCCTGAAACCTTGCATCCATGGTGTGTATGCATTTGGTTTTGAGGATGCTTTCCGCATCTCTCTCTCTCTCTCTCTCTCTCTCTCTCTCTCTCTGCCGTCTCTCTCTTTCTCTCCCCCTCTTCCTTCTATGATGCTTTTGCAGCTTTTTCACTCTCGCGCATTTGTGCTGCCGTGAAAAAATCTATCAACTTTGTGTTTTTCTCTACGATAACATGTTCCGTTTCAAGAGTAGGATTTCAATTTAGTAAGGAATGGGTGGAAATCTCTTTATCCTAGTAATATTTGGATTTGGGAGATAGTTTGAACTAGTGAATAGATAATTCCAGAGCTGACATGGAACAGCCAAAATCAGCTTGGGACTTCCGTTTCAAGGGTAGGATTTCAATTTACTAAGGAATGGGTGGAATCTCTTTATCCTAGTAATATTTGGATTTGGGAGATGGTTTGAACTAGTGAATAGACAATTCCAGAGCTGACTCGGAACAGCCAAAATCAGCTTGGGACTGGTCGAGGGACTAGCCCGAGTTCCCCACAAAATCACGAAAGCCGAGTACCCCACAAAATTTGGCTAGTAATTAGAAGGCGCATTTATTTGTTTTCTTAAAAACATCGGAAAGTGGATTTCCAGGTCTGGAAGGTTTTTAATGGCTTCCTAATCGAAGCGTGCAAATCTGTAAGCTATTTCTTACGGATCATAGGAAAATCTTGCCTATTTTTTGAATATGCATTCATGAAATCCGCAATTTTGGGCTTTTTTACCAAAAAACTCACAATTAAAGCATCAATGAAACTATTGCCAATTTTAGGGCCATTTAGGCAGTGGATTTGCAGTTGTTTTGGGGTTGGATTTAACTACCACTTTTTGGCTGTTCTTTAGGTGGATTTTCAGGGTAGTTTCAGTTGTAGAGAAAAAGTAGTCCTGATTTTTAAAGGAAGAGGAAGATGGGTTACCTGGTCGCTTTGGAGAGAGAGGGTTTGGTGATGGTTTTTGTGGAAGGAATATCAGACCAGTAAATTGATTCGAAAGAGAGATTAGACCAGCAAATCGACTTGAGAGGGATTAGGTGATTGCTTGAGAGGGATCTGAAATCTGCAAAATGGTCTGTGCAGAGAGGTCACATGCGCAATATCGATTATGAGCTTGGAGCTGCAAATCAATGAGAGAGAGAGAATGGGGGGTAAAATGGACTTAGTTCTTTCAAAAGAAAAATTTGGCCAAGCGGGCCAAGCTGGATCATAGTTGGATTGGCTACTTGGACCCAGTGGATGACCGGTTCGACTGAACGATCTCACTTTTTAAATGTTGAATTGTTTGTCCAATGTTCAAACTGGTCTTTCACTCTCTTATAAAAAATAAAAATAAAAATAAAAATTTATATAAGTGCGAGGTTCTAAACAACTAAATTAGGGTTAGGGTGCACTTCAAATATTTCATTAGAATAAGTTATTGTGATGCCCATCCATATAACCTCAAGTTGATCATCTCGACTTCAACATCCATGGACATGAGAAAAAAATGGATTTCAAGTTTTAGAAATAGTGTGTCTTGCAATGCATTTTTGGATTGTCAATTTGCAAGATTTTCAAGTTTTCATAGATCTGTGCGATCTACACTATTTTTTGAAGCTTTAAATTTTATAATTAGAAATAAAATATATTTTAAGGCTATCACAAAGATTTTCAGTGTTGCAACATATTTCTTGACACTATTTGAAGGTGTGTTTTACTTTGATTGTTTAAAGCCTCGACCTTATACAAACCGCACCCTTGTTTTATTCGTGATTTGGAATTCTTTTTTTTTAGGTTTGGAACATGAGCCGAGGGAGTAAATGAACAATATGCTCCCCTTGGGAAGATTAAATATTTTTGGCTTTTAAATTTGTTTTTGAGTTTACATTATCTTTGTGATCCCACACAGAAAAGTATTGAGCGCGTTCGCGTTAAACACCAAGAATAAGAAAGGGGCTGCGATCGTGGAGGTAGCAGCCCACACTCTAGTTACCATATTGTGGTTTTCATTCTCATTATTAACACCACCACACTAACAATTTGAAAAAGTTAAGTCCTAATCTACTTGAAAAAATGGGTAGGGCCATGTCGTCCTCATTGAATTACCATAAAAGAAAAAACACCAAAGGGCAAGAAAGAGTTATGTATAAAATACATATATACATGAGGTTTTCCATAATTGGAAAAAATTTATGTGAGGTTGACATGTTAAATTTGTAAAATTAAGCTGCACTTCAAAACTCTATAAAAAAAAAGCTATTTTGATATTGGAAAACCATCTAAGCAATGGTTTAAAAAACGGATCGGTGACCTGGATCGGGCACCCAAAAAACCGATCAGGATCGACGAATCGGCGATCCGAATCGGGAATCGGGTAAATCGGTCAGAATAAAGCTTCAAAAAAATCCGAAAAATTATTAAAATTCATTATAAATATTATTTTTTAGGAATTCAATAAGAAATGAGGGTACTCCATTAAGAATTTTCATGTTTTTTAATGAATATGCGAATATTGATATGTTCTTTCCATGCATGAATTGCCATTCAGCATTTAATTTACATCACACAAAAGGATAAACATAGAATTATCATGAAATAAGTATATCAACATACATGGACTACAATAAAACATAAAATTAGTAACATACGATCTAAAAATAAAATGATAGACGACGTTGTTGTTCTTCTTGGTCACGCTGGTGCCATTGATTGAATTCGTTTGACAATTCATTGATTCGATCTAAAAACGAATCATCGATATTAGCAGGCATTTGACTATTCCCAAATCCCTGAGTGTTAGTGTTTTGTTGTGTTCCCAATCCAAAATCCCCGAAGCTTGTCCATCCTTCATGTTCACCTGCACTGTCGTGCTCATCCCTACACTGTTGCTGTTGGGACTCGATATGTGAATAATATGGCTGGGATAGGGTCGCCTCAAAATCATTATCTCTCTCATTTTCTCTTAGACCCCCTTCCCACTCTCCCTCATTAGGTGCAATATCACCGACATCTCCGACGAATTGTGGATACGTTGGCTGGCTGCTTCCTCTTTCATGCTGCTCATCACTTTCTTCAAGATCTTCATCACCGATAGCCTCAAGGAACGCTCTCTTGTGCAACACTAGCTCCTCCTCTTATACAACCCATTGGTCTGCTGTGTCTGTGACAAATATTGTGTCTAAGTCTATCGGCCCGTAGTTTTCAAGCTTCTTTCTTATTTGTCGCTCTCTGAGTTTTAAATTATAATGAACGTAGACTAGTTTATTAAGCTTCTCAGAAGCGAGTCGATTCCTCCTAGTAGTGTGCAACCATTGGAACGTACTCTAGTTGTGCTCACAGCCAGTAGCAGAACATGTCTGGGAGAGCACCTTGATTGCTATCCTCTTTAGGTGAGGTGCATTAGTACCATATATCTCCCACCATTCAGCTGGATTAAAATGCAAAAAGCATTGTAAGGGTAAGAACAATTCATAAGATTAAATATATGAATGAACAAAATATTAGCGAGGGGATAACCTGGATCCATCATAGTTCGAGAATTTCTGGTAAGTCTAGTTCCGAAGGATCCTATAGCATCCCTATACATAGCAAGCTAAAACAAATATATTACGTTTTAGTGCATTATTCCTCACAAATATAACAACTCAATGAAGTTCTTACCCAAACATTAAATAATACCTCTTGTATTGCTGCTACTTGGTTTCGATGGCTTCTCTCCAACCTTGCAATAATGTATCTGATCCCTTCCATAATCTTGTGGGGTTGTTCAGGTGTCAAATAAAAAAATTTTGGGTTGAAGTAGTAACCTAAAAAATATATAGATAGAAAAATGTCATTTACAATTTCATAAAAAAATGATTTAAACTGAAACATTGTAATGATATAAATATATATTTACCAGCATAACGAATTGGACGTCCAAATTTGGTGTTCCACCTCCTTTCTATAATCTCGATCACTTTGCTAGCAAAATTACACTTCTCCCCAATAGCTGATTTCGCCCTCTCAATACCTTCATAAATGATACCCATGGTAGCTTTCTTGTCATCGTCCACCATTCTTAACACCGTGACAAAAGGGGCAGTGGCCTCTACAACACTGGAACATCGAGACCAGAACTGCCTATTTGAGACTATGTTGTCCACTTTTATACTGGTACTGGTGTCACACCCCAAGAATTTACAATACTGTTATTCCTGAGATGTGACAGACAAAACATATATACATCTATTGATAGGACAAATTTACAGTGGCGAGGTCTTACAAAGTAAATAAAGAAAGCTAGTACAACAACAGTATCTTCCAAGGTTGATCTTGACTAACACTCAAAATGAATCCGCAGTTATCCTGAAAAAAAATGTTTACCATAGTTTGATGAGTTTGGCTACTCAGTAAGTGATCATCATAATCCTAAAAATAATCATGATTGGAAGATATCAATATTTTCCAAAATGAGATCTATTAACAGAAATGCATCAACAGTTTCACTTTCAATAAATGCATAACTAAGTATAATCCGAATAATTGAAATGCTTATAACACTTTTAACGGCAGTACATAATTCAAAGGATTTCACAAAATACCCTACTGGCGTCCTAAGTAGGTCACCTATATACCTCATCAGCGTCCTGATGGGTCCACTTAATCCCTATCGGCGTCCCAGATAGGTCTACTTAATCCCTGCAGGTCCACTTATACCTCACCGACGTACCGGATGAGTCCACTTAATCCCTACCGGCGTCCCAGATTATACCTCACCGGCGAACCGGATGAGTCCACTTGCATACTTAAATTATTTCGAAATCTCTTTAAACATTCGAAAGCAGCAATATCATGTACTCAACATATCACTGAAACCATTAATATGAATTTCACTTAAACCATTAATAACAGTCACTCTCTATAACATTTCAAAAATAACCAATCAAATATTTTTGGGCTCAAATTTAGAAAGGTAGCAGTTTGTAAAGGCATTCTAGCATAATTGCCAATTTAATATGTATAGATAAACTCTTATAGAAATTCAAGAATACGGAATTATCACAATTTATGGGATATCAATCCACAAATAAACATTTCACAACAATACTATAATCAATTGCAAAAATGTCAATTTTTAAATAATAAGGCAGTCATTTGCACATGAATTTTACAATGTCTAAATATTCAAAACAGTAGAAAGAAATATCACAATTTTACTAAAAGCAGAAATATCACATTTATTTCTAATAATTTGATAGTATCTAAAATTTTCTAACAATAGCCATAAAAAATAAATAAATTTATTTTTTCTAATTTACAGCATTCAAAATTTCTAACATGGATAAAATATCACATTTTTTATTAAAAAGATTATTTTTCAAGATAATGAGGTCACGTGCGCATAAAATTTATTGCGCCTAAAAGTCATGATAATAAGCAGAAATAATTATTTCATTTTATTTTTAAAAAGAATGGATTATTTTAAAAGACTATGAGGTCACTTACATATAAAACTGATAAAATAAAGATCCTAGACGGAAATATCACTATTTATTAAAAATAGACTATTTTTCAGGAAGACGATGTCACTTACTCACAAATATTTGAGAGGGAACTTCCGATAAAAATTCGGTTCGAGAGAGGAGTTCACTGTGTTTCGACCAGAGAGAGAGAGATCTCGAAATTTTTTTAGGGTGGGAGTGCTCACCTCCCCTATTTAAATTCTTATAACGTATTATTATATTATTTTATTACGCTCTACCTCATACCTGAGGTGTCGCAATAAGAGTCTGCTTTTAACATACGAAAACCACGTCCGCTAAAGGACGTGGCGAGCAGCAGGCCGCAGGAGGTAAAAGCAACAGGCAAAAGCAGGCAAAGCAAAAGTTTAAACCAAAGTAAAAACTTTTGAAAATAGTGATGGTCCTCAAGGACCATCATACTCAAACAGACCATCACTTATTTAAAAGCATCTTTTCTCCTTTTTTTTTTTTGAAATTTTAGGATTGTTACATTCTCCCCCCCTTAAATAAATTTAGTCCTCTAAATTTGTGTACCTGATTACTGAAAAAGATAGGGGTATTTTTCTCTAATTTCGTCTTCTCGTTCCCAAGTCGACTCTTCTCTTGAATGGTACTCCCATAATACACGGACCAAAGGAATCTCCTTGTTACGCAACATTTGCACCCTTCTATCCAATATCAAAATTGGCTGCTCAATGAAGGATAGGTCCTTCCTGATCGGTAAAGGTTCATATTTTAAGATATGGGATGGGTCGGGCTGATATTTTCGTAGTGAAGATACATGAAAGACATTATGGACATTTGCCAATTCGGGTGGTAAGGCAAGTCTATAAGCGACACCTCCGATTCTTTCCAGGATTTCAAATGGTCTGATGTAACGTGGGCTCAACTTTCCTTTCTTGCCGAATCTCATAATGCCTTTTATTGGTGAGATTTTAGGAAAACTCGATCACTTTCCTCAAATTCAAGATCTCTCCTTCGGTTATCGGCATAACTCTTTTGTCGACACTGAGCTGTCCTGAGCCTTTCACGAATTAATGATATTTTATCTGTGGTTATCTGGACAATTTCTGGCCCCGAAAGCTTTCTTTCACCAACCTCGTCCCAACATATGGGTGACCTGCATTTCCTTCCTTGCAGGGCTTCATATGGTGCCATCTGAATACTGGCTTGGTAGCTATTATTATAAGCAAACTCAATCAGGGGTAAATGGTCATCCTAGCTTCCTGTAAGGTCAATAACATAGGCCCTCAGCATATCTTCCAAGGTTTGGATGGTCCTCTCCGATTGTCCAACAGTTTGGGGGTGAAAGGCAGTACTAAAGGTGAGTCTCGTCCCCATGGCTGACTGTAGTCTAGCCCAAAATTTAGAAGTAAACCGAGTATCCATGTCCGATACAATACTGATAGGAACTTCATGCAACCGCACTATTTCCTTAATGTACAACAGAGCCAGTCGATCCAAAGTGTACGTCGTGCGAATCGGTAGAAAGTGGGCAGCTTTGGTTAACCGGTCCACAATGACCCAAATGCTATCATGTCCTGAATTTGTTCTAGGCAAGCCAGAGACAAAATCCATAGAGATGTGCTCCCACTTCCATTCTGGCACCGGTAAAGGCTGCAACAACCCAGCGGGCCTTTGATGTTCAGCTTTTACTTGCTGGCATGTTAGGCATTTAGACACAACTAGTGCTACCTCTTTTTTCATATTATTCTACCAAAAGGTTTTCTTCAGGTCCTGATACATTTTAATGCTTTCGGGATGTATTGTATAACGATAATGATGTGCTTCTTCCAAGATAGCTTTCTTTACACTCTCATCATTCGGGACACAAACCCGACCTTTGAATCTTAGCAAATCCTCACTACATATAGAGAATTCATCTCTCTTTCCTTGCTTCACCTCTTCAATAATTGTTATAAGCTGCGGGCCTTTCTTTTGTGCCAATCGAATCTGTTGGATTAATTGGGGTTCCGCCTTAATATTGGTAATCATACTTACCACACCATTAATGGACGGAGTTGGATGCCAATCCACTATTTCCTCTAACAATCGCATTTCTTGGATCATTAAATGAGCTAAGACTCCCGTAGATTTTCTACTTAGAGCGTCGGCCACAATGTTAGCTTTTCCTGAATGATAATGGATTGTACAATCATAACTTTTAAGAAATCCATCCATCTTATCTGCCGCATATTTAAATCCTTCTGAGAGAAAAGGTATTTCAAACTCTTATGATCCGTGTATATTACGAATTGCTCACCATATAGATAATGCCTCCATATTTTCAAAGCGAATACTATTGCAGCTAGCTCCAAATCATGAATTGGATATTTTTTCTCATATTCTTTCAACTGTCTGGATGCATATGCCACTACTTTCCCATATTGTATTAATACACAGCCCAAACCTTTATGTGAAGCATCACTATAAATCACAAATCCCCCACTCCCCTCAGGAATAGTTAAAATAGGTGCTGAAGTTAATCAAACTTTTAGTTCTTGAAAACTCTCCTCACATTCACTTGTCCACTCAAATTTGACATTTTTATGTGTCAATCGAGTCAATGGGATTGCGATTCAAGAAAATCCTTCTACAAATTTTCTGTAATATCCTGCCAATCCCAAAAAGTTTCGAACTTCAGTCACATTACTTGGTTGTTTCCAATTAACAACGGCTTCAACCTTTGAAGGATCAACTGATAGACCTTCCTTTGATATGACATGTCCTAAAAATGTCACTTGTTCAAGCCAAAATTCACATTTACTAAGTTTGGCATACAATTTATTTTCTCTTAATATTTGCAATACCATTCTTACATGCTGCTCATGTTCCTTCTGATTCTTGGAATAAATTAAAATATCATCGATGAATACCACAATAAATTTATCCAAAAAGGGCCTAAAGATTCGATTCATCAAATCCATAAATGCAGCAGGTGCATTAGTTAATCCAAAAGGCATAACTAAAAATTCATAATGGCCATATCTTGTTCTGAAAGCTGTCTTGAGTACATCTTCACTTTTAATCTTAAGCTGATGGTATCCAGATCTAAGATCAATTTTTGAAAACACTTGTGATCCTTGTAATTGATCAAATAAATCATCAATTCTAAGTAATGGATACTTATTTTTCACTGTCACTTGGTTCAACTGTCTATAATCAATACACAATCTCATAGTCCCATCTCTCTTTTTGACAAACAGTACTGGAGCACCCCAAGGTGACACACTGGGCCTGATAAAACCTTTATCTAATAATTCTTCCAATTGTTGTTTCAGTTCTTTAAGTTCTGCAGGAGCCATTCTGTAACGTGCCTTAGAAATTGGTGCTACCCCTGGCACTAATTCAATGGAGAATTCAATTTCCCTGTCAGGCGGTAATCCTGGCAATTCTTCTGGAAAAACGTCGGGAAATTCTCGGATAACCGAAGTGGTATCCAAATTTATTTCTTCCTTCCTATCTTCTTTGATATAGGCAAAAAAGTCTTGACACCCTTTTCGAAGGAGGCGATTAGCTCGAATACAAGAGATTAAATATGATGGGGAGTCTTCTTTGACACCATTGAAGTAAAATACTGGTTGATTCGGAATACTAAAGGTAACAATTTTCTTATAACAATCAATACTTGCATGGTATGCAGAAATCCAATCCATGCCTAAGATTACATCAAAATCTTGAATTTCCAGGAGTATTAAATCAACCAACAGTTCCTTTTCTTCTATCTTTATTACACATGATTTGTACATTATATTGGTGTTAATTGAATCTCCCATCGGTGTGGCTACCTCTAGAATGTATTCTAATTGTTCTGGTTCTACCTTTAAGTGACATGCAAAGTGTTGTGACACAAATGAATGAGTAGATCCAGGATCAATCAAAACATGAGCTACTTTTTGGAAGATAGTAAGAGTACCTTAGATCACTGATTTTGAGGCCTGAGCGTCTTCCTCGGTAATCGCAAATACTATTCCCTTCATCTGAGCCTTTGGAGCTATCTCTCCTTGCTTTGAAAGCTGTTGTGTCTGTAAGCTAGGACATTGTTTAAACTGGTGTCCCAATTTTCCACATTTAAAACAGGCTCCGGTATTCCAATAACAAGGGCTTGATCCATGATTTTTCCCACATTTTCTACATGGTTCTATTGGGTTTTGAAATGGCGAGGGCCTTGACTTCTTGTTTGGCCTTTCAAACTGTTGTCGATTAGATGATGTAGGTCTGTTCTGATTTTTCGTCTTTTGGTAATCTTCAAAATCTTTTTCGACAATTTGAGCACGATCCACTATTTCAGCATAAGTTCTTAATTCAAGACTGATATTCTGCTTCTAATAGCTTGCCTGAGACCCCTTTCAAATTTATTCACCTTTCTTGCCTCATTGTTAATCATATGTGGTGCAAACCTGGCCAATTCAGTAAACTTGGCCTCGTACTGTACTACTGTCCTATTTCCTTGGATTAATTCTAGAAATTCCATTTCTTTTTAGTCTCGAATAAAATCTGGAAAATATTTTTCATTAAATGCCTCTAGAAATACTTCCCAAGTCAAGGTTTTATTTTCTTTGACCAATACTCCTTTTGCCATTCGCCACCAGTGTTGTGCCTCACCTTCTAACATAAAAACTGCCAAGGCCACCTTCCTATCATCAGAACATTCCATAACCTCGAATATTTTTTCCAATTGCATAATCCATCCCTCGGCTTCCAATGGGTTTGCAGCACCCTTAAAAGAAGGTGGGTTTAATTTCTTAAATTATTTGATATTGCTCCCAGCGTTTCCTCTAGCTGACTGCCTGGGTGGATTGTTGTTTTCCATCTGATGTTGCATTAGAGCAACCATATTTTCCAAGGCTTTGTGAATTCTTTCCATATTGGCTTCAGCTATTCTGGATCTTGACTTTATCCCGGTCTGTACACACAATAAATGTGATTTTTAAGTACATTCTTTTTAAATTTCCTAAGGATCTTAAACCTATTGCTCTGATACCATAATTGTCACACCCCAAGAATTTACAATACTGTTATTCTTGAGATGTGACAGACAAAACATATATACATCTATTGATAGGACAAATTTACAGTGGCGAGGTCTTACAAAGTAAATAAAGAAAGCTAGTACAACAACAGTATCTTCCAAGGTTGATCTTGACTAACACTCAAAATGAATCCGCAGTTATCCTGAAAAAAAATGTTTACCAGTTTGATGAGTTTGGCTACTCAGTAAGTGATCATCATAATCCTAAAAATAATCATGATTGGAAGATATCAATATTTTCCAAAATGAGATCTATTAACAGAAATGCATCAACAGTTTCACTTTCAATAAATGCATAACTAAGTATAATCCGAGTAATTGAAATGCTTATAACACTTTTAACGGCAGTACATAATTCAAAGGATTTCACAAAATACCCTACTGGCGTCTCAAGTAGGTCACCTATATACCCCATCAGCGTCCTGATGGGTCCACTTAATCCCTATCGGCGTCCCAGATAGGTCCACTTAATCCCTGCAGGTCCACTTATACCTCACCGGCGTACCAGATGAGTCCACTTAATCCCTACCGGCGTCCCAGATAGGTCCACTTATACCTCACCGGCGAACCGGATGAGTCCACTTGCATACTTAAATTATTTCTAAATCTCTTTAAACATTCGAAAGCAGCAATATCATGTACTCAACATATCACTGAAACCATTAATATGAATTTCACTTAAACCATTAATAACAGTCACTCTCTATAACATTTCAAAAATAACCAATCAAATATTTTGGGCTCAAATTTAGAAAGGTAGCAGTTTGTAAAGGCATTCTAGCATAATTTCCAATTTAATATGTATAGAAAAACTCTTATAGAAATTCAAGAATACGGAATTATCACAATTTATGGGATATCAATCCACAAATAAACATTTCACAATAATACTATAATCAATTGCAAAAATGTCAATTTTTAAATAATAAGGCAGTCATTTGCACATGAATTTTACAATGTCTCAATATTCAAAACAGTAGAAAGAAATACACAATTTTACTAAAAGCAAAAATATCACATTTATTTCTAATAATTTGATAGTATCTAAAATTTTTTAACAATAGCCAAGAAAAATAAATAAATTTATTTTTTCTAATTTACAGCATTCAAAATTTCTAACATGGATAAAATATCACATTTTTTATTAAAAAGATTATTTTTCAAGATAATGAGGTCACGTGCGCATAAAATTTATTGCGCCTAAAATTCATGATAATAAGCAGAAATAATTATTTCATTTTATTTTTAAAAAGAATGGATTATTTTTCGAGACAATGAGGTCACTTATACATAAAACTGATAAAATAAAGATCCTAGACGGAAATATCACTATTTATTAAAAATAGACTATTTTTCAAGAAGACGATGTCACTTACTCACAAATATTTGAGAGGGAGCTTCCGATAAAAATTCGGTTCGAGAGAGGAGTTCACTGTGTTTCGACCAGAGAGAGAGAGATCTCGAAATTTTTTTAGGGTGGGAGTGCTCACCTCCCCTATTTAAATTCTTATAACGTATTATTATATTATTTTATTATGCTCTACCTCATACCTGAGGTGTCGCGTTAAGAGTCTGCTTTTAACATACGAAAACCACGTCCGCTAAAGGACGTGGCGAGCAGCAGGCAGCAGGAGGTAAAAGCAACAGGCAAAAGCAAAAGTTTAAACCAAAGTAAAAACTTTTGAAAATAATGATGGTCCTCAAGGACCATCATACTCAAACAGACCATCACCTATTTAAAAGCATCTTTTCTCCTTTTTTTTTTTTTTTTTTTTTTTTTGAAATTTTAGGATTGTTACAACTGGACTTCGAGAGGCGGTCATTTAACCACTCTTCACAAGTAAACAATCTCTTTAATGCATCTTCAGATTCTCGAATGGAGTCCACAGCGGGTTATGGTAGGCCTGATTATCTATTTTTTCTTAGAGTGTTCTTTAAACAGAAATCAAATTTTAGAGTGGTTGTATATAAATCTCGACATCAATATTGCTTCCTCTAGAGTCTCCTTCACAATTTTGATCTCACCGATCTCCTCTAACATAAGATCGATGCTGTGTGTAGCACACAGGGTCCATACTAGATGCTTCCTCTTATCCATCAACTTGCTGCCCGCAGAAACACATGCACGCGCATTGTCCGTAATAAACTAGACTACATGCTTATCTCCCATCTCCTCCACTATCTGATCATATAGTCGTACGTAGAAGTTTACATCCTTCTTCGTCCATGATACGTCTTTGCTAGACAAAAAAGCTGTACCTTTTGGGGAATAGTCCAAGAAGTTTAAAAACTCCTTTTTGCTCACTTTATTCAACCAACCATCACTCATGAGAGTAATGTCTGTCCTTGGCCAACTCTGTTTATATTCTTCAATCCACTTTTTAACTTCCTCCACCTCTTCATCTAATAGTGGCCCACTGAGCTCATATGCCGTCGGGGGTTTTACCCCAGGCCCGACTCTCTGGATTGTACTGACCATAGGTGGAAAATATGGTCTATTGGCTGCATTAAAAGGAATCCCTTTATCGTAGAACCATTTACCAACATATCTCTCTAACATGTTTCTTGTACCTTTAAGCATACCTTTTAGGGTCATCTGTTGTGACTTAGGCTTTGAGAGAAATGGGTCTTTACGACTATGACCTGCAATACTGGCACTCCTAGGTAACCTAGAAACAATTTCTTCAACAACTGATTCTCCTTGATACATATTGCCACCAACCCCTCCATACATATTTGAGCTGGGCCCGCCACACATGCTCGAGCTGAGCCCGCATGCATATCTGAGCTAGGCCCACCATGCATATCTGAGCTAGGCCCACCATGCATGTCTGAGCTAGACCCACCGGGCATTCTAAACCGACGTTCCCTCTGATATTGTTCATGTAAACTCAATCTTGTGGCCATGTCCAGCTCATTATTATATTGCTCTTCTAGGTCATTATTATATTGCTCTTCTGTATCATTCATGCTTGATGGTATATATAAACTAGCTATCTCCTCATTCATCCTATGTTATGTAATTTTTTTACCTTTGTTAGCATTAAGAATTGCCGCCATTTGTTTTTTTACGTTACTAGGGACACTAGTGCATGCAGAAACTTCTCCCTTAACCCCTGCGAAGTATTGCTTGAACCTATGTACCCCACTACTTATCACTCTTTGACAGTAATTACAAATAATTTTGTCTTTCTTGTTTGGATCAAGTTTGACCCCATGTTGCCATGCAGGGTCTTCTACAGATCTTGACATGATTCAACTGTTTTGAGATGTAAAAAGTATAAAATTAACCTGACATTTCAAAAAGAAAAATAATCACCATGTGTAGTGATAATATGTTGCGGTAGTTCATGTAGTCATATTTGTTGTTATTTGTTATTGCAAAATACCTTTATTGACAATAATATTTTCGTACATATCAATTACAAACATTCAGGATAATATAATACAAAATGCAAGCTCCAAACATGGCTACAACTCAATTATCAAGAACATACATTTTTTGCATTAAAAAATTAATAATAAAAACAATTCTTCACAGAGCCAGCTAACATCAGTAATTCCAACTAAAAAATCCATGAACAACAGATAAAAAAAATACAGTTTTGCACTAAAAATATAATAACATGCATTTTTTTGCATAAATAATCTATCAACATACAATTTCTTCAACAAAAACTTTAACAATAAAAATTTAAAATATGGTTTAATACCTCATGATAATTAAAACCTTGTCACGGTTTTCACATCTTTTCGAAAAATCATCATTTTTTAAAAAATTCGATCATGGAAAAAAAAAAAAAAAAAAAGTACAGCAAACTCAAACAATAAAAATTAAAAATTGGGTTTAATACATCATGATAATCAAAACCTTATCACGATTTTCACATCTTTTCGGAAAATCATCATTTTTCAAAAAATTCGATCATGGATAAAAAGAAATTAAAAAAAAAAGTACAGCAAATTTTCAAAAAATTCGATCATGGATTACAAAAAAAAATTCGATCATGGATTAAAAAAAAAATTAACAAATTTTCAAAAAGTTCGATCATGGATTAAAAAAAAAAAATCACAAATTTTTAAAAAATTCAATCATGGATTACAAAAAAAAATTCGATCATGGATTAAAAAAAAAAAATCACAAATTTTCAAAAAATTCAATCATGGATTACAAAAAATTCGATCATGGATTACAAAAAATTCGATCATGGATTACAAAAAATTCGATCATGGATTACATAAAATTCGATCATGGATTACAAAAAATTCGATCATGGATTACAAAAACAAAAAAAACATAAAATTCGATCGTGGACTACAAAAACAGAAAAAAATAATTCGATCATGGAATACAAAAAATTCAATCATGGGTTACAAAAAAAAAAACAAAAACAAAAAATTCGATCATGGATTACAAGAAAAAAAAACAAACATTTCGATCATGGATTACAAAAAATTCGATCATGGATTAAAGAAAATTCTATCATGGATTACAAAAAATTCGATCATGGATTACATAAAATTCGATCATGGATTACAAAAAAACAAAAAAAAACCAAAAATTCGATCGTGGATTACAAAAAAAGTAAAAAACAATTCGATCATGGATTACAAAAAATTCAATCATGGATTACAAAAAACTCTATCATGGGTTACAAAAAAAACAAAAAACAAAAAATTCGATCATGGATTACAAAAAAAAAAACAAACATTTCGATCATGGATTACAAAAAAAAAAAAAACATTTCGATCATGGATTACAAAACATTCGATCAAGGATTACAAAAAATTCTATCATGGGTTACAAAAAAAAAAAAAAAAACAAAAAATTTGATCATGGATTACACAAACAAAAAACAAACATTTCGATCATGGATTACAAAAAATTCGATCATGGATTACAAAAAATTCTATCATGGGTTACAAAAAAAAAAAAAGAACAAAAAATTCGATCATGGATTACAAAAAAAAAAAAAAAAAACAATTAGATCATGGATTACAAAAAAATCGATCAAGTATTACAAAACATTCGATCATGGATTACAAAAAAAAAAAAATTCTGTTCTTCACAGAGCCATTTTACATAAGCCTTTTTAACTAAAAAATCCACCTCTAAGTGAATAAATTACATCCAATTGAGTACATTTTCTAATAAACAACAATATAAGGAATCAAACCCTAAATTTTTAACACATTATTTCTAATATATCATGAAAAAAAAATCAAAAGGCGGAAAAAAAAAAAAAAAACAGCGGAATTTTGGTTCCGCAGACATCTCTGTGTTCATCTCAAATTTCATGCTGTAATTGACTAAATTACATAAAATTGAAAATTTTAAATCATAATAGATACAATAAAGATTAAAAACCCTAATTATTGAACTCATTATCTTCAAAATATGTCGTGAAATAAATCATATGGCGGAAAAAAAAAAAAACCCAAACTTCTTACCTGATTTTGTGAACTGAAGCTTTCAATCTTCAAAAAACTCTGTTTTTCTCAACGATTATCACAAATTAGTAACAAAAGGCTTTGATGCACAGCTTTACGATCAAAATGCTTACAAATTTTGAAAGATTCATGCCCTATTTGGCATGAAACATAAGGAAAGGCGGAAACCCTAAAAATGCAAGTTTCGTGATCCAAAAAGACCAAAATTTTCAACCATTTAATCTTTGTAAAAGCTGAATAAAGTTGTTTACAGCATGCAAATTAGATCACATGCCAAAAAAAACAAGAAAAATGATCAAAAAATGACAAATTTCGAAGAATCCCGTGAAGAACACTGTGCAACCCGTGTTCTTGACGGACTCGCCGATTTCGTACAGTGAATTGGCGAGTCACTGTGCAGAATCGTCCAGTTCTCTCTAGAACCGGACGATTCCCGTTTTTTTAACCGATTCGATCCCCTCATGACGATTTCCGAGTCGAACCGGGCGAGTCCTGTTCGACTCGACGTTTTTTTAAACACTGCATCTAAGTGATCATCTTGACATTGAGATGTATAGATGTGAAAAAAATAGAAAAATTTAAAGTCCTAAAAACTATATATTTTGTAACACATTATCTGGACCGCCTAATTTTAAGATTTTCATACATTTATAAATTTGCTTGATTTGAATTGTCTTTAGAGTTCAAATTTTATATTTAGATATGAAAATAAAATCTTGACCATACTAAAAATTTTCACATCAACCTTATATATTATGACAGTTTGAAAGGCGCCTTACTTGTGGTTGTTTGAAAGGCGCCTTATTTTGATTGTTTACTATGCTGCAACCTTATGCAAAGCCTTACCCTCAATAATCCAATATATGAGGTCAGGGGATTAAATTGTGGATTACGGCCGCACATGCTAACACAGCGCCAAAAGAGACGTCGATGGTTAGATAATTCTGTAGTACTTTGAAAAAATATGAATAAGGGAAAATTACAAATAACCCTTAAAAAGAGGCTTAGGCATTTTACCTCCAACTAAACATTTTTTCTCATTTTTTACTCTAAATTAAGCTGTAAATACCCTTAAGTCATAAACAAAAGTAAAATAAAGGCCAAAATACCCTATAACAATATGCCCTACGGTACAAAATCGGAACAATTTTGCTTTCGAAAAGCATGCAGTCTTGCACAAAATAGAAGCGGTTCAGCACTTTGAACAAGTGATGCAACGTAAAATGAGACCAATTCGACACTTTGTTTTTAAAAAGCATGCGGCCCGACACACAATAGGGGCGGTCCGATACATAATAGGGGTGGTCTGACACAAAATGAGGGCGATCCGATATTTTAGGCTTTTGAAAAGCACGAAGATTGACATAAAATAAGGACATAAAATAAGGATGGTCTGACCACTTTGGGCATATGCGGTCTAGCACAAATTGGGGGCATATGCGGGCTAGCACAAAAACTGACATAAATTGAGTGCGATACGACACTTTGGGTATTTTCGTAAAAAAAAAATATATGATTTTTTTTTGACTTGGAAGTTATTCGCTAGAAAAGTTCAATTTTGGTTAAGAATTGTTAGCAAAAACTTTGTTCGGGTAGGATGTCTAAAACAGCCCCTTTGTAGGAAGGTTTTGTAATTTGTTATAATAAATAAAAAATAAAAACCAAGTGCTTTCGCCCCCTTGAAATTCTCTTGTACTGGTTTCTAGAGAGAGAGAGTCTCTCTGTAATTCACAAATGGCATCCCCCACTCTGAAGGCTGTGGCAATCATCTCTGGAGACCCAAACGTCAAAGGCTCTCTTCTTTTCATCCAGTACCCAAACGGTCACTTCTCCTCATTTTTTGTTTCTATCCATTTTCTCATCGCTTTTGTATTCAAGCTTGAATTTCTTCCTCTTTTTTGTGTTTTCTTTCTGGGTTTTACAGGAGCCACCCATGTGAAAGGAAAAATAGCAGGCCTCTCTCCAGGCCTCCATGGATTCCATGTCCATGCCTTTGGTGACACAACCAATGGTTGCATGTCAACTGGTACAGTTATTTTCATCTACCCCTCTAATAACTGCTTCTGTTTATTTGTGTTTCTTTTTGTATTCCTTGGTGTTGGGTTATTATAGGTCCGCATTATAATCCATGGAAGAAGGATCATGGGGCGCCGACTGATGAGGAGAGGCATGCGGGTGACCTGGGAAACATATATGCAGGGCATGATGGTGATTACGTGCTTTTCCTTTTTTCTTTTCTTTTTTTCTTTTTTTCTGGAGTATTTTTCGTGGAGAATTGTTTGGGTTTTCTTCCTGTGAAATTCCTCTGTACTGTTGTATTGATTTGTTTCAGGGGTGGCTGAAGTGTCTTTGAAGAACTCCCAGGTGATGTTATTTTGGATAATCATTTGGGTTTAACATTTCTTTATCTTTTTTTTTTCTTCAGTTGAGATGAACTCTTGTGTTTCAACCAAAAATATATATCTATCGAGATAAATTCTGGTGTATTTTGAATTGAGAAGGGAAATTTTAACAAATTGTGCTTATGAAACTGTAGATTCCACTTAGTGGACCGAATTCTATAGTTGGGAGGGCAGTTGTGGTGCACGCTGATCCTGATGACCTTGGCCGAGGTACAATTGCCTATTTCCCGATAAGTCAATTCTTGTTGATATTTTTAACTGCCCCAAATTTTTGTGGATTATGTGCCCTTCTCCTACAGAGTTCTCTTCTTGTCACTCCCCAAAGGCATTGAGTTTCTCCTGCTCTTCATGGAGATTTCATTTTCATTCTTTTTCTTATATGTTTTGCATGTCAATGCCAAATGTCAAGCTTGAAGGAACCAAGATCGGTAAATTTGGAAGAACTGCGTAAACCATCACCCACTGAGTTCTAGGAATATTTTGGACTGTCATTCTAAACTTGTATACTGCAAATTTAACTTATATATATTCTGACATTAAAGTTGACTCTTAATGATATTCTGAAGAGCCTATTAGTTGTATTTTCCTTTTTGATGAAAAGCATATCCAGTTTCTATAACCCACATTTCAATTTTTCATGGAGTGACTAATCAAGAAAAACTTGACTAAGGAAGTTGCCAAGTTGATCATTTGGATTGCCTTCTGTTGCTATTCATAAATTGACATTACTAAGGGTTTAGGGGAAGAGCTCGAATCTAGCAAATGTCATTAAAGTTGCTTAAGGATCCAAATGTAGAAAAGGTACTCCCTTTTGGTGTTTATGCATCGGCCATATCTAGTCAAAGGTAATCACAAGCTTATGGCTGGACTGAGTTTGTTCATGTTTTAAGTTTGACTCATTAAGAAAATGTGTTCTCATCATTTGCCATACTTGACATTGGTCACAAATTCATGTGTAGACTGAAAGGTTGGAAACTGAAACCCTTTCATACCCAGGAAGACTAACCTTCATAAATACCTACCAGCCACTGGTGCTCCATATACAAACTCCCCTACCCCATAACAAACACCCATGAGAAACTCCAAAGCAGTGTTTTAAAATGCGGGATGCAGTCCCGATGTGGTCGGGGGGGGGGGGGGTGGCAATGCGGCTCGATGCGGGTGCATCACCCCGATGCCGTCAATTAACATAAAATAATTCTAAACAATCCCAAAAAATAGGTTAATGGATGAAAAAAAATATGGATGTGGTGTATGTGATAGTAGGCATTTCACTATGCCCACTATCCCCTGATAGATCATAAAAGACATTAGAAACTTGAAACTAACTTTATAGAAAACAATAGAACTTAGAAGAGACATCATATTATCATAGTTCATAAACATTGAAAAACCATATTTCAAATTCGCAACCGCAAAATTTAAAGTTACAGAGTAAAAGGTCTATGAAAATTGAAGAGTTCAAAAGTGAAGACAAATTATCATCATTTCTCATGTCTCAAGTCTAAATCTCAAATCTTTATTAGACAAGTTATCTAAAGAGCCTCCATGTGCATCATCATCATTAATATCATCCTCGGTGGCCCCCACATATTCTTCTTCTTTCTCGGTTTCCTCGAAGTCGGCCTCATCCTCCTCCTCGACCTCTGGAACTAACATGCGACTGAACCGTGCTTTTACTCTTTTATGTTCTAGTGTTAGGCCGTACTTCTTCATTAGCCCTTGCAGCTAGTTCAAAATCAAAAAAATTTCCGCCATTCTTTTTTTTTCTTTAGTCGATTTGATAGAGAAAAAACCATGAAAGTAGCTGTTTTTTCTGTTTTGGACTTTTAATCCCCCCCTCCCCGCCCCCACCCCCTCTTTTTTTTGGGGGGGGGGGGGGGGGGGGGAATTACCTAAATACCCCTTTTTGAGGGTTTTTTTTTTTCCATCATGCTGATGAAGCGCATATGCGGTACGATGCGCTATGTGGCCGCATATGCGATGGGATGCAGTGCATATGCGGGCTCATCCCACCAATTTGCATATGCATTGTTTTACAATGTGCCTCCCACCAATTTGCATATGCATTGTTTTACAATGCGCCTCTTGGTGGATATGGCATGACGCAGCCGCATATGTTGCGATGCGGCCGCATTTAAAACAATGATCCCAAGATCCTTCTTGCACGGCAACCAACTAAACCAAAAACACCTAGGCCTTGTCAGATGTACCTCAGTTTGTAAACCTAAGGGTGAATGTGGGCTTGGTATCAAAAGAAGTAAGGAAATTAACTTGGTCGGACCCTACTAACCAAAGCTGGGATGGGAGTTGGCTTCTGGGAAAAACTCTTTGTGTCATCATTAATAGGAAAAAATATATTTGGAGGCAACATGTTGTGAGTCTTTAGGACCACAAGTAGAAATTCATGGGCTTGAAAGGCATTCGTAGCACCCTATCTATCATAAGATGAGAGTCTCTTGGAGTAGCGAACGATGATGGTGTTGAAGAGATCAGCTGGATTCGCTCTCAAGATCGATACTCATGGGGTGATTCCAGAGCATGGATGTAGAAACAATGTCCAAAGGGCATATGGAAAAACCCAATTCGTCCTAGGGCATCATGGTTCTCTTGATTAGCGTACCAAAATAGGCTTCTCACAAATGATAGAATTCAAAGATGGGTCTTCAAGTGGATAACATATGCTAAATGTGCAAATCTGAAGTGAGAGCCATGACCACCTATTCATCACTTGTAATTTTGCTCATCATACTAACCAAATGGTGTTGTGGAGATTCAACACTCACTCAAAGGCCACTTCATGCACCCAAGACCTCGTAGCTAATTGTTTCAAAAAACAATTTTCTAATAGGTTCCTTTATAAAATGATATTTTGTGTGTGTGTGTGTGTGGGGGGGGGGGGGGGGGGGTTTGTTTGTTCTCCCTATCATCATATGGGTAATTGGCAAGAAAGGAGCCAGAATGCAAAAGAAAATCGAAATCAATCCATTTCTAGTGGTGATGAGAGAAAAAACTTCGAAAATTCAGAAAAGCATTCCTGATGCTCACGTACCACTCTCGAAGAATGACTGTGAGCATTATCTATGAGAGATGAGAACTTCACCCCATACTGAGAGACTTGAAAGATAACTGAAGTGAGGATACTTGTACATGGAAACTTCTTATGCTACTTCTATTTCTTGTATATACACTTTGTACTTATTACCAATATTAATACAACGGGTGGGTTCCTGCTCAAACCCCTCACTAATTTTGGTGGGGTAAAAAAACACAAAAAAATACATGACTTTAATGAATTACATGATCTTTATGGGACAGTAAAGTCAAATGAGTTGACGTACATATCTGTCTTTGCAGATTGATAGATCAATGTCTAAAGATTTTATTGATTGATGTCAAATATACTTAACATCTTCTGGTAATGTTTGGGACTCATATTATAGAGTTTTTTTTTTTTTTTTTTAACCTAAACATTTGTCTTGGAAAGAAGATGGAAGAAAAGTTGGTGGAAGGAAATATGACAAGAAAATAAAGAGAAATTTAGGAGAAAAAACTGGGGAAATGAAATATAACCAAGAGAATTTACTGGCCAGAGTGGTTTTGAGAATGAGAAGGAACCTTACCTTGAAATGATACATGAAAGTTCTGAAGGAGACAATTATTCAAAACAAATAAGTTATGGAGAAGATAATTCCATTTTATTGG
The DNA here is from genome assembly GCF_054954075.1 of Amborella trichopoda. Classification (NCBI taxonomy): domain Eukaryota; kingdom Viridiplantae; phylum Streptophyta; class Magnoliopsida; order Amborellales; family Amborellaceae; genus Amborella; species Amborella trichopoda. The sequence continues at coordinate 10,324,250 of NC_142338.1, read as the reverse complement.
GAGAATAACTTTTTTTTTTTGTTCGATAATATTAACCTTTAATTTAAGAAAAAGGAGTACAAAACCTTGGCTTACCACAAACAAGGTGCTCAAGGATAGGCAAAAAGAAAAAGAGAAGTGGAATTGAAGCCTCTTTCAAAAAGTTATTGTTAAAGGGCAACAACCTAAGAAAAGAGGCCGCTCCAGCATACAAAAAGAGTACAAAAAGAAAAACAAAATGAAGAAAACTCCTAGTGACCGTCCATCTCCGCTACTGCTTTTGCAAGGGAATCAGCTTTCTGGTTTCCTTCCCTCCAGGTATGTGTCCACGCGACGAACGTATTCCTGCATAAGTAATGAATGTGATCAACTAAATGAGCCAAAAACCAAGGGGGGAGGTTGCAGGGTTTTGTGCCCAAGTTATGGTGTTCGTGGAATCACCCTCTACAATGAGAGAGGGCAAGTTTAGATGTTGGATGAGTTGTAAGCCTTCTAGAAGAGCTATCACCTCAGCCTCCATCAAGTCCTTACACTGAAGCCACTGTAGAGCCAAGGTGGTCTCTGAGGATGGCTCCAATTTCTGGCCCTGGGTTACCTAGGGAACAACCGTCGAAATTGAGCTTAAATATCCCCTGAGGAGGTGGTTTCCAGCGAGAAGATCTGGAAGGGCAAGACCAATGATGGCATAGGATGTTGCTCCAATCCTGGTGAAAGGCGGAGGCCGGGATACCTTTGAATCGAGGGTGATTAGTAGCCCAAAAACTGATGGAGGATTTGAGCTTGTTGAAAATTTTGGGCCAAGAGGTGTATCCCCCCCTGAAATTCCTGTGGTTACGCTCAATCCATAAGCCCCACAATGCTGCGGCCATCATTGATTTCCAGAGAATGATCCCTGATTTGGCCCAAGGAAAAGGCTTGATTAAAGAGAGAATCGAAGTCACTTCTGCAGGCAGTACCCATTCGACTTTGAACAATTTGAGGATTGCTCCCCAAAGGTTGAAAGCGTAGGGACAGTGTAGGAAGAGGTGGTTGTTATTTTCCTCCTAAGCTAAACACAAGACGCAGCGATTGGTAAGAGAGACGCCACGTCTCTGCAACTGATCAACAATCAGTTCTCTCATAGATAGGGCTAGCCACGAAAAGACCTTGATTTTTGAGAGAGATAAGGAGTCCTAGGCCTGGGCCACAATAGATGTGGGTGCAAGGGGAAGGGTGGGGGGTAGCGACAAACTACGATAAAAGGAGGAGACCGTGAAAGAGCCTCCCAGAGAAAGAGTCCAATTAATGCGATCTAGGCCCGCAGGGGCTAAGAAGCAGGCCTGTAAATCTGCCGATAAAGAGGCAAAACTCAAAAGCTCCGAGTCATTAAGAGTTCTCCTGAAAACTGGGTTCCAGGAGTGAGAGTTCTCGATCAAAGGCATTTCTTGCACTACAGTTGTCCCTTGATCTCTAGCAAGGAGGTAGAGGTCAGGGTGTTTATCCCTAAGAGGATAACGGTGGCCCAGCTAGAGATCATGCCAAAAGAGGATTCTGTTCCCATATCTCGGATGAATCTGATGTGAGGTTTAAAGGACTGAAAAACAGAGCAGATAGACCTCCAGATGCCTGAGGACTTATTGTCGACTCTGAAATCAGGGAGCCAGGGAGAGTCGTGTAGGCGATACTTGGTTTTAATGATGTCGATCCATAGATGATACCTTTGGGTAGCCAGGCACCAACACCATTTACTTAGTAGGGCTAGATTCTGAGTACCCAGTTGTTTGATCCCCAGACCCCCCCATTTCTTAGGTTGGCAAAGTTTATCCCAAGCGATCAAGTGAAATTTATGGTCGGAGTCTGCCCCTGACCAAAAGAACCTCCTCATTAGCTGTTCAATCCTCTTACTAATGGCAACAGGCATGTGAAAGATGGACATCTGGTAGATTGGTATGTTGGCCAAAGTTGCTTTGATGAGCGTTAGCCTACCTCCAGGAGATAGAAACCTCCCCTTCCAATCTGCTAAGCTACGGTCCACTTTGTCTACAATGTGAAACCACAAACTTTTGTTGGGTTGCCCAGTGCAAAGAGGAAGACCTAAATATTTGGAAGGTAAGGCTTCCTTTCCACAAGCCACATTTCAGCATAGGAACTTAGTGTGGTGGAATCGACATTAATCCCCATCATGGTAGTTTCGTCGTAATTTACTTTGAACCCAGTTGCGAAATCAAAGTACCGTCTGCGTATTGAAGATGGGAAACAAGGGGGGCCCCAAGTCCTACAGAGAAGCCATGTAACAGATCTGTTGAGTACATTCTGTCAATTGACTGGCTGAAAACCTCTGCCGAGATGACAAAAAGGAAGGGGGAGAGGGGGTCCCCTTGTTGGAGTCCTCTGGTAGAGGGGAAATACCCTTTGGGTGTGCCATTGATAAGGATAGAGAAATGGGGGGTGAGAGTAACAAGCTCCCATCCAAGTTCTCCACCTCGCACTGAAACCCATCCTAGATTGAGTTTCTTCTAGCATTTCCCAATCGACTTGATCATATGCTTTCTCCCAATCAAGCTTTACAATGATGTCAGGGTCTTTGTTAAGATATCTGGAGTGAATGCATTCATAGGCCACTAGAGCTCCATCCAGAATCTGGCGGTCTTTGATGAAGGCACTTTGATTGGGAGATATGGCTAGGTGCAAGACCTCTTTGAGACAAGAGGTGAGCACTTTAGCAAGGACTTTGTAGGAGGAGTTAACTAGGCTTATAGGTCTGAAATGTTTGAGCTGGTTTGCACCTTGGATTTTGGGCACAAGAGTTACGAAGGTCACATTCATGGCTCGCTGGATTACCCCCCTAGAGTGGAATTCTTCGAAGAGGTTGAGGAAGTCTTCTCGAAAGGACTCCCTGAAAATCTTGAAAGGAGCCAGGGGGAATCCGTCTGGTTCAGGGGCTCTATCTGATTCCAAATTAGATAGGGCAGCTAGAATTTTGGATTCAGAGAAAGGTATTTCCAGCCAAAGCGCTTTCTTTGGAGGTAAAACAAGGAATTCTAGATTCCCCATTTGGGTATGAGGAGTCGAGGGAGCCGAGAAAAGAGTTTGGAAGTAGCCAAGGATGGCTTGCTCAATGCTTGGAGGATGATCTAAGAGGATTCCATCCACCAACAGCTGTGAGATTGAATTATCCCTGCGCCTGCAATTTGCTGTTTTGTGAAAGAAGCCTGTAGTTAGGTCCCCTGTTTTCAGCCACTTAATTATGAATCTCTGGTACCATAAAATTTTCTCTTTCTTGAGGAGAGATTGGTATTGAAGCTTAAGGTGGTCCCTCTCTTGAATTTCAGGATCCGAGAGAACCTTGTTTTCGTCCAAATTGTCTAAGGCCTAGATGGCCTGCAAAGTGGAAGTTTTTTGGGGTCTGAGGAACCTCAGAAGGTTCCGGCTCCAAAGTTTCAGGTGGCCCTTGAGTAACTGTACTTTTCGCTGCAGTTTAAACCTGCCCACCCGACTACCATATGAGAGAGCTCTTGCCGCCAAGCCGGGAATAGGATTGGAAAAGAAGGTTCTTCCAGCCAAGCGAATTCAAACCTAAAAGGTTTTGGGCTATTAAGAGAAGGATTTGTATTAAGAAGGATTGGACAATGGTCAAAAGTTGGTTTGGGTAAAGCCAGGGAATGATTACCAAGAAAAGAGGTATCCCATTCAATGGAAGTCAAGAAGCGATCCAATCTCGAGAGAGATGGATTGGATGCGTGGTTGGATCGGGTGAATTGAGCACCTTGGGTAGGGAGATCAATGAGGTTGTTAAAGGCTATGAAGTCTGAGAAAACGGCCATGGTCGGGGAGATCTTGGTTGAAGAGTTTCTCTCGTGGGACCACCTAGTGACGTTGAAGTCACCCCCTAGGCACCAAACTGGGTGGGGCATTTGGGCAACGAAGTTGAGTTCCTCCCAGAGGAGAGGTTGGAGCGCGTCTAGGTTAGGACCATAGACCGCTGAGGATTTCCATTGAAACCCATATGAAATTCTTGAAAGGAGAATGGTTACCGAGAATCTGGTTGGGTGCTAGGAAACCAAGGCGTGGGTTGTTGAATCCCAAATCACTCAAATTCCCCCAGAAGCACCTTCGGCTGGAACCGCATCCCATTGGCAAGGACAATGCCCCCAGACCTGTCGTATCTGAATCAAGGACGGGGATGGTAACTTGATCTTTGTCAAGGCCAAGATAGATGGCCAGTGTCTGAAACAGAGATCTCTTACTGCGTTATTCTTGTGGGGCAGTCCAAGACTTCGGATGTTCCATGAAATGATCAGCATTGAGGGGTGATAGAGAGGGGAGTGTTCTTAAGGGAGCATCTCACCAAAAGGCCACTAGGGGCCGATTGTTGGGGGGTAGGAGAGAAAGAGAGGTTGGACGAAGAAGGACGATCATAATTGATTATGGAAACCAAGTTTGAGATTTCACAGGGTCCTTTCTTGCTTACCCTTATTCTAGATTAAGCTTCTACTTTGAAGAACTCTTGAAATGGACCTTCCGGTGGGTTTGGAAAGCCGATGACTCATAACTTCATGAATTTCCCCTTGGCCGGCGTCAACTCCATTGAAGAAGTCTGAGTCCACAGAGGCGGTAGAAAGTGCGTCGCCCATAGTGTTCACTGATTGGGAGGAATCAATTGAATCCATCCCTTAGATAGCAAAGGGGGAAGGTAAAGCCGGTAGAACCAGGAATGGTAGGCCTTCAGCAGGAGTGGGTTTAAAAATGCCTGATGTCAGGCCAAAAGGGTCGGTCACAGAGGTAGGGGTGGGAGTAACCAGAGAGAGGTGAGCTTCAGAGGAAGGGATCTCTTGGTTAAGGGGTGGAGATGCAGCGGGGGTTGGGTTCAAAGCAGCAACAGAGGAACATAGAATGATGAAGTAGGTTCCTTGGGGAAGGTGGAGCTGCTGCCTCTAGGGGTTGAAGAGAAGTGAGAGGTAAAGGGGACGACAGGCAAAGGCAAAGAAGGGCAAGAGACAAGGGGGGGTCGAGTAAATGGGAGAGAGAATGGGATAGCTAGAGTTAACAGCTGGGCCCAAGTGAGAAACAACAGGGGCCTAAGGGAAGAGGAAAAGAGGAGGAATCAGGCCAGAAAAGGGGTTAACTAATAGGGTTGATTGCTTCTGGAGAAGGCTGAGGGATAAGAATAGGAATGGGCAAGGGATCGAGATGATGATCGGGTCGTCACTTGAGGGATCAGCCGGGTAACAAGGGGGGAGGGAAAGGTAGGGGTTCATGGTGGTTGTATGGGGCAGGGTCTCAACTGATGCAGAGTTTTCGGTGGCTAAAGAAGGGCCGTCTCTTGTAGTTGAAATGAGGGCAAGAGAGTCTTAGGGCACAACCTGGGGTACTTCCAGGGAATGACCCAAGTCGATCAAAGGAGGTGGACAACGAAGAGAAAAACCAGAGCACGAGTGGGTGGGGGGTGAAGGGGTGGAAGGGATTGGGGAGGAAGATGGGAGGGGGAAGGGGGTGATGTGGTTTGCAGGTGAAGGAATGCATGGTGGGGGTGCAGAGGTGTGAATGATGAAGGAAGGCGATGGGATGGGAGGCGGCAGAGTAGAGAGTACGGAAGCAGAGGGAAAAGGAAGATGAAGCACCGTATGCAAAGAACCGAAAAGAAGAGTTGGAGAGGAGAGAGAAGAAGAGGGGGGTGTCCCTTGGGAAGGGAATGAGGGTGGGTGCAAGACGAAAAAGGAAAAAAGGATGGAAGTGGGGGTGGGGTTAGTGAGTGAACCTTGGTAAAAGAACAGGGGTAGATGGCGGGGATATGGTGAGTCACCTCACAAGTGTCGACACCAAGGAGAGAAGGGGTGGGTAGCGAGGGCTCAGAGGGAGGCGGGTTGAGCAAGGGTGTCAAAGTGGGCGATGTAACCGATGGTGCCAAAGTCGACGGATCCAGAGTAGGGCTTGATCTAATAGGGTTAGCCCAGCCGGAGGCGACTACAGGGGAAAAGGTGTCCAAGGGAACAAAATTGAAAGGCACGGCATATTCAAATGAAGAGGTGGGAACAGAAAGCGTTTGGTCCAAAACGGGCGTGTAGAACAAACTATGGTGGGTCTAACAAGGTTAGCAGGTAGGCGGCGCATGACCAGTTGATCAGAGTTGTCGTTCGGCTCTTCAAGAGGAGCCTTGGGAGTTGGGTCAGAATGGTCAACGGGAGCAAGGGAAGGTTGAGGGACAGTCAAAGGCGGAGGGGAAAGAGGCGGAGGTGGTGCCGGAAAAGGCGTCAGTCGCTGGTGAAAATTTTTTCGTTGCTTGATTGGGGATGGACGAGGTTTGCGACCCTTCCTGTTCTTGGTTACAACGGTCAAACCTTCACGGTTAGTTAGGGGCTGCTCCTGCCGGTTTCCATTGTCCGGAGAGACAAAACGGTGTGAAGGGGGGGAGGCCACTAACCAAGAGGTGAAAACTGGGTAGAAGTCGTCAATCTCAAGCTAGATGAGGGAAGGGATGCCCTGAGGGTCCAGAACATCCACAATCAACAGTATGGAGCCTAGCGGGAGGGCCTCCATGGATTGCCAGTGAACCGCCACAAAAGAGCCACAAGCATTACCGATGGCTTTGAATGTGTCAAGGCACCAAGAATGGAGAGGGATGTTCGAGGCCGTTAGCCAGACCTTTTGTCTTCTGAATGCCCCTTTGGTTTCCTCCCATTTCGTCAGGTGGAGAGCCATGCCTTTGAAGAACACTTTTGAGGAGCTGTTAAGAGCAGAATGCGTTCCTTCGACTGAGGGGAAGGAAAAGAGGAAATCTCTGCCTACATTTCAGACCTGGTTCTCTCCATCCTTAGGCCATCATTCGATACCTTGGCGCTGTTTCTCTGAGGCTGGAATGAACCGACCAACGATGACCGAAAGAGCTTGGAGATATAAGCAAAGGTGTTAGAGGGGATGGGAATGGACAAAGGAGAGTGTGACGTTCGGGGGATAGAGGTGCCAGGAATCACAGAGGATTCCGGGAGGTGGAGGGTGAGAAGTTGGTCATGCTGTTAATTCTTTGGGAGAATTACTTTTGTGGTTATAGGATTTATAAATGGATAAGGAAAAAAAGTAATAGGTATCGTACTTACATATAATTTCTTCTGATGATTTACCTAGAAATAATTATGTCAATGCTCATTACACATAAATATTCATACCTTATTTCTAACAAAACGAACATTATAAATGATTGCTTCATATGTTATACTTGTACAATTCTAGAAGTGTCTCAGACATAGCCAATGTCTACACAATGTTTGGTGCATGGTTATTCTGCAATAGAGGGTCCAAAATTATTTTGGGGAGAGAAAATGACTGTTGTGCCTGCTATTGTGGTGTTCTTGCTAGAATTAGAGAGAGAAAGCTGTTTAATTCCTTGATTATTATATTTTTGTTTTGGAAAAATTGAATTGCTTGGAGAAAGAGGGGGGGGATGATGTGCCTGTTTCCATGGAATATGGAGAGAAAATATGGAAAGAAGGTCCATGGGAGGCAGAAAACCTTTTGAACCTGTGAGAGAGAACAGAGGGTAGATCCCTAATTTTTTGGATATATAGAGGGAGAGAGAACATAAGCAATGGAGGCTTCGGATTAAAACTTAAAAAGTCAATGGTACAGTTACTTGGTGCAACAAACTTATGCCCACTATAAGACAATTAGAGAGTACTAGAGATTTTGGTTGTTTTTGAAAATCTAATCTGTTTGGGGTTTATGTCTTTTATGAGGTTTACTTTGATCTTGCAGAAATATCTTTAATTGAGCTTGTTAAGTTTCAGTTTTTTTTTTTTTTTTAAGTTATTTAGGATTACCACATCCCTTGGGGCTTTGAATTTGACTTGTATTTCTTACTTGTGTATTCGTCTTGGGAGGATTATGGTACTTGTGCAAGATGAGATTCCATTGGAAGATACTCGTTTTGATATAATCTTTCTGCACTCCCCATTCACTTGTGCTGGTTGTGCTTGTCACAGCACCTGCTCGACTGCTCAAAGAAATCCCCATATGCTCACTCGGATCCCCAGTAGGGGTAGTATTGGAATAATGAAACAAACTTTTGGCCCCACACCTACAAAATATCATCTATTATATAAAGGAAAAAGTTGAGATATTTTGTGGTTTCTGAGTATTTTTTTTTTTTTTAGGAAATAGATGGAGACATGGGGTTTTGGCATTTAGACCTTTAGAATGAGTGTTGTATTGCGTCAAAAGATATGATGGAATAGCAATTGGATTTGGTTTTGTATTAGGGACTTTCCAAGGTTACTTATTTCTGAAGTTTATCTCAGTGATGCAATAAATTTCAACAAGTTATAAAATGAAGCGTTGCTTATATTGGACAAAAGCTTTAAGGTTTAAGTAATTGATATATGTGGCTTGGTTATGGAATATATTAGGGAATTTGAGATATTATTTACATTTGATTCATCATCTTTACCTCGGCTTTTGGGGGTATTGAGTCGCTAATGAGGCTCTGTTTTACGATGGGAATGCATTTGCACGAGAGATGAGACACATAGTTTTAGAATATGGTATCGAACAATTCTGAGTCAGATAGGTAAATATGACTTGGATCAAGTGAATCATGATCCTTGAGCTTGGTTTATTAATTATTCCAATTCTGGTTGCCGATTGGGAATGTGGTTGTCGATCTCAATTCAAACTAAGGTTCAGCCACCTTATCCAGCATGGAGGATATTGTTCTTATCCGATAATGGCTACTCATGTAAAAATTCTCCTAGTTGTTTTCCCTGTCATGTGGGTCGACGCCAAAGTTCGTCCCCCTCCAGACTGTATATAGTAAGTGTTGTTGCTGACCACCTGGTGCGTAAAAACTATACCAACCAATAGGTCTCCCCAATCTCTTACTACTTACTAGATTGTATCCCTTCTCAAACCAGATGGGCTTTGAATCTCTAGAAAGAGCCATTGGCCCTGTACATTTTTATATCAATCTATTAGCCATAATATGCTACTTAAATGGAGAAGGCTCTGCTCCCTGGTCTCATTTTCCTTTTGAAGAGCCCTCCGCTGAGATCCAACACCCTGTGAATGGCCGCTTGAGAGTTAGATTCAGGTTCCTTGAATGAATAACATATATAAAAGCTTGATGACACTTTGTCGAGTGACACTGGAAGCGAGCGAAGCTGGTTGTTTACTGGAGGAGCTCAGATAATGTGGCATCAACCAAGCTGGTCGAAAAGATACTCAAGCTGGGATGCAAGCCTCATCCTTGGCCATAATTGCATGGCAGGATCCAGAGAGGACACAAGATATGGGTTCATAGAAGGCCCATACATAGTCCTCGGTAGTTTCTCATAGAATATATGGTGGCCGAGCATATCCAAGGATTGCACTGTCAAAGTAAAGAAGAAGCTTGAAGAAATATATAAATAGCAGGCTGGGATGCAAGACTCATCCTTGGCCATAATTGCATGGCAGGATCCAGAGAGGACACAAGATATGGGTTCATAGAAGGCCCATACATAGTCATCAGTAGTTTCTCATAGAATGTATGGTGGCCGAGCATATCCAAGGATCACACTGTCAAAGTACAGAAGAAGCTTGAAGAAAATTATGACAAGTACAAAGAAGCTGCCAACCTTAACCGAAGAGCGAGAACATTCTACTCTTGGCAAAGGAAAGAAATAAGGCAACTGGCTTGTCTACTCTCGAGTAATCAAATGACCCTGTATGACACTCGGACTGACATAGGAGTGGAATTACGGACCTATTGATGGAGTGATACATTCTTCTATAACGATTGATTGAACACCTTGCGTGAATTTTGGGATACCTGATTTTTAGGATGCCCATACGTTCCTTTGAGCTACTGGATCCATTTAGTTGTATTTCTTGTGCATAAATACTAGGTTACCCCCATTTCGTGTATTGGGTAACCCCATTTCTTGTATAGGGCCGCCATTCTATGGTTAGCCTATTTTTTGGACTAGAGCCCCTGTCTAGTGGGTGGTCTCTAACCCCCCCGCAACCCCCCCCCCCCCCCCCCCCCCCCCTCTTTTTTTTTACTCCTCTCTTTTAATATAGCACAGTTAACAACTTCAAGAAAAAAGAACACCTTGCATGAGTTTTGTCTCATCCCAAACAGATTACTTTATAGCAGGCCCCCCAGGGGCATCAATGGAACTTGACTTGATGCTGTCAACAAGGTTTGACGAGGCTATGAAATCTTGGGATTTTTTTTTGTGTCAACAGAACTGGACCAATAGCGGGGAACTATGACATCTTGCATATTTCCAGGCCGGTCGCTAACTTTCTATAGGCAACACTCATTTACAGTAACCTGGTTTCAAAGTCTCTTGGTTGCTACTCCTGGTAGGTTTTGAATAAGCTCATGTACCAAAGGCTTTTGGAGCCCCACTAACCTAATCGTTGTGCTAATACTAGACCCCACCCCCTGTTCCTGAGGGGTCAATTTGACGGATCAGCTTGGAGCTCAAATTAGATACTTCCTTTTCGTTCACTGAGCAGTGGTCCATTTAGACTCCTGGTGCAACACACTGTTTAGACCTTATGCTTGACAACATAGGGAAGTCTCATTGGATAATTTAAAAAGCTAAGGGAATCATTTGTTTTGTCTATAACCGTACATTTGTTCTAAGGATAATGACAGAGATCATGAAGAAGAGAGAAATAGTGAAACAGGAGTTACTAGATTTGGCACAACATATGTGACTCCCAAATTATATGGAAGAATAGAGGTGCACCAAGGAGTATGCTCACTTTTAGAAAGCTGGGCTAGAAGTCACTGGATAAAGCATGAGAGAAAATCTGAGCAAAATATGTTAAATACATCTTTCTGGGGTGATATCTACGTTACATTTGACATTTCTCGTTGTTTGGCAAGAGTGTTAAGGTTAATTAATGGAAAAGCAAACTCTACCTTGGGTTACACACACTGGCAATGATTTGAGCAAAAGAAGGATCAATTCGGTTCTTAAGGAAGATGAATGCATATACAAGCCCACAACAGAGATTATAAATAAGAGACGTGACAAAATGCTTTGATCTCTCCATGCAGCGAAATACTCTCTAAAAATTCATCCTCTTCTTATAGATACCTGATCATTGGATTAGATTGTACAATCAATGGAGGCTTCTTAGATGTTATTGAGACATTGACCACTAATTAAAATATACTAGATGAAATGCAAAATAATATCCAACCCCAAATAGTTGGGATAAGGCTCTTATGATGATGAGATGAAATCCAAAATAATGAGTTGATCAAATTTAAGAGTGCATTGAGGGAGTGGAGGAGAAACCACAATTTGGATTAGGAAAACTACACGAATAGAAATCCAAAGTTGTATGAATAATGAATATACAAAGATTAAAAACTTGATAAAAATTTTTGTTTTAGTTTTGATTAACTTGTATTAAGTTATTGAATATGTCAATATATAGCTGAGTATTGGGCATCTTATGGGAGCGAGACACCACAGCTACAATAACTCGCCATTTAGTTATTAAGTCTGACTTATAGTTCACCCGGTTACGAATGGAACAGCAAATTCGAGCATGTAAGTCTTTTTACTTGGAACTCTGTAATCTAGATGGTAGAAGTGCACTAGCCATTGATAAGTAAGTTTTTGTTATTTTGTTTTTTGTTTTTTTCTTTCACAATTCTTTAGTTAAAGGAGCAACATGCTAGAGAAAGAGAAATTAAAGGATCTAGTATATGTTCGATACAGAAAAAACCTCAAGGAGATGTACGAAAATGCAAGTGGACAGAGACCCCATTGTCATGGATGAACAATGAACCTGATCGCACAAGTGAATGTACCAGTCACCACTAGGCAGAGCAGGTGATTGAGGGTGAAGACTTATTGGCTGTCATATGGGCTTAGGGGCTGAAGAAGACCCTAGGCTTAACACTGGACTGCAGAAGAGAATTACATCCACATTAACTCCACAGTTTGAGGAAGCCAACTCATAGGAGATTGAGGTGGAAGAAGTGCATGCGATGAGGGGGTGATGACACAGATAATGATGGCATGGCTTTGGATGTGGGAAATATAGGAGTCGTACATGTGTATGACTTGAAGTTGGACTGAGTATAGTTACATACACTCACCTCTTGGTATTTTATGTCATGTATATTTGGTTTTTGGATGCACTTGTGAAGTACTTAGTATTTGACTGTCTGCTACGATTGCTAGTTTTAATTTCTTTCAATAATATATACTATGTTTGCTTTCTCCAGTGCTTGGTATATTGACATATTCTTTTATGTTTTTATGAATTAATGAATGGATTGGATCATTTTGTTTTACATTTTAGTTTAGAGTATAGAGACAAGATGTCTGTTACTCTCTGTCAGCGACTCAGACAATATATATATATTGGGGAAACACACCAACTTTAAAGGCCTACTGTCATATAAATCACACATGTTATTCTTTGTGTTCTTATCAATTTCTTCTTTTTTTTTAATACTTAAAAAATTGTGTCTTCATCAGAAATGATGTGCCTGCTTCGTAGCTGCATGGAGGCATCAGACCTCCTTAGCACATTACACCGCATTGTACATTTGATAACCTCGGTTTGAACTGAAAATTATCCTCCAAGATCTATTGAGTCATGCTGAATGCAATCATTGATGCTGCTGCAGGTGGTCATGAGTTGAGTAAAGCAACCGGAAATGCAGGTGGCCGAGTCGGATGCGGTATTAATACTTTCTGCTTACCATATTCCTGTACCTTTTTATGGGAAACAATACTATGCATGTCTTATGGATAGTATACATAATGTACAACGGGGGCATCCACAATCTTTTTCCTGAGGCATTCCACTGACATAATTTTTCAGAATTGTGGTCCATCCCCACAGATCTTCTATGGAATGGCTGGTGGAATTACCCAGCTGTGTAGGCATATATGGCATACACCATAAGCAGGATATGTAGGCTTAAGTGATAACTTTTCCTCTTTTTAACAGTTTCTTCTGAAATTGAGAGTCGAGCAAGAATACTGTGTAAATGCGTTCTTTGTTGTGTTTGCAGGTGTCATTGGTCTGCAATCATCAGTGTAAAAACCAAGAATTTTGGATGGAAGAGATGACAAAGAAAGGTCGCACTTCCATTACTTAAAAAAGCAAAATAACAAGGGCTACTTTCTCATGTATGTTGATAGATTATTAGAAGGCTACTCTATAAATACAATGTAAGTTTAAGTGCTACTGTAATTATTTCACTTATTGAAATAAGTACAAAAAATTTCAGGTCTGGTTGAGTCTTCAAAAGTGATTCAATCATTCAACTATGGTCTCCTTTTGGGATCATTTATTGCCCATAGGACTGAGGTTTGAAGATGGAGTCGATGCCTTCAAGTTTGAGTCTCAAAATTTACTTACAACACATGTCAAGGTATTGTTCAGCTACCAAGACAAACGACAGTATTGCTCATTCATCATCATCCTCGTATGATGATATCATTAAAAAAAAATGTGGTCTAACTTTTTTTGGAGACTTTGGTACTAAAGTTTGTGAAGGAATACATGATGTACTAGATTATCTTGATGCAAGGGTTTTAAAAATTGCCGAACCAACTCAAAACTAGCCGAGTCAGCCAGAGCTGTTACCAAACTCTCTCCCACACTGGTGGAGTGAGCCCAAGTCTTGTTTTTACAGCTTTCGGATGTGAAAAAGAGATATTTCTCGGTTGATTGATGCAAAAATCATTCCAAAATCAATGAAAATCAAGCCTAGATTGTCAAATTTTTCATTGGGAAATTTGTACAGACCCCTAAAAAAGAATTCAATTTCATGATAACCTCCTTTCTCATTTTCCTATCGTGCAATATTGATTTGTTTTGAAATTTACGTCAGTACCTGTGAGAGGTCAAGTATTTAACATTCTGCCCATTTTTTATTTGATTTTAAAATACTCATTCACATGATCACGACTTTGAATAGGTGCAAATGGGTAAAATCTTGAATAGTTCGTCATAAATTCCCTTGATTTTTAGAGGTATATATCAATCTTCACCCCAATAACTACCCTAAATAAGACGTGCAATATTTTTTGGATACTCGTTTTCTTGATTCTAAAAACGCAAGAGATGAGAAAGGGGAGTTATTGAGATAAAAGTAATTCTTTGTAGAGGAGGTAAAAATAAAGAAAGAAGAAAAGATATGTGAGGGGGTGGGTTGAACATACTTATAAAATTAATACCGTGCAATCGGAAAAATAACTGAGGGGTTATAAATACATGAAAATCTTGAAAATAGACTGTCCAGATGATGAGTTGTAAGATACACTATTTTTAGGATTCGTAATCTTTTTTTCTTTTCATATTCGTACATTGAGATGATCAATTAGAGGGTTTTTCAATATCTAAACAATCTTTTATGATGGATTTTTGAAGTGCATATTTAATTTTACATTTCAAATACTGTAATCTCATACAAACATTTTCCGTTCTTAAATTCCTGCCATTTTTTTATTTATTTCAAAGACTATATTTTTTTTATGTGAATTCCGCTGTCGAATTCAAACTTGCGACAGTATTTAACCTCCAACACCTAAGCATTCAATCCCAAGCACGAATCCAAATAAAGAAACGCTGAATTAGTGGCGGTGAGATTTTGATAGTCCTGCCAGTGGCGTGGATGCCTCAATTCGGAGTTGAGATACATGCTTGCCTCATGACCCATCCATGTAGTTGGCCAACTAAGTCATAATATTGTTTTATCTTTGAATTAACATTTTTTTATCTTGCAAATTATTTGCTGCATTTCTGCCTCTTGATCACACATGCATATTCTTCGAGAAGGTTTCCGCAGCAAAACTATACATCTGGCTGGCTGACCCACCCTTGTGCCGATACATTTATTTTGTATCTGGCTGCGAGATACTACCATCGATTCCCCACGAGTGACGTGTACTATATGTCTCAGACCTTCGCAATAGAATCATGAAATCCCATGTAAACTAGACTTTAAATCCATGAGGCTCGAAAATGCAATTTGCATTGTATTGTTCAAAGAAGAGAATAGGTATCATCTCTATTCCATTCACAGTTTTTAAGTCCATGGATTTCTTAGTTTGACAAAAACGAAAAGTACACCCGGACATTAGGAATCTTCTGATGGAGGCAACCAGATCCACCTTGAGTAATATATCTTTTATGGCATGATCAATCAGTACACAGGTTGGAACTCATATGAAGCTTCACTTGCTTTTCCTAGAGCTTCACAACCTACGCAAGACCTGGCAGCATCCAAGATGCGTGGACCCCTCTATCCTCTCAGCCATGTGTTTCGGTATGACGAGTTATCACGCAAAGAAGCATCATGGGCTTTATATTCCATCACATAGCTATGAGGAAGCTTCAACTGCCGCTTGATTGAATCTCTCAAAGCCATCACAGTCTGGTAAGAAAAGAAAAAACCCTCGAGGAATAAGCAAAAGAGAAAAAGTGTACAAATGGTTGTATATAGCATTCCAAGGCTACATACACCATTCCTTGTCACCGACCAATATTTTACGAGATTAAGTGGTGTAATTGACAGTGGATATACTTTGAAAGCCATAGACCACAGTATATTAGAATATGGTTTATTTTCCAGTGAAAATAAAAGCCACGATAAGTCATTATAGAGTGTTACTGACCTGATGGTCGGATGCATTCCGATTCCAAACGCTTAGAATGTCCTCACTGAAACGGATACTTAGCACGGCTCCACATATGTTGTCTCCACAATCCAGTTGATCACCAACTAATGCCAAGGCCTGCAACACTCCAATACATTAAGGTTATCCCACTATGAGATCACATCAGGACATAAATCATACTGATAAAGGCTATCCTTTTCTTTTATTTTCATTGGAAGAAACAAGAGGTGTGAAAGGGAGGCCAGTGCAATTGGTTATCCATTTTTCACGATAAATGGATCACAGAAGTGGTTATCCATTAATCATAAAAAAATTGCAGAAGGAATGTACAAATGTCGGGATGCCCAAATTCGGTCATTGGAGTAAGACAAACAGGTTGCAAAAGGATAGTTTAAGGATTCAGTCATTAGAATAATACAAATAGGTTGCAAAAGGATAGTTTATGAAATATTCTTTAGCCCTACCTTCCTCCCTACCTCTGGGTGCACATGTGCACTTGTGTTGTTTTGTTTCATGTAGTCAAGTAAGGCACACTAGACACACTAAAGTAGTCATAAATGACGACCCTAACAATCAGAAATGCCAGGCTGCAACAATAAGTTTGCAACAATTTATGACTCCATACCTCCAAGACATAACTTAAAAATTAGCTACAACACAAACAGGATAGAATGTCATAAACAACTTTAAATTAAAGAGGAACGAATGGATACTTTGTGCAAATCAGCAGAGGAGACAACCACCACCTCTTTTTGCATTGTGAGGTGGCTGGATTTCTTTTGCCGCTACAAAGTTTCGGGTGGAATTGGGTGATCCCACAGTCAACACAGCAGCTATTCCAAGCCTTCTCCTCTCCCCTCAGCTGGTGGCAGGCATTTTCCTGTGGAGGGCCTCTGTGGCAGCCACCTTTTGGACCCCTATAGACCGAACAAAATTTCAGAATTTTCAAAGGGAGGAGTCCAATCCCACAGCACTGAGGGACCACATCAATTCATTGGTCATTCTTTGGCCCATAACCACCAGGGTCTTAAAGGTCTTACCACTTCCAACTTCCTAAACAACTGACAAGGGTCTTTGGATTTCAGGCCACCAAGATTCACTTGGTACTCCGTACTCCTTATAGGGATCCCCCTGAACCCAACCAAATCAAGCTCAACTTTGACGGTTGCTCCCTTGGCACCCCAGTCCAGTTGGTTATGGGGGACTCTATACGGACCACAATCATAACATCTTACTTTCCCAATCCAGGTACACTGGCGTAGAAGATTTAATCTCGGCAGAAGCAGTAGCACTCTTAGGGGAATTAAGAGATTTAATAATGATTGGGGAACTCCTTAGTCATTGAAGGGGACTACAAAAATGTCATTGCTTAGGCCTCGGGTGTTTCCACTTGCCAATGGCGATTGGATCACATTTTTTTAGCACTTGTTCTCCCTCATTCATGTCTCATTACATCATTACAACAGATATGGCAGGAGGTGATCTCTAGTGCAGATTCGCTAGCAAAGGAAGGTGCAACCTCATGCTCTCCCACCAGTGGAACCAACCCAGGGATTTTTTGAGCTAGGTTCCCAGATTTTTGGTTTTCTGTTGGCTTTTTTTTTTTTTTTTTTTGTAGAGTATGCTGTCTCAGCCACCATTCTTTGTATAGCAGGCTTTTTAGGCCTCATTTTTTGTAAATGGGCACAAGTGTCTGCCTCAATTGTGAATGGTTTTATACAGCGATACACATACAAAAATTAACTGAAAAAAAGGAAAAATTAGAAGGTTTATTTTTAGGTTTTCGTATCACTTGGGTAGCCCCTCAAAATATATTTTCAAAAAAATCCCAGATTGCCCCTATTCAAGATTAGCAACCCTGACCAAGGGCATTTCAGTAACTAATACACCCAAAACAAGCAGTGGAACCCAGTCACTGGGCTTAGGCCAAATTACTGAAATGGCGTTGATTTCAACATTTTCAACCCTGAATATGGGCAACTTAGGTTCTTTTCAAGATATTTTTTGAAGAGATATCTGAGTAAAATGAAACTTAAAAAGTAAACCATTTAATGTTTATTGGGATCTTCTAAACCGCTTAATGATTTTGTAAGGGGTTTTAACCCCGTGGACAATATTTTCCCCTTTTTTGAGTTTGCCTAATGTGTGTTGATACACATATGTTGGGTTATTTTAAAAGGGATAGTACCTATTCAAAGTCTGCATGGAAACAGCTCCCAAACACGAACCAATGTCAATGATGCCTTGAGCACCCAACATCAGTCATCTCTCCAGGATCCCTCTCCCAATTAGATAAAAAAAGGAACCACACTTTGGTGCTCAAACAATGTCCAAATCCAATTCCCCCCAATATCAAATTTGGATCATTCATTTGATGGATGTTAGAAATGGATTTTGGGCTTTTTTAAAGTTAAAAGCCCAAATAACATTTACTTGAAGGAGAAAGTTTTGGAGTGTGGTTGGAGCCCTTGAGGGTCCATCGCGCTACAAAAGCCCAAGAAAAATATAGTGGAGTCAGGTGTGGGCTAATTTCAATAGTATTGGTCGTTGGGACCACAAAATCTTTTCCTCATAAAGAAAAAAAAAAGTAGCAAAGAGTATGATGCGAACATCATACTTAAAAGAAAAAGCAAAATATCTCTGTAGGCCCTATGTTTATGTTTCATATCTCCATAGACCCAAGGATTCAAAACCTATCTAGCAGCATAGAGATTCTATCTATTATATCTCCCAACCCCTTGGACCAACTTTACCCATTTTTCTCTCACCCCATGAATCTCCCAAACCCCTCTCTCTCTCCATATTTCCCCCAACTCTTTCTCTCTCTCCCCATTTTTATCCCAAATTTTTAGAGAGAAAGGGGTTTGGAAGATTCACAAGGAGAGAGAAAAAGAAAAACACCTGAAGAGAGAGAGGGGGGGAATTTAGAAAGGATATCTTTTTAAACAAAAATTGGGCTAAAACAATGAGGTAAAAATGGATAAAGTTGGTCTAGAGGGTTAGAAGATATAATAGATAGAATCTCTATGCCACAAGATAGGTTTTGAAACTTTCGGTATATGGAGAAATAAAACCTAAAAATAAAGTCTACAGAGATATTTTTCCTAAAAGAAATTGTTTGAGGCTCTTCTAAAGAATGGTGCCAGAGGGTGTAAATCCCATCTCAAATAGCTTATAAATATAGACCCCGGGGACCGCCTTGGGCTTCTTATAAGGCATGGATGAGTAAAGAAGGGGGTTTCGGAAGTGAAGTGGTCTTAAGGGAACTCTATGTTCAAGCAGACGAAAACGATCATCCGGGCAGCCGCCGGGTGCCGAGGGCACATGGAGGCCACCGTGTAGGGGACTGTGGGGGTGGGGGTGGGGGTGGGGGCGGAAGTGAAGGTGGGTCAGAAAAGTGGGGATGGGGGATTTTTGACACCCATTAGCCATTTAAGTGAAAATACAAAGTCCCATAACATAAATGTACATCCATAAGCATTTCAAACATTACTTCAAATGTGAAAGTTTCGACGTTCAACTTCAACACAATCCACAAATCCAAAAAATTCCAACACATTGTAGAGTTCCAAATTTAAAGTTCTAACATACAAACATGACATTACAAATAAATAAATGTTCATGAACTTAGAATTACCTAAAAAAAAGACAACATAATACAATGCTCAAAAAAAAAAAAAAAATGAAACCCTAAACATAAAACATTTAAATCTATTAATCTTTCCAATCCAATTGAAGAGTAGGCTTCAATTGCTTAATTTTGAATGCCAAAACTTCTCTCTTGCAACCTCTTTGGTCAACTAAAAGTCTCGGGTCGAATGCCTTCCGATTTCACAAGAAATTGAAAACTTCTTGTTCGAGAGTGATTTTCCAAAAACTTTCGATTCAAGATAAAAAAGCTTGTTTTAGGGAGGTTTGGGGATTAGAGACTTAAGGAAACAAAACTTGGCACTCCTGGGAAAATGGTGGAGGCTAGCTTATCACGAGAACCAATTATGGGCTCAGGTGATAAAAAGCAAATACAACATCCCTTCTTCAAAGTGGTTGCCAGAGATTAACACACCTACATCAGGGTCAGGCATATGGAACTCTTTAAGATCCATCCTCCCAACCTTTAGAGAGCACATTAGATTCCATGCAAGAGGAGGAAGTAGAGTGAGATTCTGGGAGGACAAGTGGCTAGCCTCCTATACACTCAAAGCCAAATTCCCCTCACTTTATATCCTTTATAACTGCAAAGAATCCACAATAGAGGAGATCATGACCAACTCAAGCAGCAGAAGGACTTGGAGTCCGTCTTTTAAAAGGCAGCGATCTGAGGACGAACTTATTGCTTTCTCTTCTCTAAGCCTGGAATTGTATGGAGTCTTCCTCGCTCAGTCAGGGAAGGATTCGATGATATGGACTCCTTCCCCATCAGGAAGATTCACTGCTAAATCTTTTTACAAGGTTCTAGCAGGGGGGAATGATTATTCTGACATCTCAAGCAAAGCATGGAACTTTATATCTCCACCTAGGGCCCAATTCTTTCAATGGCTTGCAACTCTAGGAAAACCCCTAACCATTGATAATCTCCAGAAAATAGGCTTTCAAAATACCTAACAGATGTGTAATGAGCTTAGAAGAGAAAGAAAATGTTACACACATGTTATTACACTGCAAGTTCGCCTTTTCTGTATGGAGCAAACTCATCCAGTTGTTTAGTTTGACGTGGGTGATTCCACCTTCCATTCCGTCCTTGATAGCCCATTCTTTCGAGGACAAATGGAGAAAATTAGGTAAAATTCTGTGGAAAGCATCCTTAGCGGCTACCCTATGGCACCTTTGGAAGGAAAAAAACTCTAGAACGTTTCGAGGGGAAAAGAACTCCACCCTCACTCTCTTCCATAAAATAAAAAACTGTTATTTTTTGGGCAACCCACCATCAATGGTTTACGGGAATCTCGGCATCTTCCTTTCTACAAGAATGGAGTAATCTTCTATTCCTCACCCATTATAAAAGTGAAATCAATCCTAGATGGACCCCTCCCCTAGAAGGTCAGACTAAACTCAACTTTAATGGGTGCTTTTTAGGTAACCCTGGTCCTGCAAGCATTAGAGGAGTGTTTAGAAACTTTGAAGGAACCATCCTCCTTTCGTTTTCGGAGTCCATAGGAAAAAGACTCACAAACAGCGTAAGCTTTGGCCCTTCTAACTGGAATCAAACGTTTTAACCTTATGTGGGGTAGAATCCTGCTCATAGAAGGAGACGCCAAGAATATCATAACCTGGGGATCTGGGAAAAGCGACCCACCTTGGTATTTGAGTCACATTTTTTATGAGATTAACCACTTATGTAGGGACCTGGTTGTCACGTGGCAGCATACTCGAAGGACCACAAACGCAACCGCAGACGCACTCGCTAAAGGCGCAGCATGCCAATCTTCTTCACAGAATGCATAATTTAGATATACTATGTGCAAGGACAACTATAGGCCCTTCTTCCTTTTGTCCACTTTTGTAGTTGGGCAGTTCTATAAGCCCCAGCATGTAAACTAGTTTAATGTAGAGTCCAACTTGTGACTGGACTGCTCTTGGCCCTCCCCTCAGGGACCACGATACAGTTTGGGCTAAGCTTAGAGGCCAGTGTACCTTATGTACTATGTACTGTGTTTCGCTCTTTTAATTTCAACTTAACAGTTATAAAAAAAAATGTGTTTTTGGTAGGAAAATCTATCTCACTAGGGTTTGGGGCCCCAAAATACCCCCATAACCTATTTCCCCCCTTTTCAAAGGGGAAAATTACTCAGGACGACTGCATTTTTTGGATCGCCAAAAGGGACCAAGGGGTGCTCGAACGGTAGGAACTGAGCGACTACCCAGGTCTACCGCCATGCCCAAGGCTGTATAGCCCTAGGATGGGACGGTGAGACCTCCCAGCCGCCCAGTATAAATCCCAATAGAAATCTGACTTTGAGTGTCGCATTTGGTCTGTTTGGGCTGCTCATCCTATAAGAAATATAAGATTTGGGGCCAATTCTCAACCATAGAATCTTTCCCTCATATGCAGAACATGGTCACAAAGAGTATGACTCAAATTATTTTCAAATCTAAGCACTTACAGTCGACTATATTTTCAAATCTAAGCACTTACAGTTGACTATATTTTCAAATCTAAGCACTTACAGTTCACTGTGTAGGCTCTTCTAAAGAATTGGTCTCCCAGGGTGTAAAACAATGCTTCCTATTAAAAGCTAGAATGGATGAGCAACTTAAGGGGTATCCAAAGTGAAGAACCAGTTTGGAATGACTGTTTACTCTTTTAGACAAATATATTTTGACAAGGCAACTTTAGAAGCAACCCATTGATTATGTTTTCCATTATAAATTCTAATAGAAATCTTGATAGTATTCTAGTATAGATCTCTCTCTTTTTCTCTCTCTAAACTATCATCCCTGAAGTATCTTTGCTTAAAAATCTCTTTGCCAAAAGAGAGAAGTTGCGTGTGTGTGTGTGTGTTTATATATATATATATATATATATATATATATATATATATATATATATATATATATATATATATATATATATGGGATATTCTAAACAAAGGTTCAAGATAGAGAGAGTTGTGAAGGGTGGATTTATTAATTTTGTTGTCTATTTTTTAAAAAAAGTTATTTTTGTGGGGAATATTTGTAAATATTACTACAAGACAAAAGGTATTTTGTCATCTTTATAAAAGATAAAATTGAAATTTTAATTAAAAGACAAGGGCACTCTACAAACATAATGCTAACTTCCAAAATGCCATTGTATTTTTGTAAAAATTTCAAATTTGCCCTTGCTTAATAATAAAGTTACCTATTTAAAATATTTTTTAATAAAAAAGTAATGGTTGTTTTGATAAATACACCCATCACAACCCCTTCTAACTAGAACCTTTGTATTTTGCGGGGTTGTTAACTCTAAACAAACCCTATATATATATATATATATATATGGAAAACACTACGCAACGCCTATAGGCCAAAATGAACAGTGATTTTTCCTACCCCCATCACTGTCCAAAGTTCATCACGCGGTCACGAAGTGTCCGGTACTGTTTCATTTTTCATTTTTTTTCTACAAATCAGAATGACCTGAAATTTGGAGCGTGTATTCATCAAAAATAGGGGAATCTTTGAAAAATATAAAAAAAATATTTTACAAAAAAACAATTGACCAAAAGACCCCTGAAACTTTTTGGGGGTATTTTGGTCAACTTGTTTTTCGCGGATAATGTTTTTATATTTTTATTAGATGTGCCTCAGTAAGATGTACATACCCTCCAAATTTCAAGTCATTCTGATTAATAAAAAAAAATGAAAAATAAAACACTACTGGACAATCGTGACCGCACGATGAAACTTGGACGGTGATGAGGTTAGGCGAAATCACTATTCATTTTCACCTATAGGTGTTAAGAAGACTTTTCCTATATATATATATATATATATATATAGATAGATATATAGATATCTTTTATGGCGATGTAATAGAAG
This sequence comes from Amborella trichopoda, assembly GCF_054954075.1. Classification (NCBI taxonomy): domain Eukaryota; kingdom Viridiplantae; phylum Streptophyta; class Magnoliopsida; order Amborellales; family Amborellaceae; genus Amborella; species Amborella trichopoda. The sequence continues at coordinate 10,301,130 of NC_142338.1, read as the reverse complement.
CCAACAAAAAAGAAAGGAAATTTAATAAAAAATTAGAAAAGTATATTAACGCTAATTATGTGTATAAAAAATAGGAACTATAATAACAAGGGATTCCTACAATACAATTTAGCATATCCAAAGAAATCTAGAAAATAATAAATAGAAAATTAAACAGCTCTAAAATAATATTGAATGAATTAAAAAAGATATAAAAATAAAAAATCGATTTTAGTTAAATATTTAAAAGATTTCTTTTCATGTAAACTCTTAACAAGAGCATCATGAACATATTTGCCACTTGCCAATGATGTATGAAAATGAAAAAGCACATGGGTGAGCCTCACTGATGAGAGAACAAGTTACCGTAAGAGGTTACTCCACCAAACGTATGAAAATCCCAAACAGATATATCTTGTGTACTGAAGCAGAGGAGACCAATGGCCATCTCTTTGTCCACTGTAAGGTGGCCTCATTTATTTGGGCTCAACTCCTACTGTTATTCCAATGGCAGTGGGTCACTCCACCAAACGTCCCGCAGCTTCTAAGTTCAATCTTCTCTACCCCATGGCTTAAGGCTGGAACCCTGTTGTGGAGAGCTTTGGTGGCTGCCACTTTGTGGGTAATCTGGAACAAAATAAACGCCAGAATTTTTCGAAGTCAAAACTCATCTGCGGAAGCTCTACTAGATCAGATCAAAGGAGCTGTCATTTTTTGGGCAACCCACCACAAACACTTCAGTGGCCTTTCCCATTCCAACTTCCTCCACAGTTGGAACCCCATTCTCAGATTCAACCCTTAGAGGCCCCCTTGATCCTCCCTTTGGAGACCCACCCGATGATGGGCAAAATGGTGATGTATAAAAATTTTTGGCCTCTCTAGGCTCCTTGTATAGGGAACCCGTTTGTGGGTAGCCTATTTTTTTGGGCGGAACCCATGTGTGGGTATTAAGACCACCTCCTTTTCTTTGTACTTTATTTAGTTAATATAGAGTTAACATATTAAAAAATAAATAAAAACAAGTTACCCTCAGAGGTCAATTTAAGGACTGAAAGTCCTAACAAGATGGGTTGTCTTTGTAAATCATTGTATGAAACTCTATAGGAGGATGGAGGTTAGGTCTTCCTAAGAAGGCTCACTGTAACAATCCTAAACTTTAAAAAAAAATATATATACATATATAATAATAATATTAATGGTGTTAACAGAAATAAATACAAAAATAAAAATAAAAATAAATAAATAAATAAACAAAATAATAAGTATATATTAGTAATGATAATAATACTAATATACCGTTAGGATATTGTTGCTTTTATATTAACAATAAATAAAGATATTATTGTTAATATATTTGAGGGTTCAATTTTACTTGGGTGGACTTAGGTCCACCACCTTAAAGGTTTATAATCACACTCCTTTAAACGGCACCTTGCATTGAGGTGTATCTTTTTATACGCCTCTTTCTCTCTCTTTCTCTTAAAACATCAAGTCTTTCTTTTTCTCTCTCTGCGTTTGTAAGTCAAGAGGCTTCTCTTTTTCTCTCATCAACCTTCATCTCAAAACCTTCCCTATCTCTACTCTCTGTAAACCTCTCTCTCTAACCATGGCCTATGAACCATATACACACGAGACTACGATGACGCATATGATAAGCCCACATCCAAAACTGATGCTCACCCAATTTCGGAATTAAAGTAAGTGACATCGTCTTTCTGAAAAATAGTTTGTTTTCAATAAATAGTGATATTTCCGTCCAGGATCTTTATTTTATAAATTTTGTGTAAGTGACTTCATTATCTTGAAAAATAATCCGTTCTTTTTAAAAATGAAATGAAAAAAATTACTTCTGCTTATTATCATGAATTTTAGGCGCGATAAATTTTATGCGCAAGCAACCTCATTATTTTGAAAAAATATTTTTTTTAATAAAAATTGTGATATTTTATCTATGTTAGAAATTTTAAATGCTGTAAATTATTAGAACTAAATTTATTTATTTTTCTTGTCTATTGTTAGAAAATTTTAGATACTGTAAAATTATTAGAAATAACTGTGATATTTCTATTGTTAGTAAAATTGTGTGATTTCTTTCTACTGTTTTTGAATATTTAGACATTGTAAATTTCATGTGCAAATGACTGCCGTATTATTTGAAAACTGATAATTTTGTAATTGATTATAATGTGAAATATTTATTTGCGAATTGACATCCCATAAATTGTGATGATTCCGTATTCTTGAATTTCTATAAGAGTTTTTCTATACATATTAAATTGGCAATTATGCTAGAATGTCTTTACAAACTGCTACCTTTCTAAATTTGAGCCCAAAATATTTGATTGGTTATTTTTGAAAGTGACTGTTATTAATGGGTTCAGTGAAATTCATATTAACGATTTCAGTGATATGTTGAGTACATGATATTACTGCTTTCGAATGTTTAAAGAGATTTAGAAATAATTTAAGTATGCAAGTGGACTCATCCGGTTCGCCGGTGAGGTATAAGTGGACCTACCCGGGACGCCGGTAGGGATTAAGTGAACTCATCCGGTACGCCGGTGAGGTATAAGTGGACCTGCAGGGATTAAGTGGACCTATCTGGGACGTCGATAGGGATTAAGTGGACCCATCAGGACGCTGATGGGGTATATAGGTGACCTACTTGGGACGCCAGTAGGGTATTTTGTGAAATCCTTTGAATTATGCATTGCCGTTAAAGTGTTATATGCATTTCAATTATTCGGGTTATACTTAATTATGCATTTATTGAAAGTGAAACTGTTGATGCATTTCTGTTAATAGATCTTCTTTTTGAAAATATTGATATCTTTCAACCATGATTATTTTTAGGATTATGATGATCACTTACTGAGTAGCCAAACTCATCAAACTATGGTAAACATTTTTTCAAGATAACTGCGGATTCATTTTGAGTGCTAGTCAAGATCAACCTTGGAAGATATTGTTGTCGTGCTAGCTTTCTTTATTTACTTTGTAAGACCTCGCCACTTTAAATTTGTCCTATCAAGAGATGTATATATGTTTTGGACTGTCACATCTCAAGAATATTTGTATTGTAAATTCTTGAGGTGTGACACTCACGATATAGGTTAGGGCTGGCTTAGCCCAGTTGAGGTGCCACATGACTCTTTTTGCGAACAATAGACCATCTTATGCTGCAATAGCCAAGGCAGGCCTATCTGCATTATGAACAACGCCAAGGAGGACAAGGCCAAGAAATCCTCAACAAGATTAGTCTCATCACAGAATGTCACGCAAGCTTGTGCTTAGAGAGTATCCGGTGCATGTCAATTGGATTATCCTGCAGTTTGTTCATAAGGTGGTATCCTTAGACTTGAGCATGCCCTACACTAAGGCTATGCATTGTTTCATAAACCATAAGCCCCCATAATTTGAAGGACCGTCATGGGTATAGTTGTTGGCAATGGGAGCAGGATCGGGGCATCATGAAAAGCTAGAAGATTACTATGGTAGGGAGCCTGCCCACAAAATGCATATGTTAGGGATCTCGATCCCAATCTTTTGAAGAACTCGATCCCAATTCCCAACCTTTTGGGGATCTTGCTTCCAATCTTAAAAGAGTATATATAGTTTAGGACTATACGTACTCTTTGAAATAGAAATCTCTTTATTTACAGTAGGCAAGCAAAGCAACTGCATTAGATATATAGTTGCATACGAGCTGGCTATAAAAAAAGAAAATCATCAGTTTGGTTGCTATCTTGGTCTTGAAGGTAGGGATCAAGATCTAAAAATGAGATCACTTGACAATCCCTTTCCCGAAGTAGAGAAAGATTCCGAAGCAGAATAGCTACCTAGGTTGGGAGATCTAGGCAACCATGGTTATGAACTAATGATTCTTGTAAATGTGCAAATCCTATATTTTCTGAAATTTTCTACTTGTTTTCTGGTTTTTGTCACAGTTTTCTCTATTTTTTCCATTTTTTGTATTTTCCTGAGTTTTTTAATTTTTTACTATTCTGGTGAATGGGTCCTGTTCGACGAGTTCAACCTCCAGTCCACTCATGACAAAACTGGTTTCATTGTAGAGTCTTGCTCACACAACATCTTCACTTGGATAGATATTTCATATTTCTACTGCTGATTGCACTTCAGATACCTCGATGTATCTAATCAACTCAACTAGCATTCACTATTGGAGTATGAGTAACATGAAGACATGGAAAGTGTCAATTAAGGGTTAGGAGAACCATCCCTAGTACGAGATCTCGGTGTCTCAATTATAAAAAATGCCCAACATTGAAGAGAAACAAATATAAACAAATCAAAATAGAAAACCATATCCATCCCCAAACACATTATTCATCTTGATAATGTCATTAAACTATTATCTTCTAGTATGATAGCGGTAAACAATTGACATTCCAAATACAAACCTCTGAAATAGCTACTTACCCAAAAAACCTCTGAAATGGCTAAGAGCCAATTATAAATTCTTTCTTGAGGGAAAACTCTTGACCATCAAACTCAGCTATTTGTCCAAAAGAAATAAAAATGAGCATGCAAAGTACCATTCTCTTACCAAATCCTCCCAAAAGCGACCTGAAACAACCTTTTTAAAACGTATTATCCACTTTCCACCATTGCAATTTGCAGAGTCCTGAAAAAAAAAACAAAAACAAAACAAAACATATATCAAAACAAAGATATGTCAAAGACTGCACTAACAAAAAAAATAATGTCTAAAGAATAATGAAGTATAGGTGTTCAGTTCAGCCATTAACCTAACATATCACCATCTTAGTTATGTATGAGGAAATTATCCAACATAATTGGTATGTTTTAGCAGCTTGGCCCTATAATTTACCTCCCACAAAGGTCGGATGCCCTCCTTGAAAAGATGCAAATCTGTAGGATTTGGCAAGGAAGATGGGCGGACAAGATGGCAATAGGAGACCCAAAACCCTTCAACCTATAAAACATCATAACAAAAACATGAAAGATGATGTTACCAAATGTAGCCCCTTTTCTTATTAATTAATTAAATAGACTTCCTATCATGCGTCATCAAACCAAAAGTAGATTGGAATTTGGACTTACCGTACTAAACTCCACAATTTTCTTTATATTATCTTCATAAGACGTTTGGGACCGAACCCCAGGTGTCCGACGGGTGTACCAAAAAACAAACTTTTGCTGAAAATGGGAGTGTGGAAATAGTTCAGTGCAATAGCAGTATAAGAAGTACGGCATCGAATGTCATGTGCAATATCAGTTGAAAGTTGAAAAGAAAAAGGAACTGTCCAAGCAGATCTAGGTCAATCGTGGCTGAAAATCATCCATCCTATCCAAAATGGGAACATATAGTCCTTTCAAGGACCACATAATAAACCTTAGTACTTCAACCTCTTCAAAGACTCCCACAAATGTAGGAGAAGCTTGCCACTGATTACTTTAAGCTAAATGAAGTCATCTACCTTATTATAGTTAGTTATAGGTCAAGAATTATTTGCTACTTAAATAAGACATCTGTGAAAAACCATGTACAAATATTTTGAAAGGGCATTGATATCAATACAAACAAGTTAGGACATTGATATCAATACAAGGAAAGGGCATGTCAATATATGAGCAACATGTCGATTACAGACAAACATATATAAATACTTTAATAAATTTACATATTACTCATTAATATACTGTCACCAGTTATAGAAAAAAACCATGTACAAATATTTTGATGATCCCATCAAACACAGCATTGGTGATGGAGATCAAGTAATTCGCTACTTAAATAAGACATTTGTGAAGAACTCAGATGGCTGCTCTGCAGTAAAAATATTGGACAGATTTTCACTGAGACGGAGATGAACCAACAAAAGCTCCCATAGGATGAAGTCTAAGTCTTCATAGTTGACTTTCAACATGCTTCATGTAATTATAAAAAGACTGGATCCAAAAAATCGAAAGGGAACCAACAAAATTCGCAAATTGAAGAAAAAATACATAAAGATGAAGCAAACTAGGCAGCAAGGGACCCACCTTAAGAACATTTCAAGAATTATTTTTGCTGTAAAGTGCCACCACCGCCCTCCCCCTGGGTTGTTGTATAGTATATATTAATGCAAACGGGGTAAGTGATGTAGAAGGAGGATCGCATATTAATATAGAGGGAAAGGGCCAAGAGATGGATAAGGAGAACTATATATTAGTATACATGGGCAAGAAGAACTCCACCATTGCTGCTACCCAAGCCTGGATGAGAAAGGACGAGGGTTGTGTGAAATTAGCATCCAGCATAGAACTTTTGCCACATCTCTATCATGAATCTTGATCCAATGTTTAGAGTGGTATGGTAGAATAGGACTCGTGTAGCGGAGCCCAAATAGTTGGGATACGGCTCGGATGATGATGATGATATATAGGAAAGGAGAAGAACAAGAATCAAGGACTGGGACTTGAGGCTCGAAGATTAAGAAGAAGAAGAATAATTGATGCAAGGTGGGGATTCAACCAGGGGACATATTATTTATAGGCTTCGCAACAAAGATTCGAATGATTAGACGGCTTCTTAAAAATTCCTTTCATTTTTTCCATAAGGATATCGAGGCTCAAAAGTTCAAGAAACTTCTTTTTTTCTTCCAAGGAAGAAATTCAGAATTCAATTAAGTAAGGAGCGACACATATGAAAAATAAGAGCCTCTATTCATAAGATTTGTGAAAAATGTCGACTGATTCGTAGGCGAGGACGAATTATGGTAATTTGTTCCAATCTGAGACATAAACAGAGACAAAGGTAATTTTTCTATTTCTAAAAGAGGACTTCACAAGGTGGGCCACCTAGGTGGGGTATGTAGGGCCCTCCCCTAGACGATCACCCAAGGCCTTTGGCTGCCTAGGTCCTCGTGGTTTCTAAAACAATGATAATACCCACTGCTGAAGTAGATAGTATCGGGGGCAACACATGTATTTTCAATCAAACTATATTGTGAGCATAAGTTGTGGGCCAAAAAGAAATCCAAAATCCCCATTAGGACATGATTTGTGATTTGTGAACTAACAATGAGAGTTCAAGGCCAAGATTAGAAGAAGACGAATATGCATGACAATAAGTTGGGCTACCCCTGACCAGGGCCAAGCTCGGGTCTCCAGGCCGTGAACCTGCTCAACCGAAGGGCTGGGTCCAGAACCTTTACTTGAGGATGGCCTGGGTCTTACTGGCCAGATTGGGCCATGAACTGCTCAGCCTGATAAGAACTTGGGCCAAGCACTATAGGCCCAGCCCCGGCCAGGTCCTATTGACCACCTATGTTGGCCCTAGCACGGGTTTAGTGAGGTCAGGCCCCCCAATGCAATGCCAGGCCTAAACATGAAACAAAGAAATGCATGCTAAATGGTGAAAATACTGTTAAATGTATTTTGCACCATAAAATGGTGATATTGGGTGGGTTTGCAGAGAAAAACGTCTGCGAACCTAACAATAAGCTAAAATGGAGTGTTACTTTGGCTGTTTATGATTCTTGCTCAACTAAAAAATTCATGGGAACACTTACACGATTACTGTAAACATGAGGGATACCTATAGGCCTAAAAGTTTTCTGAGATAACCTATGTAGGTGAACCAAAAGAAATGAAGCAACAGCATAAGGTAAGAGATAGCTCCTGAATATCACCACATAGTAATATAATCAACACAAGAAGTACTTTTGTTGTTCAACAATAAGATGTCACACAAAAAAGGAAGAATCAAACTATCTCATGAGAAATCAGTTGCAACGATGGTTTCTTGAAAGTTCACAAACCAGGTTCTATGGCTCTCTATAATGCATTATATAAGTATGAAAACTATCAAGAAAGAAAATCCAATACGAAATCTATAAGTAAATTGGAGCCCTAACACGGAACCGATGAGTAAAGTCTAAACATATGTAAAATTTTCAAATTTAACTGATGGGAGAAGTTCACTGGAGCGGAAGTGAGTGAGAGATTAACGACCTCATGTAAACCACACAAATGATAGAAGTAAAAGAAAATGATATTCAAAACCAGAACAAACAAATCTCAGTTCCAGTGAATCGATAACAGAGAGCTCAAGTCACACTCATAATTTTGCATAATCCAAAGCTAAGGCGAATTTAGAATAATAACAAGCAGCTATATCTTACTGTAAACCCAACCGACCACGAATTGACTCGGAAAATCCTAATAAGCGAAAAACAGGGTCATCAGAATTTCCAAAACTCGTTTTGGATGGACAGATTGAAGATTCATTCAATCAAATAAAGAAGGAATATGAGAGAGAGAGAGAGAGATTCAACCTGCAAGGGGTGCAACCCTTCTCTCAAATCGCGGCTCTGGCGGTCTCTCTCCTCGGCCTCCTTGCGGAGCTTCTCATTTCCGCTTTCTCTCTCCTTGGCTGCAACTTCCATGGAGGATCGATCCTTGCCATCGCCTTGTTTCTCAATGGTGTCCATGCTTTCTCTCTCTGAATCTCCTGTACTTTCTCGAGAGGAACTTCGAAGATGAGACTGTTATTTGTAGGTTTGCAAAGGCAAATGGAGAAAATGGGAATTTGGGGGTCAGAGAGAAAGTAAAGAGAGGCACTTCGAATCTTATATACAGAGAGAGAGAGACTTTGAATTTCAGTACAGAGGAGAGGACTGCAGGGGAAGAAGAACGAAAAAGAAATCGATGTGATCCAACGGGTCGACCCAACTTGGGTTCAGGTTTAAGTCCATCTTTTGGAGCTTGAAGGGTTGGTTCGAGGTCAAACACTCTGGACCCAAGAGTCGGTTCAGATCAACTCTATGTCAAGCTTGGACCTAATAGGGTTGGGAGTTATTTTTTAAGAAAAACATAGATTTTATATCATAAAAATATTTTTAAATTTTTAAAAATATTTACATGGACCACCTTTGGATGTAATCGACCTGAACCCAACCAGGTCTAGGTCCGACCTTGGATTTGTTGGTTTGAATCCAGGTGAATTCTAGCCAGACCAAACCCGAACCATTTTATGCTCCTACCAGCTCCTCAATCATCTTAAGTCAACCATTAGAAAGATGAACTGAGTTTGCTCTCCACTCTATGATTGGAATGACTCACCACAACCATCCATCCAATGGCAATCGATGGTGGAGACTCACCACAACCGTCCATCCAATGGCAATCGATAGTGGAGAGTATGCTTGCAGACTAATCCACAACAAAATGTACCATAGTAAACAATACCAAAATCCTTCCACATGAGAACCAATCTCCCTTCTTTTATGCATAAAAAAATAATCAAATAAAGACAAAGAGGACTCTCTTTTCCCATTCCCATGAAACTTTTGCTTTTTATTTTTACTTTTAAATACTCAAGTAATCTAAAGCTGATCTAATTTTCATCCCTTTATCTCTTGCCTCGCACATCTCCAATCTTCTCCCTATTCCTTTTTCAAGCACCTCCAATTAAATTCCAGCAATTTAAGAGTTCCAACTGCAATCTAACTTAAAATGGAATTCTAACACTTCCTAAATAACATTACGATCCTTTGATGATAAATTATAACCTCCCCATCCAACAATAATAAGAGATAGTGTTGTGCAATGAAAGAAATAATAATAAAAGAACAGATCAAGTCTAAAATTACGCCTTTGGCTACATCATTCCCCCAGGTTGTAAAGAACTCGACTGTAGCGAATTTACAGTATCATACGCTTCGAGCACCGTACTCTATCCTTGTCGTAGTTCGTCAATTTTCGATGGCTCCTTTTATTGCTTGCAAAAAGACCGCATATGCCACCCATCTTGCACTTGTACACTTTCAAGGAGATTGTACGCCTCTATAGAGTGCCAAGATCAATTACTTCGGACTGTGATGTGCAAATTTTTAAGCCACTTTCAGAGGACTCTATAGAAGAGGCTAGATATTAAGCTCTTATTCTTATTTAGTTCACTCATATAGTCAATCTCACTGTAAATATCAAATATGTTAATCTCATTGTAAATGTCAAAGATGATTTTATTCTGATTTTCAATATCCAGTTCACTCAAAGAGTCTCTGACGGAGGCTAACTTCCATCAAATATTCGAAGAATCTCAGGTTGGTCATTTCTGATAGTTTATTTACTGAATGATATATTTCCAACTATGACTTATCATACGTTGAAGTTCAATTAGGTTGGGTCATGTAAAGTTCTAAAAAAGATGGAACCAGTGCTTATAAAATTGAGCTCTCAAGAGACCTTTGTATAACTCCTATTCTGAAGGCACATTGTTGTAAGTGTCATGGTGAACAGGTCAATCAAGGAGGGGAAGATGATTGGCACCAAGAAATTCTACAACCGCCTAAGGGCAAAGGGCAATAAATCCTTGATGTTGATGTTGATGTTGATGTCATAAAGATTTAAAGGTAAATATTGGAAGTTTTTTGTTCAATGGTTGAGAAAACCTCAGCTAGAAGTCTATGGATTTCAGGAGTCGATTTGAGCTTACCGATGGTAAGATTCTTGAAGAGTATGATGCCGTAAACTCCCAAGAATCGTGTTAGCCATTCTGTAATTTGATATTTCTTTTATTTTTATTTTTATTTTTTATTTTGATACTCTTTATCCACTGTCAGAGGAGTAGTCATTATTTATTCAAGGGAACATATCAATTGAGGGGTCCAATTATCTTCTTTTATCATTAAAGGTATCAAATCATCTTATTTAACATTAAGAGTGTTGTTTTTCAAGTTTTATTTTACTTAGCTACCGCTTAGAAGAATATAGTATAAATAGCCCAGTTGCACCGATTTATGATTTGGAACCTTGAATAGACATAAGCAATTATGTAATTTAGTCCCACCTGAGTGATTAAGTGAGTTTCGTGTTGCTTAACCCTAAAAAATCAAGTTACTTTCATGATTTGGTAGTTCTATGTTACGTACTATGAACAATGATGGGTACCTTTTTCATTTTGCTCAAGCAACTTAAGTGGGGTTAAATTACAAAAAAGTGCCTTAGCTTTTCATGTTCTCAATCTAAATAGAGACAATTTATTCATTTCTAAAAGGTACCCAAATAAATTATACTTTACAAGCAATACTCATGTGTTAAAATATGATTATTTGATGCCTTTCATGATTATAAGGTGATTTCCCCATAAATTGGTACTTTCCCTTTATTTAGTAAACAGGCAATTATTTATATAATTTTTTGTTCCCATTCATCTAAGAAAGTAGTCCAAATACTTCTGCTGGACCAGGAACTATTGGAAAATGATTTGACAGGGCTGCTACCCTATCAAGTATGTAAAGGCTCACCTCATAACTCATCTAAAATTACAATTCAAGTATTGGAAAACCTTTATATCGATCATCTCAACTTGAACATTATGGTTGTGAAAAAAATTAGAATTTCAAATTCTAAAAATAATTTATATTGCAACAAATCATGTAGACCACCATTTTCCCCTAAAAATAAGTCTTCACAGATCCGCAAGATCTGTAGCATTTTTTGCATTTTGAATTTTATGTTGGTATTAAAAACTGATTTTAGAGCCATCATGGATATTTTTTTTGCCGAAAGTGCTTTCCAGAATGAGTATTTGAGGTGAAGCTTTATTTTGTTTTTATAAAGCCCAGGCCTTATAGAAACTTTATCTTTATTGTTGCTTTTGCCACGATCATAATATGGTTTTGGAAATTTATGCTATTATTCTATGGCAATTGATAAGTATTTTTTAGATTATATATTTAGAAATTCGTTTTTAATCACAAATAAATACTTTTAGCTTAAATTTTAAAATTTTTATTTTTGAAAATTATATATCTATTTTTCAATCGAAATAGAATATACCCGAAGGAACACAAATAGTTTTACGTGAACTTACTATGTAATAGATACTGCAATATGATACTTTACCATATATATCCTCACAACTATTTACATGATAAATATAAAAGTTTATCCAAATCAACCTCCTAACCAAGCTCCTAACCTTGAAAATAATTTCTTGATTGACAATTATTCCCAAACCTGCTCATATTTTATATATACAAGATTTATAATAGGGATTGTATACAATGAGACATATACCTCCGATACAAGGTGGTCATAATTCCTTACAACCATTTGATATGAAATTTGATAGTTTTGATGTATCACAAAGTTCAAGAAAATTTCATTTGAAATTTGAGCCTAGTTAATGGAATAACTGCAGCCACATAACTTCAAATCCAATGGTCAAGATTATTGTGACCACTTTGAATCAAAGGTAAATGGTCTCCTTCCCTTATAACTAACTTCATTTTTCATATTTATATCGAAGTCCCTATAATTAGAGAAGATCATGGCTGTACATATGGATATGCTTGCAAATAAGTGCATTAGTCCATGTTCTTCTACCCAAACTCCACTCCAAGTTGTTGAGCTATTTTTCTAAGATGCCTCTCTCTACTTTTTCTTCACCAACTCAAATATTTTGAGAGCTCTGCTTTGCTCAATCTAGCAATCAAAGTCTGATGGAGAAAATCCTACTCAAAAGCATTAGGAAGAACAACAAAATTTTCAAATACCCAAGTCTATGACAAATGACAGAAGCATCCACGTAACCTGCATTCTAAGTATTGCCTTGTTGCATATTATACATAACCGGCATATCATGCACTGGCTTGCATATCATACACCACCTCTCCTACATTCTTTTATGTATTTTTGTACAGGATGTGGTTTGCATAAGGTTGCAATCATAACCAATTAAATTAAGGCGCACTTTCAAATTTTATTAACATATAATTTTAGTGACAAAAGTTTTGAGGATGACCTGAAAATATATTTCTATCACTAATTATAAAATTTCAAACTCCGAAGTAGTTCGAATCAATTAGATCTATAAACACTTTCAAATTTTATTAACATATAATTTAGTGACAGAATTTCTTAGGATGACCTAAAAATATATTTCTTTCACTAATTATAAACTCTGAAATAGTTCAAATCAATTAGATCTATAAACATATGAAAATCTTGAAATTTTGATGTCGAGATGATCAATTTGAGGATATTTGAGCATCAAAACAACCTCTTCTAGTGAAATGTTTTTGGGTAGGCTCTAATTTGATTGTTTAGAGCCCAGGCTTTGTATAAACTTTTCCCATAGTTTTTGGAGAATCTAGATTGGCACATCCACTAGGAAACTTTCATTTAAATTCCATATGTAGAAAAAATTCAAATCAAAATACTAAATACAACCATTTTTTTGAAAGAACTAACTACTAAATATAACCATTGCTGTCCATTTTTAAGGCATGTCCTCGTGAACTTTTTGAGTGGAGGAGTGTCCTCGTGAACTTTTTGAGTGGACTTGTGTTATCAGACCAATTGCCTAACCATTGAGAGGTCTAGTGCAATCAAAATCGGTTTTTCTACTGGTTAAAGCAATTGGACCGTATTATAAAAATATAAAAAAACAATTTAAGATATATAATATATTACAAAGTTGACCAGCTTTATTTAACCGATTGAACGCCGGCCAAAACCAATCAGACATTGATCTAGACAATCTTTTAACAAACCTAATTTTTACTGAGGACTATACAGCCCAAAGCAAAAGGGTTCGACCAGTGAGACTGCTGGTCTTGATATTTGGTGGACTCTATATTCTACCAAGGGAGTGACATAACACTACCATTTGCAGCCGGACTTACCACTCGAAGCCACGATTATTGCCAAAATTGCTGCTCAAAACTCCTTGTCACTGCAAGAAAAAAAGAAGAGAAAATAACTTCTTTTTGAGCTTAGGATCATTGTGACTTGAAATTATACAGGATCCACGTCAAACAATCATTCGAGTATTTCCATAGAAAAGGGGGAAAAAGAAAATTTGAGTACCCAAACTCCTAAACCTCAAAAAATTGGATGGTTTGTGAGATATCCTAAGGTGTTATTTTTTTTAGCAGAGGTGTGCCATATTCATTTTTATTTTGCTCAGTTGGTTGCTAGACAGTACTTTTGAGTCCCCAGATGTTTGGATCCTAAAAATCTCTTTATTAGAGTTTCCTCAAGAAGCAAATGTATATTTTCTTCTCACGGGAGCCTATAATCTTTTCAACTTCCTCGTTCTTTTTCGGGAAGAAAATATACATTTTCTTCTTGAGAAAAACTCTAATAAAGAGTTTATACATTTTTTCCTTGACAAAATGTACATTCGCTCTGAGTTAAAGAATATTTTGGGGCAGCATATATACAAGCCCAAATATTTTTATGATGGATGGCTAAGATGCAGACTCAATATACGCAATGTTTTATGTGTGACAGATAGCATATACTTTTCTCATATTTATTGACAATTATCCATCCCATGCTTGCAGGATAAGGTGAAAAAGAAGAATAGAAAGAGGACTGTGCATGAAACAACTCTCTTTCACACTAAGCCAATGGTTGATATCAACTCTTTACTTAGAACCATGTATAAAGAATGTGTGCTCTATGGATTTCTACCTGTGTGGTTTGGCATGCATCCAAGGCTTTTCCTAGTATGGTTTTATGTTTTTTCCGATTACAATGGATGTGCAACGCCATTATGGTTTTGCTTAAAATTTCATACCATCTTTCCTATATGAAGTGAAGTATGATTGGACAAAGATATTGTTGTGTAAGGGACCCGTCTATAATGCCCTTGCAACCAATCCGTAACACCCATACACGCGCGCACGCACACACCCACCGAACCTCGAGAAATACTTTGGAAGTTCGAATTCCCGTGATTCAGATGTATAGGAGGTACGACATCCAATATTTGTTATATATCGGAGAGAGCGAGGCCGAATTTGCCAGTAACAACCACTATATACGACTCTTGAACGTTCTTTTGGGCTATGGTACTGCTAGTGAATCAGCAAATGAAATGGTGAGATTTGAAGAAATAAAATTTTCTTCAGAGAAGTTCCATCATAACAAAAGTTCTCACAATGAAACCACAAAGTTATTCTTAAACAAGATGTTTCTTTTGTGCTACAAGTTTGTATGCTCGCCCAAAAAATAAAAACTCATCCTTCGGCTTCATCCAAGGTTTAGATAAATGGATCAGTTACCCAAATCGCCCATACACAAAACCAGTCTGGCTCGGCTGATGGCGGTCTGGATCGGCAGTCTAGCCAAGTGAACCGACCAATATAAAGTGAAAAAAAGGGAACAAGAAACATTGAAAAAAATTAAAAAATAAAAAGTCTGACTAGTTATGTCAAGCCAGTTCTCTGACAAAACCGCCCACTGACCGGTTCCCAATATTTTGGTGGAACCAAACTGACCCCTATGATTCCCAATCTAGATGGGCCGGTTCCAATCCAAATCGCCGTTTTTTTAAACCCATATTGCTAAAATTTAAATGCATGGGCCGGAGAAACTTATCGCCCACTTCCTCGAATTTCCTTTGTTTCTACTCTTTTCCTTCGATTTTATTTTGTTTCACTGGAACAACAATTTCGCCAATCCAGATTAGCCAATTCAGTCAATCCAGATTAGCCAATTCAGTCAATCCAGACCACTCAAAGTTAGGGGCCAATCTACCCATCATTTCCGTTTTATGGTTCAAAAAATAAAATTAGTTAAATCTTTGGATCGTGCCACTGAAAAAGTTAGCGAATGAAGCCCTTCTGAAGCTTAGAACCACTTTCGGTAGAAGCTGATTCTAAATTTTTTAAAGATTTTGAATTTAGCGCGGTTCTTGAGGCAACATTGACCAATATTAGGGATTCTCATGTTCCTCCCAACACGCAGAGGGTATCGAAAGGCATTTGTGTTTCATACTTTTGAAACTAGAGGAGACCACATGAACGGATCCTTCTTAAAAAGCACTGAATGCAACACTCCCCCATTCCAGTTCCATTAGAGACTAAATCTAGAGTCAACCAAGTGTAGCAAATGAAGGTGTTCCTTCAAATGGTGAACCGCTGCAATAAATCATTAAAAGCTTCCCCAAGCTTATTTGAAGGATGTGCAGTGATGAGAGTTTTGAGTAAAATAGACCCAAAATCTGAAATCCTCAAATAAATATGATTTACATTGTTCCCAAATGTGATAAAAGCCGTAAGTTTCATATCCTTCGCCTTCGTTTTACACTTTCTTCTCCCTCTGGTGTGAAACAAAAGTGACAATGGAGATTCTCACACGGCCTTCCTTTAAGTGAAAACATTTCCGGGTACATAAATAAATATTGCACTTCTTATGCCCTTGGAGCTCCACCATGTTTGACATACACTACTCTTTTGCCCTGGAAATAGTAAATGTAAATACTTTTAGGATTGCTGTGATGGATGATGTTCATCAATGAACAGAATAGTGCCTCTATAACATAGACAGGAGAAACAGAGAATACTCGTTGTTGTAAATCAAGCATGTAGATTAACCTATAATTGAATATTAACAGTAGGACTGCTGTGATGGAACAGAATAGCGCCACCATAACGTAAGACAGGAGAAACAGAGAATGTTCACTTTTGTATATCAAGCATGTCGATTAACCTGTACTTGATTATTAACAGTACAAATTGCAGATAATCCATGCAAAATTGGAAGTTTATCTCTCCAATCAGCTGTGCATATTCTATGTAGGTAGGAATTGCTCATAGCTGCATGAGAAAAGCCTCAAAAAGAAATCATCATGGTTTTGATGCATCCACTAACTTTTCGTAAAGAGATTCCTCAAGGAAATTTAGAAAACATGAAGGGCACCACCATACTCTTATATTACAAAAACTATCAATGACACCATTTGTTTCATTCAATTCTTTCTCCATCCTTAACCACAACTTAATTGGAGTTGATCTTGAAAACCTCTGCAACTCTTTCTCAGCATCTTTCAGGTTTACTACAAATAGAAATAGTTCGTAGAACAGTTCTATTCAACTCTTCAAGAAAGACTGAAATGCCTTTTGCCCTTGTGCGTATGAGTATTGGTCAAATTTTGAAAACAAAAGTTTTTTGCGTTTTTCAGCCTAAAAAATTTGAAAATACAACCTAGAAAGTGTTTTTTAGCCAATTAATTAAGCCATCCATTTTAGTGAGATGCTTAGAACTAGGACTTAGAACGGTTTTTTTCTTTCCTTTCCAAATCTTTTTAGATAGTTTTATTATCATTACATTAACAATGTTAAAAAAAAAAAAAAAAGATTTTGAATTCATAAAGATCTAGATCTTGAAATACACCAAACAGATAATCAAGATTCATTGTTGGAGAGGAATCATCTTGACTATATCTAAGGTACAAATTGAATTTTATACCTTTTCGAATCACCTATCAGGATGAAGAGCGTATGCAAAATTTGCAGTCATAAGAATGCCACAAATATGGTTTTACAGAAAAATGCCACAAAATTTGGAATCAACTTTCATCTCGTAATAATGTGTATTACCATCTCCAACCTGTAACTACTTCTATACATACCTTCATCTGCCTCTAGCATTGGTGATGGATCTGCCTTAACATCTGTAAGTTAGAGATGATGGTGATGGTGATGGTGATGGAGGTAGGCTTCATGGTGGTAGTATTAGAGGACGTGGTCGTGATTCAAGGGAGGTCATGACAACAAAAAAACATATTCAATGTGGACCCACAAATCATATCGCTTATAAGTGTTGGGACAAGCTTGCTAAACCTACCTGGGAGAATCAATTTATGCATCTGAGAGTGATGTTGTTCATCCAGTTGGCTGCACTAATCATCACCAAATTTCAAATTCTATTTGTGATTCAGTTTTACCCTTGGATGAGGTATACAATAAACTTCTGAACAATAATTAACAGCCTATAACTCGTTCTTCTACATCCACTGCCACTCTTGCAAAATTAGGTAGTTCTGCATTTCTTGTATTTCAGAGACCAGCTCCTTCAGTCATTGATCAAAGAGGCTTTGAGCACACGAATTGTCAGTCTTCTATGTTTTCTTTCCTTGATAAATTAGTCCCTAATGCACCTGCTACACTAGCTAATGGCTCTTTATCTAGTGTATCTGGGAGGTGAACAGTTCATCCTACTTCCTCTCCTTCATAGTCCTTTATTCTTTATGTACCAAAATTTCCTTTTAATTTGTTGTCCGGTAGTAAATTAACCAAGCCACTTCGATATTCATTAACAGTTTATCCCTCCTTCTGTGTTTTTCGGGATGTAAAGACGGAGAAGGGAAATACTGGTGGATAATACTATCGAGACATAGCTCAGTTAGTGTCTTTTCATTCGAGTGTTTCTCTATTTCATTGGCATTCTCAGTTA
This sequence comes from Amborella trichopoda, assembly GCF_054954075.1. NCBI lineage: Eukaryota > Viridiplantae > Streptophyta > Magnoliopsida > Amborellales > Amborellaceae > Amborella > Amborella trichopoda. The sequence goes on along the minus strand of NC_142338.1, from coordinate 10,282,929 downwards.
GTCATCCAACAAAGAAAACATTGACAATGCTAGACAATCTTTCTCCTCCCTCTCCCCTCCCCCTTACCAGTGACTTGCATTCACCCCTTGGGCCCGACCCTCTCCCTTCCCTTCAACCTGCACCCCCACGGTCCGCATCGCCTTTTACCTTTTCTGTGAGTTCCATCGTGGCCTCGGCCTCCTCTTCCTCTCAATCACCCCACTCGAGGCTCCAGCTTTGTCAACAGCATGGATATGGCCTAGGGAAACATCAACCAGATTATGTGGATCGTCAGCTTCAAGTTTGATGGCTCGCCAGAAGACGTCGAGGCTTTCTTCCCCTCTGACGCCCAATCTTGCTTTAAAGTAAGTAAAAAGAAAGGCCAAAGAGAACTCCACAACCTCGTCTTTGGGGTAAACTATGATTAGGGCGCATCCTCTAACCCTAGCGCCTCTGTCACGGCTTCACCTCCTGCAGCCCACCCTACCCCTAGACGCTCTTCGAGACGTCCCCCTGCTTCCTGGCACCTTCTCGTGAAGCTCCTTGTATGAAACATCAGAGGCCTCGCATCCCCCTTCAAGAAGAGCTTGGTTCGTTCTTTTTGCTCCTCCCACACCGCACACTCCCCTCCTATTCTTGCTCTCTTAGAGACTAAACTCCCCTCCCCTTCGCTCAGCATGGTGCATCGAGTGTGGCACAGACGACCCTGTCAATGGGTCACCCTCGACGCCAACGTAGCTTCCAGGGGCATATGGGACCCTGCTTCCCATTCCCTCTCTTGCTCCTATATCACCTCCTTTTCCATAACAACTCACCCACATTAGGGTGTCTAATGAACTCCACTGGAAGTTCACTGCTGTATATGGACCCAATTTAGACACAGCTCGAAGCGCATTGTTGGAAGAATTGGACATTGCCTCTCGCCCACCTGCGAAGTGGTGTCTCGGGGGTGACTTTAATGTCACCAGATGGTCATTTGAGAGGAATTCCTCAACCAGGGTGCCTCAATCAACGATGGATTTCTCAGACTTTATCTCGTGCCACAAGCTCTTAGATCTCCCAACTGAAGGGGCCACTTTCACGTGGTCCAACCACTCCTCCTCCTCCTCCTCCCCCTCCCTATCCAAGATCAATTGTTTCCTCTATAGTGCCGACTGGGACTCCACATTCCCCAGTACTCAGATCTCAGCTCTACCCAAACCCACTTCCAATCACACGCCCCTCCTTCTCAATACCCTCCCAGCCACCAGTGGACCCAGACCCTTCAGATTCAAGATAGCATCGTTCAAAGACCTACTCTTCCCTCTTTGGTCTCCTCCTGGTGGTTGTCCTACTCTGTCACTAGAAGGGCTGGATTTCATCTTCAAAAGAAACTCCAGCTTCTTAGGGCTTGCAGTGTGGAGCCACTATCTTCCTAGGAACTTCCACCTCTGAAAAGCCTCCCCTCCTGCAATCCAACCATCATTTGGATCTCCTCGAAGATTCCCGCTTCTTGAGCCCCAACAAACACCTCCTTGGAACCCAATTGAAAACCGAGTTCCAAAGTCTTCTTAGGATTGAAGAAATCTATTGGGCCCAGAGGTCCAGAATGAAATGGCTGAAACAACGCAACTTTTCTTTCACAGAATAGCCAATTGTCGTAGAAGGGACAATACCATCACCCAAATCAAGCTTCATGGCTCCGTCCTGGATCAACCCCTTTGATTGAAAGAGCCATCCTTGGCTTCTTTTAGAACCTCTTCCAGGTCCAACCCAGACCCACTACCACCATGGATAACCTTACCTTCCTCACCATCCCCCCGGACCAGGCCCAGTGGCTGGAGCGTCCTTTTTCGAGGATGAAATCCACAAAGCAATCAACAAATTGGGCCAAGACCGGGCTCCAAGCCCGGATGGGTTTCCAATAGCCCTTTACAAGCACTTTTGGTAGGTCCTCAGCCCGGGCCTCTTGGCCTTTATCGAAGATTTTCATAATAGAGGAGTCATCCACAAGGGCATGAATGCAATGTTCATCGCCCTCATCCCCAAAGTCGAAGGAGCCGAAACGCTCAAAGCCTTTCGACCCATTATTCTCATAAACAGTTCCTATAAAATTCGTGCCAAGGTGCTGCCATCTAGACTCAAGGAATTCCTTCATTGGGTTATTTCTCCTCACCAGGGTGCCTTCATCAAGGACCTTTCGATCCTCGACGGAGCCCTTATCGCCTATGAGTGCATCCACTCTCGAATGGCCACCAATGAACCGGGCCTTATAGTCAAGCTCGACAGGGAAAAGGCATACAACCATGTCAACTGGTTAGCCGTAGAAGGGACCATGACAAGGATGGGCTTTGGGTCTCATTGGAGAAAGTGGATTAATGGGTGCACTCGACACCCCTCTTTCTCAGTCATTATCAATGGCGCACCCAAGGTCTTCAACTGCTCCAGGGGTCTTCGTCTAGGAGACCCGCTATCCCCCGTTTTATTTGCCATTGTCGCTAAGTTTTCAGCAGATCAATCTGCTAGGATGTATCATCATGGTCTATTGGAGGAATTTAGGGTCACAAATGATGGCATCACTATTTCCCACCTCCAATATGTTGACGACATCCTCCTTTCTTACGGTGCTTTGTCACAACAGGTGGACTCCCAGCTCCTCTCTCTCAAATGTTTCCAACTGGCCACAGGCTTCAAGGTCAACCTGGCCAAACAAAAAATGGTGAATTGGCCGTTGGCCCCCTCTTCACCACCACCCTCCCGGTCAGATGGGGCTGGGGTGTGGACTCCCTCCCTTCCACTTACCTTGGTCTACCCCTATGCCACGACAAACCCAAACTCAATCAATGGAACCACATTATAGATCGCTTCGACCACAAACTTGCCGCTTGGAAGGGGAGATAAGAATCTCTGGCAGGCAGATTCACCCTCACTAAAACCACCCTCTCCAATGTCCCCATTTACCACATGTCCCTTTTTCATATGCCTTAGAACAACTGATGGACAACTTCCTCTGGTCTGCCTTAGGGAACCTAAATAAATTAGCCTCATCTCCTGGCAAACGGTTTGCAAGACCAAGGCCCTTGGTGGTTTGGGGTTTAAAAACCTCTAATTCAATAACCTAGCCCCTTTAGGCAAATGGTGGTGGCACCTCGCCACCCAAGAGGGGCACCTCTAGCAACAGGTTCTTCGCGGCAAATACCGCATCAGTCATGCCTCTTAGCTGCCTGAAATCAGAACCTACATTTCCCCCTTGGGGGTTTGGAGATCTCTCACTCGGTGCCTTAGGACCCTTCAAAGCTCACATCCACTTCCACCCTTGCCACAGAGATAGAACTCTTTTTTGGTCCAACCTCTGGATTGGTCACATGCCCCTGAGGATTCGCTTCCCAATCTCTTCCACCTCGATGTGACCCTAGCGCCTCAATGGCCGAGCTTTCCCTTCTCTAGGCTCATCTCGAGCTTGGAATCCCAATTTTTACAGACCCCACCAAGAGAGTGAGCTCCCTTTCTTGAGCTCTCAGCTATTCTCCACCCTATCCACCTCTCTACCCAGGGAATGGACTTCATGAAATGGACCCCTACAACTAACGTGCTCAATGGCCTCCTTCTGTAGCTTGCTCAGCAACCCCAGGCCCTATCCCTCCTCTCCTCACCCCATTATTATGGCCTTGTCGGAACGGGATCTTACTATCGACCAGCTTCAGCGCAGAGGAATGACTGTCCCCAACCAATGCGCAATGTGTAGGGAAGCAAAGGAGACCAACTCGCACCTTTTCATCCATTGCAGCATCGTGAGCCAACAGTAGGATCACCTTCTTCGTCTTTTCAATTGGACCTGGGTTACCCCCAAGCCAGTCCCTTACCTCTTCCAACAATCACAATATCTTCTGTGACCCAAATCCAGCACTTTGTCATGGAAGGCCTCCGTTGCCGCGACCGTTTGGACCATTTGGAAGGAAGCAACAAAAGGATTTTCCAGGGTCAATCATCTCACCCACAGGTCTTGTGGGACAATATCAAGTCTACCGTGATATTTTGGGTGTTGCATCATAGCAGGTCCAAGCTGGTAGCAGCCTCAGACTTCCTCCTTAATAGGCATATGGTCCTTTGTTTCAAGCCTCATCGTATTCCTCGTGTCTCTTTGTTGCGCCCATTGGAGCCTGGCCAAATCAAGCTCAATTTTGACGGTTGCAACCCAAGCCTGGCAGGCATCGACGGAAACTTCAAAGACCATTGGTTGGGCCCACTCAACTACGACCACGCCCCTCGCCTTCTTGTAAAGCCTCAAACTGTTCAACCCCTCTTGGAGTTCCTCCCTCATGGTGGAAGGTGATTCTAAAAATGTCATCACCTGGGCCTTCATAGAGGCACCTACACCTTGGAGACTCATTTCGGTTTTTGCAAAGATCTTCAACTTGTGCAGGCTTATAAAGGTCTCATGGGTGCATACTTGGCGCCAGACCAACCAAGCAGTAGAGAACTAGCCAAGTAAGGTGTGGAAAACTAGCTTGATCACACTTTTATATTCCCCCTGGTTTTTTGGCTTTTATGCTTGTATAGCATTTTTTGTCAATAGACACCCTCTAGGTGATTTTTTGTGTAGAGCTCCCAACCTGTGGGTAGCCATTTTTTGCAACGTGTACATTTGTCTTTACTAATACAAATGTTAACAGTTTTAAGAAAAAAATCTTATGGAAAAACAGTTTTTCATTTAGAGGCTTTAATAAAGTGTATATATATATATATATAGTGTGGTTTCTATAAGGTTGCAACCTTAAACAATCCAATTAAGGCGCACCTCCAAATTTTATCATAACATATATATTTAGTGTTAACCATTCTTAGGATTATCTGAAAATATTTATATCTAATTATAAAATTTTTAACTCTAAAAATGGTTAAAATCAAGTAGATCTATAAACATATGAAAATCTTGAAAATGGACAGTCTAGATAATGTGTTGCAAAATGCATTATTTTTAGGACTCAAAATTTTTTTTTTTTTTTCATATTCGTACATCTCGATGTCGAGATGATCAATTAGAGGGATTTTTAACATTAAAAAAAAAATTTCCAATGGGTTCTTGAAGTGCATGTGTAATTCTACATTTTAAGGTTGCAACCTTATATAAAACTTTTCCATATATATATATATATATAGGGTGCAGTTGGCATACGGATGCATCCGTAGGTGTAGAGGTAAGGTGCACCATCAAATTTTATCATGGTATATAATTTTGATGTAAAATGTTCTTAAGATGATCTCAAAATCTATTTTTATATCTAATTTTAAAATTTTAAATTTCAAAAGTGGTTAAAATCAAGTAGATTTATAAACGGTGTAGATAATACGTTGTAAAATGCACTATTTCTGAGACTTAAAATCTATTTATTTTTCATAGTCATACATCTGGATGTCGAGATGATCAAACAAAGGGTTTTTCAACATTAAAACTACTTTTTTTGATGGATTTTTGAGGGGCATCGGTAGTTCTACATTATAAAGTAGCATCCTTATATAAACTTTTTCCATATATATATATATATATATATATATATATATATATATATATATATATATATATATATATATATATATATATATAATTTATGGAAAAGTCTTTCCAACGCCTATAGGCGAAAATGAATAGTGATTTCGCCGACCCTCATCACCGTCTAAATTTCATCGTGCGATGATGGGGGTATTTTGGTCACTTTTTTTTCGTGAATTATTTTTTTATATTTTTATTAGGTGTGCCTCACTAAGATGTACATATGCTCCAAATTTCAGGTTATTCTAATTTGTAGAAAAAAAATGAAAAATGAAACACTACTGGTTTCAGGGGTACTTTTGTCAAAAAAATTTCTCAAATTATTTGTTTATATTTTTATTAGGTACGCCTCACTAAGATTTACACGTGCTCCAAATTTTAGGTCATTCTTATTTCTAGAAAAAAAAAATGAAAATGAAAAATGAAACACTACCGGACAATCGTGACCGTGCGATGAGCTTTCGACGGTGATGAGGGTAGGCGAAATCACTGTTCATTTTTGCATATAGGCGTTTTGTAGTATCTTCCTATATATATATATATATATATATATATATACATCAAGAAGAATAACAACATCTCTTGTATGTTTTTCCATAAAGATCAATTGGGTAACATGAAATACTTTGTTAAGAACATTATAAACATTATAGGATCATCGATTCTTGAACTTTGTTCCACGTACAGCGGATACAAATCCATTATTATTCTTGAACTTATATGCCTTAACAAATAAGATTGTTGCTTTTTTTTTCATTAGTTACTAATGTGGCAATCCGAAGTCTTCTCGTTTCTCCATTGATTTCATATTTATAAGAAGGGTATCAGCTACTTAGTAGCACCAATAGACATCTGGGTGAAAATTTTTGCATCCGAGTGAAATTGTTTGCAACACATTCTTCTATAGGATGCTATGAGACCAGCTTTACTTGATAGAGCGGAATGTTGGGCGGTCAATAAACAACATACCCATCCATTGATTCAATATTTATAAGGAGGGTCTCAGCTACTTAATAACACCAATAGACATCTGAGTGAATATTTTTGCATCCGAGTGAAAATGTTTGCATCACATTGTTCTATAGGATGCTATGAGACCAGCTTTACTTTATGGAGCGGAATGTTGGGCGGTCAAGAAACAGCATACCCATAGAATGAGTGTAGTTGAGCTGAGGATGTTGAGATGGATGATGTAAAGACAAGAAGGGGTAGAATTCAAAATGAATACATTTGGGAGAATTTACGTGTGGTACCAATAGACGATAAGATGAGAGAGTAGACTTAGGTGGGCTAGCCATTTGTGGAGTAGACCCAACATAACACCTTTTAAGCGATGTGAATTAGTTCGAGTGGAAGGCTCAAAAAGAGTAAAGGGTAGGCCTAAAAGGGCATAGTTGGAAGTGAGAAAAGCTATGAAGAGTTATGACCTCATCAAGGGTATGGACCTTAATAGAATAGAATGGCAGACTAGGATTTGTGTAGCTGATCCCAATTAGTTGGGAAAAAAGCTTCGATGATGATGATGATGATGATGACATTGTTTACAAGGCCAACCTTAGATGTATAGATGATGCCATACAAAGCTAAATCAATAGACTTGATAAATTTCAACAAAGTCAGATACTATGCGAAAAACTTCAACATTAGAAAGCTAAAACAAGAAAAAGTTAAAGTTCAACATTGGTTCCTTTACAAATGAAATGAGCTGCTTGACCTACAATAATGCTATATACCTTTAAATCATCATCATCATCATCATCATCATCATCATCATCATCGTCATCATCATCGTCATCGTAGTCAAAGCCTTTTAACAACTAATCGGGGTTGGTTACACGAATTCTGGTTCGCCATTCCGCTCTATTAAAGACCATACCCTCAATGAGGCCATAAGTCACTATATCTTTTCTCACTACTTCTAACTATGTCCTTTTGGGCCTACCCCTTGCCCTTTTTGAGCCTTCCACTTGAACTAACTCACACATCCTAACAGGTGTTGTACTGGATTTGTGCCACACCTAGCCAACCCACCTAGGTCTACTCTCCCTCATCTTATCGCAATGTCGCCTATTGGTGCGACACCTAAATTTTTTCGAATGTATTCATTTCGAATCCTATCCCTTCTTGTCTTGCCACTCATCATATATGGATTAGATTTTTGGCGTCGAAAAAGCTAATATCAATGTATCTGCTTCAGGTGATCCTTAGATTTGACAAAAATAGGGTTCACAAAATTGGGTTTGTCTAGGCTCAACGTAGTCAAATACAAGAAATGAAGGGAAAAAAGATTCTAAAGAGATGAATGGTTCTCACATATTAAATCATGAAAGTTCATAGCTTCTTATACAAGTAATGAAGGGACCAAAGGACATATTTACCAAGTAATGGCTAAGAAAAAGAAAATAAAAGGACTTCATTCTCAAGAAAAAGAAAATAAAAGGAGTAGCACATGATAGGAATACAGGTACCACAACATTTAACATGCGATAGGATTATATCGCATTTCAAGATACCAATTCAACAACAAAAGGAATGTAATTTCGAAACTTTTAAAAAAACTAATGTTACTCTATCCCTCACCTGGTCATGTACGAGTCATCATTAGTATTAACAACAATCACATCGCCAGTTTTGATAAATGCAGGTGCCTGGCAAAACAAACAACTTAATGAGATAGAAGGACCATATGAAGTATAATTCAAAGATGCTTGGAAGTTCTTACAAGCTGTATAGCTGATGCAGAAGAATTTGAAGAAACATAGAAAATTAGCAAGAAACAAACCTAAACACAATCATATTCAAATAAACCTAGGGTTTCTTCTCCATACCCCGAGCTAGGGTTCCAAAAAGTCTAAAATTTTGTCTTTCAATTTCTAAAAATCATGTGCAATTGACCCTTTCAAGGCCCCAAACAATTTTTATATATTATAATTCAATGTTTAAAGACATTACATATCCATACAATGATTAAAATGACCTATATATCTTAACTTAAACTTAAATTTTATAATTACAATTTTACCCTTATGAACAGTACCCATGAACAGTACTCATCAATAGTACTTGTGAATAATACTCATGAAATAAATAAAAAAACTATTAAAACCCTAGAATTCCTAAAAAACTTCAAATCTCTAGAAATAAACCTAAAACTATAATATACATCCTTTGAAATTGAATAAAAGTAAAAAATAAGAACACTTTTTCCCTTTATTATTCTCCCCTGGTTGGAGAAAACTCATCCTTGAGTTTTGAAGTGTGCTAAGATAAAATTGGCGTTAATCCGACAACATTCTTCAACTCGAATATTGTAAATTTGATGCAGGAGAATTTGAAGAAACATAGCAAATAAGCAAGAAACAAAGATAAACAGAAGCATAATTCAAATAAACTTAGAGTTTTGTCTCCATACGCCAAGCTAGGGGTCCAAAATGTCTAACCTTTTCTCTCTTTCAATTTCTAAAAATCATATGCAATTGACCCTCTCAAGACCCCACACATCTTATATATTATAATTGAATGTTCAAAAATATTATATGTCCACACAATGATTAAAATGACCTATATATCTTAACTTAAATTTAAATTTTATAATTACAGTTTTACCCCAATGAACAGTTCCCATGAACAGTACTCGTGAATAGTACTCATGAAATAAATAAAAAACTATAAGAACACTAGAATTCCTAAAAAACTAAAAACCCCTATAAATAAACCCTAACTAAAACTAGAATATACATCCTTTAAAATTGATTAAAAATAAAAAATTAGAACAATTTTTCCCTCCGTTAATAGCAAACAAAACAATATACATTGACTAAATGTCCATCTGAAGTTTTAGCAAATGTAAATAAATCCAATTACATAGATTAAACAAAGTTTGAAACAAGGTCTGGATCAAATAAAATGCACATTATTTATAACTGTATTTACGATATTGACTAAATCTCTCTTTTTGATAGCCTAATAATATATATTGAGCTTGGAAAAGTTTTGGTAAAGTTTTATGTTGGCCTACCTAACACAACTTACCTCCTATACTCAAGCTTGGGACAGGCTAAGGGAAAGTTTAAGGTCCTCACCTTCTTAGACCAATGACATAACATCCAATGACCAAAAATATTTCACAGTTCATGGTAGGGTCTGAGTCACCCTATCGTATCGGGTCGGGCTAGGTTCCGGTCAGTTCAGCCCGACCAGTATAAAATATATTGACTATATAATATATAAACTATAAACCTAGTAGGGTCGGTTCCAAGTACGCATCGACCTAGACGTGCCAGGTCCGGTCCGACCCAACTCATTGCCACCCCTATGCAAGATGTGCACTCGACACAGTTGGGCATCTAATGCGGTTCAAGTGGTCCCAATGCAAGATATATATATATATATATTTGGGAAAAGGCTCTAATGATTGGGTCAAACAGTTAGGAAACGGCTCTTATGATGACGATGATGATGATATATAAAAGTTTAACAAGACATATAAAAACATAAATTTGTAATTTATGCGATAGTACATATTTAATTTATTGATTATATCTAATATACTAGCTATATGGGTCCCTTGATAGCCTGATAAAGAGTACCAAAAGTTTTTTCTCTAATCTCTAATAGTTTGAATGTCTAATACAACAAACATACAAAAAAGGTAATTCATATCATCTCATTGTATAAATTAAAAAAATAAAACTAAAAACTAATGTGCCAAATCCACAAGACATAACATCCAATGACAAAGTATTTCACAGTTCACAGTCACAAGTACATGTTACATAAACATGCAAACTGTAAAGTTTAAACTCCAAGGAGGCAAAGACCTAACAATTGAAAGAAATTTTGATTTTTACTCGACCCTTGAAAATCCTCAATGTGTTGGTGGAACTCCACCCAAATACCTCCCAAATAATGCCCAAAACAATCTAAGGAATAACCCAAAGAATCTCTTTAACTCTTTCAAAACCTTGGACTTAAGAGAAAATTTTAAAGTTTGAATTTTTTTAGCGTTAGATTTGGGGCGAGGGTGGTGTTTGAATGGGTTTGGTTTATGTACCCCCAACTTTCCCATTTCAGGGGGAAATGACACTTCTTCCCCTGCTCATGTGGAAGCAATTTCTGCCAATGAGCAGTGACCACATACGAGAGGGCATTGCTCATGATGCAATGCACCCGCACATGCAGATGATGCACCACATATGGCACATCACCATTTTCTGCATTTGTGGCTAGGAGCAATGCACTCCAAGCCCTACATAATGTGTTATGCAGCCGCATTGAAAAACAAAGATTACATACATTCTTTTGTTGAACCTCATTGACTTTCCATATCTGCCTCAGGTTTAGAAAAGCAAATACTCAAATCTATGGCCACATACAATGTTAAGAGCAAAGGTTCCAACTCATATATGGTCTTCTCGATTTATCATTTCATTGAGACTTCTCATTAATGATTTTGTAGCCCAATCACTTAATGGCATTAGTAAAGGATATCATGTAATATCCTGATTTCAGATTACATGAATTAGCACAAAGGGCAATCAAAAATTTTCCCCAAAAAGCACCCAGTGAAACAGGAAACCATAATGATCAAAGCCGTTAGAAGAGGCTCTCAGAGACACTTACAAGCACAGTAAGCCCGTTGTCTAACACAACCTTCTTATACCTGTCATTGAAACCATGTCATTGAAACCAAGAAGGTTCATGGATCAGAATTCCATGATTACAGTTAAAAGAGGAAGAAATGACATAAAAAGGAAAAAGAAAAAGGGAAACAGAGAACAAATTCAGAAACTTGTTTCATTTCTTTACATTTTTTCTTCTTTTTTTCTAATGTTCGAGAACAAACTCATCTTTATCATGCATAAGTCAAGTATGTCTTTGAACAGATGATACTCATCCGACTTGGAACAGCAGCAAGATCTCAACATTACTAGCAGATCATGTAACTTGGCACCTTGCTGCATTAACAATTTGATGCCGCAATTCAAGAATTAAAGCATGTAGGAATTCACTTTCTTAAAACATGAAGAACTACTAGTCTCTTGATTCTGATTTCTTATTCTCAGGATTGTGATATCTTATTGTCAGGATATGTGAATATTGGACAAACAACTGTTCTTTTATCACTAAATAACAGAAACTCAACTCTAAGTCACAAAGTAACTCGGTACCTGGGTGGTCTATGAGGACAAGGGCCTTCAAGCCTTGACAAATCATTCTTCACGGCATGAATACTGCTGGCTTTAGACCTGTATGGTTCACCTTTATCTAATGGTTCTATGGGATCCGTAAGCACGGTTTTGTATGATCGATGGAGTTTGTACGTGCTAGAGTCTTGTCAAGTGTGATTTGACAAAGTCTTTATGACCAAGGTCTTAGCTATTGCAGAGGACCCCACGCGTCTTTGTCATGCAGTTTCATCTTCATAACTTGAGTTGGTCTTGGTGACCATACTTGACATCAGGGGAGGATCACCTGGAATATGTGGCTACACCACGGTCCTTCGACGGCATTAAGAGTCATGAATCCTGATCCAATGTTATATGCTCATACTAGGGCAGTCCTGTAAGCAACATGTTGTACCGGCATCCGGGTGTAATGATAAATGAACGAGGATTAGCTAAGGCGTTCCTTGGAAACGACGTGCCGCGACGATGCCCCGTTACGTTGATAAGTAGTGATAAATGCAGTCTTCGTAACCATTTGAGAGGACCCCACTCGTCTGTCATGTAGTTTCATCTTTATGACTTGAGTTGGTCATGGTGACCACGCTTGTCCTCAAGAGAGGGATCACCTGGGATATATGGCTACACCATGGTCCTCGGATGGCTTTAGAGTCATGAATCCTGAACCAATGTTATATGCCCATACTAGGCGGTCCTAAAGGGGTAGCTAGGGTGTTCCTTGGAAACGACGTGCCACAATGACGCCCAGTAGCGGTGATAAGTAGTCAATAGTTCCTGTGCCATTTTGGACTTGCACGGGTAAAGAAGTTAGTTCAAGAGAATAAGATTTGTCTAGCCACATGGAATATAGGACCTCTAACAGATAAGAGTGTGAATTAGTGGACGAAGGAGAGTAAACATAGCTTGCTTACAGAAAACTAAGTGGAAAGTGGCAAAAGCTAATGAAATTGATGAATACAAACTTTGGTATATAGGAAAGGATAATAACAAAAATGGCATAGGCATAACAATAGATGAAGATTTAAAGGATAAAGTAGTAGATACTAAGAAAGTAGGTGACAGGCGCCTATTAATTAAACTTGTGTTACAGGAGGAGATAATGAATGTAAATAGTGCTCATGCGCCACATGTAGGAGTAGATGATAGAATTAAATAACAATTCTGGGCGGATATGGATAGACTACAACAAAGAATACCACATGGAGAGAGGACCTTTTTAGGAAGGGACTTAAATGGTCATGTAGGAAAAGATAGTAGAGGATATAAAAAAGTATATGGAGGATAAAACTTGGAGAAAGAAATGAGATGGTTATGTTATTCTTGCTTTTACCATGGCTTATGACCTAGCAATGGCAAACACCTACATTAAAAAGCAAGATTAACATTTGGTAATTTACAAAAGCGGAACATATAAAAGCTAGATAGACTTCTTTCAAGTTAAGAAGACAGATTGATTATCATGTAAAGACTGTAAGGTCATCCTAGTTGACCAATAGAGGTCTGCAAGAGATTGGCATATCCTGGTTGACCAAGTTGTTCAATAAAAAAAAAAATTGAACAAAGAAAATACCAAACGAATGGAGAAAAAGTATTTTGGTACATATTTACAAAGAACAAAAGAGACATATAGAATTGTATGCACTTTCAAGGAATCAAAGTTATGAGCCACACTATGAAGCTGTGGGAGAGAGTGATTGAGCAACGAATACGACATGAAACGAATATATCAGAAAAAAAATTCGGTTTTATGCCAAGGAGGTCATCAATTGAGGATATTTTCCTACTTGGGCAATTATTGAGAAGTTTAGAGAGAAGAAAAAGGACCTCCATATGGTCCTTATTGATTTAAAGAAAACATAAGATAGGGTACCTAGAGAATTAATTTGATGGGTGTTAGAAAAGAAAGGAGTCTCTAGATGATATATTGACATAGTGAGAGCTATATACGAGGGAGCACTAATTAGTGTGAGGACAACTAGTGTAAAGACAAGTGAGTTTTCAGTAACAATAAACATGCATCAAGGGACAATGTTGAGCCCTTATCTCTCTATTTTGGTTATGGATGAGTTAATTAGGCATTTGCAGGATGAGGTACCAAGGTGTATGTTATTTATGGATGACATAACGTTGATTGATGAGACTAAAGATGGTGTTCAATGCAAGGTAAGAACTTTGGAGGGATGCTCTAGAATCTAAAAGTTTTCAAATTAGCCAAACTAAGACCGAATATATAGAATGCAAGTTTAGCAAGTTAAGATGGATAGCCCAAAAGTACCAAAAAGAGATTATTTGATACTTTGGGTTGACAATCCATGAGAATGGAGAGATTGAGAAAGATATTGTGCATAGATCTTGGGTGGAAGAAGTGGAGATGTGCTTCCAGAGTCTTATGTGATTGTCGCATACCAATGTAACTGAAGGAGAAGTTCTATAGGACACTTGTAAGACCAAATATACTTTATGCGACGGAATGTTGTGATATAGAGGATACGGTGCTCTTAATACAACACTTAACTTGAGAATGTATTTAAATTTTACAACCAATATATATGCACATGCAAGTGCAAATACACATTCACAACTGTAACACGCACAAAGTACAAAAACTTTGACTCTAATAGCACTTGAAAAACTCAAAATTACAACTCATTGGAGTCCCAAATACAAAATCTCAAACACTTGGCACATAAAAACTCAAACTATGCCACTTTATACAAGGACTTTCACATGGACTGCATATATAACTTGCCATCATCTAATACAGATCATTAACAACACAAACTCAAAGTTCAACAACTTATTACTCTTATGAACTCAAAACCACTGTAGATAGAGTGCCAAAATGAAAAGGGAGACCAATTGTCAAACCCTCAGTGCGCGGATCATTAATCAGATCTTTTAAGGACTTAGTGTTGTCCAATAGATAAAAGCACGGTTGGCTCAAAATCAAGGACTTACTCATTCACACCAATGGGAAGATCGAAATCACAAATTCACCACTTTATATAATTCAAAATGAGAGAGAGAGAGAGAGAGAGATGAATTTTTTAAGCCCAAAAAAGGTTGATGAAGCTAAGAAAATCAATTCATAAGAAACCCAAGTGTGTGGCAATGTAGTGAAGTGAATTGTGGCATAACATCCAACACTTTTCTCCAACTCCAAGCTTCAATTAATAATGATTAAAATGCCACCAGTTATTCACTGATATTTATAAAAATGAAGCTCAAAATCTCTGGGAAAGACGAGCTCAAAACTCAAAGGAAGTCGTGTCTAGTGGAAGAATACAATGACTACACAATGCATACTACAAAGTATACATGCATAGGACAAGAGGACTATAAATGATCACCAAAGCTAAATGTAATGGAAACAAAATGTTGTTGTAAATGATGAATTACAGCAAAGAAACAAGAAGGAAAAAGCTTAGAGAAGAAAGGAAATGGATGAGGTGATTACCTTAGAAAAGAAGAACTAGACACCTTGAAGCTATGTGCGAATTATCACCATGATCAAGAGAGCTTCACCAACACAAGGAGCAAGAGAGCTTAAGGATCAAATATGCATTTAAATGAGGGGGGTGTGGGAGTCTCTCTCTCTTGCGTGGGAGTCTCTCTCTCTCTCTTTCTCACAAGGTTCAAGTGTGTCGAAATGGGAAGTGGGCATGGATATTTATAGCGTTGACATGGTGAGATATTGAGTGAGTCAATCCTAGCCATTGATGCTTTTCATCTATGGCACATGAAAGGGCTTTGATTCTAGCCACACATCCATGCCTAGCCATCAGGATCAATAGATTTAATTTGCACACCATTATTACTCCATAAAATCCTAGATTAGTTTTACCAAATTGTCCTTGTCCCATAAAAAGTTTCCTTACAAGTTCTTTAATCATTCCATATTTGACAATAAAACTTTATGAAAATAATAAAACATCATAAGGGTAGGGCACGCCCTTATGGTAATTTGAAAAAGATATTTCAACTAGGATAATATCCCACATATTAGCCAATTACAAGGTGTCATACCATAAACTTCACATCAGCCTAGCCAATGCGACAATGCCACACAAAAAATCATTTTAATTTTTCATGTCCTCCTATAGATTAGGGTTTAAGCCAAAATATCATCATTAGCCCTAACCTGGCACATGTCACCCAATTCACATGTGTGAAAAATCCCACATGACAAAATAAAAACATTTTAGTTATAAAAATAACTTTTATCAAAAAATTATAACTTAATTGAACAAATCACATAATACCACACAAGGACAAGGCAACTTGTGTTTGATGTGGTGATGATGTAAGCAACATTGGGCCCCTTTGGGGTGCCATGTGGCCACTTGGGTGCCACGTGGACATCCCCACTAGTTGTCCGTAAGTGGAATTAGCCCCAATAAATTTCAAAAATGGCATTTTTGGCTCCAAAATAAATTTTCTAAAAATTTTCCAAAAATTCTCCAAATGATTTTTCATCATAAATACATATTTTCTAAATAAAATAAAATGGGACAAATGGTAAATGAAATCTCTAGACTTAAATCTAGGCATTGGAGTACTCCATTGGGCGAATCTGGAATGGTGGGCTACTTTATCTCGGGATGACCCAATAGGCTTACGCGCCACAGTCAATGTCGAGGACATATAATCCGACCTCATCAAAGTCACCCCAACCAAGCTTTTCATTACCCGGTTCTCAATAGATTACAGGTGCACCCCTATGGGACATAAAAATGTTAGCATATAGGGGTCTTCTCAAGGCACATGTGCACTGTCTCTTCTTAGTAGGATCATATACATCATAAGAGTGGCTTCCCGTGTGACTATGAGTGCACACGCCCTAGAGTGGTCTCCTGTCATTATACGGACTCTTGTCCCGTGGGCCACGACCATCCTATACAAGGCCGATACTCAAAAATTACTCAGGTTTTACTGTTCTCTTTTGGTTCTCCTAGCCCTATTGTTGTAAATGCTAATATGACATGCATAACAGTGAGGTTCCAATGTGCCTCACGTACCAAACCTAACCCACTTGATCCCATAGGTGTTTGGATGTTTCAACCAAGCCCTGGTGCATAAACTACTCCGTTTTGAGTGTTTTGCCTCCAACTTCTCCCGCTTTGGCTCTCATGGTTTTGTGTCCCATTTGAAGTTATTTTGGATACTTTTATAAGAGTGATATTTTCATGATGTGGTTAGTAGTGAGGTTGCTTCCCAAGATTAGACCAAAACCCACACACTTCTTGCGCTATAGGTTCCGAAAGATAGCAAGAGTTGTGACCATACCATTGCAAGATTCGCACGGTGGTTGTTTGGAATCGGCTCTGATAAGAAATATTAAACTCATGCACATTTACTTCTTAGTCTTTGCTTTTGATGCATTTCATTCTCAGATAAATTGTAAAAGAGCTATGCTCAAGTTGTAAGTTTGTTGTTGTTGTTGATCAAAGACTATTATAATTTCGATCTTGTAGTTTGTAGTAATTTGGGGCCTTCCCAAGGTGAAGTTGAAGTTTATGAAAAGTGTTTTTATATTTTTATTTTGTATACCTTGAGTGATTAGATACTACATAAGCAATATAATTAGATGTTAGTTTTGTAGAATTGAATAACAGAAGGATTCTGTTCCCAAAAAAGTGTCACTGCATAATGATAAGTATAGAGAAACATACAGAACAAAAAGAAAGAGAGTGAAGTGAATCAGGGTGTATCTAAGGTACAGTTTAAGCTTCTGTACGTTAATACGTTGTTTTTTCTTCTCTCTATACTACATTCTTGTACTTAATTTCAGATTTTCCAAAGAAATTTATCAGTTATCATCAACATAAAATGATTTCACAGCTACGACGTAAGTGATACGTTTTATAGTTTTAAGTAAATTAAATGTCATGACCCATTGGAGGGGAGAATTTCCAATCAATCCACCAAGATAACATCCCTCAAAAAAACAGAATCTTAGCTTATGTATTGATTAGAATCCTTGATGCTCATGAGTAGGCATTTATCACCATGAAACCTAGGTGCCAACCATATCAAAAGCTCCAAATGGAACCATGTGAGCCATCAAGCACAAGAGGTAAACCACTCTGCACAAGAGGTAAACCACTCTGGTACAAAGTAGATTCTCATAAACATAATTCAGTACTTGCAAAATTGACACCTTCAGAGTTCGTCACAGAGTAAGAATCAGCAAGATCCAACCAAAAGCTCAACAAAAAAGACCATACGAAGTAAGCAACTGCAAAAGGCTTAACAACACAAACAAAAATAAAACTAAGTTATTCATCAATAAATATAGATGAGGAAATTCACGAAGCATACTGAGGTGTTAGAGTCTGGCCCTTCGCAATGGTTTGTGCTTCTACAACAGTACATGTCACCCTCTGTGGAACCGATGCAGACATTGGCTTCCCATCATAAAGTTGCACGGTCACTGTCATTCCATCTATTCAGCACAAAACAATAGATTTCAGTTCACTTCAAGATGGTTATTATTTCTCATTTAAATGAAAGCGAAGTATCAAAATCTAAATCAGTTAAGGGCATGTTGAAATGCCAACCCAAATCATGTTTGGGGCCATTTGGCGACGACTTTTAAAAATCATTTGTAGACTAGACCAAAACAAAAATTGGTCTTGATCTCTTCCCCGCGCCCCCCCCCCCCCCCCCCCCCTCTAATCCACGAAATAGCACTCTTGGTTGGGCACAGCGCTGAAGTGTAGAACTCCTAAAAACACACACACTCCTGTCATCTCCACCAAACCAGCCACGACAAATTCCTCAGCTTGTAACAACACACACACCCTCTGCTTCTATTCCTCTTATCACTCTCCCAAATCAAAGATGTACAAAAGGCCCCTATCAAGGAAGAAATCTTTCAAAGGGCTTTTAGATAGAGAGTGTGGATATTGCGTAAAGAGAATTTTGGTGCTTTGTAGCGAGAGTAGCAAGCAGGCAAAATGAGTTATGGCAGGGTTCTTAGAGAGAGAGAGAGAGAGAGAGAGAGAGAGAGAGAGAGGGAGTTGTGGCAGGGATTTTTGAGAGAGAGAGAGAGAGGCAAAGAGTTTGGTGGGATTTTTGGGATAATCTGTTACAAAATCGATGGCGCAACATATGCAAGATCACTCCCAGCTTGCTCTGAGTAATTGTCAAGAAACTCCATCCGAACGGAAGCTTGAATGGAGCAGTTCAAGAGCAGAAGAGGCACATGAAAGGGTTTAATCTCCTTGAGATCAAATTTCAGAGGAAGGTCAACATAGAGCTTGAAAGCCAAAATGATTCCAGGGAAACTTCCTGTAACTGTTGAAGAAAGGATTTCATAGGGTTTGAGAGTTTGGTAGAGTTCGTGTCATGGAGGAGTTTCATGGATGAGAAGAACTTGAGTAAATCAGAGATGAGGGTAAAACTAAGATAAACATTAAAACCAATCGAAATAGGAATTAAGAATAATACATCAAGTGGAAGAGCCATTTTCATCGATTAGGCTTTAAGAAAAAGAGGGGGAGCCAATTTCATGGACGATGGCTTTCGGAAGAAGAATTTCGGTAAATTTCATTGGTTCTAAATTTTCAATGAATTTCGTGTGAGTTTCAGCTGAGGACTCATTGTTAAGTCAAATTGGCAACCAAACAACCTTCACCCATGGATTGATATTCATGCAGTTCATGAAAATTTATGAGATGATAATATACATTTTAAGAAAAGTGTAGATTCACTTTCAGTTGCAGCCAAAAAACAACTAAAGTTGGAAAGCCTAGAGATGGAGAGAAGAACAACACATAAAACATCAAAATGGATTCATTGCTGCTTTCAAGAAGCAGGTGAGTGAATTGTCCAATTTATGATCCACAATAGGAGAAAATCCATATTTGTATTTTGAAAAGATTTAGCGTTCAAAAGGGATAATGGTCCATAGTGAGCTATCCCTTGAATGAGATTGACAAGTAATTCCCATGATTTACCATACATGCTAATTAAATTTATATTTCAGAGCTGCATGCATTACAGGGGAAAGCATGATTAGCATACACAGCTCAGAAAATGCTCGCATGCAATAACTTTAAGATGGCAAGAACACTACCACATAAATCAATTATTATACATGTTGGAAAGGCCAAATATATTGTCCAATTCACAATGCTCTAAAGCCATCCAGATGAAAATACATCATATCAATAGATTGATATTACATCCAAATGGTAAATGATATTTGAAAATATGGTCGAAAACAAATTTCTTTGATTTGATTGAAAATGTCGCAAAAACTACAAAAAAGCAAAGAAAAAAGGGATCGCAGCGAACTCAAAAATATAACAACCAGCAGATGGTCAAAGTCTGGAATTTTAAGGTCAGTTTGGAAATGCACCAACAACATGATGATCACATGATGAGAAACCACAAATAAGATCTTCTATTAATTATTTCTCATTCTTTTGCATTCTCCTTTATAAGACATTTGCATGAGTCAGACAGATGTTGCATCAAATGGCCGCTGACAACATAAGTAATGTTACTAATGTCTACACAAATGAACTTTCAGTGCTGTTAGAACATAAAACCCTAGCAAAGGAGAACAACAATGAATCTCACAAATAATGTTTAACGAAATATCTAGGACTATCATAGAAGGAATCTGATCTACAAACGACAGACAAACTGCAGTACAAATATCTATTTACATAAATCTCCACTGCACAGACTTGCACGTATACAAATACACTAACAAGCACAACCCTGTATACATTATATGGATACTCTTTGGTTTTGTTCCGAATAGTGAGATGAACAACCGTTTCGATCAATGTCACAAGGCTCTCCTCCAACCATTAAAATTCTAGCAAAACAAGCCATGAAAGGTTCTAGACATTTCTATGCTCAGGAAATACATGGCTTCCCAAGATCACCCATGTTAAACTCTATCATTCAAGTGCTTCCTCAACTACACAATGTCCTTGGATCATAACCAGTTAGTGGAAGAAGAAACGTGATCACACCGGCTGCCATTAAAGGTCAACACAATCACCTTGGAATCATCACTAATAAAACAACTGGTATCTAAGTATATAGTGCTTGACATAGCTGTTGCAACAAACAACCAGTTCCATAAGAACACAAGTGTAGCACAGTGGATAAGAAGCCCCTTAAGATACAGATCATGGAAAGTCAAGAAAGGCCGACAAAAACTGCATTTTTATTTTGCTTATATTTAGAAAAAATTAACAAACCATAAAGGATATGAGCAATGCTGTCGCCCACTTGAAGTACAATGCCAGTATTGACAATCTTTACTTCTCTATTATATTGCTCAATCCGTTCATGGATAATATTACTAATTTTGTCAGCTCAAATGGTTACCATTAGTGTCTCTTAATTCTTTTTCGGAAGCAAAACAAGGGAAAATAAAAAGAAAAATAATAATAATGCCTACGGTAGTGGTAAAACTAATTCACACCATAAATAATTGCATAACAAAACTTGGACCAGCAAACTATAATTGGATGCATGCAACATGAGTTGGTCATTCAAAATGTCCTATTAACAACAAGTCAATGTCAGAAACCAAGTAAAATAACTCAATTTGAACCTTAGAATAATGCACATACCTTTTAGATAGGCTGCTCGTTTGCCAAACAAATCCTTAGAGACTTCCATTTGCTCGAATGTGTCTGGCCTAACAGCCCCATAAAAGCCAAAAACTTTAAATAAATCATATGTTATGACAAGAATATAATGTATAATGGAAACATATATCATCATGTATATTAACTTCTGATATGTGTGTGTGGCCATGCATGCATGAAGAATAACAGCCAAGGCACTCACTCCATTACAGTCACAGAATGACCCTCTTGATATAAGAATTGGAAAGACTTATCTTCCACAAAAACTCCTGCACCAAGATTCAAATGAAGGAAGAGGTATATGATTACAGATACAGAAAAAGTATCTACAGGGTTTAATCATTTGCTATTAAAAACATGCTCCTGTTGGAAACAAAAAACTTATACATAACCTAAGTAAAAAAGAAAAGATATCTACACTAAATAAAAAACGTTTAGCAGTGACATAAAGTACATAAAATTCATGCATGTATGTATATTTACTTGGTCAATTGAGTTATAATTGCAATGCACAAAAGGGATACATAGTGTCCAATATCAAGTATAGTTCACAAAATCAGACCACTCGCAATCGGACTCAATAATCATGGGGTTGGGTCAACCCATGACATAGCAGGTCAACCAGGCGAGCCAAATACATAACTCTCAGAACTATGAAACATTCATGAAAGAGAAAATAATTAGAAGTGTTTAAAAATCTCACACATTTAATTTAAATCAAATAGTATAATGAAGTATAAGGGCATGTTGAATATTCTTGTAAGTAGAGGGTTACTCATGTAGCACGTCCATGAATTTATATCAGACAAATGTCATCCAAAACGTGTAATCCCCAACATAGCTTTCACAAATCTTACATGATCAAATATAAAAGTCTGATATCCCCTTACAAAATGATACAAATTGGAAAGAATTCGGTCATGACCTAATTTGATCCAGTTTGTGACCTGGTCGTGTCAACCCAGACAAGTCTCAGGTAGACCCACCATATTTGCTAAGCATGAAATATATAAATTGCTCAAAACTAATGCACATTGTATGAAAAAGAGAGAGAGAGAGAGAGAGAGAGGCCAGAAAATAATAAAAAACCAGAATAAGAGCTAATGGTTTCTAGTCATCCTATAAACATAACATTCTCCCTTGATTGGTACCCTAGTCAAAACAATTTTTCAAATAACAAAAATAAAATATTTTAATGAAAGAATGTTCCTAATTAGTGATCATATGCTGTAATTTCACTAGCATGGGTCAAAAAACATTTTTTGGTTCACAGATTCGCCTACAAGAAACATTCTCTTTCTAGAAGAACATTAATAACTAGTTAGCATGGTAGTGAGTTTGATTGGGAGGAAGACCATGGGATGTGAAGGCGACACCAATAAGCGGTTCAAAAATGGCAAATACAGCTGAACTGATGATTACATAATGCACCCAAATCTGTAAAAGCCAAATGTAGGTTATTAGAAACAGTATGAGGAAATTATACTATTACAGGCACAGGTGGATTTCCTATCCCTCAGTGATAATGGAACACATTAGTACATAGTTAATCCTAATCTTGTAAAAGCCAAATGAAGTTTATACAATTCAACAAATTCCTGTCAAAAATATAAGCAAATCCACACTTATAAACAAAGCTGGATTTGAGACTATGCTAAATGGTCTAAGCAGCTGGAGCGACTTTTACTATAAATCATTTTACTACATTAAAACTCTGTTACAGTAGAAATACCTATAGGATAAAATCTGCAATCAGATTTGAAAACTTGCCCGAATCAACTAGGACTCAGGCGAGGTTCCATAGCCTGCCGTGCCTGTAAAATAGTAGAACTGTATACCCTGTACAGTTCCCAGGTAAGTACTGTAGCGACTTGCCCAAATACTATGAAACCTGGGCACAGTACTCACCCGATTGGTTCTCTCTCCAATACCCTCTAGTTCTTGTCATCTCTCTCTCTCTAGAGTTGGTTACTTATCATGATGAGAGAAGGGAGCAAGGGTTCGTTTACTTATTTTGGCGAAAGAGAGAAAGGGTTGGAGAAGAGAGAAGGGTACAGATGGCGAAGAATCGGATTAATTTCAAGTCTGAAACTTTAAGGTTTGCTTGATGGATGCCGATAGATAGATAGATAGATAGAGACCCTTTGTTGCAGACTACGATTTTTTTTATTTTTTTTTTGAGAATGGTAACTGTTGTATTAATAAAGTAAAAGGATTACAGAGCAGATCATGTGCGTATAGAGCATATACATGATTGGGCGTGCCTGCTTGGCAGGTGCCCTATACAAAAACCTCAAGGGATGAAAAAGGAAAACTCCACATCGAAAAGAAGAAAAAAAGGGGGGACGAGGGGGGAGGCTACAATTCCTACATCCAGTGTTTTAAAAAACAGCGAGTCGCAACGGACTCGGCCTAGTCGACACGGGAATCGGTCACCCGGGTCGATTCCACTGAAATACACAAAGTCACCCGGTTATAGAGAAGAACCGGCCAGTTACTACAGTGAACCGCCGGAGTCGCCCGGTTCGCTACAGTGAACTACCTGAGTCACAACAAAAACTGCTTACTTCAGCACGCCCACTATCACACCCAACTTCTTACGTCAGCGTGCACCAACCCACGTATGCGTAGCCATGCAACAACAACAACGAGTTGCTCGGGCTGGTTTGATTCTTTTATACTACCCTTTCTTCCCACATCGCTTAGATGTGGGACAATTCTATGAGTTAGATGGTGTACGTGGAGTTAAAAAAAGCACAAGGCTGGGGTTTGAACCCAAGACTTCTTGTGACAAGTTCATGCGGTCTACCATTACACCAACCTCAATTAAGTGTAATTAATGTGGACATTTATATACATTAAGAATCAATTAATGTGGACCAATTAACGTGCAAAAAACTTTAAATTTACTTACCCAAAAAAAAATAACAACTCTATTAGGCTATTATCTCATGGGATTATTTCATTATATGATTAATAATTAATTAATTAGTTAATTGGGATAAAAAAATCAGTACTGGCTCATAGGATATTAAAAAAAGCAAAAAAATAATACTAATTCTAGTCTATTGAATATTTAAAAAAATTAGTTTAGAGGATATTTTAAGAGAAAAATAAAACTAACTCATACCACTTTAGAATTTATTTCAAGTTGCTTTATCAATTATCCCACATTGCAAATATGAATTTTTTTAATTTATTACTAACCAAATCTTGTATATTATTTATTAATGTATTTATATTATATATTTTGTAATGTATTGTTTTTTCTTATAATTGTAAATAAGATTTTTTAAATTAAATGATATTATAAGACATTTTATATTTTTATTTGTACAGTAAAATAATTATAAAATATAAAGTTATAAACCAACAACTTCAATTTCAATATATATTATTACAGTTAGTTAGGTTGTAATAATTTTGGATGAGTAAAACGAATTAATAAATGTTTGATACTTTGATGTGATACTAATTTATGTGGGAAATTATTTTTTTTAATCTTATAATATAGAAGTGTTTCTAACTATTATGCATGTTGTAGATAGGCATTTTTTTTATTTTTTTGAATTTTGATATCTTTATTTTTATTTTTTTGGATAAAGTTTTTTTCAATTTTTTAATATCATAGCATTAGAATTTATAGGGGGTTTTATTTTTATTTTTAATCATATGATATGGAAGCATTTTCTATTAATTTTACATTGATAACCAAATCTTGTAATTTATTTATTACTTTATTTACATTATAAATTAGATAATGTATTATTTTTCTTATAGTTGTAAATATATTGTTTAAATTAGATGATATTATAAGACATTTTAGATTTGTACTTATTTGTATAGTAAAATAATTATAAAATATAAACCAACCATTTCAATTTCATTATATAATATTATGGTTAGTTAGGTTGTGATAATTTTGGATGAGTAAAACGAATTAATAAATATTTAATACTTTGATATGATTCTAATTTCACTTTATATGGGAAATTATTATTTTTTATAATATTATAATACTATATTATAATTAATAATTATACAGACATCCAGACAAAAAACGTATCAATATTTACCTATTTTTACAAAATAATGAAAGTACATAATGCATCACTCCTAATTACGTTTAGAAACTAAAATAACATTATTTTTAGAGTTTTATACTTCATCCATGATAATTCTATGCTTATCCTTTTGGATGATGTAAATTTAATGGTTAACAGTAGTTCATGCAGGGAAAGAACATCTCAATATTCGCATATTGATGCAAAAAAAATGAAAGTTCTTAATGGAGGACCCCCATTTCTTTTTGGATTCCTAAAAAACAACATTTATAATGAATTTTAATAATTATTTTCAGATTTTTTTTATGGCTAAATCCCACCAATTCAGCCGATTCTTGATCCGGATCGTCGATTCACCGATCCGGATGGTTTTTTGGGGTGCCCGATCAGGGGCACCAATCCGTTTTTTAAACCAGTGCCTACATCTAAAACACCCCTAGACAACCCTTTGCATCGCAGAGAGGAAGCTTTCTTTTTCGTGACTAAAGAACCCCGAAAATAAGATGGATAAATGAAAAACAAAATAAATGAACCCCACACAAATATTAACAAAAAAAAAACACCTAAAGGCACTATTTGAGAAATGTTTTGGGATTGTTCCTTTTTTGTGGTTGTGGGGGGTGGGGGGCTTAGCCCATTCCGCAACTTGAGCAATTCGACTTGGACTGGCTCCAGTCACTCGACTTGGCAAGGGGCTGAGACCTTGCTCAAGCCATGGAGTCAAACACTGAGTGTAATCTTGTACTCCAGATTATGTGGTCATTTGCCGTAACAATGAGTTCGATAAACCTACACAGCTAAATCTCATAAGAAAACAGTGACAAAGTCAATTTAGGATATGAAAAAATAGAGAAGAGAGAAAAGAGGCACACACACCAGAGTGCAACACTAATTCTTCTATTATAATATATATAATATTACATCTTGAGTAAGGACAGATTTGCCCTTTTACATTACCGCAAATGACTTCACAATATAAACCACTTGAAATACACACAAATTACAGAACTGCCCTTCATTGCATTCTAAAACTCCCCCTCAAGTTATACATCATGTTTGAAAATGTACAACTTGTTCTTTAAAGACTCAAGTCTATCTTTTGCAAGCCCTTTTGTGAAGCTATCAACTATTCAATATTCGGTCCCAATAAAGCCAGCATCTATCTCCTCGGTTTCAACTTTCTCATGAACAAAACGGCAATATATCTGTATGTGTTTAGTACGATCATGAAATACTGGATTATTGCGAGAGCACTATTGTTGTCACAGTAAACCGTTGATTTGCATATTCTTGCTCCAAGAAAAGAAACAATACTTTGTATCCATGAAATATCAAAAACCATACCAGTACGTGCTCAATACTCAGCCTAAGTACTAGACCTCGCAACGGTTTTTTGTTTCTTACTCCATGAAATTAGACTTCTACCAAGAAAGGCAATAACCTGAAAGTGATCTTCTAGAATCTGGATCTCCAGCCCAGTCTGCATCAAAGTACTGAACTATAGAAGCAATTTTCAATTTATTCATGTTGTTTCTTTCATAGAGCACCCTATGATTCACTGCTCCTATTGGTTATTACCTATCTGATTATTCTCTTCAACAATCCATGCGAGTGTCAGTGGGAGCATGCATAAATTGAAGCAATGTACAAGAATGCAGAGGCAGCCGCCTAGGTGGCGAGGGTCCCAGACCGCCTAGGCGGCTGGGCGGCACTTTTTTTGGGGGACCAAAAGGAGGATGATGAGGGTTCTTTATGTGACGTATATATACATATATATGGGGAGGAGAGAGTAATGACATGGGCAAAGGACAACATAATCTTGGCAACACAAGGGGAGACAAGCATTGATTGATCAGTAGATTAGGTGGCAGTGCAAGAGTGCTCCATGTGCAAAGTGAAGGGTGGTACGAGTCAAAAAGTTAAAAAAGGTGAAAGAGAAGACTTGTTGGAATTAAACCATTGGTGGATAGTCCCACATGAACCCACGCATTAATAAAAGCAATAACACATGCTTGCCAAAAAAATAAAAAACAGTACCACCTTTAAAACCATAAAGCCATGAAAGAGGCACCCAAACCCACCTAAGTGGGTACCTTAGTACACCTGCCTAGGACCTACCGCCTAGATGACGCCTAAGTGGCCGCCTAGGTGGCGGCCGGGCAGCCAAATTTTTGTACAATTGTTGGCAGTATCACGCTTAATGAGAGTGAGATACTATGTGCACCTGCTAAACCTCTGTATCTCTCTTAATTATCTAAAGGTTGTCCTCCAAATATCGTTAAACTTTTGTTTAGACTGTACTTTTATTGAGACATATTTGCCTGCAATCGAACATATTTGCCTTTTCAATAAGGTATAGAGTGTACTTTTATTGAGACAACCAAATTTGATTCTCATTTCAATCTATTTCAACTCTTAAACGTATCTCAACTGAACTAAGTCTTTCATCATATATCTACCATGCAAAAATTTCTTTACACCATCAATCAGGTCTATAGAACTCCCAATACTTATAATGTCATAAACATAAAGTAGAATGCTAACACCTTCCTTGTTGTGACAAATAAAAAACAAATGATTTGATGCCGCCTTGAAAACCCCTTTCTTTTAATGCATTATGTAAATACATAAACCACGTTCATGGAGCTTGTTTTAACCCATATGTAGATCTTTTCAACTTGCAACCATGAGTCTCTAGATTCACCATGAAGACCTGATGGTTGTTCCTGTATACCTCTTCAACTAACTTTCAATGCATAAAGGCATCCTTAATATCCAATTGAAAAAGAGACGAACCATAGGCTAAAGCAAGGGAAATACCCACTTGATTGTCACTATCTTAATAATCAGATTAAATGTTTCGTCATAATGAAGTCCTTGTTGATTAAACCCTTATGCAACCAACATTGCTTTAAACCTTTCCCCACTACCACTGACTTGTACTTCACTTTATAAACCCAATTGCACCCCACTACATTTTTATCTGCAGGTCTAAGAACTACCTCACAAGTCTTGTTGAGGTACACATGCAATGGAAGTTTCACATGTTTATCCAACTGACACCCATGACACACCAACGAAGATTGAATCTCAAGACTAGAAGGAACTAAGCCCTCTTTAAATAATTTATTCAAAGACTCATAACTACAATGACCTAAATGTTGATGCCAAACACTGGCATCTTCGTTGACACTACGAGAAAAAAAGAACAATGGGAGCTTCTTCTTGACATGATCATCAACAATGTAAAGCTGTCCCAACGAAACCCTTTAGCGCACGCTATCACTAATTGTTGTTCCTTCAAAAATAACAAAGCAGAGATAGATATACATGAAATAGTATTTTCTCGGGCTAACTGAGAAATTGGAATAAGATTTTGACACTAAGGAACAAAGAAATATTAGATAAATAGATAGGACAACATGAGGAGTAAACTATGACACTTCCTACATGAGTGATATTGAGGGTGGTTCCACCACCAATCATAATAGAGCCATTACCACAGTAAGGAATTGGGGATGAGACCATATCTTTATCACCTAAAACATGATTTGCAGCACCACTATCCACAACCCAACCTATCTCCGTAGGTGACGTGATAGCTAAGTTCTCAAAGAGAATGATTTAGGGCAGAAACTTGACTTTTAAACCGGTTGGGTTTTATGATGATCAAAGACTTAATGGCTGTATGATTCTTCCTTCCACATTTCTGGCGAACAACACCATCATCTAAAGAGACAAATAATCCTGCTGAAGAAGTAGGTAGCAAACTGCAACCTTAAATATGATGAAAATTAGTTCTTCCACCTTGACCTCTACGTCCTCTACCTCTTTTGCCTCTACATCTTCGACCATGATCTGAATTCCAGCCTGTGTTAAAATTTGGATTACTTTTTGACAATAAAACAGAATGAGAATCGATAGTAGAATACTTTTTCAATGAGGGATTGAGGTTGAATAATGCTTCCAGTTGCAACAATAATAGTTGCATTTCACTAAACAAGGGAAATGGAGTCTTCATCAACACAGAGGAAACAAACACTTTATAATCATCCCCTAAACCTCTCAAAACATAATGCATCTTGTCCCTTTCACTGGATCTTGCACCATAGCAAGCTGATCACATAGGGCTTTTATCTTGTTATAGAATTCAGAGGTTGACATATTATTCTTACAGGCATGAAGCTCACTTCAAAGATGCATAATTAGGGTTTTTGCTTCTTGGGAAAATAAGTCATGAAGGGCCTCCCAAACTGCTGCAGTAGTTGGTAAATTAATTACATTATGAATAAGTTCCTGTAAAAGGGTGAGGTTCTGGTCCTTAGATATCCAATCATCATAAGCGGAGTGAGATCAATCTTCTAGAGGAAGGAAATATGGAGTTGATCACGCTGAGGGCATACTCAAACCTGGCTCTGATACCATGAAAAACATAGAAAAGAAGAGGGAAAACAGGCACACACTTGAAGACACATACCAGGGCACAGCCCTAATGCTTGTGTTATGATACATAATGTTACACCTTGAGTAAGGACATATTTGCCCTTAGACATTACAGCAAATAACTTTACAACATAAACCAGTTAAAATAAACACAAATTATGGAACTGCCCTCATTTGCATTCTAACAGGAGACAGGGTTCTTTTCTGATTTGATTCTTGGATCGGTCATTGGCCCCTTTAGTAATCTAGGCCTAATCTCTTTCAAGTTGCAAACTCACCCTCGGGCCGCGGCTACTGTCCCAAAGTGTTATGACCCCTCCTTCAGTTTGGAGCCCTACATTTAAGAGACCGCTCACTAACTTCGAATCTAAAGACCTTATAGCCCTTTTAAACCTACTCCGATCCTTCTTTCTTTCGAACTCCGATCCTAACAGTGTTATTTGGATCCACTTTCCCTATAGTAACTTCTTGATATCTTCTTTCTATCGGACTTTATTTTCGTCCCCCTTTCTTGTTTCCCCCACTAAATCAGTGTGGATTACTTCAATTCCTCCCAAAGTCCAAAGCCATTTGTTGATTAGCCATCCTTAATCATAACCTTACTGTCGATCAACTTCAGAGGACTCCACCTACCTAACAGGTGTAGCCATTGTTTAGAGGCTGAAGATCGAACCTGAATCCCTGGAGTCTAGAACCTGTTTTCTACACATTTTTCATCTCTGCAGACGTCTTTGAGTCGACTTTTGTCATATTTGGTAGAAAGCTAATGTGCAGGTGGACACATTAGCCCAGGAGGGAGCTGCCAGCAGGGGGCCACCATCAGAGTCCTAGTTTTTAGGTTTGCAGACATCCTTTACCTCTTAAGTCTTTGTTTTTTCTTTTATTTCTCTTGCCCTGTCTTCTCTTATGTCTCCTTCCGCTCCCTCTCCTTTCTCTTTCTCACTTCGCATCTCTATTCTCTACTTGCTCTTTCCCTCTGTCATCTTCTTTTCCTTATGGAGCACTTGAGTTGTGAAAAGGCCCTCTTCTTAGTCTCTATCCCCCCGTGTCTTTTATCCTCTTCTCTCTCTGCTCTCTCTCTCTCTTCCTCTCCTTTTTCCTCACTCGGAGCACCTGACTTTGGCTTACCACCAAGTTTTCTCTGGGCAATGAACTTGTGGGATTCCTTCCTCTTCTCCCTCTGTACTCCCCTCCAACCCTTATTTCTTCTGCCTTTTTAAGTCTCGCACTCAATTATCTTTTAGGGCTTTCTTAATCCATGCCTCTTCTTATCATTCTTTATTGGGTAAAAATTTAGCATCATTATTTTTGTAATAGAGCATCAGGTTTGTGGGCTGCCTTTCTCTAAATTCTTATGAGGAATTTTGTAAGTATTTATTCATATGCTATAAGTCACCATTATCAAAACAAATAGTTAAAGACAAGTAGCTGCTTTATCTTGCATACATTGTCTTCGATGAACTCCACTCAGGCCCACTCTGGGTGTGTGATGGTAAATGAGATTCCAAAACTAGATGCACTGACAAAATGTAAAACTTAAAACATGTTCATTACATGAGGAATGAGCATAAAATCAATGGTCTAATGTTTATACACCTACAAGCCTAACTAAGGACGGATGTTTTCCATCCTTAAATACACTGCTAAAATTAAATTTCAAATCAACCAATCCCTCCAAAACCAAGTAGAAGAACAAAAATCATAAGAAAGAAAAATGATTTTTCATTGATTAATTGGGGCCTGTTATAGGGGGAAGAAGAATGTGAGTCTATACACAATCTAGTAATGGGATGGAACAAAGATGGTCTGAATGAGAACACACAACTATAAAAAAGGAACTATGAATGAGAAAACGCTACTATACAAATACTGCATAGGCACTCAAAAATTCTGTCATAGCCACAATGACAAGTTTATGGATGGCAATTCTTCCATTTGGAGTGATATGAACATTTAACCACTAAATGGTTGAGATTAAGACATCAACGATATTAGGCTGACATGGTCAAGCTCAATGAATTACAATTCCGAAACAAGAAGGTGTTGTTTGTCTATCCTAATACAATTCATAAGCAATTTGCAATCCAAATATCTGAATGGATAGTTAGAACATTGATAATATTGTGCATGGCTTCTTCAGGAATTGATGGAAACTAAATGCCATATTGTTTGTTTTATCATAGCATACAAGTCAAAAGAGAGCTATGCTGTACTAACATCAGAGAGAAATATTACCCCAAGTCAGCTCAAAGTTGCAACACTTCCACCCAATTCCCAACCTGATAGTTACAGGTGGAAATTCATCCCCATATAAATCAAGGGGAAGTGACACAGCACCTCTCCTACAGCTCCAACCATGTATCATGGGAGGCAACCAACTCTACTTACTTGGTTATCAAGCTCCATGGAGCCGCATACCGGTGATGGGTGGTTGTTTCTTCATTCCCCAAAGAGTTTAGAGAGACTTTATTAACAAGATACAGTCCTATAAAGATAATGGTTGAAATGATCAACCAGTTATTCAGGAGATCGCAGAACACAACGGAAGAAATCATTGAATAAGTAATAGCCTGTACTGAGGGGAATATGAGTAGATCTTACTCACTAACCAAAATCCTCAAGCTGATACAAAGGTGTTGATGAGAACCAAAAAATTTACTAGGGTGCTGGACATGCCAGATGATTCATTCCAATCAATACTCTTTAACTGCTCCGAAGATATTGATTGGCAAAAAAAAAACCAAAAAAGTAGAGCACAGAGCTTTCTGTAGGACTCAACCATAATATGAATACATACAACTTTAAATTCTAGGAATATAAGAGCCTTCCATCTCTAAATCCCACGTATGCCCTATTTTAGAGAGCAAAACAGAGACAACCATGATGCAACCATTCTTGAACACATTCAGAGACCTCAATTGTTAACATCAATATGTATTTTGCTATGATAGATAGTGCATTATCGTCCAAAGACATTTTTCCAGTAATTTAATACAGCAGTGTGTTCAAAGTTCACTCCATGACAATGTTCAATGTCCAATGTCCATGTGTATATAGAAGCATATTTACATTATATTGTAGCACCAATATGTATAATATGTATAATTCCACTCGTAAGTCACTACAGATTCCAATAATAAAGACACTTACGGTCAATGGCCTCATCAGTGCGAAATCTTTCAGTAATTTTATTTCCACTGTCCACATCACGGAGCTCTACCTGTAAAAAGACAAAAGAAATGTTTTTTGTGTTTTTTAACTACCAATCACCTCAACATGGAAAAAAAAGAAAACAAAACATCTAGGACACTTAGTAGCACAAAAGAGTTGAGAAAGTATTGGCTTCCAGCTCACTTTTTGGTCAACAAAATTAAGAGATCTAGACTTAAAAGGAATAAAAAACTTTATCCAATTTCGCTAATAAGGAACGTTATTTTCATCCTCCCCCACACCCCCGCACGAAAAAAAAAAAGAACACACTCAGCTTTCCACTCGTAACATGTGTGAAAAAGAAAAAAAATGAAATGAAGAAGAAAGTGCCATATGGACATGAATGTGGAAATAAAAAATTGCTCAGGTTGCCGTCTACGAAGCACCATGAAGCAAGCGGTCACTTTGGCGCTTGCCTATCCTGTGACCACATGACCGCCTAGCTCGAGCACCCAATAAATTTCCCCTAACCAAAAGCCTTTCAGACATAAAAAGCCCCCCAACTTCTCCAACTTTAGTGGAAAGAACGCTTTGGGCGTTCTACATTTGGACAAATTCAAGTTAATGAAAAAGTATTCGTTAGTTAATGTGTTGGTTAGCTTCTCCATACTCTTAATGTCACCTTTATAAAGCATCTCTATGAATTCCCAATCATCATAGAGCCTCTACTTCAAAGCTGACACATCCTGATAAAAGATTTATCCCTAAGCAGAAGTTTTATACTCCAATTCAACCCATAAGAAGAAATGAGTTACATAACAAGTTCTTCTCAATGAAAAAACTCCCACAAAGCACGCTCTAATCAGTGCCCCCCACATCTCCAGAAACAAATGCAGCATGGAAAAGGATATGCAGAGAAATGGATCAGTCATCAGGAATCTCATCAAGAAAGAATTTGAGGGAGAAAGGGAACTCAAAACACCAATCATACATCAATAACAATGACAAGTTATAGAGAACCATACAAAGGGAACAGATGGAATAGCTGGGTAGTTTGGTTACCATTCTGCATTTTCACAATGCTAAATAGTGGGAGTCAACAATGATTAGTGAATATGTTCCAGCTCCATTTTAATGGATCATGTTGGAAAAGACCCATCACCGGATAGGTCATGTTTATCTTTGACTTACCGGTTATCCAATTTTAAGATGGATGCAAAAATTACACATGGAGTAACAGAATCAATGAAAACTTAACCTGTATTGTTGCTCCACCTCTTCCATGCTGAGTATGTTGTGCTTTTAGTACCTAGATAACAAGTTTTACAGCAAGGATATAATTATGAGTTGCCGTAACCATTTAGGAAGTAATTTTCATGAGAAAGGTCATAATAAAATAAATTTAAGTTACTTAGAGAACAAAGCTCACAGAAAATCTCAAGCATTTGATTTATATATGGTAACTTTAGATCCCAATACCTGGAATATACGCCCTAGAGCATGTGATGGTAGAGCCCATAATCGTTCAGTTAAATAATCTCATTAGTGGATTGAAGCACGATAATGAAATCAAAATACAATAGGAGATTCATATTGGAGAGCATTGACCTTTCCTTTGGATGATGTTCCCAAGTCGTACCTGCACATTTTTAATTTGAGTTAAGATTCAAAGTAGCACACTCTATAGCAGAAGCATAATTGGAACATGCGAAAGCATGTAATAGCACAGTATGTTGTATAAAACTTCAAATAAATCCTTCAACAGAAGTATTAATGGGGGATACTACCAATATTGAATAAATGTTTCTGGAAATGGAACAGCACTGTTTAAGAACTCAGCTTGGGGCACGGAGTCAGCCTTGCCCCAGCCCGAGTTACCCAGTCGAGTCCAAGTGGACTCTCCAAAGTCGTGTACAAGGCTAAAACATAATAATAATAATAATAAATGTTAAAAACTAAAATAAAATAGGGAAAGTCCAACAAAACCAAAAAACACAAAAATCGAAATGAACTCAAAAGAAATATACAAAACAGGGGTTTAGAAATATTTCATTTACAGTTGGAGACATTTCAGAAAAATCCAAAAAAAAGAGAAAAATATAAAACTGGGGCATATGACAAAAAAACTCACAAATAATTGTCAAAGCATCTAATTGACATATAAAATGCTTATATATTGATTTCACAATTTAATATAGGGTTACCTAAAATTACCTTACTCCACCATGTAGTAACCTTTTTGCCAAGGGATATTTTAGATAATTAAATAGGAGTAAAATTGAAATTCTTGATAGAAAGAAGAGCATTTATTACCTACAGTGGAGAATAACATCATCATGACATCACTCACATGGAGCAATGATTGCTTCTTAACCACTAATAAATGCCACTACTTTCTTATAGAATTATCTATCGCAACCCTCCTAATTACGAAACGTGCCCTTACTAAAAAAAATTTGTATTACAAAACAAGGTTATATGTTGTCCAAAAAAGTTGAGTACATTAAAGGGTCGTTTGGATATCAGGAAATATATTATATGTGAAATATATTACTGCCGTAATACATTACCTGCAAATGGATTGTCACTGTTTGCGTAGTATTTTGATGCAACCTGGGAAATACATTACTACTGTTTGGCTATGTCCAGAGGAAATATGGAAAATGCATTACTAAAACTTATCATCATCATCAGATTTGTTGGCTTCCAACAATTCAAGCAAAGAGATGCAAATATGATGCCTTCATTTCACTATTAATTCATTCAAATTGCGAAAGTACCAATATGAGAAGCTTAAATAGACTAAAAACTAGAAATTGCATACAAACAATATAATGCTTTTTAGAAATGTAGAAATTTTCTCAAACAAAGGACACAAAAATAGAAAGTCATGGACAGAGGAGATCGAGTTCAGCATCACAACAAAAAAAAAATATGAGTATCTTACACTATAAACACCAATCTCCATACATTCAATAATCACAATAAACACCAAAAAAAATCAACATGAGTGACTGAAATTATTTTCATTGTATGCATTGAACAAATAATAACAAAAAATCTGAGTATCTTACACTATATTGATCAATCTCCATACAGATCAGAGAAAAGAAAACAAAGGAAAGGCATCATGGTACATAGCTCATGAGATTAAATAATCAACAAAAATCAAGAGAAAAGCATCAACATAGATAATAAAGTGCATGCAACATCCCAATAAATCAAAGAAAAAATCTCCGGAAAAACAGAAAAAGGATACCAAACAGATCGATTCCTAAAAACAAAAAAAACAAAACAAATCGATTCCTAAAAATCAAAATGTCAAAGAAAATCTCACGAAATGGAGACCAAACAGCTCGATTCATTAAAAAGATGCAATTTCATCACAAATCCATTCACAATTTCTTCATGCGTTGGTAATTGCAAGCAATATCTGAAACCCTGATAAAGGACATGGAGAGTCCAAAATGTCCGTAGAATGATACCCAAAAGAAGGCTGGGTAGAGAGAGAAGTATGAAGATTAACGAGAGCATACCTGAGCTTCAAGGGCTTGAAAGGGGTAGAGAGAGTGTGGGATTCGGTGGGAAGAACTTGGGGTTGCAAAGGAAGAGAGAAGAGGTGGCTTGGGTAGACTAGAAAGAGAGAGAGGGGAATGGGTTTCGTGAGTGAACTTGGGTTTGCAGAAGAAGAGAGAGAAGAGGCGGATTGGGTAGAGTAGAGAGAGAGGGGAATGGGTTTTGTGAGTTTTGAGAGAGAGAGAGAGGCGCGAAACATTTCCCACAAATTAGACGCGTGCAAAACATTTCACAGATTACCTGTCGAGCGGGTAATATATTTTTCACCTCTCCCCAAGCGTAATCGATTTCATGGTTTTTGGGGAAATCTTGTGCAATATCGCATAATGTATTTTCATTTCCTTACCGTTCAAATGTACCCAAACAGAGGACATGTCATATTTCCTCATAATTTATTTTCATGTAATAGATTTCCTGGTATCCAAACGACCCCTAAGGGAATACTTATATGTATGAGTACCCTAATCCTTAATATATGCTTTATCATTTCTTATTTTTTCTAAATACGCCAAGTTTTTCTAGGTCCGAGTAGCCGAGTTCGAGTTGACTCAGCCGAGTCCTTGAACACTGTGGAATAGTGAACAGTAAAAAAAATACATCACCCCACATCAATCCATGTATTTCTTAGACTAGGAAATTGGTATGTATAATACAAGTAGTATGATTCCAAAAAGAGATAGATACTTGTTCAAAGGAATTTGACACCAAAAATAAGGGATAATTCAAAAGTAAAAGCACCATTACATTCAATGTCAATTACATTCAGGCAATATGTGTTGTGTACAAAAGAGGGCTCGTCTCCTCTAATCACATATAAATATTAATTGGATTCAAAATCTTTTAATGGCTATGATAGCCCCAGGATTTATTTGGGTCCCACCCCATTGTATTACCATGTCGAATGGATCTACAAGTGCAATGGATCTAGTACTTGACTACTTGGATGTTACAATATTTTATTTTCTCTCATTATTTCTCCATATAAAGAAGAACCTCACTTATAGATAATCGCTTTCTCACTCTAGGCCGTTAGGAAATTGGTAATTCACATCTTTCAAAAGATGGTTTTTTATCTCTTTCATTTCTTTTGGGGCTTATCCTTGCCTCCAGAATACAATTTCAGATCTTCCATAGCATCTCCATTAGAACCACTTGAATGGTGTAATGATGGTCCCAAACCTTGTGGACTTCTTTTGCACCAAAATGTGAATCAGCTTCCAATATTTGTTCAGGATATGGTTCTGGTGTTGAACCTCCATATGATTGCTCGCCAATCCCATGACGAGGATTTGAACACAAAAGGAAGGTTCCAATCATCTTAGACCTTTACAGTGTACTTTAGATTCTTGAAAGTAAGATCTTGTAGTACCATCCCAATTTAGGTATAGGATTAGCAATAATATGTAATTTTTGAAGTTGTTCAGTCATTCATCACTTGGGCATGTCATCTATATAGATTTGTTATTTAAAAGAATGGATCCTTCTGAACTTCGAGGCTAGAAATTCCTTAAAGAATTAACATGCTCAAGGTTCTAGACTACCTGATTTATAGCCTGTGTAAAATTCTAGAACAAGACCCCTCAAATGCATACTTCACAGTCACTCCAGTTACCTAAATTTCAGAGATTCTCGAGTGCTATCCAGACTTTTCTGACCCCATTCTCTTCCATGGTAGCTTACTTCACACAAGCACATGTGGACACGGAAACACACATCTGTAGCCTATTCCACATCTACTAAACATTGGGCTAAAAGAAGAATTTGTTGACAAATGGGGTGCCGAAAATAGTTCAGAAAAAAAAAGTTACTTATTTTATTAAAAAAAAAAGAGGAAAAAGGCAAACAAACTTGTTGATTCCAAGCATTCACTTTCTTTAGTGCATTCCAGTACCAAGTAGTTCAATTGACTTTTTTTAACCTTTTGCAATTTGTCAAATTTCTAGTCTTTCTCAACCCATGTAAGCAATTTTTCCAAAGCCCCATTTGAGTTTCTTATATCCAAGCCCCAGCACCCATTTAAGTTTCTTAATAACTGCCGTAGCGGTAGACTAGTAATGCATGGTTCATGTGTGAACCCTATTGCTTCTAATTTAATCATATTATCTTAATTTTCGGTATATATCCTCATTCTAAACCAAAGGATCACGTATTTGTTAAAGAGAAATGCAAAATAAAAAAATCAATCAGAAGCCAAATTGAAAGCCTAATACATCAAATGACAATAAGGGAAAGCCATTAATTTGGTCCAGTCCACTAAGAAAACGGAAGAAAACCAATAAATATATATAGAAACAGGAAAAGAAAAGAATGAAAACTCAGGACACTCGATCAATCAAAGTATACGAAATGGAAAAGATGAAAACAGAATGAAAACCATGACTGAGGTCCAATTCAATTTACAGAGCAAGACTTTCAACCTTTCTTTTGATATTTAAAGGAAGACAATTACTGGATGTATAATGGAAGAAAAAAAGAAAGAGAAAAGAAAACAAATCAGAAATCCGTAATCATGGGTGAGAGAGAAAGAGCGTACATCGGTACCTAATACTTTGGCTCCCCGATTTTGAAGAGCGGACCACGGAGGACGGAGAGCAGAAGCAGGAGCAGCAGCAAGTAGATGCTGCAGCAATCGCCGTCTTCCCGACTGCATTTATGCCCACCACAAACGCAAAGACGAAGAGAGAGAGAGCTCAAATGCTGCGTTTTGTGTTAGAGAGAGAAAGAGAAGTCCTCTGGAGGCGGAGAGGTTGTTACAGTAAGAGACCGTGCGCCATTGATACAGGCATTGCTGTTTTATACACAACACGTGCGTGCATCTGGTTTTCTGAAGCCGCAAAGAAGTTAGAAAGGAAATTACCATACGAGCATTTGCCCTTTTTTCTTAAACGATTCCATGTTCCTACGGGATCTATTTGAAATCCAAAGAAATCAAAGGATTTTCCCCATCAATTTTTGTCAGGGATTTCTCAAATTTTCGATGAACTAGTAAAAATTCATGCATTCCTTGCTATCACTTTTATCTTCATTATTTGGAATAACAAAACTTGATACAATTTTTTTCTCTAAAAGTTTTATATACTTTCTTTATCTAAAATTTAAAATTTGGGATAGTGTATTTTTAAATTTTTTGAGATAGTTTCTCTCTCTAAAACTTTATATAGTTTGTCTTTTTTAAATTTAAAAATTTTTAGGTGCTTTGCTCTCTCTAAAATTTAATATACTTTCTCTTTCTAAAATTTTAAGATACTCTCTCCCTCTAAAACTTAAAACTTGAAATAATTCCTCTTTTCAATAATTTTGAAATAGTTTCTCTCTCTAAATATTTTTAAGTATTTTCTCTCTCTAAAATACGATATAGTTTTTCTTTTAAATTTTAAGATACTTTCTCTTTCTAAAAGCTAAAATTTGAGATAATTTCTCTTTAAAAATTTTGCGATAGTTTTTTAAAAAAAAAAAGTTATACACTTTCTCACTCTAAAATTTGATACTTATGCTTTCTCTCTCTAAACCTTCAAGTTTAAGATAGTTTCTCTCTCTAAAATTTTAAAATAGTTTCTCTCTTTAAATTTTGATATAGTGCCTTTCTAAACTTTGATATATTTTTTCTCTCTAAAGTTTAAAATTTAATATACTTTCTCTCTCTAAAACTTAAATTTTGATATAGTTTCTCTCTCTAAACATTTTTTGAGAAAGTTTATCTCTCTAAAAATTTCATGTACTTTCTCTATTTAACATTTGATATAGTTTATCTCTCAAAAATTAAAATCAGGAAAATCAAAATCAATGTACCCAAACAGGTTTTTACACTAGTGTTTTAAAAACTCGGATCGGCTCAATGAACCGGTCATCTAGAAATTCTTTCAGGATCGGCAATATGTTCTAGTGAATTGGACTAATTCTTAGGAAAGGGGCTGGGGTCGTGATGGTACCATCCCCATGACCAATTATCACATCATATTATCAATTTTTACTGCTGACATCTCCAATTAATACCTTCAAAATGTAAATCCATGTCTTCCCTACTAAATTACCCAAAAAAGAGAACTAATTATTTAATATGAGAATCAATCTAAAAGAAATTTAAAAAATGTAATATATATAATTGTCTTCCCCACTGAATTGTCCAAAAAAAAAAATTGGACTAATTATTTAATACGAGAATCAATCTAAAAAAAAATTAAAAAAATATATATAATATGTTGAACTGATCAATCGAGAACACCCATGCCCTTGATAGACTTGCCTAGTTCCCTAATGGAGTCGGGCAAGTCCAAGGCAACCGGATTGATTCTCCATTCCGATAAAGAACTTACTCTTACCGTATAAATTTTCGATCCACCCATACTTAACAAGTAGGCAAATAACAATATATCGGCAAACTAGAATATTGGTAAGAAATTGGGTTTGTTCAAAAAAATCAAAGGTAAAAAACATTGGGTAAAATGTCCACAGATTTTAATCCATTTTCTATAGAGCCCAAGTCAATTGTCTAACTCGCCCAAGTCAGCCTCTGACTCAAACTCAAGACCTTAAGAGTGTCTGAGCATCGCCTAGTTCCTTGACAGACTTGTCTGGTTCTCTAATAGAGCCAGGCGAGTCTAAGGCAACCAGGTTGATTCCCCATTCCAATAAAGAATTGACTCTATCCATATCAATTTTCGATCTAGACATCAGTTTTTAAAACATTGGGTTACACCCATAGTTAACAAGTAGACAAACAACAATGTATCGGCGAACTAAAATATTGGTAAGAAATCGGGTTTGTTCAAAAACGTCAGAGGCAAAACATTGGGTCAAAAGTCCATGTATTTTAATCTATTTTCTATAGAGCCCAAGTCACTTTTCTACCTCGGCCAAGTCAACCTCCGACTCAAGCTCAAGACCCTAGAGTGTTTGAGCATGAGTTCAAGATATTGATCACTTATGTTCAAAATATGTTATGCTGGAATTGATTATTAGGTTTATGGGGTCTTTAAAGGCCTTGTGAGAGACTATATAAAATATATTTAATAAATAAAATATAAACTCAGTGGGAGTGTGGTCCTTTTGTGGACCATATTAGGCAAATATTATTTGTTGATACGTGGATTATGCTCGACGAGTTAGGCCAACCGAGGTTTGGAAAAACCTAAGATACTTGGGCATAGGGATCTAACTGAGAAGGGTTTAGTGGATTAACCATTGATGAGGTCAGTGTATGCCTGGATGAGAGCCAAGGGACCATGTGGCCCTTACATATAATGAATAACATTTAGAGACTAGGCTATAATTTTATCGTTATATCATTACACGGCATGTACATAGATAGCCGTTTTGAGATTCGTCAATGAGGGTGAAGCGTGTAAATGTGAGAGAGATTACCCCTACGTACCATAGAGTCATGGTTGCATCCTAGTCTAGAAGACTATGGTTTTTTTCTCTAAGGGAGAACTTGAAATCCATAAACTATGATTGTGTCCCTTAGTCTATTGGCTGACTTTGGTGATCCAATTATGAACCCCTGTAGTGAATTGTGGGTCATGGGAACTGGAAGGTCAGTTTGAGAAAGCTAGGCGAATCGTGATTCGCATTTGAAGGTTGAGTGCTCCCATGTATTGATAATTCCCTAGATCTAACGGATCTAATTCCCATCAAAATTAATTAATTTCATTTTATATGATTTTTAGAATTTTTATTTTAATTTTTGTGAATCTTCTGTTATTTTATTTTGTCATTTGGATTTATAAATTAAAATAAATTAATTTTTTAATGTTTTAAATAAAATAAAATATTTAAATATTCTAAATATGAAATAAAATATTTTTTAAAAATATATGGGACCTCTATAAAATATGGGGCCTAAAATTTAAAAACATATTGATTAGGTGGGCCCACACGAGGCCACCAAAAGGGTGGCACACCCTACTCATTTACGTATTCTTCTTGAGAATAATGTTTATATTTACTAAATGTTTGAATCAAGATTAAAATTTCCTTATTTGATGGGAATAGATTTAAGAATTGAGGATAAGGCTCTAGCTCATCTATTTGAATCTTTATGTTAGATTAAGAAGATGGATTACTCAAATCTTTCACCCCACAAGTCTCCCTAGATCGACTGTTGAGGATTGACCCTGGCAAAATATATGGTAAAAGGAAATCTAGCCGAAATTTAGCTCTCTCCTTACCCAAAATTTAGCTCTCTCCCTAGATTCCCTAAGGGAGGCACGCCCAAATTTTTATCTCTCTCCAAGTTGTTTTGGGTAGTACAGAAAATCTCACCCTCATAAAATTACATACTTATTTTTTTTATCTTTTTAAGAATCATGTCTTTCTCTACTCGAAATTTAGCTCTCTCCCTAGATTCCCAGGTAGGCACCCGAAATTTATTTCTCTCCTTAGATTCCCAAAGGGAGGTAATGTTGGGTTTATATAAACTTTAACTGCCTTATGAGTGTTTGTTAAATGAAATGATATAGCGGAACATGAACTCAGTGGGAGTGTGGTCCCTCGTGGACTATACTAAGCAAACGATGGTTTGCTGACACCGATCTATGCTTAACGATCTAGGCCAATCGGTTGGGAAAAACCCATATTACTTGGGCATGAAGAACGAACTGATGAAGGTTTATAGGTTAGCCCTTGATGAGGTCTAAGAACATGTCCGAATGAGTGAGCCGAGTGACTGTGTGATCCTTGTGTGTGATGATGGCCTATAGAGGCAGGGGTTAAAACCTCATCCATGTGCTATTACACGGCATGCATATCGATAGATCATTCAGAAAAGCCAGAAATCCCCTTTTAGGGTGAAACGTATGCATGTACGAGAGATACCCTTATGCGTCATAGAGCTGTGGTTGCATAAGGCCTTGGTGACCTTGACTTGTCTATAAGGGATGACTTATAATCTACAGATTGGGATTGCGACGGCTTGGCTCATCCGTCAGACTTTGGTGACCCGCTAATGAGCCCCTGCTTGGACTGTGGGCCATGAGAAACATTGGATCGGTCTGATAAAATAAGTGTGGTCAGTAGTCCACGGTTGAAGATGGAGTGCCCCATGATTGTTGATTCCTAAACCATATGGATCTTTTTCCTATCAAATTAATTTAATTGCGTTTTTTTATTATGAAAATTATTTTAAGATTATTATTTGAATTTTTATGATCTCCTGGATATTTTATTTATAATTTTTAGATTTATAAA
Source organism: Amborella trichopoda (assembly GCF_054954075.1). Taxonomy (NCBI): domain Eukaryota; kingdom Viridiplantae; phylum Streptophyta; class Magnoliopsida; order Amborellales; family Amborellaceae; genus Amborella; species Amborella trichopoda. The sequence continues at coordinate 10,239,196 of NC_142338.1, read as the reverse complement.
ATTAAAGATATTGATTTTACAATTATTTAAATATTCAAATAATATTCTAAAATCATTTTATTAATTTTAAATATATAAAAATATCATGGGGGCCCATTGTGCACATGGGCCCGTCATATTTTTAGACTGTGGAGCCCATGAGTGCCTCCCTTGGGTGGCACGGCCCACCCTAATTCTATTTCCTATTTTTTTGGTGATATGACATATGGCCATATGGTTAGAAGATATTGACTTGATATATCTTTGAAATATTATGTGGAAAGATTGAGTAGACTGGTACTATTTTATGGTATGCACTATTTTGATTAGATTTAATTTATTTAATTTCTATTGATGAGAAAATGGTTTAAGAAAGGGGGATAATGGTTCACGCACCTTCCATAATGTTGATGGCTCATCTATGAAATGGATGGCACAGATCTCTCACCCCACAAGTCACCCTTGATCGACGGTCTATGTCGAATCTCACAAGAAGAGGCAAGCCAAAGAAAACCCTAATCTTATTCAAAGCCTATAAAAATGGATTGTCTCTACCAAAATATCTCTACACCTTATCTTTCTATCTCTCTCTTAAGAAAGTTTATCTATCTCATGTTTGTTCTCTCTCTCCCACATTGTGAAAAAACCTAAGGGTTTAGGTTATGGAATTCTTCTCTCATATCTCTCAAGTATGGACTTACGGCTAATGGTTTTAGAGTTTAGCAAAAAGAGAATCAATCTCTCTCAAACTACGTTGCTAAGAGAATTCATCTAGGGTTTGAGTTTGTGATCAAAGGGGTTCATGTTCCATTGGTGTGGCTTGGCCGAAATTTGTTTTCTCGACTCGAGATTGAAGCAAGACCGTTGATCCCGAGCCATCGGATGGTGGTGACTCAGTGTGGGGTGTAACAAGCCTGGTTGAGGTAATTTCCAGCACTCTTCCTTTTGTTTCTTGCAATCTTATTTTTTATTCTCAAGCATAGTGCATAGTTATTTCAACGATATCAAGTTGTTAAGATCTTGGCTTTATTGTTATGTTGATTTTATTTTGAAATTTATTTTATTATAATAAAAACCATTTGTAAGTAATATTTTACCAAAAGAAAGGGGTGAAAAAATAAAAAATAAAAAAATTGTATTCCCTGGTAAAATATCACATAGGTCTTTCTTTCAGGTACACCCGAATTTTTATCTCTCTCTAAATTGTTTTGGGTAGTACGTATTACCTCTTTCTGCTTTGGGTGGCATGCCTAAGCCTAGGTGTGTTTTTATTTGTAGGTGGCAAAGGGGTGGAACCTTTGGTGGTAGATTTGTCCCTCTCTTTTAATATCCATCTCTCATACCTTTAAAATTAATCAAGATTAAGTCATTGAGTGGATTTTTGCAATAGTAAGGAAATCAAAATGGCTATCATAGATCCCGAGCACCTTAGGAAGGAGGAGACTCGACGTGGGGTGTACTAAGCCCGATTGAAGTAATCTCTGACAATTTTACCTTTTTAAATATTTATTTATGTTTTGATCTTCTCTTCTCATAAAGCAATAAAGTTTTTGTTTGTTGAATAAATTATTGTATTTGAAGAAGGAGCAATTGAGAACCGATTTTATTTTATTTTATTTATTTCAATAGTGGTTTGATTGTAATTAGACATTGTAAGTGATCTTGCTGGTGTAAAAATAAAGAATTTTTTTTAAAAATATATACACCGTACTTTATTATAAAGTCCTTTCATTGATGACATTTGAAATAACTTCATTTTACACCAAGTTTAGTTTTCAATGTCTTTGCTAGCTAGCATCTCTACTGCAACAACAACACCAGCAACTCTTTCAACATAACTTGTAATGGAGCGGTTACTAACTAGCAGAGCATCCTCAAGCACATCACCACTAACCCAAATTCAGCTAGCATCTACAATGCAGTCACGAGTTTCAATCTTGTAACCAAGAGTTTGAGTGTAAAAAGCTGAGTTACAAATTGTCCACACCTTTTTTTCTCAATTTTGGGTTTTTTTTTTTGCCAAAATAACATTTACAACAATCGTATTACCTCCTCAATTTTGGTTTTTTTTTTTTTTACCAAAATACCTTTACAACAGTCGTATTATCATAATGACTACCGCATTATAGTACTTTAAGTACTGTAATGACTTGGCTTCTTTTTTTTATATATCAAAATAGCCTTTACAATAGCCATATTATCGTAATGACTAAACTATGTATTACAATACTTTGATTACTGCAGACTAGGCATTACGATACTTTAAGTATCGTAATGATCAAGCTAAGCATTATGGCATTACATTACTTTAAAGACCGTTAGATATGGCAAATTAGGGAAAAAGAGACCTAGTGAGCACTACGGCCTTTAAAGTACCGTAATAATTAGCTTGGTAATTACGGTACTTAAAGTAGCTATTTTGGTAAAAAAAAATATCAAAATCGAAAAAAAAAGTTGTCGAAAGTTGATGGTTTTTTTTCCAATTAGATGAAAATCTAGGTATATTTCTAGTAATTTTCCAAATTTTTTCAATGATAAATATATTTAAGTTTTTCAAATATTATTGTATTATTTAAATTTAAACTATAAACTAATATGGTATAAAACAAAAAATACTTAAAATCAATATACCTCTTTAGTCTCTTCCAATGCCTTAACATATTTTATCCTCCATTTTAATCACCAACCTTTGTTCGTTAAACAAACTTATCTTCAACTTTTATCTTTTGAATGTTAGCATCACAAATTCGGTGAAAATTATATAGATAAATGCTTGAAAGGTTTATAAAAAAAAAGGAGAAAAAAACTTATCACAACAAAAAGTATGTTATTCCAAGATACGTCATTTTAAAAGCATGTAACTCCAAATTAATAATATTTGTTGGAAAATAGAATTTTGATTTCTTATGTGTTTTTTTGTTATTATTATTTTTACTTCTTTATATGCCTCATGCTTCTACAAAACATATGCATTAGTTTGTCATGTATGAATTAATAGGCTTACAAAACATGTGCATTAGTTTATCATGTGCGAATTAAAAGGTTACACCGTGCTACTAGAAAATGCGGAAAAAATAATCTATATGGCTAACTCATTTGCAGCAAAGAGAGGAGCATTTCCACATTTATGAAACAAATCATTATAATAGCAAGCAAAAAATAGAAGAGAAATGAACAATATTCACAACAACCCAATTTAAAATTAAGATTAATACTATGTGCCAATGTCGGAATATCTCACGTGAATTAAAAAGATATAATATAAGAATATCAAAATTTCCATTTATAAGTTGTAAATTATTACTACAACATATACAAATACATATTTGTAACTTGTAACCAATAACTTGCAAATATTTAAATTATTTTTATAAATTATAATAAATTATAACTTTTAGTCAAAACAAACTCTTCAAAATTGATTAATAAATCTAATTGACTTAAAAAATATAACATTAATTAAAAATAGACCTATAATATAGCCTAGCAAAACCACAATAAAAATTTTGTAATGCACATGCCCTTTTCAAATATAACATGAAATAAGTTAAACAAGTAACATAACATGGTGCCAACATAAAATGATACATTACACTGCTACAAAATAATTAATGGAAAATGGTTTGCCAGGGTTGCAGCCCTATCAAAATAAGTAACGCTTCACTTCATAACTCATAGAAAATTGCAATTCAAGCATTTGGAAAACTTTGACACCGATCATCTCGGCTTGAACATTATGATTGTAAAAAAAAATAAGAATTCAAACCCCAAAAAAATGTAAATTGTAATTAATTATCTAGACCATCCATTTCATCTTAAAAATAAGTGTTCACATATTCGCAAGATCTATACTTTTAAAAAAAAAAAAAAAACATTTATTGTCAGTGTTGGAAATTGGTTTTAGAGCCATCATGGAGATTTCCATTGCTGAAAATGCTTTCTGGACAATGGTTTGAGGTGAGGCTTTGAGGTGAGGCTTTATTTTGTTTTCATAAAGCCTAGGCTTATAGAAATTTCTAGTTTAAATAATTTTTAACAAGATTATAATAAAGAACTTCCAGTTTTGTAATTTTTAAGCAATCCAATGCACATACCCCTTTAAACTCTATAATGAAACATGATGTCTAGTTTAAATAAATTTTACATTCATATTAACTTTTTTAAAATAAATTTTACATAAGTTGAATAAGTAACACAACATAGTGGCACCACAAAAATGATGTTTTGCTCTGCTCGAAGTAGTGGCTTACGTAATATTCATACTTCTTTAAAATAAGGGAAATTATCAGATTTATCCCTCAAAGATGCTTAAATTTCAAAGTTATATTCATTTTACGTTATATCCCCATTTTGGCTTCTTCTTCTTTCGTTTTTTACATTTTTTAACCCCGTCACGGCTATGTTAAGTCCATGACGACCAAACCGCCACGAATCTACAAAAACCGTGACGGTTGTCATGGACTTCACATAGTCGTGGCACTAGACCGAGGTTTCCTCCTATGCTTTTGTCCCATTTTTTGCATGCCAAGCGGGCGTAAGGTGTAGGGCTTCAGTGAAGTGATCGTTTGTGTGGGCATAGAGCTTCAGCTTGGCAACAAAAGGGAGAGGGAGAAGCGTCGGGGCTGGGACAGTAGAAGGGAGAGGGAGACGAGTATGGCTGGGGCAGCAGAAGGGAGAGGGAGAGACGAAATGAAGAGAGGCGGAGAGAGTGAGATAGGGCAAGCTTAAAAGGCGCCACAGTTTTGTAGAGCCGTGACGTTTTTGGTTGCCATGAACTTGACACAGCCGTGACGGTTTTGGTCGCCACGGACTTTACATAGCCACAGGGTTAGAACAGGAATAAAAACAAAAAATACCTAAAATGGGGATATAGACGTATTAAATGTAAAATGAAAGTAACTTTGAAATTTAAGCATCTTTGATGGATATATCGGATAATTTCTTTTAAAATAATAACACAAGTTAAGTGAGTAACACAATATAATGCCACCACAAAAATGACATGTTGTATTGTTCTAAGCAATACTTAACTTAATTTTAATGTTAATTGAATGTCAACTTTGAATCATAATCAATTATTTATTCCTTTATAGCTATAATATCAACTTATCAGTCAAATTATAAAAGGTACTAAGTTACATTTGTTTTGACTCGATATAAGTTATATAGGTTGTACTTACATATTCTTATAACAAAAAAATTTCACTATTACCTTTCCCTAAGTATCTCTAGAGCTACCTATAGTTGACATGTAAACTCATTACACAAGTTGAGATGGCAACACAATAAATCAACACCACAAACATAACGCATTGCATTATTCTAAGAAGTATTGTACTTAAAATTAATATACAAAACCATAGTTTATTAAAAAAAATAATATAAGGTTGCAACTTTAAAATGTAGAATTAAGGTGCACCTAAAAAATCCATCGTAAAAGGCTATTTTGAAGTTCGAAAACCCTCTAATAATTGATGATCTTCACATCACAATAGAGAAAAGAAAAAAGACTTCGAGCACCAAAAATAGTGCATCTTACAACACATTAGCTAGATCGTCCATTTTCAATATTTTCGCATGTCTACAGATGTAGTTGATTTAAACCATTTTTTGAATCTAAAGTTTTATAATTAAAGATGAAGATTGATTACATGGACATCCTTTGAATTTTTTATGCCGAAATTACATCTTGTGATAAATTTTGATGGTGCACCTTACTTTCATTGTTTAATATTGCAACGATACGTAAACCAAACCTTTATTAAAAAATCTTCTAATTTATTTTCAAAGAATTAAAATCACTTGCAGAGCACATGGATTTCTCTAGTAGTACAAAAATTTGGTATGGACGAGGTTTTGAAAGGAATAGGTTTTTTTTATTTTTTATTTTTTTATTTTTATGATTTTTGTTATCTAAATAAATGAGAAAATTATAGATACCCCCTAAATTCAATTTTATAGACAGCCTACTTCAAAACTTTTTGTATCTCACCCTAAACCTCAATACTATTTTTTCTTTGTATTTACCCACAAGACAAAAAGTCAATCGATTTAGAAGAATAAAAATGCCTTTACTTTCTTCTCCTCAATTTTGGGTCACTCACTCTCTTTCCCAATACTCTCTCTTTTAAAGTAAAAACCCATTTTTCTTTCTCATTCTCTGTCTTTTTTTTTTTCTCTCTACCCATCATCTCTTTTTCTCTTTCTAGGTATGAACTAAGATTTTTACAGTCCAGCACCCAATATGCTGGACCAGTTAGAAATTAGGTTAAGGTTGGTAATGTGATCCGATACACACATTGTGTCGAATCAAATATTTTTTGGGGCCTAGCACAAAAATTTGGATCGCAAAAATTTATGTTCAATACCGTGTGCGCCGGACCGCATTACAAGCCTGAGAAAAACTTACTCGAACTCAATGCAGTCCCTTACCTTGTGTGCTAGACCAAATTCCAAGCCACATTATGGGAACTCGAAAAGAGAGAGAGAGTTAGACAAAGGTAGTAAGCGAGTGACATGGGTTTTTAGTTTAGGAGGGAGAGTGTTGGCAAAGAGAGAATCCCGCGATCCAAAATAGTTACGTTACCCAAATAGAGGAGTGAAAGTAACGGGCATTTTTTTTTTAAATCTATTGAATATTTTTAAGGGAAATGTTTATATAGAGCCGAAGCTCAAAACAATCAAATTAGAGCCTACCTAAAAAATTTTACTAGATGAGGTTGTTTTGATGCCCAAATACAATCAAATTTATTATTTCGACATCAAGATGTATGAACATGAGAAAAAAAAAAAAAAAAATTCAGATTTTGGAAATAGTGTGTTTTGGGACACACTTTTGGGCTGTAAATTTTCAAGATTTTCAAGTTTTATATTTTTGAAGTTTCATAATGTAAGATAAAATTTTATTTTAAAGCTATCACAAATATTTCTAATATTGAAATCACATTTCTTGATACCATTTAAAAGTAGACTCTATACAAACTGCAGTTTATTTTTAGAGGTAATTAGACGAAAAATAATATTAGGGTTGGGGGCAAACAAAAAGAATTGATGTCTCAGATTATACAACGAGATCATTTAACTTTTGATGTCTCAGATTATACAACGAGATCATTTAACTTTGATACATGCGGTCAATGTGTCCCAAAGCTCGAAAACATTTATAGCTCGCATAAAAGCGGCCACCTATTTTCGAGTCCACGTTCAAAATTAATGTTAGTAAATGTCTCCTTCTATACTTTCCCCTATAATTTTCCATGAATAGATCTTCCCCCTGTCTCTGTGTGGCTCTTTCCCCTGTGTAATGGTATCTCCCTCTGCACCTCTTTTCCCTGTGTAATCGCGAGCAACGTCAAGAAGATGGCGGCATTTTAGGGAGAGATGAAGTGGCTCTGAGCTTTGCCAACAATCTCTTCGTCGAAGATACTTACTTCTGAGCACTCTCCCTGTCTCTCTCAACCCTGGATTTCTACCTGAGTGAACTTCGTTTCACCAATTTTTTTGATTGTTGAACTTCGTTTCACCCTTTGATTATCCATCTCTCTTTCTTTTTGTGATGAAATGAGGGCTATTTATTGAATTATCTTTCCATGATTCATCTCTCTTTCTTTCTTTTTGAAATGAAATGAGAGCCATTTATTATCACTCTGCTCAGATTGCTAATAATCTATGCCAATGGGTTACACCCTTGCAGCATATCGTTCGCATTATGTGTTATATCACCACCACCATCTCTCCACTTGCTATTTTTTCTCTCTCAACTGTGGTTTCTGCACTAGATTTTCCTCTACTGTTGAGAGAAGGAAATCGGATTCTTTTGAACTGAGGGAAGAGATAGAGAAGCGCATTCGGCATTGCTGTGAAAAGGAGACCGATGGTTGGTTGGAAGAGGCCGCCTCTCTCTTTAAAGGTTTGCTTCTCCATTCCACTCTCAATCCTTCCCTCTACACATGCAATTTCTTGTTGGAATCTCTCTCACGAGCTGGCCAACCAGAATTGACACTGTCTCTATATAAAACCATGGCTGAATATGGAATTTCACCTGATTTTAATGTAATGCACAAGTTAGTCGTATGTTTTTGCCAAATCCAAAGAACCCAATTTGCCCTTGGGGTTGTGGGTCTCATTCAAAAGCTGGGTTACCATCTCAATGTTATCCTGTTGACTGTGGTGATGAAAGGATTGTGCAAGGAGGGGCGAGTTGCGAGGGCGATGGAGCTCTTCCATTCTATGGAAAATAATAAATTTTCAGCTAATGTTGTCACGTATAACACTCTCATAAACGGGCTATGCAAGACCAATTGTGTGGAAGAAGCCCTGGATTTATTCAAAGAAATGGGAGAGAGAGGAACTCAGCCAAGCATTGTCACATATTCAACACTCATAGATGGTCTTAGCAGGGAAGGGAGGGCACAGGAGGCATTGGCTTTGTTTGAGGGGATGTTCCACAATGGCATAAACCCAAACATTGTTACTTATAGCACTCTCATAAACATGCTTTGCAAACTCAATAATGTGGACAATGCCCTGGCCTTATTCAAGGAAATAGGGAAGAGAGGCTGTCGCCCCAACGTAATCACGTATAACACACTTATAGATGGTCTTAGAAAGGTGGGGAGAATAAGGGAGGCAATGGCTTTGTTAGAGGAGATGTACCAAAATGGCCTGAAGCCGGATGTTTTTACATATAATATTCTCATAGATGGGCTATGCAAGGCAAATAAGGTGGAAGGAGGGTTGGAATTATGGGAGGAAATGTGGAAGAGACAGTGTTGTCCTGATATTGTGACATATAACACACTGATAGATGGTCTTTGCAAGGATGAGAGATTAGAGGAGGCAATGGCTTTGTTGAAGGAGGTGTACCACTATGGCCTAAACCCAAACGCTGTCACATATGGTGTTCTCGTGGATGGCCTTTGCAAAAAGGGTTTGCTTGATGACGCATTGGAATTATTTTGTCAAATGTTAGAAAAGAGAATACCCCCTGTAGTAAGTTATAATTCTCTAATTGATGGACTTTGCAAGAAAAGATTGTGGCGGGAAGCTACGGAAATTTTTAATAACATGCTACAAGTCGGGCTTCATCCTAATATTATCACGTATACTGTGTTAGTTGATGGGTTATGCAAAGATGGAAAATCCAAACAAGCTATGGATTTGGTGGATACCATGATAAAAAATGGTGAAGAGCCTAGCGTTGAAACATATAGTGCTCTATTTAATGGGTTTTCTAAAGAAGGCCGAATGGTTGATGCGATTGAGTATCTAGGCCAGATGAGTGAAAGTGGAATAGCTCCTAATGTAATTACCTACATTATTGGCAGGCTTTTGCGGAATTAATAAGGTGGACGATGCTCTAAAACTTTTCCAATTTATGCTTGAGGGAAGCTCCATTCCTGAACCATTTGCCCATATGAGTTCCACAAATAAAAGCTCTAGCAATGGCTGTGCAGAGCCAAACAAAGTGACATATAATATTCTTATCAATAGACTCTGTAAAACAGGCCGTGTAGATGATGCAAAAGAACTATTGAACAAAATGGCAGAGAAAGGAATTGTCCCCGGTTTGGTGACTTATAATACGATGCTTGATGGGTTTTGCAAGGTACATAAAATGGACGAAGCTATGGAGCTCCATCACGAAATGATTGACAAAGGACTCAAACCAGATTCACAAACATATGCCATCTTGATAGATGGATTCTGCAAAAAAGGCAAGATTGAGACCGCAAATAATTTGTTGCATGATATGCAGATTCATGGGCATATTCCCAATCAAGTTGTTTATACTGCATTGATAGATGCAGCGTGTAGATGTGATTTTGAGCAAGCTATGCATTTGTTTCATGAGATGATGGAAGGTGGCTGCAAACCTGATGTCATATCCTTCAATGTCCTCATTAATGCGTCCAGTACAGTGGGGAATCTCCAAGCATCAAAACAATTACTCAAGGACATGACTGAAAGAGGTTTGATACCTGATCTTGGAACATATGCTGTGGTAATATGCATGCTATCTCAAGCAGGACAAATGAATGAGGCCAAAGGATTGTTGGAAATCACGATTGCAATGGTTATTCTCCAAATGCTATCATATATGCTTCAATGCTGAAGGATTTTGGTGAAGAGGGCAATGTGGAGGAAGTTGTGAGGCTTCTCCATCAAATGGCATCTGAGGATATTATTCTTGATGATGAACTCCTATCCACAATCTTGTATAGCCTTACGCATGATATTAGGTTTTCAACGTGTATAGAATCACTCCCAAAATTTCCTCAAGCAGAAAGACGTGCTAGCATCTCATGCAATGAGTTGTTGTTGAGAATTCAGAAGTCGCATCTGACGCCTTAAAAAATGTTCAAAGATGGGTTGTAGTCATATGTATTAACTGTCGAACCAAATCTATATTGACCAGACCAGCTGCTTTGATGACTAGCCATAGGTCTACCTATGGAAAAGATAACTGTGCTAACATCTTTCTTATGCCCAACCTTATCTATTGGCGTGACAAAGATAATTGTGCCTTGTTTATTCTCATTAATACAGCCTAAAAGCAAAGTCCATATTTACCGGGCCGTCTGCCTTGATGACCAACCATAGGTCTACTTCTGGATACCGTGTCTTTCCTTATCTGTTGGAGTGACAAAGATGACTCTGCATTTTTCTTGTGCCTATGCAAAGTGTCAGGCTAGAGAAAGCAATGCTGTTTAGATCACAAAAATGTAGTATTTGTTTCATGACCTTTGACTTACGAAGTGGGTGTTGTTCTTCTGAACACCATTATGTTCTGCTTAAACAAAATTTATCGAGGTTGATCATTGATATATTTAGGCGCATGTATGCTCTGAAACCTCTAGCTTCTGGGTATGAAATCAATAGTATATGAATGAATATTTCATGAATACTGGCTTTTTTAATAAATGTATATTGTATTGATATAAGTTCATATTTGTGTAGGTCTTTGTAATTGAAGGGATTTATTTCTTTTTCTCTACATGGGTACTGTTGTCGTTCTGATCTTGTACATACATATGTAGCAAGCTATAAAATATAAAATGAAGCCTGATACCGTCCATATCAGAATTACATATAGTGAGTCAGGTGAGAGGAGTCTACTGGGAATAATTACTGGCTACTTCAAGTTCAATTTTATTTCTATGAAGACAAGTAATAAAGATCCAAGTTCAAGCTGAAATATATTTGTTCCTTGCAAATAGCAGAACAGCAAACATGGGCAAGCCCAATGCTTGTGTGTACATAACACCAAATCTGGACGGTAATAGAGCTTGGTTGGGCAATAGAAAAAGGTTAATTTTGGTAATTTATCTACAGAAGATCACCAAAGATCACAGAAAAATTGTGGTGATTCATTCGGTGACTGTGTCCTGATCTAGGATTTCCATGATTGCTTTAAGTTGTAAAAAATGCAGATTAGGTTTGAAGTATTATGATATCTTATTTTCTTGGAATTCTGTGAATTTTTTTTTTGCGTTTCTATTCAGTCTTCAAGGGGCCCGATTTGTCTATTTTATTTCTAATTGGAAAGTGAATCATATGTCCGTAATTGGTTTAATTGTTTATGCTTCTTGGGAAATTAAGTTATTTTAGACTCTGAATGCAAGCTATTTAGTGCATTAGTACTCTCTCTAACATGTGGATGATAGTGTACTTCCTGTAGCTCTGATATGCACACATATAGTTCTTTCAACCATCGATTAATGACAATGGTTCTCTTAACTCTTAGACTAGTTCTCCTTAGACATTGTTAACGGTTTTATACATTGTATATAGTGCACGTACATTGTAGATAGTTTAGATACACTGTTAACAATATTACATAGCGTATAACCCTGTGCATACATTGATGAAAGTGTTATGCACTGTTATCTGTGTACATAACCTGTTATGGAGTGTGCTGAAAAATGATCCGGGTACTCGGACCTTGGCTGAGGTGAGTTACTCGGGTTAGTCTGAGTAACTCGACGGAATCCAGCCTGTGTCCAACCTGAGTTAAAAAACTAAAAATAAAGACAGAAAAATTAATATATATTGTATACCTTCCCCATTTTTAACAACAAACATTCATTGTCATGTTGTTAGGTCTCATGCTCTTGGGATGCCTCTTTTCCCCTAGATCTTCGGTTCAATCCCCAGGATGGCTCATTTTTTGAACTCCACTTCTTAAAAAAACACTAAGTCTCCTCAGTGTAAGGTAATAAAAGCAGTGCTTTTGGGGGATTCAAAACCTCACCATGATGGTAAGTAGGCTGATGTGCTTACCTAGAAGGCCACTTGAACGTTATGCCGTGACTTGCCAGAGTCCACTCGGACTTGACCGAGTTACTCGGCCTCGCTCACAGGGCAAGACGAGTTTTTCTTTACACCCATGTATGTATGTATGTATGTATGATGTATGTATGTATGTATGTATGTATGTGTGTGTGTGTGTGTATATATATATATATATATATATATATATATATATATATATATATATATATATATATATATATATATATATATATATATATATATTTCAAATAAAAAACTTGCAAATGGCCTTTTAAGTAGCGTGCCCACTTCTTTACCATGGTGGTGAGGGTTCGAAATCTTCCACATTCAATGCCTTTATTATTTTAAACCTAGGAGATCTCACTTTTTTAAGCATGTGGAGTTCAAAATAATAAGCTGTGTAGGGATCGAACCCAAGACGTGGTGCAATGTGGCATCCCATGAGGTCGGAGGCCCAAACAACATGCCCTTTGATGTTTGATGTTAAAACATGCGTGGTTATATAATATAAACTAAATTTTTTGCCTTTATTTATATTTTTTAAACTTGTGCTTGACTCGGGCGAGTTCTTTGGGCCTAGTTACTTGGACTCGCCCGAGTAACTCGTCTCGGCCAAGGTCCGAGTACCTTGGCCGAGTCGATTTTCAGTACACTGAATTAGACATATTAATGTATACAAACATGGGTGTACAGTACACTGGGTCAAACTTGCCTCGCCCATAGGGTGAGGCTGAGTAATTCGGGGAAGTCTGAGTGGACTTGACTGAGTCCCGGTACACTGATGTTATGTATATAACAGTGTGTATAAACTCTATATGATGTATATACACTATTAACAGTGTAATATAGTGTATAACTGCGTAGACTACAGTGATGAAAGTGTTATACACTGTTATCTATGCATATACACTATTAACAGTGTGTACCCACTGTATATTGTGTGTATACAGTTATTATATAGTGTATAACAAGATATATACACTTTTATATGCACTGATAATATAGTTAGAATAAATCTCAGGCGATGCATAACTCGGCTGAGTCCCGGTACACTGTTCTTATGTAAATAACAGTGTGTATAAACTCTATACGATGTATATACACTGTTAACAATGTTATATAGCGTATAATACACTGTTTAAAGTGTTATACCCTGTTATCTCTGGACATGCACTATTAACAGTGCATATACACTGTTAACAGTGTATACCCACTCTATATAGTGTACAACTGCACATACACTTAATATACATTGATAGAAGTATATATACACTGATAATAATTGAATATTTGTGCTAAGATATTAAGATAGTTAGAATAAAACATCATTCGGACTTCACATATGCTGGTCACTACAGTGATTTGGTTTTTGTGAGAATGAAAGATGAAGTGGGTAGTGTATTGTTTGCCCAAACATAAACAACTTTTCATTAATTTAGAGAAGCTGCCTTTGGGTAAGTATATGCAGTGTTGGAAGCATTGAATCTGAACTATTGTAGACATGTAAATATAATCCATTCGATATTTCCATGAATCATAGCCAAGAAGGTGAAAGGGTTGGATGGGAAAGGGCAGAATGAGAAGCGATCTTGCTCGCTGCAAAGAGACACCCCATTAAGAGGTATTCGACTTTTACAGAACAGGTTATTTGTTTGAAATGTGGATGTTTGCATATATTGTAAACATCCCCTTCCCAGGGTCCTGAACTAAGTTTCACAAGCTTGTTGCCGGATTGTCAGCCTCTCCAAGCAAGTTGTATGTATTTCACTTTTATTGGCACGACTGTAGCTTTAATTTTTTTGCTGGGAGTAACTATAGATGTTTATGTTTTCAGACTTGTGAAGTTAATTTAGAAGAAGGTGATGTGATCATTGCTGCAATAGATGGTCTTCTTGATAACTTGTATGCTCAGGATATAGCAAGCATTGTATCTGACTGCTTACAAGGCAGTTTAGCAAGCATTCTCTTTCCTCCTTTGGAAAGCTCTAGTTCTTAGTTGTAAAATTCTTTTGCAGTTGTTCAATTCTTTCTCCCCATCACTAAGTGGGTATTTTATGTTCTTCTTTTGAAATCCTAAGACTAATGAGTTTTGCTTCAAAGGATAAAACCATAAGAGTTCGCTGCAAAAATAGTGATTCTTATTCATTCTTGTTCAAAACCAATTCAAAGACTCGTCCTACTTTGAAATGAACAAAGTTGAAAGAGTAAGAGCTCTCTCTCTCTCCCTCTCTCTCTCTCTCTCTCTCTCATATGAAGCAGGCTTTGTGTATATGCTTTGACAAATGCCTAGAAATTCATATGACTCAACTTTTCTGTTAATTTGAAGGCTTTAATGCTTTTTTCCTTATGTTTCCCTCTTGTGTAACTCACTGTTGAAAGTCGATAGTTTCCATCTTCCTTAATGTGTGAGTTGTGTTCATCACCATGTGATGATCTAGCATCTCTCTCTCTCTCTCCCTCCCTCTCTCTCTCTCTCTCTCTAAATACAGAGATGGCTCCTGAGTCTGAATTGCATACACCAAAGCTGAAAATTGCAGGTAATTCACATTTGTTGAGATATCCAATTTACATATATTCTTCTCTCACCGCCATTTCTTTCCAACCCAAAAGCAAATCCCACCATAATAAAGCGTCACTCTCTCTGGGCAATGGTTTATTTTCTTCTTGTTAACGCTTACTCGAATTTCTGAATAGCCATTGCTTGTTCCAAATGTCTGGTAATACAGAAGGAATATTCAGTGATAATCATTCAGCAAAACCTCATTACTAGACATATTCGAGATCACTCAAGATTGTGGTTGTTCATGCTATTACCTTGAAAATCTAGATAGAGGTGAAGTGTAGACGAATCCACCATAATTTGCCATCGATATTACGCATGTATATGCTTTGACAAATGCCTAGAAATTCATATGACTCAACTTTTCTGTTAATTTGAAGGCTTTAATGCTTTTTTCCTTATGTTTCCCTCTTGTGTAACTCACTGTTGAAAATCGATAGTTTCCATCTTCCTTTATGTGTGAGTTGTGTTCATCACCATGTGATGATCTAGCATCTCTCTCTCTCTCTCTCCCTCCCTCTCTCTCTCTCTCTTTCTAAATACAGAGATGGCTCCTGAGTCTGAATTGCATACACCAAAGCTGAAAATTGCAGGTAATTCACATTTGTTGAGATATCCAATTTACATATATTCTTCTCTCACCGCCATTTCTTTCCAACCCAAAAGCAAATCCCACCATAATAAAGCGTCTCTCTCTCTGGGCAATGGTTTATTTTCTTCTTGTTAACGCTTACTCGAATTTCTGAATAGCCATTGCTTGTTCCAAATGTCTGGTAATACAGAAGGAATATTCAGTGATAATCATTCAGCAAAACCTCATTACTAGACATATTCGAGATCACTCAAGATTGTGGTTGTTCATGCTATTACCTTGAAAATCTAGATAGAGGTGAAGTGTAGACGAATCCACCATAATTTGCCATCGATATTACGCATGTATATGCTTTGACAAATGCCTAGAAATTCATATGACTCAACTTTTCTGTTAATTTGAAGGCTTTAATGCTTTTTTCCTTATGTTTCCCTCTTGTGTAACTCACTGTTGAAAATCGATAGTTTCCATCTTCCTTTATGTGTGAGTTGTGTTCATCACCATGTGATGATCTAGCATCTCTCTCTCTCTCTCTCCCTCCCTCTCTCTCTCTCTCTTTCTAAATACAGAGATGGCTCCTGAGTCTGAATTGCATACACCAAAGCTGAAAATTGCAGGTAATTCACATTTGTTGAGATATCCAATTTACATATATTCTTCTCTCACCGCCATTTCTTTCCAACCCAAAAGCAAATCCCACCATAATAAAGCGTCTCTCTCTCTGGGCAATGGTTTATTTTCTTCTTGTTAACGCTTACTCGAATTTCTGAATAGCCATTGCTTGTTCCAAATGTCTGGTAATACAGAAGGAATATTCAGTGATAATCATTCAGCAAAACCTCATTACTAGACATATTCGAGATCACTCAAGATTGTGGTTGTTCATGCTATTACCTTGAAAATCTAGATAGAGGTGAAGTGTAGACGAATCCACCATAATTTGCCATCGATATTACGCATGTATATGCTTTGACAAATGCCTAGAAATTCATATGACTCAACTTTTCTGTTAATTTGAAGGCTTTAATGCTTTTTTCCTTATGTTTCCCTCTTGTGTAACTCACTGTTGAAAATCGATAGTTTCCATCTTCCTTTATGTGTGAGTTGTGTTCATCACCATGTGATGATCTAGCATCTCTCTCTCTCTCTCTCCCTCCCTCTCTCTCTCTCTCTTTCTAAATACAGAGATGGCTCCTGAGTCTGAATTGCATACACCAAAGCTGAAAATTGCAGGTAATTCACATTTGTTGAGATATCCAATTTACATATATTCTTCTCTCACCGCCATTTCTTTCCAACCCAAAAGCAAATCCCACCATAATAAAGCGTCTCTCTCTCTGGGAAATGGTTTATTTTCTTCTTGTTAACGCTTACTCGAATTTCTGAATAGCCATTGCTTGTTCCAAATGTCTGGTAATACAGAAGGAATATTCAGTGATAATCATTCAGCAAAACCTCATTACTAGACATATTCGAGATCACTCAAGATTGTGGTTGTTCATGCTATTACCTTGAAAATCTAGATAGAGGTGAAGTGTAGACGAATCCACCATAATTTGCCATCGATATTACGCATGTATATGCTTTGACAAATGCCTAGAAATTCATATGACTCAACTTTTCTGTTAATTTGAAGGCTTTAATGCTTTTTTCCTTATGTTTCCCTCTTGTGTAACTCACTGTTGAAAATCGATAGTTTCCATCTTCCTTTATGTGTGAGTTGTGTTCATCACCATGTGATGATCTAGCATCTCTCTCTCTCTCTCTCCCTCCCTCTCTCTCTCTCTCTTTCTAAATACAGAGATGGCTCCTGAGTCTGAATTGCATACACCAAAGCTGAAAATTGCAGGTAATTCACATTTGTTGAGATATCCAATTTACATATATTCTTCTCTCACCGCCATTTCTTTCCAACCCAAAAGCAAATCCCACCATAATAAAGCGTCTCTCTCTCTGGGCAATGGTTTATTTTCTTCTTGTTAACGCTTACTCGAATTTCTGAATAGCCATTGCTTGTTCCAAATGTCTGGTAATACAGAAGGAATATTCAGTGATAATCATTCAGCAAAACCTCATTACTAGACATATTCGAGATCACTCAAGATTGTGGTTGTTCATGCTATTACCTTGAAAATCTAGATAGAGGTGAAGTGTAGACGAATCCACCATAATTTGCCATCGATATTACGCATGTATATGCTTTGACAAATGCCTAGAAATTCATATGACTCAACTTTTCTGTTAATTTGAAGGCTTTAATGCTTTTTTCCTTATGTTTCCCTCTTGTGTAACTCACTGTTGAAAATCGATAGTTTCCATCTTCCTTTATGTGTGAGTTGTGTTCATCACCATGTGATGATCTAGCATCTCTCTCTCTCTCTCTCCCTCCCTCTCTCTCTCTCTCTTTCTAAATACAGAGATGGCTCCTGAGTCTGAATTGCATACACGAAAGCTGAAAATTGCAGGTAATTCACATTTGTTGAGATATCCAATTTACATATATTCTTCTCTCACCGCCATTTCTTTCCAACCCAAAAGCAAATCCCACCATAATAAAGCGTCTCTCTCTCTGGGCAATGGTTTATTTTCTTCTTGTTAACGCTTACTCGAATTTCTGAATAGCCATTGCTTGTTCCAAATGTCTGGTAATACAGAAGGAATATTCAGTGATAATCATTCAGCAAAACCTCATTACTAGACATATTCGAGATCACTCAAGATTGTGGTTGTTCATGCTATTACCTTGAAAATCTAGATAGAGGTGAAGTGTAGACGAATCCACCATAATTTGCCATCGATATTACGCATGTATATGCTTTGACAAATGCCTAGAAATTCATATGACTCAACTTTTCTGTTAATTTGAAGGCTTTAATGCTTTTTTCCTTATGTTTCCCTCTTGTGTAACTCACTGTTGAAAATCGATAGTTTCCATCTTCCTTTATGTGTGAGTTGTGTTCATCACCATGTGATGATCTAGCATCTCTCTCTCTCTCTCTCCCTCCCTCTCTCTCTCTCTCTTTCTAAATACAGAGATGGCTCCTGAGTCTGAATTGCATACACCAAAGCTGAAAATTGCAGGTAATTCACATTTGTTGAGATATCCAATTTACATATATTCTTCTCTCACCGCCATTTCTTTCCAACCCAAAAGCAAATCCCACCATAATAAAGCGTCTCTCTCTCTGGGCAATGGTTTATTTTCTTCTTGTTAACGCTTACTCGAATTTCTGAATAGCCATTGCTTGTTCCAAATGTCTGGTAATACAGAAGGAATATTCAGTGATAATCATTCAGCAAAACCTCATTACTAGACATATTCGAGATCACTCAAGATTGTGGTTGTTCATGCTATTACCTTGAAAATCTAGATAGAGGTGAAGTGTAGACGAATCCACCATAATTTGCCATCGATATTACGCATGTATGAGGAACACTGCAAATTAAAAATCATGACTACTAGCAAGCACCTCCATGGAAACAAGAATCACAAGGCAATCCCTTATAGATGGCAATAGCCATTACAAGACAAATCACAGAGATCCGCAAATGTGAGCATCGGCATGTAGGTTCCAGATCCAAGTGGTAGTATTGGGGCCTGAAGGCTTGACAACTGTAGCCGATTGTTGTCGCTAACAGAAAATCGAACCTGGATCTTTGATGCACGCACACCACTCAAACCACCTGAAAATCCTACTCATGCTTGCCCGATACATTCATTTCAATTTTTTTCTAAATGGCCCATATAAATGTGAAGAAAATGAGCTTCAAGAAACCTGAAATTATGACAAAGTTTGCGCCATTATGACGCTCTGCATGAAAAAGTAAGTTTAAAACTATGAGATTTTTTTTGAGGATGATCTTGAGAGATATGAATGGTTCACTAAATTTTGCTCAACAAATTCTTAAGAGAATAAAAAACACATAAAAGGATACTAAAATGAAGCGTAACATGTTCGTGTGTTCATTGGAGTTCTTGCTATGGAATATGTAATAACAAGGAGAAGGTGGTTTGAGAGGAAAGTGATACCAGAGCTCTTTCCAAGAGTGCATGAATGAGATGATGATTCAGATAAGATGAGCATGCGTCTTGGGCATAAGGATTTGAACAAGGGAAGTTTCGCTAGATTTCTACAGTGATCTAGCCTTTTTTCTGCTGAAAATGAAAAGGAAAACCTCCTAAAACTTAACATTACTTGTCAAAAAGGAAAACCTCCTAAAATTTGGCTGGTGAGGTTTTGTATAAGGTTCCCACTTTATACTATACAAATAAGGCACATATCTAAATTTTGCCGGAAGACGTAGTTTCGGTGTCGGAAACCTTCTCATGATTTGAAAATCTATGTTCAATACTAATTATGAAACTCTAAATTCAAAAAACAATAAAGATTGAGTAGATCTATAAACATTGAAAAATCTTGAAAATAGACGGTCCAGATAACTTGTTACAAGATGCACTATTTTGAAGACTTGAAATTATTGTTTTCTTAATATCTATACATATTGAGGTTGAGATGATGATCAATTAGAGGGTTTTGCAGCTTCAAAACACCCTTTTCTATCAGATTTTTGAGGTGCACCTCACTTCTATAGTATAAAGTTACAACCTTATATATACTCATAAATGTTGGCTTTCCTGGAAATATTAATATGTCATGAAGGATGATAAAGAAACTTTGGATTCCTTGTAGTTACTCCCATGGGGATTTGGGGAGAAATCTAAGCCATGTCAACAGCGAATAGTATTTAGTGTGTTTAGTGAAGCCATGGGCATTTATAGAAGTTTCAGAACACTTGTACACAAGGCATTTGACCTTTCATTCTCATCAATGAAAATCAGTTTTTCATGGCATTAGAAGGACTAGGAGTTTCAGACCTGTTAGAAACATACTTAGGTGATGTTTAAGACATTCGGAGGTCATTTTTTCGCAAAGATATGGAAAAAAAAAATGAATTTATATTTTAATGCGACAATATATAACACCATTCACATTTTACACCATTGTGGATTAAGTTCCACAACTCTGTGTTCTATGATGCAAGCATGGAAGTGAGTCTCAAGTGAAGGAAGACTACAAACCAGCCATCCATGTCCTTGATCCATTTAGCATTAAATCATATAGAAATAATAAGCCGAATGCATTGGTTACATATTTAACTAATGCGAGTGATTGTAGGCATTGAATAGCATAAATTGTCTACCACTGACACAGGATGAGATATTTGGAGTCTTATTAACTGATTTAATAAGAAGCCAATTCATTGTTCACTTGAGAATACCTTACGAGTCCTATGCTGCAAGCCTGGATTAAGTTCCACCACTATGATTTGTGCCTGCCATGTCAATAGTTCAAGGCATTCCTGTTCCCAAAGGTTTGTATATGGTTTGCCTACTTTGATACCATGATAGACCAGATAAAATTGTATTCTCATTACTGGAATGAGAGGTTGAACCCCATGTATATAAGTACCAGAATGCAAGGACTAAATTAGCCCTTGGGGTAGAAGACAATATGATATAGCGATACAGATCAATAATACAAACTTGTCCTTGAGGCACACTCCATAAAAAGCACCTTAACAATATTGCAGAGTCCCACCATCAACGAGTAGCCGGCGACGCTATTATCACATGTCTTTTTTGAACCAACTTGCTAAGAAATACAACATCGGACATTGGAGTTCTTACAAAGTGCAAGGAACTATGAATTTATATTACCTTTCATGGTTCCTTACATGAACTATGAATTTATATTACCTTTCATGGCTCTTTACATGAATTGTTATAATGACATTCTACAGGTCCATGGCTCTTTAGATCCTCATTCTTTGAAGCCATCAATCATCATCATCATCCGAGTCTTATCCCAACTATTTGGGGTCGGCTACACGAATCATGTTCTGCCATTCCGCTCTCACAAGTCCCAACTATTTGGCTTATTTAGATCCTCCATCTTTGAAGCCATCAGCCAATATTATATAAGTTATAGAATAGGGCCAGAAAACCATTATCTTGCAGAGTACATTTTTGTGGCTACCAGCCAATGTCCCCCTAGTAAGCTTGCTTGATTAATAAATAACTGCAACTATTTTCCTCTTCAATACAGCTCCTCCAAGAAATCAGCTATTTTCTAATCTCCAAGGGATAAATTCCTCTTCGCATATTCATAGACATGTTTATTTAATGAGCTTCTTAGTGAAATAGACCCCAGATATTATGTCTTTCATGCTGGTCAGGACTCATCCACAAATACCATCTATGAGTGCATTATATGCGGAGGCTCCTTCCATATTGTTGACTAGAAATTCTTGTCTGTATGTACTGTACTTAAAAATATCAGGGTTCAAGGAATCATGATACATCTCTAACAAATCCATTGCCTCCTCTGTTCTCCCTGCCTTCTTAAGACCATTGACCAGTTTGGCGCACGTTAGAACATTTAGGTGGCACCCTCTCTTTCCCATTTCTTTGCATAATGTCAATGCTGCTTCCATATTGTCTGCCTTGCAAAGCCTGTTAATCAAAGTTTTATAGGTAACAATATCAGGGCTCAAGCCATTATGGTACATCTCCTCTAACAAAGCCATTATGTCATTGGTTCTCCCATACTTGCTCAGACAATCTATGAGTGTGTTATATGTGACATTGTCTGGGTGACACCCTCTCTTTTCCATGTCCCTACATAATTCCAATGCTAATTCAACATTATTCCCTTTGCAAAGGCCATTTATAAGGGTGTTATATGTAATAACATTGGCATTGAAGCCATTGGAATACATCTCATTTAATAAAGTCATTGCTTCCGCTAGTCTCCCCCCTTTGCTAAGACCGTCAAATAGGGTATTATACGTAACAATGTCCAGGTGACATCCTCTCTTTGCCATTTCCTTACATAACATTAATGCCTCTTTCAAATTATTGGTTTTAAAAAGCCTGTTTATAAGAGTGGTATATGTTACAACATCTGGATTTAGATCATTGTTGTACATCTCGTCTACTAAAGCCATGGCTTCCTTAATTTTACCACGCTTGCTCAAACTATTTATGAGCATGGTATATGTGACAGTATCTAGGCGGCACCCTGTCTTCCCTACTTGTCCACAAAATCTCATGGCTTTGTGATATATCTCCTCTAACAAAATTGATGCTTCCTGCTTTCTTCCTATCCTGATAAGACCATATAGAAGTACCGAGTATGTACCAACATCTAGGAAAATCCCTTTCTTCCTAATTACTCTGTGCAAGTCTAAGGCTTCTTCTATTTTATTGGCTCTGCAGAACCCATTTACAATAGAGTTGTATGTGATCTTATCTGGGTTTAGGCCTTTTTGGTGCATCTCCTCTAAAAATTCCATTGCTTCTGCTATTCTTCCATCCTTGCTGAGACCATCTATCAGTGTGGTATAAGTGACATGGTCAGGATGGCACCCTCTCTCTCTGATTTCTTTGCACAAAGCCAATGCTTGTTCCACCTTATCGGCTTTGAAGAGCATATTCATAAGACTGGTATATGTAACAACATCAGAGTTCACACCATTGTGATGCATCTCATCTAACAAATTGATAGCGATCTCTATTCTCCCTTCCTTACTAAGAGCATCCATGATCGTATTATACGTGACAATATCAGGGTGGCACCCCATCTTTCCCATTTTTTTCAGCAATTCCAAGGCTTCTTCCACATTATTCACTTTGCAGAGCATGTGTATGAGAGTGGTATATGTTACAACATCTGGGTTCAAACCATAATGGCACATCTCCTCTAACAAAGCCATAGCTTCCTCTATTCTCCCATCCTTGCAGAGGCCATCTATGAGGGTGTTATAGGTGAAGATAGTTGGATGACACCCTCTTCTCCCCATTTCTTTGTGCAATGCCAAGGCATCTTCTAAAGATTTGGTTTTGCACAACCCATTTATAAGAGTGTTATAAGAAATGGCATTAACTGAAAGTCTCTCGTTTTCCATCACATACAAGAGCTCCATAGCCCTAGCCACTTGCCCCTCCTTGCAAAGGCCCCTCATAACAATAGTCAATAGTGTAACAGAGAGAGGGTAACCCATTTTGAGAATGAGACCAACAACACCAAGTGCAAAGTTGGTTCTTTGGACATGGCAAAAACACTTGACTAAAGTGTGAAGAACACTAATATCAGGTGATATTCCAGCTTGAGCAATGGTTATATACAGGGACAGAGCTAATGCCTGCTGCCCCACTCTAGAGAGTGATTCCAACATGAAATCACAGGTAGAGAGAGAGGGTTTGTGAGTGGGGTGGAGCAGAATACCTGTGAAGAGAGAGAGTGCCTCTTTCAAGCCACCATCTCTCTTATTTTGGCAGCAATTTACAATAATTCTCTCTAACTCTCTGACTTCTGTGAAATCAGAACTCTTTCTCCCAACAACAGAGCAAAAGTTACAGGAAAGCTTGTGAAGAGAGAGAAAATAGCAAGGTGGGTAGTGATATAACAAAGAATGAAATGGTGGGAGAGGGCAAGAACTAGAGAGTCCACAGAGTGATAGAGAAATAAGAGTTCTCATCTCAAAAAATTTCATATGCAGCAAAGAGCAGCGAGAAAAGTAGACGGGCATACCTATTTCATGCGTGCGCGGCGTCCATTAATCTGTGTGTAATGTGGTTTAACACAGCGGAATGGATGGGAAGTAGTAGCAGTGGAACAAAGCATGCGTAGAGGGAGAAAAGAGAGGTTTTGTAGAGAGAGAAATAGGAAGGTGGGTGGAGAGAAAGTTCAGGGCCTAATCTTGTTGATTAAAAAGGGGAGCAGTAGACCGTAGAGCTAGAGAGACAAATTTGGAGTTTGGAAGAGAATAGTGAGAGAAGACCCTGGTCTTCTTCTTGCGTGGGAAAAAGGAGGAAAGATGTAAGGAGGAGCCTGAATCGGTTTGGCATCTGAAGAAATTCACGCTCATGTCAATTTAGGGACGGCAGTCGACCTGAGCAGGGTCCGGTTCCAGGTGTTTGGACCCAGCAGGTCGACCCAAAGTGGGTCTAGTTCCGCCACATGGTTTGGATCTGTTTCTATGTGTTGGACTCGGTCAAATGATTTGGACCTGATCCCACCCGACTTGACCTGGTATGTATAAGTACAAAATGTATGAAATATATCTAAAATATATATTACAAAAAAATATAAAATATTTTTTTTTTTTTTTAAGACCCAGACCTAAGTTAGGTTTGGCTAGAAGTGTCTTGAGCTTGACTTAGGTGCAGGTCCCCCTTAGACTTAGTCGGGTTGGGTGTGAGTTAGGGTTGACCTGGACCAGACGCAACACAACCCCGTGCCACAGGTACTTATGTTCCCTTGAATATTCAATATCATAGTTTTTTAATATTTTATTTCTCTATTTTTTTTTTTTTTTGGGAGTGGTATGCACAAGGTCCCAATTGTAAACAATCCAATTAAAGCGTACTTCTAAATTTTGTTATAATGTAATTTTGGTATAAATTTTTTTTGAAGAAGGCTTGAAAATTTATATTTATTTAATGAATTAGGAAAATTACAAAAAAAAAATTCTCAAAACTAGCCTTTTATACAAGTTACCCCCTTTGTTTTCTCACTTTTTACCCAAAGGATATTTTCTTAGCAAAACCCCCAACCTAAAAAGTAAAATACAAAAAAGTCTAAAGTACCCTCCTATACTTTTACCCACACCTCTCTTTTGTCTTTCCCATGAAGAGGCGGTTTGATGTATTTTATGGCAGTTCGGCAGTGTAATATCGGTTCAATAAATAATATTGACTGTCCGATCGTGGCAGTCTGGCACTAAAAAAGAATGGTCCGGTAATAGGCCCATGTGGTTCGACACTACCAAAGAGCGGCTCGACAATACGCTAATGCGGTCCAACAACAGGCCCATGCAGTCTGGCAACTAGCCCAAGTGCGGTTTGGCAATGTCAAAGAGCGGTCCAGCACTTTTTTTAGTTTAACAAGGTCCGGCAATATCAAAGAGCAGTTTGGCAGCCCATGTAAGCCCATGTGAATGTCCGGCCAAAATTAAATTTTTATGTACGAAAATAGTATTTTCATAAAAATATATATATATATATATATATTTTTACTTGGGGGGTATTTGCTAGAAAATTGTATTTTGGGGGAAAAAATGGGAAAAAAAGTTTAGTTGGAGTGAACTTGTATACAAAGTTTAGTATGAAGAGTTATTTGTAATTTTCCGAACAAAATTTTAAACTCTAAAATGGGTGCAGTTCGTATAGAGCCGAGGCTCTAAACAATCAAAGTAAAGCCCACCTTCAAATAGTATTGAGAAGTGTGGTTTCAATATTGAAATTTTTTACGATAGCTTTAAAATATAATTACATATTTAATTATAAAATTTATAGATTAAAAAATAGTGTCGATCGAGCAGATCCATGAAAACTTGAAATTTTTTGAAATTGATGGTAAAAAATTGTGTTATAAGATGCATTATTTCCAATACATAAAATCTAGTTTTTTCTCATATCCATGCATCTTGATGTCAAGATGATCGATTTGATTATATTTGAGCATCACAACAACCTCTTCTAATGATATTTTTGAGGTGGGCTCTAATTTTATTGTTTAGAGCTTCGGCTCTATGTAAACCTTTTCCCTCTAAAAATGGTTCGAATCAGTTAGATCTATAAACACATGAAAATCTTGAAAATAAACGGTCCAAATAATGTATTGCAAGACAAACTATTTCTTGGACTTTAAATCCTTTTTTCCTTCCATATTCATACATCTCGATGTTGAGATGATCAATTAGAGGGTTTTCCAATATCCAAACAACCTTTTATTGTGGATTTTTGAGGTGCACTTTTAATTCTACATTTTAAGGTTACAACCTTAAATGATTTTTTTCCATTTTTTTTCTTTCCCATTCAAAATGCCCTAAATTTTGACATTGAAAGTTGAAGTTGAAACTAATTGCCTAACTTTGGATTCTAAAGATATGAAGTGCTCTCGGAATTCCAAATACTCCTGCGAGCACTTTGTGCTTTTAAAGTCCAAAATCTAGTCACTTTGACTTTTAAGGTTCGAAACTCTGAAGATCTGAAGTGATTAGACTTTAGACCTTTAAGGTTTGAAATTTTAAAAGTCTGGAGTGACTAGACTTTGGACCTTAAAGGTCCAAAAGTTAACTCCAAAGAGCACTTCAAACCTCCAAGATTTTAAGTAACGAGACTTGGGGCCTTCAATCTTGAAAGATTAATGTCATAGGGAAAAAATTTCTTCTGGACTTTGATCAGAAGTCATTTTCACTTGAAAACCTGAATGGGGACATTTAGCTAGAGAAATAAGTAAAAAGGGTATCAAAATCAAAAACAAAAACTAGAAGGTCTCAACTTAAGTATGCCTCAAATATTGTCTTTCGAGCTCGTCTAGCTGATGATAACACGCATGTTGACACATCTACTGAGTTGAATGTCAAACTTTGTTCTATAGATGGTGAGCTCCTTCATGATCCTACATTTTACAAACAACTTATTGGCAACTTGATTTACCTGACTATCCCTCGGCCGGACATTGCTTATGTTGTTCATCTTGTCTGTAAATTGTTGAGTGCCCCTCGTTCTCTACACTTGCCAGCCCTTTTCGTATTATTCGTTATATTTGAGACATGCATGATTGTGCTCTGTTGTTTTCTTCATCTTCCACTCTTGAGTTTCGTACTTACTTTGATTCTGATTTTGCAAGGGACACTACCGATCAGAAGTCTACTACAAGTTTTCTTATTTTTCTTGGTGACTCACTTATTTATTGGAAAAGCAAGAAGCAAAAATATGTTGCTCAGTCCACAACTGAAGCTAAGTATTAAGCCATGGTTCAAACAACGGTAGAGATTGTTTAGCTTCGTTGGTTATTAGATGACTTGGGTGTGGAATTTCTGCTTCTACTCCCATATATTGTGATACAAAAGTGCGATTTATATTGCTAGAAATCCAAAATTTTATGAGCGCACCAAGGACATTGAAGTAGATTGTCATTTTGTTCGACATGAACATTTAGCTGTGAGAATTTATTTACCATATATTTCATCTTCTACACAACTTGCAGATTTTTTCACAAAATCCCATAATGCTCTTTATTTCTCAAGCCTTGTTTTCAAACTCTCACTAGTTTGCTTCCAACCATCACGGGTTTGAGGGGTAGTGTGAGATTGTATATTCTTTTTTTATTTACTTTATAGAAAAGGCTGTATTTGGATTTTTTTTCTTTTTTTTTGTATATCATATAGGCCATATGATTTTCTTTCCTTTTATGTATAACACCTATATATATATATATATATATATATATATATATATATATATAATGGGATTTCTCCTAGAGCTTAATAGAAAAACATAGCTTTCTCATATTTCTCACGAGAACGATGTAACTATTCATGTACTCTTCTATAATTAATGGTAAAATTTATAGGAAAAATTGTTGAAAACCCCCTAAACTATACTTCTAGACACTCAACCCTCCCTTTTTAACTTATACGTTAAAAATGGCGTTTGCGTAGGTAGTCCGGCATTTTGTAGGGGCGGTCCGTTGTTTTGCGTACTGTAATAAAATCACTCTGGCGTTTTGATGCAGTTGTCCGACAATGTATGTGCGCGGTCCGGTGATATGTTTGCTATAATATGGGCAGTCCGGCAATTTGAAGTAGTGCTCCGGCAATTCACTTACTTGAATGGGGTCAGTCTGGCGTTTGCAATGTGCGGTCCGGCATGTGTTTGTGGAATGATGTTAAGTCCAGCGTTTCACAGCTTCATTTCGACGTTATGGTCAAACTATTCAGCACTAGGAGGATGCAGTATGGCAATATCTTACTGGTGGTCCGACATAACAGAACTTCGCTCCGATGATTTTACTATTGGAGACATAAGTCTAACATTTTATGATCTCGGTCCGACGTTTTAGATATATGAGTAGGGTGGTCAGGCGTTAGTAGTCTACGGTCTGGTGTATCACTGTCTAAATAAGCAATCAGGTATTGTAGAAATGCAGTCCGGCATATGTCGTAAGTCCGGCAAATAACAACCGCAGTATGGCGAAAGTATTATAGGGGTCCGTAAAAATGATTTATTCGTACGGTGAAGGTATGGGAAGAGGTATTTTCGTCAAAAAAAAGGTATCACGTTTTGAGTTTGCGGTATTAGTTACAAAAGAGTTTTTGAGAAAAAGAAGTGAGGAAAGTTTAAAACGGGTAGAGTGTTTAAAAAGTATATTTTATAGAGTTTTAACAATTTTCCCAAATTTATGCAGGATGTCAACCTTACACCACAGGGGAAATATGCAATAAAAAACCCATCGAAAAATGCTTTTACTTCATATGGACGCCATCAATGCGCCTCCTCCTTCTCGGGTGACCTCCTCACCCACTTCGTTCTCTCTCTCTACACCACCTCCTCTCCTTGCTTCTCTCTCCTCTGTAACCAATACCTCTCTCTCTCTGAGGTCATTTGGACGGCATCAATGCTCCATCGGGTTACTCCTCAACCTACCACCATTTCTTCGTTCTTTCTCTATCACTTCTCTTTTTCTCTCCTCACTTCCTCATCTCTCTACCACTTCTCTCGTTCTCTCTCCACCACCTCCTCTCCTCGCTTCTCTCTCCTATGTCACCAACACCTCTCTCTCTTGGCTCATTTGGACGCCATCTCCTCCTCCTCCTTAGGCCACAGCCTCATCACCAACACCTCTCTCTCTCTCTGTCTTGGCTAGGTGTGTAACGTGCGATATTATGATGGCCCCCCTTTTTTTGCCAAGCAATGGAGTAAACAATACATGATGCGTTCAGTACAAAGATATGAGAGAGAGAAGTAAGCAATTCCTAATGTGTTCAAGGCAAGATGGGAGAGAGAGGTCAACAATTCCTACTGTATTCAGTACAAGATGAGATAGACAGAAGTCGAACAATTCCTACTGTGTTCAGTGCAGCAACGAGAGAGAAAAAAGTAAGCAATTCCTGATGTGCTCAGTGCAAGCATGAGAGGAGACCAACGATGTGAACCAAAGAGAGAGTGAAAGAGGCACCAAATTCCCTTTCACTGTACATAAACTCTATCTCTCTCTGTGGTTTCTTATTCTCTCTTTTTTTGGTTTCTTACCATCTCTCTCCCTGTATGCAACGTCTTTGGTTTCTGATCATTTTTATAAACTCTGCACACTCTCTCTCTCTAACTTTTTTATTTTTATCATCTTCTCTACTAGAGACGCTATCCCTCTATGATGGCACAATTTCTTATTCTCACTCCCTCTGATTTCTAAACTCCTCTCTCCCTCTCTCTAAAATCTACTCTCTCCCCCTCTAGTATAGCGCTCATTTCCGTCTTTCTCATCCTTTTTGCTCAATCTCAGGGTGCCCTCTCTCCTCCTGCCCCTCTCAATCCCAAACAGAACCTCCCTCCTCCAGTCGAAACTACCCCTAACCTCCCTCCTCCAATCCAATTCCCAACCTGAACCTTCCTCATCCGATCCAAATTATTATACATTACCCAACTCATGGGTGGCATTGAACTTTAAGGTGGTTCCTTGCCATTTCAAAAAGTATTGGGCGCTGCCTAGGCGGACTGTTAGAATCTGGGAGGCGCAATAGAAAAAAAATTTATATGTAAAACTCACCTTTATCCCCATTTTTTATTTAAAAAAACTAAAAAATACTGCTTAAAGAGGGGCATTTCGGCTCTTAGGTGAGCATAGGCTCTAGGAGGCACCTAGAGGCATTTCTGCCCCTGAGTGAGCTGCCCTAGGAGGCACCTAAGGCTGGGCGCTAACCCTAAAGAGCACCTAGGGCTGGGTGCTAACCCTAGGGGCGCCCTCCTAGGTGGGTTGCCTAGCACCTAGGCGACCGCCTAGGCCTGGTGAGGCTCTCAGGTCTTTTAGACCCCCTAGGTGGCCTGCCTAGGTGCTGGGCGATCTGCCTTGTAGAGCATGGTTCTTTACTTCGCTGGTTGGGGTTAGGGTAATCATGATCATATATATGATTGAGTTCAACTTTCCCCGCCCTTACTATCAAAATGTCTAGAAGATGCACCCAACACTTTTAATCTTTGTTATACTTTTTCTCATTTCAATGATATCTCCTGTTTGTTATGTTATTCAATTAACCTAGGTTATATTTTTTTATCAAATATATGAGGATATCATATATGGATCATCTGATGTATGTATATGCTCCATTATTTGCACTTTAAATTTCTGTGTTTTGGCTTGAAGTATTTTTGCTAGGATGAAATAACAAGAGATTGTGTAATTGTTCTTTTTTATCCTGTCTTACATAATATATTTTTCTTCTCTTCCCCGTTCTTATCTTTTCAACCACATTCTTTCTTTCTCCTCTTTTCACCCCACTCATCTGCCTATCCCCTCACTTTCTCTCTCCTTTTTTTCCCTCTGTTGTGCTTTGCTTCACTTGGTGACTAATTTCAGCCTCGCATAGCAAAATACGTCAACATCTTCGCCTTCCCTTCTTTCTCCTCTTTGCCTCACTTCTCTTTGACGACAAGCTTATCAAATCATCTTTTCCCCCCTCCTTTTTATGAAATGAGCAAAAACCTCTTATTCTCTCTCCCCTCTCTCTCTATAACCCATCTCTCATAATCTTTTATCTGCCGAAAAAAAAAGAAGAAAAAAGAGGTTTATCAAAGTTCTCTCTTTCTTATGTCTATTCTCTCATTTTCTTTATCTTTCTCTTGCCCTTCTCCTATTCTTCTTAGACGGTCCTTAACCTTTTTAATCCGACTAAGCCCCCTCTTTCTTCAAGTTCGTTTTTGTTTTTGCTTTTCCTTTCATCCTCCTGCCTCACATCAAATATAATGATGTTGAGGAATGAAGCCCCTCCTGCAATATTTACCCTTCTCGAAAGCTGATTGCCCTAAGTCAGAAGCAACCCCACAGTTGGCACAGCTGAGATCCATGGTAGCTGATTGCCCTCTAGCCAGAAGCAACCCCTTGCCTCGCCCAACAGTGGCCCCTTGCTCACCACATCAGAAGCCCTCGCTCAAAACACCCTTACACTTCTCATGCAGTTAGGGCTGCGCCTCAACCTTTGAGTTGAAGGGCAGCATCCATACACCCCTCTCAACATCAAACTCATGTAGCAGCTCTCTTTTCATGCAGCTTATGCAATGCTCTCTCTTCTTCCCTTTTCTAAGTGGATTAATCTTCCTCAGAACCTACTAGTGGATTTTTGTATGCCCTTAATTTAGTTTCTCTCTCATCTTTCTCTCCTTCTCTCAATTTTCCTTTTTCTTTGCCCCCAACAATTACTCTCTTCACTCTTTTTCTTCTCCCAAATTTCTTTTTTCTTCTCCCCAAGCCCCAACATGAGCACCCAATATGTGGGATGCCATCTTAACTTTCCTCTTTATGTAATCATCTATAATTTATACAAAAGTTAACCGTTTTCCAACAAAAAAAATAAAATAAAATAAAATCGGAAAATGTTTTCCTAATGCTAAAAAACCTTTTAATTAAGCAATAGTGCATCTTGTAACACATTATCTAAAATGTCAATTTTTTAGATTTTCAAATATTCGTAGATTTATTTGCTACATTGTTTTTTGAACTTTGAATTTTATAATTAGGGTTGAAAATAAATTTTCAAGTTATCGTAAGGTTTCAAGCTCTAGAATTGTATCTCACTGTGTAATTTCCAGGTGCGCATTACTTGTCAAGGTGTCCACCTACAAACCTCACATTTCATAATGGGTGCAGTTTGTATAGAGCCTAGGCTCTAAACAATAAAATTAGAGCCTACCTTCAAATAGTATCGAGTAATGTGGTTTCACTACTGGAAATCTTTATGATAGCCTTAAAATATATTTTCATGTTGATTTATAAAGTTCAAAGCTTCAAAAATAGTGTAGATCGACAAATTTATGAAAACTTGAAAATCTTGAAAATAGACGGTCTAAAAATGCGTTACAAAATACACTATTTTCAAAACTTGAAATCCATTTTTTTTTCTTATGTCCATGCATCTTAATGTTGTTGAGATGATCAATTTGAAGATACTTGGGCACCAAAACAACCTCTTCTAGTGAACTTTTTGAGGTAGGCTCAAATTTAATGGTTTAGAGCTCTATATAAACTTTTCCCTTTCAAAATTATTTAAAAGGGTGCCGTTTGTATAGAGCCGAGGCTCTAAACATTCAAATTAGAGCCCACCTTTAAATAGTATCGAGAAATGTGGTTTCAATACTGGAAATCTTTGACTAGCTTTGAAAAATATTTTCAGTTTTAATTATAAAATTTAAAGGTTAAAAAATAGAGTAGATCGAGCAAATCTATAAAAACTTGAATAACTTAAAAATTGACAGTAAAAAAATTTGTTACAAGATGTATTATTTTCAAAACTTGAAACCCATTTTTTTCTCAAGTCCATGTATCTTGATGTCGAGATGATCAATTTGAGGATATTTAGGTATTAAAACAACATCTTCTAGTGAAATTTTTGAAGTAGGCTCTAATTTGATTGTTTAGAGCCGAGGTTCTATAAAAACTTTTCCCTTACTCAAAAAAGGATGCAGTTTCTAAGATTGCAGCCAGTCCTATTTAGTGAACTTGCGTTGCACCCTTTTTATCTATGCGGGATGTACGGAATTTTCACACTGCCCAACAAATGAAACATAAAGAACCGGTGTTAATGTATGAATTTGCATCCACTTTCTCTTTATACAACAGTTCTCCCTCTGATCCATTGCACACATTTTACTCTTAAATTTGCTTCCCCCTATAACCTCTGCACAATTTAGTCTTTGTTTTCCATTCTCCTCTCCCCAAATCACATCTCATGTCTTTCTTTCCCATTCTCCTCTACCCCAAATCACATCTCTCTCCCTCCAATTTACATCTTGCTTTACTTCCCATTTTCTTATCACCCAAATTAGATCACTCTTTCTCTCTCTAAATTCTCTCCCATTCTCCTATTACCCAAATCAGATCTCTCTATTTCTCTCTCTAAATTCTCCAATAGAAAAAGACCTTAAAACACTCATGTCACCCAAATCAGATCTCTCACTTTCCCTCTCTAAATTCTCCAATAGAAAAACACATCATGTCACCCAAATCAGATCTCTCTCTTTCTCTCTGTAAATTCTCCAATTGAAAAAACCTTAAAACATGTTTTGCAAAAACCAGAGACTCAGAAAAAGGTCCCAACAACACACCAACACTAAAACTGCCTCTCACCCCACAGGACACAAGATGGAAGAAAAAATAGCTACGGATAGAGAAACTTGAAACACGCAGGAAACTAGTAGCTGTTTGATTCTTTATCAAGGAAAAATAGAGTTCTCTTTCAAAATTGCATTGAGGGAAACCATCACAAAGCCAAGGTGGTCTCCCTTTCATAGAGGGAAAGCTATTTACAAATCATATTGAAAATCATGGTGTATGTTTGCTCCTTTAAGAAACCCAACAGACTATCAAACCATTATGCAAGGAGCTGAAGCTACCCAACAGGCTATCAGACCATTATGCAAATGAACTGAGCATAGCTTTTTTTTTCTCTATAATGCTATCATATACTTTTGCAGGCATATTCATTACATGTAAATCTCACAAGTAGCATTAGAAATCCTAGAACATCATGTATTTGTGGGGATGGGGACTATTCTACATGAACTTCATGTAATATTTATGGGAATGGGGACATGCCCTGCCCCTTCACTGATGCATTGCTTAATGCAACAAAAAATAAAAAATAAAAATAAAAAAATAAAAAAACAAAAAAACTTCAACTTTCTCTCTCAATACAGGCTTGACTTTGCCCAAAACTTCACACCCATCATCATTTCCCTGTCCCTGTCCCTGTCCCTATAGCGTACTTCCCATCTCTTTGACCCCCATTTCTTCCTCCACATCCAAACCATGTCCCTATAGCGTACTTCCCATCTCTTTGACCCCCATTTCTTCCGCACCTAGATTTTCACGTCTTCTCCACATCCAAACCAAAAGCTCCTATAGTCATTTTTTTCTCCACAAAACAAGGCCTGCGCATTGGGGATTAAGAACCCTTTGCTTTCTCAGAGACCCGTTGAAAAAATACAACGGTTATCTTTTCTTCTCTTTATAAAATAGAAAATCAGAGAGATGTGAAAAAAAAAAATAAAAAAATATAGTTCTTCTCTCTTTATAATGAAGAGATAGAAAATTCGGGCTATGCGATTATCAGCCTCACGGTACCTCATCTCTGATCTCGAGTTTGATTTCATCCATGCGCCATTTATTTTCACTAACATTGGTATCAGAGCAACCAGGTTCTATCTTCCCTTTTTTTTTTTACTCTGAATTTTTTTTAATGATAGAGATTATGTGATTTGTTTTTCTACATATACATTTGTTTGTTACGATCCAGTGTTTGCAAAATCGAATCAGAACGGTTAACCAATTTTGGGGCAGGGAGCGGTTTGAACCGGAACCGGACTAATCGGGGCGATTAGCCGTTTTAACCGGTCAAGTAGTTTTTTTTTTGTTAAAAAAAGGGGTAAAGAACGTCCAAAAAAATTTTAAAAAAATAGAAAAACTTAGATTAAGTGTATACTATTATATTACATACATTTATCTTACAAAAAAAATTGAAACAACTTTTTATATAAATTAATATTTGAATATTATGAAGATATGCAAGACAATTTAGAATTTGACATTAATTCAATTAATGAAGTTACAAAGTCCAACTAACAATGCTAGTAGTAATGAGAGCAGCGAGGGGGATCATGATATTGTTGTGTTTCACTATCAACATTTACGAGGCAAAAAATCTGAGTAAAGCTTGGTGGAGTCTGTAATGCTGCAGTTGTGCCCCCTTGCCAATCTGGAATATTTCCTGTGGTACCCCATTGGTCAAACTCTCCTAGACTCGTCCAGCCTTCATGCTCTCCCCCACCCTGTTCTGTGTTACCCCCACCCTGTTTTGTGTTACCCGCTCCCTGTTTTATGTTATGGCCCTCAGCATCTTCAATATTGCTATCATCATGAATAACCAGGTTACGGTGACGGCTACGGCTTCGTCTATATCTTGTTGAGTAATTGTTATGCTTCGATGCCTGGACTTCCTCTAGAGCTAATCTCATTAAATCTTCCTATTCATCAACCACTGCATCATGTTGCGCCACTTCACATTCCTAGATGACTGGTTCTTGCCAATTGTTTTCTATTGTCCCATCTATTTCATCATCTTGTGCCTCATCTTCATTCTGTGTATCATCGTCATCCATGTCCATTGCCATGTCTCTTTCATTGGATGCTGCAACATTCACATTATCATCCATATTGGCAACTGCCCCACTAAGAAAATCTTGGTCTAGTAGTAGGGTCCTTAGTGATACCCACTCATCGACGAGGTCCCTCCGGAAGGTGTAATCAAGGTTGATCGGCGTGTAGTCTGTGGGGATCCTTATATTTTTTTCTCTCAATTTCAAATTATAATGAACGTACACCAAGTTGTGCAGCGTCTGTGTCTTAACCTATTCCACCTCGGGGCGTGTATCCACTGAAATGTACTTCAGTTTTTCTCACAGCATGAGGTAGCACAGGTTTGACTCAAAATTCTAACGACGATCTTTTACAATTGCTTTGTTCGAATTCCGTGTATCGTCCACCATTATGCTGACACAGACAAACATATAAATACTTAACAATAGAAAATAAATTAATTTAAAAAAAAACCACAAATAGTATTGTACTAAACTATTGCAAGTTTTAACTTAAAACTAACCTGGATACAATTTTGCAGCTGTTTTTTTGGCATTGATATATGCAAATTCCCTATTTTTTTCCATGTACATGATAAGCTAGAAATAACAAGATGCATATACAAGAAATTAGTACTACATAGATATGTAATTCATTATTTTAAATTGAAATTTTATTACATACACATTTTGATTAACGTTTACCTGTTGCATACACTCCATTTGAGTTTCAAGATCAGGTTCAAGCTTGTAGATGCAGTTCCTTACCCCCTCCATGATATCTGCATCATCTAAAGTGGCATTGGAGTACAAGTTTTGTGGATTAGAAAGAACCCTGCACATAGTTTGTTATATTATTAATCACAGTAACTTTTCTCGAAGTTGAGAAGAATCATGAATTTTGACAATGAATCATAAATTACCTACTGTATGGATATCCTGGTGCAGTTGGTCTCTCCACCTACGATCAACAATCTCCAATATCTCTTCACTCCATATGTTATTATCAAATATAGCTTCCCTTGCACGTCTTATTACATCGAATAGAAACCCCATTGCAGGTTTATCATCAGAGTCACTTAACCTCAACACCCGTACTAGAGGTTCAGTTATATAAACAACATGGTTGCATCGAGCCCAAAACCTCCGATTGAGAAGGGTGGTTTCAACCTTCCTTCCAAGTTGACTCATTGCTGCCCTATCAGTCTGTCATTCAGTAGAGCATACCATTGACCTCAATCCTACCTTGTTGACCAATATCAATTGTATCATAAGGAAGGTTGTAGCGAATCTAGTAGTGGACTCCCTGACAATCTCTCACATGCACTGCTCCCTCATCAAAGCATGGAGATACGTGTGCTTATATATAAACCTTGTAATCAACTTACTCTTCAAAATACAAGGTTTAACCTTCTTCAGCTTCCCTATTTCCTTGAGCATCAAATTAACACAATGGGCAGTACAAGGAGTCCAATAAAGATTGCGTCTTCTCTCTATTAGCAATAAGCTTGCTTTTCTATAATTCGCAGCATTATCAATCACTACTTGGACCACATTTTCAGGCCCAACCTCATTTACAATTTTATCCAGGTGTGCGCATATCAGTCTCCCAGTATGTCTTCTTCTTGATAAATCAATGCTAGAGTGGTAAACAATGCCCCTAGGGAAACCTATTAAAAAATTGATAAGATACCTATGAGACTTGTCCTTCCAACCGTCAATCATGATGATCACTCCTGTACCTAGCCAACAGACCTAGAACTGTGCAATATGTTTATCAACATCATGAACAACAACTTTTAAACATGGCCTTGCAAGCTCCGTCGCAATTGGACCTCTAACATCCGCCCCTACCTCAGCTATATAAGTTACCATCTATAGATAGAAGTCTGAGCTTGCAGAATAAAATGGCAGTGCATTAGCATACCAGACATGTTCATCATCTTTCTCGTTTTTTCTATTAATACACATGCTGATAGAAATTTTTAATTTTTTTTTATGATATTGTGACTTGTGGGGATCGAGTCCAAAGGGTTTGCGGGTCATTGATGACACATCTATGGGTTCATGTCATTGAGTAGTAGATGACCGACTATAAGAGGATGAGCGACTAGAGAAACTATATCTCAATATACTAGATGTAGATCTAAGCAATGAAGGCCCACATCCTCCCCTACCCCGTACTACATGTTCTTGAGGTTGATGGCTACTGGATGCACCATCCATTCTCCCATACTTCTCTTAAATTTCCATTTGTCTATAATTAAGCTCTTGAATATTGGCAATCCTAGCTCATTCCATTTGCGCATCGAATTCTGCCTCTTAGTCATTTTCTTCATCTATTGGACTTTCGTACCCCTTCCCTATATCCTTTGCATCCCTTTTTCTCTGCACTTTTTTGCCTTTTTCTTCTGTAATTAATTTTAACATTTGTTGTTTTACTTCTGGTGGCACTTCTTTACAACCGGTGACGTTACCCTTTACCCAAGCAAGATGTTCTTTTAGGCGATAAATACCACCACCCATTTTCTTATTACAAAAATTACATCGAACTCTTCATTTGTCATTCACTTTTGTACCATCTGCTACGTCACATCTCCCCGTCTTATCTTATTATTTTCTTGTAAATTTTTCTAAACATAAAAGTTTATTAAAAAATTATTTCTTTGGGAAAATCACTCTACCAAGGGGACCTTGTAAGCATGGATATTTAAGCCCTCCTTTCTCATGAAAATGAACAAGTTACAATCACATCCAATAGAAAAAACATTATAATTAAGATGACCATGAATCACCATGCCATTCAATTAATAGTTCTCAATAAAAAAACATGCATGTATGCCTCTAGGCCATGAAAGCTGAAAAAGCCATGCATGGGGGGAATGCATTAAGAAATGTGGTGCTTTTAAACCGACATTGAAGTGATTTTCCCAATTATTGGAGAAGCACGGGGTAATACTAAGAAATATGTTTTCTAGAGGGCTAAGGTCAAGTAAATCCTTCAATGGGGAATATGAACAAAAATAAGTACCCAAACCTTTCCCAAAGCACATAGTACACCATGATATTAAATAAGAGCTACAACCTATTAAACAACAAGTAATCCATATAAAGATACCTCCATTCCTAATGAGTAGTTTGTATTTCATGTGATAGTGACCCTTGCCATGAATATATATTCAAGATAAAAAGTATTTCTCAAAAGGTTCTAAATGGGTGCATCAGAAGCAAAAAATATATCAACTTTTCAAAAGTAGAATTTAATACACTCATTGCTATAAGTTTAAACTATAAAGCATGCATTGCTCCAAGAAGTTCTACAAGCTAGTACAATAGATCAATTCTGTATATTGATCAAAACTGAAGATCTGATAAGATATGCTGCCAGAACTGAAACCTCTATAAAAATGGGCTTTAAACACAATTAAAGTTGAACAACTAAATATATCTAGTTTTCACAACATTGCTGCATACATAAAGATATAAAATCTTAATTGCTGCATACATAAAGATATAAAATCTTAAGGCTTTATGACACAAT
The DNA here is from genome assembly GCF_054954075.1 of Amborella trichopoda. Taxonomy (NCBI): domain Eukaryota; kingdom Viridiplantae; phylum Streptophyta; class Magnoliopsida; order Amborellales; family Amborellaceae; genus Amborella; species Amborella trichopoda. The sequence goes on along the minus strand of NC_142338.1, from coordinate 10,200,036 downwards.
TGCATAATGAAGTATAGCCAACAGGTAGTCCGATACTTAAAGAATACTGAGTGTTTTTAGAATCAAAATGACTCCACAAAATCAAATCATTCATAAAAAATGTCTCCCTAAAATTTAAAGAATACTTGGAATACAAATTTTTTTTTATTGAATATATATATATATATATATATATATAATCATATTCATCACAAAAAACATATTTTTAGAAATATATATATTGTATAACATGAAAAACAATCCTCACAAAAAAAATATCAATTTTATTTTTCATTCAATAAACCCTAAAATCCCTAAAATCCCCAAAATTAACCTCCAAATTTTTGTTTTTGTTCTAAAATTCATTCATTTATTTTATGCAAGCAATAATCTCGCACAAATATTGTTTGAATAATTATAAAAAATGCTGAAAAATGAGGAAACAAATTAAAAAAATGCGGATTGGAATTGATCTTCTTTGATTCAAACTCGAAATGGAGCCCCAAATCTCTCTGTTTGAATGAAATCAGCACTCTAGGAATGTAGATATCTCTTTCATGATTAAAAGCCCCCAAGTTATATCGAAAAAAAATGGAAAACAACACCAAAATTGTTAGAATGGTGGATTTTTGGTTGAAAAATGAAGAACACACAAAAACACCAAAAAAACGAATTAATCTTCCATTTTTTTATGCAACCATCTTGATTTATAGAACATTTACAGTGTATACGGTCAATTATTGATCGAAAAAAACAAAAAAAAGCAGAAAAAGGAATAAAAAAGGCCTTCATAAAGGGGATCACATGCTCAATTTAATAAAATGGCCTCTGTAAAATATAATGGCCGTTATATACACAATACCGTTATATCGTTATATCGGGTATATATAACGGTTAACCGGACCGCTTTTGAAAAGCAAGCCGGTTTTTTGGAAAATCACCGGTTAGGCAATAAACCGGCCGGTTTTGGACCCGAATTTTTTTGGAGAGTATTGTCTCATGATGTGTACCATAAAACTGAACCTAACCGGAATCGCCACCCCACCAGTAGCGAGCTAACAGACCGGTTCTGGTTCGAACCGGCCGATATTGTGAACACTGTTACGATCGATGCCCAACTTTTTGTGTATAAATTGTGCTTTAAAATATCACATGCTGCTATCTTATCTTAGTTTACAGTGTTAATTAATTAAATGATAAATATGCGTGCACTCCCTTTATATTAATCAATTTCAAATTACCTTTATTCCATTTTTTTTTATGAGTTTTGGTTTAGTGTTTGAATTGTAAGGGTGATTTGGCTTCGGTTACAGTTATGTTGTTTTCTTTATCTGATAAGTTGTGATATGGATATATGATACTGTGTGATATGGGATTGACTACGCTTTTTTTTTATGAGCAAACTAGCCCCATTCCCTACAATTGAAGGGATTTATGCGAGAGAGAGAATTCCTTGAGTTGAGAGATATTACTTGGGCGTCCCCCAAGTGGTCTATTACGTCCCTATCATGTGCCCCTTGGCTTGAGAGATATTACTTGGGCGTGCCCTTTGGCAATGTGCCCCTCTATCTTATCAGTTCATAGCCCCCAATAACACAATCCTTACCACCATTCATGCCTTTTCACGCACACACATGCTTCGGAAAGGGGCATCTCACACATGCTTCGAAAAGGGACACCTCATGTGCCGATGAGAGCATGCAAAGTGTGGCATCAAGTGCCCTTGCAGATGTGCACGCCACATGCTTGAGAAGCTTTTAAGAAAAGGCATGAATGTGGCAAGGTATTTTAGAATTGCTAAAGCATATTTTCCACCCCAGTTTGCTTAGACGCTATTTTCTCTCTCTACGATGGAGAACCCTAATTATTTACTGTTCTCTCTCTCTTCTCTGAAAATTCTATCATAACAATGACGGCTTACCCTGCAAATTCTCTCAGTTTCTCTACTACCTATACACAGTCTCGTCAGCTTAACCAGATTTAGTGTTATTTTCCTGTGAACTTTGTGTAACTTTTCAAAAGAAAAGGTGGACTTTATATAGCGATTTGATTTTTTTATTTTTTTTTCTTTTTCGTGCCCATAGTAATGATTTTTTTGTCTGTGATCACTTGAATATGGACTGTCCATGAGTGTTCATTTTCATGAGAAAGAACAGGAGTAGAGGCATATGCCTGCATGCTATGGCATTGAGTGTCATGCATTGGAGGCATGACACCATGCCCATTTGAGATTATATCTAATGAGATTGCAATTACAATTGCTAAAATTCCATTGATTTGGTAGGAGAATGATGGAGTTATAGTAGACTATGTATGTGTTTGTACATTATTGATGAAGTCACAGTCTATGAAGCCTTGATTTTAGCCATATTATGCATTTTGTAAAAAATTATATTAAAAAATATCAATAAAATGAAAAGTTTGATACAATTTCGAACTTCAAGAGGTCCCTATAAGACAATCAATAGGCTATCTAGGGCTAAAATTCAAATGCATAATTTTAGAGATATCACTATGCTTTTTCCCTCTCTGTGTGTTTAAATGCCCCCCATTGAACTTGATCATCAACCATAAATCATCAGACTGAAACAATTTATAAAATTGGTTAAAATATAAATTTAGTACAAATTGGTTGTTGTGCATGTATCATACTTAGGGTTCCTGCCACAAGCTATGAGGAATCCCTTTTGTGGAGTCATTATCTACCGTGATGCTCATTATTTGACATAGAAGTTTGTAAAACAACGTGATATGAGTAGGCTAGAGATTGATGTTATTAATGTTTACATTGTTGTTTTGTGCTCTAAAATATTTGCAGTCTAAATAAATGTAAAGGAAATAAGATTGGCAACTTCTTGTTTTACATGTGATAGTGTTCTAGAACTATGATTGGCAACTTCTTGTTTTACATGTGATAGTGTTCTAGAACTATGTCAGTGGACTGTATAACTTAATTTCGTATGAGAAATATTTCTTTAATAATTCTTGATAAGTAGGAATATCTACATGGTATTTGCTTACTGTAATGAAGAGATTTGCTTACCACTTAGTTGTTGTCAATTCATATCGAACTCCTACTTTAATATAGTGTCTTATAATTTCTTGATGGCTACATCCTGTTTAGTAATACCTTGATGATTTGTATGTCTTGAATAGTGGGAGTAAATTCACAATACTTATATGTAGATGATATCCTAATTGCTGGAAATGGTTTAGAAATGATTGATAAGACTAAGTCATGGCTTTCTTCTCGGTTTTAGATGAAGGATATGGGAGAAACATCTTATGTTCGAAGCATAAAAATGATTAGAAATAAAAAATAAAAAATGTTGTGCTTGAGCCAAGAGAGATATCTTGACACTGTTTTTAAAAGATTTAAAATGGATAATTGTAACCCATTGTCTACTCCTATTGAAAAGGGAGCAAAATAGTATAAGAAGGATTGTCAAGTAAAAGGACAAGAAAAACCTGACGTTCCCTATGCACGAGCTATTGGTAGCTTGGTATATTTTGTAAGATGTACAAGGCCAGATTTGAGTTATGCCGTATGACTTGTTAGTAGATATCAAAGTAATCCAAGCATAGCTCATTGGAAAGCAGTAAAAAGAACTATAAGGTACATTAAGGGAACAAATTGTAATAATCCTAAAATTTCAAAAAAAAAAAAAAAAAGAAGAAACTTTTAATAAGTGATGGTCCATATGAGCATGATGGTCCTTAGGGACCATCACTACTTTCAAAAGCTTTTTACCTTAAGTTTTTGCTGCCTTGCCACGTCTTTTAGTGGACGTAGTTTTCAGGTGTTAAAAGTGGTTAATTACGCGACACCTCATACACATGATAAAGACGTTTTAAAGAAATTAATTAAGACGAAAGGTAAGACGTCGCCTAACAACTCCTTTCTCGCTCTCCCTCTTACAAACACAGTGAGCTCCTCCCTCTAGTCGAATTTTTATCAGAAGCTCCTTCTCAAATATTTTAGGTAAGTGACTTCATTATCTTGAAAAATAATCCGTTCTTTTTAAAAATAAAATGAAATAATTACTTCTGCGTATTATCATGAATTTTAGGCGCGATAAATTTTATGTACAAGTGACCTCATTATTTTGAAAAATAATCTTTTTTAATAAAATTGTGATATTTTATCTATATTAGAAAATCTTAAATGCTATAAATTCTTAAAAAATAAATTAATTTATTTTTCTTGTCTATTGTTAGAAAATTTTAGATACTATAAAATTATTAAAAATAAATGTGATATTCCTGCTTTTAGTAAAATTGTGAGATTTCTTTCTACTGTTTTTGAATATTTAGACATTGTAAATTTCATGTACAAATGACCGCCTTATTATTTGAAAACTGATATTTTGCAATTGATTATAACATTGTCTGTGAAATGTTTATTTGCGAATTAACATTCCATAAATTGTGATAATTCTGTATTCTTGAATTTCTATAAGAATTTTTCTATACATATTAGATTGGCAATTATGCTAAAATATCTTTACGAACTGCTACCTTTCTAAATTTGAGCCCAAAATATTTGATTGGTTATTTTTGAAATGTTATTGAAAGTGACTATTATTAATGGTTTAAGTGAAATTCATATTAATAATTTCAGTGATATGTTGAGTACATGATATTACTGCTTTCGAATGTTTAAAGAGATTTAGAAATACTTTAAGTATGCAAGTGGACTCATCTGGTTCGTCGGTGAGGTATAAGTGGACCTATCTGGTATGTCGGTAGGGATTAAGTGGACTCATCCGGTACGTCGGTAAGGTATAAGTGGACCTGCAGGGATTAAGTGGACCTATCTGGGACGTCGATAGGGATTAAGTGGATCCATCAGGATGCTGATGGGGTATATAGGTGACCTACTTGGGATGCCAGTAGAGTAATTTGTGAAATCCTTTGAATTTTGCACTGCCGTTAAAATGTTATATGTATTTCAATTATTTGGATTATACTTAATTATGCATTTTTTAAAGTGAAATTGTTAATGCATTTCTGTTAATCGATCTCCTTTTTGAAAATATTAATATCTTTCAACCATTATTATTTTTAGGATTATGATGATCACTTACTGAGTAGCCAAACTCATTAAATTATGGTAAACATTTTTTCAGGATAACTGCGATTTCATTTTGAGTGCTCATCAGGATCAAATCTGGAAGATATTGTCGTTGTGCTTAAACTTTCTTTTGTTACTTTGTAAGAATTCGCCACTGTAAATTTGTTCTATCAAGAGTTGTATATACGTTTTGACTATCACATCTCAAGAATATCAGTATTGTAAATTCTTGAAGCGTGACATTTATGGTATCAGAGCAATAGGTTTAAGATTCTTAGGAAATTTAAAAAGAATGTACTTAAAATCACATTTATTGCGTGTACAGATCGGGACGAAGTCAGGATCCAGAATAGCTGAAGCTAATACGGAAGGAATTCACAAAGCTTTGGAAAATATGGTTGCTCTAATGCAACATCAGATGGAAAACAACAATCTACCCAGGCAGTCAGTTATGAGAAATAGTAGGAGTAATATCGAACAATTTAAGAAATTTAACCCACCTTCTTTTAAAGGTGCTGTAAAACCACTGAAAGCCGAGGGATGGATTATGCAATTGGAGAAATATTCGAGGTAATGGAATGTCCTGATGATGGGAAGGTGGCCTTGGCAGTTTTTATGTTAGAAGGTGAAGCACAACATTGGTGGCGAATGGCAAAAGGAGTATTGGTCAAAGAAAATAAACCCTTAACTTGAGAAGTATTTATAGTGGCATTTAATGAAAAGTATTTTTCAGATTTATTTAATACCAAAAAGAAATGGAATTTCTGGAATTAATCCAAGGAAACCGAACAGTAGCACAATATGAGGCCAAGTTTACTGAATTGGCCAAGTTTGCACCACATATGATTAACAATGAGGCAAGAAACGTGAAAAAATTTGAAAGGGGTCTTAGACAAGCTATTAGAAGCAGAATATCAGTCTTAAAATTGATAACTTATGCTAAAATAGTGGATCGAGCCCAAATTGTCGAAAAAGATTTCGAAGATTACCAAAAGATAAAAAATCAGAAAAGTTAGGTTAGACCCACACCATCTAATCGACAACAGCTTGATAGGGCAAACAAAAAGCCAAGGCTCTTGCCACTTCAAAGCCCAATAGAACCATATAAAAAATGTGAGAAAAACCATGGATCGAGCCATTGTTATTGGAATACTGGAGCCTGTTTTAAATGTGAAAATTTGGGGTACCAGATTAGAGAATGTCCTAGCTTACAGATGCAACAGCTTCCAAAGCAGGGAGAGATAGCTCAAAAGCCTCAGCTGAAGGGAATAGTATTTGCGATCACCTAGCAAGACGCTCAGGCCTCAAAATCAATGATCGAAAGTACTCTTATTATGTTCCAAAAAGTAGCTCATGTTTTGATTGATCCTGGATCTACTCATTCATTTGTGTCACCACACTTTGCATGCTACTTAAAGGTAGAACCAGAACAATTATAATACATTCTAGAGGTAGCCATACCGATGGGAAATTCAAGTGACACCAATATAGTGTACAAATCTTGTGTAATAAAGATAGAAGAAAAGGAACTGTTAGTTGATTTAATACTTTTAGAAATTCAAGATTTTGATGTAATCTTAGGCATATATTAGCTTTCTGCATACCATGCAAGTATTGATTGTTGCAAGAAAATGATTACCTTTAGTATTTCAAATCAACCAGTATTTTACTTCAATGGTATTAAAGAAGACTCCCCATCATATTTAATCTCTTGTATTCAAGCTAATCGCCCCATTCGAAAAGGGTGTCAAGGCTTTCTTGCCTATATCAAAGAAGATAGGAAGGAAGAGATAAATTTGGATACCACTCCGGTCATCCGAGAATTTCGCGACGTTTTTCCTAAAGAATTGTCAGGATTACCGCCTGACAGTGAAATTGAATTCTTTATTGAATTATTGCCTGGGGTAGCCCCAATTTCTAAGGCACCTTACAGAATGGCACCTGCAGAACTTAAGGAACTTAAACAACAATTGGAAGAGTTATTAGATAAAGGTTTTATCATGCCTAGTGTGTCACCTTAAGGTGCTTCGGTATTGTTTGTTAAAAAGAAAGATGGGACCATGATATTGTGTATCGATTATAGACAGTTGAACCAAGTGACAGTGAAAAATAAGTATCCATTACCTAGAATTGATGATTTATTTGATCAATTGCAAGGATCACAAGTGTTTTAAAAAATTGATCTTAGATCTGGATACCACTAGCTTAATATTAAAAGTGAAGATGTTCTCAAGACAGCTTTCAGAACAAGGTATGACCATTATGAATTTTTAGTCATGCCTTTTGGATTAACTAATGCACCGGCTGCATTTATGGATTTGATGAATCGGGTCTTTAAGCCCTTTTTGGATAAATTTATTGTGGTATTCATCGATGATATTTTAATTTATTTCAAGAATCAGAAGGAATATGAGCAGCATATAAGAATGATATTGCAAATATTAAGAGAAAAGAAATTGTATGCCAAACTTAGTACATGTGAATTTTGGCTTGAACAAGTGACATTTTTAGGACATGTCATATCAAAGGAACGTCTATCAGTTGATCCTTCAAAGGTTGAAGCCGTCGTTAATTGGAAACAACCAACTAATGTGACTGAAGTTCGAAGCTTTTTGGGATTGGCAAGATATTACAAAAAATTTGTAGAAGGATTTTTTCGAATCGCAATCCCATTAACTCTATTGACACAGAAAAATGTCAAATTTGAGGGGACAAGTGAATGTGAAGAGAGTTTTCAAGAACTAAAAGTTCGATTAACTTTGGCACCTATTTTAACAATTCCTGAGGGGAGTGGGGGATTTGTAATTTATGGTGATGCTTCACATAAAGGCTTGGGCTGTGTATTAATGCAATATAGGAAGGAAGTGGCATATACATCTAGATAGTTGAAAGAATATGAGAAAAAATATCCAATTCATGACTTGGAGCTGGCTGCAATAGTATTCGCTTTGAAAATGTGGAGGCATTATCTATATGGTGAGCAATTCAAAATATACACGGATCATAATAACTTGAAATACCTCTTCTCTTAGAAAGATTTAAATATGCGGTAGATAAGATGTATGACTTTCTTAAAAGATTATGATTGTACAATCCATTATCATTCAGGAAAAGCTAACGTTGTGGCAGACGCTCTAAGTAGAAAATCTGCAGAAGTCTTAGCTCATCTAATGATAAAAAAAATGAGATTGTTAGAGGAAATAGTGGATTAGCATTCGACTCCGTCCATTAATGGTGTGGTAAGTATGATTGCCAACATTAATGCAGAACCCCAATTAATCCAACAGATTCGATCGGCACAAAAGAAAAACGTTCAGCTTATAACAATTGTGGAAGATGTGAAGCTAGGAAAGAGAGAAGAATTTCTCTATATGTAGTGAGGATTTGCTAAGATTCAAAGGTCAGGTTTGTATCCCGAATGTTGAGAGTGTGAAGAAAGCTATATTAGAAGAAACACATCACTCTCGTTATACGATACATCCCGAAAGTATTAAAATGTATTAGGACCTGAAAAAAACCTTTTAGTGGAATAATATGAAAAAAGAGGTAGCATTATTTGTGTCTAAGTGCCTAACATGGCCGCAAGTAAAAGCTGAGCATCAAAGGCCCGCTGGGTTGTTGCAGCCTTTACCCGTGCCAGAGTGGAAGTGGGAGCACATCTCTATGGATTTTGTCTTTAGCTTGCCTAGAACAAATTCAGGACATGATAGCATTTGGGTCATTGTGGACCGGCTGACCAAAGCTGCCCACTTTCTACCGATTCGCACGACGTATACTTTGGATCGACTGGCCCAGTTGTACATTAAGGAAATAGTGCGGTTGCATGGAGTTCCGCTCATTATTGTATCGGACAGGGATACTCGGTTTGCTTCTAAATTTTGGGCTAAGCTACAGTCAGCCATGGGGACGAGACTCACCTTTAGCACTGCCTTTCACCCCCAAACTGATGGACAATCAGAGAGGACCATTCAAACCTTGGAAGATATGCTGAGGGCCTGTGTCATTGACTTTACAGGAAGCTGGGATAACCATTTACCCCTGATTGAGTTTACTTATAATAATAGCTTCCAAGCCAGTATTCAGATGGCACCATATGAAGCCCTATATGGAAGGAAATGCAGGTCACCCATCTGTTGGGACGAGGTTGGTGAAAGAAAGCTTTTGGGGCAAAAAATTGTCCAGGTAACCACAAATAAGATAACATTAATTTGAGAAAGGCTCAGGACAGCTCAGAGTCGGCAAAAGAGTTATGCCGATAACTGATAGAGAGATCTTGAATTTGAGGAAGGTGATAGAGTTTTTCTAAAGATCTCACCAATAAAAGGCATTATGAGATTCGGCAAGAAAGGAAAGCTAAGCCCACGTTACATCGAACCATTTGAAATCCTGAAAAGAATCGGATGTGTCGCTTATAGACTTGCCTTACCACCCGAATTGGCAAACGTTCATAATGTCTTCCATGTATCATTACTACGAAAGTATCAGCCCGACCCATCCCATATCTTGAAATATAAATCTTTATCGATCAGGAAGGACCTATCCTTCATTGAGCATCCAATTTTGATACTGGATAGAAGAGTACAAGTGTTGTGCAACAAGGAGATTCCTTTGGTCCGTATAATACGTCAGTACCATTCAAGAGAGGAGTCGACTTGGGAACCAGAAGACGATATCAGAGAAAAATATCTCTATCTTTTTCAGTAATCAGGTACACAAATTTAAAGAACTAAATTTCTTTAAGGGGGAAGAATGTAATAATCCTAAAATTTCAACAAAAAAAAAAAAAAAAAGGAACAGAAAAGAAACTTTTAACAAGTGATGGTCCATATGAGCATGATGGTCCTTAGGGACCATCATTACTTTCAAAAGCTTTTACCTTTAGTTTTTGCTGCCTTGCTGCGTCCTTTAGTGGACGTGGTTTTCGGGAGTTAAAAGTGGTTAATTACGCGACACCTCATACACATGATGGAGGCCTTTTAAAGAAATTAACTAGGACGAAAGGTAAGACGTCGCCTAACAACTCCTTTCTTGCTCTCCCTCTTACAAAAACAGTGAGCTCCTCCCTCTAGCCGAATTTTTATCGGAAGCTCCTTCTCAAATATTTTAAGTAAGTGACTTCATAATCTTGAAAAATAATCCGTTCTTTTTAAAAGTGAAATGAAATAATTACTTTGGCTTATTATCATGAATTTTAGGCGCGATAAATTTTATGCGTAAGCGACCTCATTATTTTGAAAAATAATCTTTTTAATAAAATTGTGATATTTTATCTATGTTAGCAAGCTTAAATGCTGTAAATTCTTAGAAAAATAAATTTATTTATTTTTCTTGTCTATTGTTAGAAAATTTTAGATACTGTAAAATTATTAAAAATAAATGTGATATTCATGCTTTTAGTACAATTGTGAGATTTCTTTCTACTATTTTTGAATATTTAGACATTGTAAATTTCATCTACAAATGACTGCCTTATTATTTGAAAACTGATATTTTGCAATTGATTATAGCATTGTCTGTGAAATGTTTATTTACGAATTAACATCCCATAAATTGTGATAATTCTGTATTCTTGAATTTCTATAAGAATTTTTCTATACATATTAGATTGGCAATTATGCTAACATATCTTTACGAATTGCTACCTTTCTAAATTTGTGCCCAAAATATTTGACTGGTTATTTTTGAAATGTTATTGAAAGTGACTGTTATTCATGGTTTAAGTGAAATTCATATTAATAATTTCAGTGATATGTTGAGTACGTGATATTGCTGCTTTCGAATGTTTAAAGAGATTTAGAAATACTTTAAGTATGCAAGTGGACTCATCCGGTTCGTCGGTGATGTATAAATGGACCTATCCGGTACGCTGGTAGGGATTAAGTGGACTCATCCGGTACACCGATGAGGTATTAGTGGACCTGTAGGAATTAAGTGGACCTATCTAGGATGCCGATAGGGATTAAGTGGACCCATCAGAACGTTGATGGGGTATATAGGTGACCCACTTGGGACGTTAGTAGGGTAATTTGTGAAATCCTTTGAATTTTGCACTGCCGTTAAAATGTTATATGTATTTCAATTATTCGGATTATACTTAATTATGCATTTTTGAAAGTGAAACTATTAATGCATTTCTGTTAATAGATCTCCTTTTTGAAAATATTGATATCTTTCAACCATGATTATTTTTAAGATTATGATGATCACTTACTGAGTAGCCAAACTCATCAAATTATGGTAAACATTTTTTCGGATAACTGCGGTTTCATTTTGAGTGCTCGTCAGGATCAACTCTGAAAGATATTATAGTTGTGATTAAACTTTCTTTTGTTACTTTGTAAGAATTTGCCATTGTAAATTTGTCCTATTAAGAGACATATATATGTTTTGACTGTCACATCTCAGGAATATAAATATTGTAAATTCTTGAGGCGTGACACAAATAATCTAAACTTGTGTTTCCAAGAAGATAAGCTTGAAGTTATAAGATATTTAGATGCAAATTTTGCTGGGGATAAGGATGATAGTAAGTCCATCTCATGACATATTTGCCTCTTTGGAGGGGCAGTTGTTTCTTGGTCTAGCAAGAAATAAAGGTGTGTAGCTACGTACACACAAGAAACTGAATACATTGCATGTAGCACTGCTTGTACTTTTACCGTTAAGATAAAACACTTCATAGACGACTTAAGCTACAAATAATCGACGGACCCATCCAAATATTTTGTGATAATCAAGCTGCAACTAAATTAATTCAAAGTGGAGTAAAAAGCTCCAAAGGAAGACATATAAATATCTAATATCACTAAATTCAGGATGTAGTTGAGAAAGGTGAAGTAATTGTTAGTTACTTGCTCTCATTAGATATGATCGTTGATCCATTAACAAAAGGTCTAAGCACTGTCTAAGCACACTGGCTTAATGAGACTTAAAATGTTTAAGTCAGTCTGTTTTCATGAATGACAAATCCGCATTAGCGTGAAATCTTCATAATAAACATTTGTTATGAGAGGCATGTCTGCAAAAGCATGAAAAAAAACATCATGACAAGATATTTTCTTAAAGGTCATACTAAAAAATGTGAGTATGCATCGGCCGTTGCCAGGTGGGAGATGTTAACACGCATGGCTATGAGGCTTTACGTGTCTTAGCCTACAATGTGGGAATCTAATATATCCAACGGTCATATGGTCCAACATCCATATGAACGTTGGATATCCCTGAGATCAGGGAACCCCTCGTTTTCTCAGACACCCGTTGGAGATCAGGGAACCATTCACTTTCTCAGAGACCTGTAGGAAAAATACAACGGTTACCCCTTCTTCTCCCTATAAAATGGAAAACCAGAGAGAGGATGTGAACAACAAGGAAAATGCATATAGTTCTTCTGTCTCTACAATTAAGGGATAGAAATCTGAGCTTTGCGATCTCCGGCCTCACGACACCTCCTCTATAATCTCGGGTTTGATCTCATCCATGTACCATCTATTTTTACTAACAAGATCCACACCAAATTTCTCTCTTACAAGAAGTCCAAGAGACCCTCATAAACCTTGGCGAAGCTTTGAGAGAGACAACGAGTTAGAAAGAGAAGTTGGCGAAGCTTTGAGAGCGACATCGAGTTAGAGACAGAAGTTGGACAGCGAGGTTGAAAGTGGATTCATAAAGAGGAAAGATAGAGAAATGGGAAAAAAAACAAAAGGAAAAAGAGGCAATCGGGGCTTCCGGTGACCTAGTACCTTTCGCTGACCTTAAGCAATCTGAACCGTCCAAATTAATGGATGATCTTGGACGATGTAGATGGCTACAACCCTACTTGTTTTCATTGGACTGCAACTCTATGAAAACATTTTCCTTTAAAAAGATTGAACTTTATTATCCTTTTATTAATCTTACTACAAAACAAGTACAAAAATTCTTAGCATCCCATTATGTAAGAAATCAGTCATTTACATGATTTATATGGAAAAAGTATTCTATAATACTATTTACGTTGGACACAAGGTGGTCACAATTAATCTTGACCATTGGATGTGAAATTGGATAGATGCATTTATTGCATTGACCAAGTTCAAACTTCAAAAGGAATTTTCTCAAACTTTGTGGCATACTAAGGCTATTTGATTTCTCATGAAATGGTTACAAGTAATTGTAACCTCCTTGTATCAAAGGTAAATAGTATTATTGTATATAAATTGACTTATATTATCCTTGAGGAGTTATTTACTGCAACACGAGAAACACACAAGCAAAATACTACATGTCTATTCATCTGTCCATACAGAAGATGTTGGATAAGAGTCGTACTTATGCTTCAGCCGATAATAGAGAACATGAGCACAAAAACAAATTATCTCTGTGGTGGGTGTACTTTTAGTAACATACAAGATTAAGTACATCTTAATGAATGCTCCATAAATTAAAAATATTATTATAAGGCCAAATCTTTGACGGACGCTGAATGAATGTTTTAACAAACAATAGATAAGATATATGCATGGTTCTTGATGATACATGCTAGATATGCGCTTAATATGATATGAATATATAAAAGATATTATATATCCATGATTGATCATCAATATGCCTTCAGAGTCTTGACTTGTCAGTCAGCCCCTATATGTCCTGACTTACAACTGATAATAGTAGAAGGAGTCAAACCATTTCAATATGGGATAGATTCTTGGATATATATACTCCTAAGGCTCATATATGCCTCTTGGCAAGATGTTAAAGGAATTTGATACAGATATCAGTTAAGTATCAATCAAGTATGTTCGTTTTGATAACGATTAATAATAGAAGATATTAAAACCATCTCAATGTGAGACAGGTTCTGGGATACATATACACCTAAGACTCCTACATGCCTCTCCATATGATAATTGGAGGAATTTAATGTGGCATGATATATTTCTTATCAATTGTCGGTCACACATGTGCATCGTGACTAACGATCGAAAATAAGAGACCATGAAGTCGTTTCAATTTCCAACAAAACTCTTGGGTACATATACTTTCATAGCCCATATATGCCGCTTCATATGATACAGGAGGAGTTTTGATGAGATGCCATATGTTTCTTTGAATCCGTCATCGGTCAAGGGCCAAGTGCTTGATGAATGGAATATAAGTAGGTATATCCTTGCAAATATATTCCATGAGGCCTCATCTACCTATGAGTCCAAGAATTATACAACTTGGGCATTGTTCGGAGTTCGCTTAACCTGACATCTGTTTCCATTGGCGATCAATATATGCCTTGTCCGATGCCCCAAAACTTTATTTTGGGATTGAACTGAGAGTTTAAATGAATCATATTTGAGGCATTATATCCCTCCCCTAAAGTTTCATATCATTCGGAGATGGCTTAACCCATCATCCATATACATCGGCAATTAATAACTGTAAAGTTTTATGTGTTTTCTGTTAAGGCTAAGGTGACATTTGGTCACAAAAATTGAGATTTGTCTCTAAATTCGAGGAATTTTATCATGGGACTAGGACCACTGGATTATTGACTTGATCCCTCTCTCTTAAAAGGTGTGGCATAGTATTGATCAATGTAGTAGAAACGATTGCATCCACAATATGTTGATCCTGCTGATGCAATTTTCAGCAGAGACGGGTTAACTTGGATGGACTAGATCTCTCTCATATGTGATCTATTTAAAGTGAGACTTGGAGTATTGTGTTCATCTTTGAGTCATCCCTCAGTTTTTTGAATTTCATGACCAATGGATTTATCATCATGATGCAGTTGAAGAAGTACGAAAACATAGCAGAACTATGCTGCAAAAGATTAACTGACGATGGCTAAGTAACATATCCTTTACATTTCTCACGTGATGCTCACGTTGGATCTGGAAGCTGCAAGTTTAAATTCGAATATCAGTGAGAAAAGAATTGACTAGATACATGGTTATCATCACGAGACACCTATGAAGACATTCAAAATCAAGCAAGATACATGGTTATCATCACGAGACACCTATGAAGACATTCAAATTCAAGCAAGATACATGGTTATCATCTCAAGGTAAATTGTCTGAGATAAAGATATATGATCAACATAAGGATAAAGATTGCAAGTTTTTGTAATTATCAACTCATGAATGATAAACCTTCTATGTTGATCAGAAAGGGGTTTGATTTTTGAGGTTCAATTTTGTTGGATTGTCGAAGTTGGATTAGCATATGCAGTGATATTTGCATGAATAGAGATAGAGAGATAGAAGAGAGCAATTGTATATGTAGTAAGTTAAGAAGCAGTCTAATGGTATGACTGTTTTTCTGAACTATAGTGCAAGAATCCAATAGAGAGGGATAAGTTATTATGTTTAGACTCGCTTGAAATCCAATATCGAAGAAGGAGCAGTCCCAAGGAACAATACCCTTGCGTATACTTTCAGGTATATGAGCTCATACTGCCCTTCGTATTGTTTCATTTTCATGTGTCCATATATTTTTATTTTCTTAGAATCGTATGTATAGGGTTTTAAAGCCCAAATAAAGGGTATTCGGTATAGTTCCATACTGATGTAAATTGTAACACAGGGGATTAAACCTCTGGAACTATTATGTTCCCAATAATATATAAGACCTGTATTTCCATGATACAGAACGCACGAGTGAATTTAGCCCCAAATGTGTTTGCTCTCTGGTTGTTCTTTTGGGTTCATGTTTCTTTAAATGTTTTAAATAACTTGGCATCACAATTTCGGAGTGTCCACTTTGCCATTCATGGTTGAGTCTAAACGGGCTGTCACGTTGCATACTGTTTGTATGCTGCATTCATGCTTCTCCCTTTTTAAGCATTTTTCTTTTCTTTATCTGCCATCCATGGATAGAAATAACAAGCACTCCTAAAAAATATGACAATGAAATCCAACAACTTATGAATTTATTACATTTGTTTTATTATTTTAATTGTGAGAAAGAGGGAGGCACTCATATAATTTGATATTATAAAGGGGTGTGGTTTCCTAAGGTTGCAACCTTCAACAATCAAAGTAAGTTGCATATTCAAACCTTGTCATGAGATGAAATTTTGTAAGTAAAAATTCTTAGGATGGTTTGGGAATCTAATTTTATATCTAATACAAAAATTTAAACTCCAAAAAATGATTAAAATCAAACAGATTTATAAATACATGAAAATCTTGAAAAAAGAATTCCAGATCATTTGTTGTAAGAAATACTATTTATACGACTTGAAATCTGTTTTTCTCGTCATATCTATACACCTTGATGTCAAGATGATGGATTAAATGTTTTTCCTTTCCTACATTTTAAGGTGTTAACCTTATATAAATTTTTTCCATGATAAAATATCATGAAGTATATTTCAAGGGAAAGCTTTCTATATGCCATGAGGTATAGGGAATTTGTATATGCCACCCCTATCCCAGCTGTTTGATTTGCTTTCCCAACCGTCCGATCTGAATAGACGATTGA
Source organism: Amborella trichopoda (assembly GCF_054954075.1). Classification (NCBI taxonomy): domain Eukaryota; kingdom Viridiplantae; phylum Streptophyta; class Magnoliopsida; order Amborellales; family Amborellaceae; genus Amborella; species Amborella trichopoda. The sequence continues at coordinate 10,183,526 of NC_142338.1, read as the reverse complement.
GATGACCCCAATCATAATGTCGCATCTAAACATTTTTTTTTTTTTCTACAAATCATAGTGACAGCAAATTTGGGGCATCCAATCGTCTCATGCGTTTGTACCTATAAAATGACCGAAATACCCTTGAATGATTTAGGGGCTATTTGGTCATTCTATTTTCATAAAAATATATTTTAATATGTTTTTAGGTGTACTCCATTTAGTTGATCACATGCACCAAATTTTATGTTCATCTTATTCGTAAAAAAATCAAAACTAAAATATTTTGAGCTATTGCTTTTAGATCAAAGGGTCAAGGCTCACTTGTGACATTATGGCCGAAGGCATTCCAACCATTCATTTAGATCTGATGGCTGGGAGAGAGTGACGCATAAATTCACTAAAATTAGCGGTATATAGAAAGCTTTATCATATTTTAAAAAACTTTTATAATAACAAATTTTACTTCATTGAAACAATGTCTACCCCTGCCCCTAGGGGCGGACCCTCCGCTCACACACTATATATAGAGCGTGCTCTAGTGGATATGACAGGAATTCCAGTAACATGGTTATCTTGGAAACGATTTTGCTCCCAAAGTTTAGTATCTATGTGATTATTTTGAAGGAAAAAAAAAAAGAAGGATTTTGGGCTCTTAAGCATCTAGATACTCCCTCCAAAATTTGATGGTTCCTGTTCAATATTGGGATGTCATTATTTTAAGGCATATAGAGAGCTAGGGGTTTGGTCTCTGGGTTCAAGATGGTACACTCCAAAATCTGGGATCCATATAGTATTGTTAGCCTAAGTTTTGTCTGAAAGATCAAATGAACACATGCTCTAGCGGGAGCATGAAAAAGTTTTAGCGTAGAATGATATTTAATACTAAGTTCTGAAAAAGACGGTGGTACCCGAAGACCTTCGATTCAAAGAGAGAGAGAGATCACGAGACGAAAGAAGGCCACACGGTCGTCAACAAAGGAAAGATACAGAGAGGCCATTCAAAGTGCTGGAGTAAATGCATCTCTCTCTAAATCAACGGTGCTGATCTAGTGACCACCCTTTTGATCATGATCTTAACCGTCCATCTTGGGAACTCGCACGTGCGATGTCGCAGAATATATGTCAGTGGAGAATCGACTTTCTCTCTCCTCTATGTTTGTTTGTTAGGTGAAGAAGAACCCCTCTTTCTCTCTCCTCTCGTTCCTCTGTGGCAGCTGTGGGCAGGAACGGAGACCCTCCATCGCCTAAAAGACAAGAGCAGTCTCTCTTTATATACATCTACTCTCTCGTCTCTTTTTCTCTCTCTTACCTTTGTCAATGGCGGCTGTCATCTTGTTATTCGTGGCCCTTCTCACACATAGATCCGCCGCGGCTTCCTCCATATGCCCTCTTCAATCACTTGAAGGCGCCTTTGTTTCCACCTCTGATCAATGCTCTGATCTCCCCCTTTCCCGCCCTAATGCATCAGAGGTGCATCTTTCTCACTCTATAATATGACCACCATCATCATAGTCAATGATTATTATCATTTTTGTTATCGTGATTGATATTGTGTGTCTGTGACGCATTTTGATGAAATCATCTCATCAAATTGTTCCTTTTGATACATTTCCATCCCATTGTTTGTTGTTTATGCACTTCGCTGGTTTGATTTGGTTCTTTTCAGGGATTAGTTTTTTTTAAGGTTCATTTGGAGATATGGTTTGTCGGGTTTTGGTTGCTGAGGTTTTGTGGTTTTTGTGATTCCCTTGGTTTTTTTCAAAATTAGAACTCATGATTTGAAGGCTTGGGCTTTCTCTTTTCTATGAATTTTTCCTGGATTCTCATAGATTATTGAATTTCTTGGATGTTTCTGATTACGGATTAGATTTTATCTTGGAGAAATTGTTGGTTTAAATTTACACTGCAAGTCTTATGGGAAATGGGTGTCCATGGTGTTAGTTAAAATTGTATGTGATATAGAGAAATGCAAATTGGGTTATTCGTTGTCAAGGTACAGTTTTCCTCTACTGGAATATGATTACCCTCCTTTGGTGATGTTTGCGTAACTTAGATGTGGGCAAGCATTTGGGTCATGTAAAATATTTTAATAAACAGAGTAGACTGAATAGCATGTCAGGAAAAATATACTGTTGAACTCATGTTGTGGTTGATATTAAGACAGTGTAGATGGGTGGTGCGATTTAGTTAAGCCTTATCTATCCCTATTTTAAAAGCTTTGGTTATGTTTGTTTTACTTTTCCAGTTTTTGTTCCTGCATCTTCTTTGGGATGGCTTTGTAATTTTTTATCTTGTATTTGTGTGTGTGTGTTTAACTTCTTGATGTAGAGGACTACTATTTGCATTTCCCTTGACAGTAAGGATACTACAAGATTCTTTGTTTATTTTTTCCTTCATGCATCAATATTTTAGTTTTAAGAAGGCTGTAAAAGAAGTTTTTGGAGAATCTAGAGGGAAAAAAAATTCAATAAAAAAAATTGGTCCTGGAGTGATGATGTTCAAAAGGACTTTAGTGAAAGATGATCATGTTATAAAGCTTGACAATGTAATAGAAATGATCAAAACGTTGAAGAACTTAAATATGCTAATAAAAATGCTAAGGTAGTAGTAAGTAAGGCTAAAGTTAAGGTATATAATGATCTATACTAAACTGGGGACAAGAGAAGGAGAAAAAGATGTCTTCAAATAACAAAAATGAGAGAGGAAGTGTGGGATCTAGATCATATTAAATGTATTAAGAGTGAGGATTAGAGGGCGTTGGTGAAAGATGATGAGATCAATGAAAGATGGGGAATTTATTTTAAAAAATTGTTAAATGACAAACACTTTGGGAGCACAACGGTAGGAGAAACCTTCGACATAAATGAAGTCAAAGGTTATATACATTCGCAGGGTTAGTTTATCTGAAGTGAAAGAAACTTTGAGAAGGATGAAGATAGGAAAGGCTTTAGGACCCGATAGAGGTTTGGAAGTGCATGGAAGAGATTGGCATATTCTGGCTGACCAAGCTGTTTAGCATGATGTTGAGAATAAAGAAAATGCGAGATTAATGAAGAAAAATATTGGACACCTATTTACAAGAACAAAGGAGACATAGAACTATATAAATTATGAGCCACAATATGACGTTGTGGGGGAAAGTAATTGAGCAACGACTAATACATGAAACGAGTGTATTAGAAAGTCAATTCGGCTTTATGTTGAGGTTAACAATTAACAATTGAGACTAGGGTGGTGCCGACACAAAGTTAGAACTTTGGAGGTATGTTCTAGAATCTAAAGTTTTTAAAATTAGTTGGACTAAGATATAATATACAGAATGCAAGTTTAGTAATAATAGGAGTGGAAACAAGGAAGTAGTTAATATTGATAGCTAAGCAATACTTGAAAGGGATTATTTTTTATATCTTTAGTCTAGGGGAATGGAGAGATTGAGGAAGATGTCACACATAGAATTAGGGCTGGGTGAGTGAAGTGGAGATTTTATTTGATTATTACATGCCAATGAAACTTAAGTGGAAGTTTTATAGGATGGATGTAAGACCAACCATGCTATATGGAATGGAGTGTTGGCGGTCAAGAAACAATCTACCCGTAGGATGCTGGCAACTGAGATCAAGATGGATGAGTGGCAAGACAAGAAAGGATAGAATTCAAAATGAATATATATGAGGGAACTTAGTGATGGCTTCAAGAGGTGATGAGAGGAGGGAAAATAAATTTAGGTGGGTTGGCCATGTGCAGTGTAGACTTAATACAGCGCCAGTTAAGAGGGGTGATTGGGTTCAAGTGGAAGGCCTTAAAACGACAAGGGGAAGACCCAAAAACGCATGGATGGAAGCCGTGAGAAGAGATATGGTTTGACTGAGGGTATAGCCTTTGATAGAGCAAAATGGCATAACAAGATTCGTGTAGCTGACCCCAAATAGTTGGGATAAGGCTCAAATGATGATGATATGTAACTCTTCCATTTAGATGATGCGTCAATCTTTTAGTAGCAACATGTATTCTATTATAATGTGGCCGTTTAGAAACTCAACCAATAGTAGACAGCCCAACGGTTGGGCCTGGGTGGTGGTCCAGTGACCTGGACGGGCACTGCATGGAGGGGCAGGGGAAAGGAAAGGTTGGGGGGGGGGAGATGGGTTGGGGGGTTGGTTTTCAATTTCAAATTTGCATTATAAATTAGAAACAAAGCCAAATATAACAAAAAATATGTCATAAATTTTGAAATGTGCATTATCAATTAGAAACATCGTCAAACATGCCAAAAATGTATTATAATCACAAAAATAAAGAAACACTTATAAAGTTTCATCATAAATGTAAAGCCAAACTCCAAAAATAAAAACAAGAAAATGATAAAAAGTATAATGTAGCACAATACTCACAAAAAATATGAAACCCTAAACATTAAGATTTAAATTTACAATCCTTTCAAAAACCAATTGAAGTAGGCTTGAATCAGCGACTTTCAGTTGCCAAAGCTCTCATTTTCAACCTCGTTAATCCCCAAAAAATTTAGGGTCGAGTGCCTCTTGATTTTACAAGAAACTCAAAACTTTGAATACAAATTTCAATTCTTAAAAACATTTTGATTTTGGGCTAAAAATTTGTTTTTGATGCAAAGAAATAGTTCTCTAGGGTTTTTGGGGGGGGGGACTAAAATGTATTCTAAATACTATTTCCCTCCTTTCAAGGGGGGAAATTGACATTTTTTGTCCTTTTGGCGGGGGCAATTTCAGCCCTTGCCAAAAGGGCCCTGGCCAACTAGTCCCGCCTAAGGTCACGGCCTAGTGCGGTGTGGTGAACATAGCACTCAACGGGTATTGGGGAGGTATTACAATGGATGTAGAGACATTTGGATGGTGTTTGATGTGAAATCTGATAATTTTGGCGATGTCTATGTACAATACATTAATCAGACAAGTGTAAAATGAAAAACATTTTAAGAATACATTTTTCATAAGAATTAAAAAATTACTGAAGTTCTCAGCAAAGTGTTGCCCTTCTGAGGAGGTCCTGTCTCCATTTGCGAGTTTTAAGGGATATTTATTTGTGCTTTAGATTTCTTTGGATGAAAGGCTGCTGAACTTGAAGTTCCACTCATATCCATATGTAGTGCTTTTCGATGTCAGCTAAATTGGAATGGCTTGTCTATTTTGAGTTCTTGACAATTCTTACTTTTTTTTTTTGGTTTTTAATGATTATGACATAGAAGAACTTCCTAATGTTAGTGTCAGAAAATGTTGATGTGTCTCATAGATGGAGGAGAAAAGTTGGGTTGGTTGTATTATTAGAGATACTGTAACCAACTCCCGAGAAAAACAAAGAAGATTAATAGAGTTGAATTTTTTAGTTTTTTCCTACCCAATCAAGATAAATTTTCATTTGGGGGGAATTAGTCGTGGGATTTGGACTCTGGACATTATTCGGATCCCTTAATGACCCAACCACTGTGCTGATAATAACCCAAACCTTCAAGGAAATATATTTTCTTCAATAATATGCTCTGGTGTAACATGAATTTCTATTGGCGTAAATAAATTTTTTTTTACTACTATTAGAATAAATTGATCGCCTTTCGTGCGATATAGTAATATGTTTGAGCTTCACAAATAGAGAAAGGTTACTAACCCAATTGTAAAATGAAATTTTACATCTAGTAACGTCATGATGTATACTTTTGCTATAGGGATGAAGTCCTAGATTGTGGTCATTTTGACCGCATTTATCAAATTCATAGTGCTTTTTTATTATTAAGATATGTGGCTGGAAGGGACATCTAGTTGCCCAAAGTGCAGATAGATAGAGAAATATTCCATAAGGTGCAATATAAAATATCATTCCAGGTGCATATCTTTTTATGTTTTTATATCATTTTAAGCATGCATGAATTAACTCATATTCATCTGAAGACTACTTCAGGTGACATATAAACTAGATACAAGTCTTATCTTGACCACCAATTATGGTTCAAATGTTGTTCATACCCTTGTGATGTAATAATTGACTGTCAATGCATTCCATTACATTTCAAACAATTTCCCTTTTCTGAATTTATTTGTATATTAATCAAAATACAACAAAAGCTTGTATTGTTAGCTGGAAATACTAGGCCATTGGCCGCATCTGAGGATTATGATTAGGACGCTGAAAATTGTTTGATACACATTTAAGGTTGATTTTTAGATATGGCTTAGAAGATAAGGAATCGGGCTTGGGTCAAGGCAGTAGCAGCTGGTTTTTCATAGGACTACTTCTCAGGTTCCATTCCTATGTAATCTTCTCAAAAAAATAAAAATAAAAGAAACTTAGGAGTGTGAAATTTCTAATCACATTTTCATTTGTTGCTAATGCTGGAAACAAATTTTGGAACCATTTCATGTTGTTCATCTGGGTGTACGGGACTTTTGAGTTAAGATACTTTTTATTGTTATGGACAACTTTTTGGCTTCAAGACCTTATCAAAATGGGCATGACCTAGCCTGTTCAACATGTGAAAAAACTCAACTGTAGTGGCAGTGAGAATATGTTTCACAAATGAGGAGATATCTAGCATGGTTAATCAATCTGTTTGTGTCCCCTACTATAAAATGAAATAGCAGGGCAAAAATACTTATTTACTCGAGAAAATCCTGAAAACATCGGCCCATAGTTGGGCAAATATAGCCATTCCCCCAAAAAACTTGTGAAAGGATTTGGGGCTTATAATCCCCTCCAAATCTCTTGGTCCCAAACAAGGGAGATGAAACTCTTGTTTTCTTTTGAGTTTTGATATGCGAATTGAATTCTGTTTCAATGTTCCGGACATATCTCCAAGGTGTTCGGGAAGCTTCCAGAGTTTGTTCTTGACTTCCCTTGCAATATTATAACGAGGATTTACAGATTGCATTGGTTCCCTATGCAAGAAATTGTTTGCTCAATAAACCTCTTTCTTTTTACTCCATACACTTCACCCTCACTTTAATCTTCTCCTATAAGTCTCTTTGTACATTTAACCCGACATATCTCCATACACTTCACCCTCACTGTGTTCGAACTCACCCGAGTAACTCAGACCTGATCGCCTTGTTAGGATGAGTACCCCAAGAATCATGGTGAGTCTAACCCAAGTCCATCAATTTTATGTAATTTCTGTTGAAACTTGAACGAGTTCGGAGGTTTGATTCAGCCGAGTTGCCCTCTAACTAACTCGGGACCTTGGCAAGTCCGAGCCTGAAGGTGGGGTTTTAAATCAAAGTTTGAAAACTCTGGATAATCTGCCTGGACTCACCTGAGTTACTTAGAACCCTTTGAAACTTGGAGGTGGTAAATATGAAGGTGGTGGCAATCTGAACCCTACTTTTTTCTTTGATTTTGGGCCAAAAAGTACCTATATGAGCAAAAATTTGGCCATGGTTGGTTTTTTTTTTTGATAAAATTTTCTTCCTGAGCATTTTTTTGGGTTCTTCATCCAATCATGTGTGTATTTCCCCCAAAGAAACACAAAACAAAAAAAATCAGATTTTTGAGATTTTTATTTTCAAATTTCATTATTAATCCTAAATTTTAAGAGCTCAGGCCTCCTAGAGCTGAACTGGAAACCCAAAGTGGTCTGAGAGTTTTGTTGGGGTCCTCTGATGAAGATTTCGCAAGAATTTGGGGCATTGATTATCATCGAGCAATAAGAACTTGAAATAAAAAATTTGAGTAATTTTATAATATTTCACTTCAAATTCATCATATCAGCATCATTTTCCATCTTTTATGTACTTATATGTTTTTTATCATTTTTATTTTTACTTAGCTTTCTATTTTTACTATTTTTTGGATTTTTCATATTTTCTTGCTCGGTGTTGACTTGGATGAGTTCACTCCGACTCACTTGAGTATCATGGCCAGGCTAGGGTTCAAGTTCGGCAGCCGTGCCGAGTATTAAAACACTGTTTCAAACACTTGGAGAGGGTATGGGATTCAACAATGGGGAAAAGGATTAGCTTTTGTGCTTACAAAGATTTGGGATCCAGAAAATAACTATATTGATAGAGAATCAAGAGAAAAGCTTTGATTCTAGAAACAAGCATAGAGGTAGCGGTAATTGTGCTCTAGTTCTTAATGGTGGAGAGGAAAAAGGGCACTAACCATGAAATCTTGAGTGTGAGAGTTGACAGGGAGCACTACCACGAAATCTTGAGAGTGAGAGTTGAGTGATAGGGAGCGTTAACCACGAAATCTTGAGAGTGGGAGTTGAGTGAGAGGTAGAGAGTGAGCAATGAACTGGGAGGGAGGGAAGGAGGCCCTTGATTCAAAAGAAATGTTGACATCAAAAGATGAGCCCTTGATTCTAAAGACTTGTTTACATCAAAAGATGCCATGGATTATTTGCAAATTCTCAACTTTCATTTGACGACAGGGAACAGTAATTTCCCATAGAAACCTAGGGCATGTTAATTTCCCCAAGAAACTTCGAGTGCGAGCTCTAGAAGTAGGGAATCCTTGTTTGGTATCCTGTTTGTGTTCCCTAGTTATTTCAGTTTCCTCTGTTTGGTTGAATTTGGGAGTTTGGGAATCTGGAAATTAGTTTGTTTTTACTGTTCATAACATTGTTCACTGATTAGAGGTTGAAATTTGTCTTTTGAATGAGATTTTTTTGGTCATAACCCATCCATATTCAATATATAATCGTGGTGTTCTTGAGTTTATCATCATTAGTTTGCCTAAGTCATCTCCAGTTACCTGATAATGGTGTAGTACTTGTGTGATTCGTCACTAACCGTTGCTTCTCAGCTTCTTCATATTTTTGTGATATCACCTGCTTCCAAAGTAGTTATGCAGGCTTTGAGAGCTTGCACCTCCACTTGCCTAACATAGTTTAGTTTTGTTTATTTGAGTTTCCAAACCCACCCTTTCTCTTTTGGAACATACCAAGCCGCAGGTTACTTAATTGAATTTCTTTTTTGGTTTAACCCCATTCCATAAAGATAGTCTCATTTGTTCCGTTATGGTCTTAACTATTGACATTAGCATTTCATCATCATTAGAGCCTTTTTCCAACTATTTGGGGTCGGCTACACGAATTTTGATCTGCCTTTCCTCTTTGTCAAGTGCTATACCCTCAATGAGAGTATTAGTATATCTTTTCTCACTACTTCTAACCATGCCCTTTTGGGCCTACCCCTTGCCCTTTTTGAACTTTCTATTTCAACCAACTCGCACTTTCTAATAGGTGTTGTACTGGGTCCGTGCTGCACATGGCCAACTCACCTAAGTCTAATTTTTCTCACCTAACTCGCTCCTCCTCAACTACGGACACTGACATTTGAACTAAGGAAATAGCGTTGATGGGTAAATCTTAGAGGTGGTGTTGTTTATTCAAAGTTATTCTTCTCCCAATGATAGAAATCGTATTTTCCACGATTCAAGTTTTCTACATACTCTCTCAATCACCCTATCAAGGAAAATTTTGGAGCAGGAAACTGAAGTACTTGGTATGTTGTCCACTCCCACATCCAATCCTTCTAGCCAGGGATGTAAAATACTAGCTTGGACCTGACTTTGCATGATCTTTTTTTTCTTTGATAACATTACCTTCATCTCTGAGAGTACCTCAAAGCCCAATAGGAACAGCCATAGTTCACCCAATTCTTCATTTCTGGAGACAAAATATGGTCTATCATGTGCATACTGCAGATATGACATTGCTGGACAATCAGTTGTTTGAAGCACTTCCAACCATTCTGCTAAAAGGCTCTCCTACCATTTTGAACAGTGAAGAGGATTTAAGGGTCCTCTTGCCAAATGCCACTTGATATCTGGAACCACCCTTTTGGGAGTGAGTGATCGGCATCGAGAATTTCTACGTAGACAAACATCCCCTGATCCACCTTTTCCATCGGTCACAAAACGCTATTAAATCATTATCTCATCTAGGATACTTGGTTGTATGTCTTTCTGCTGAATATGTCATTGCCATCATATTCTATTATCCAATGGCACATATGATCTTTTAACATGTTATACTTGGATTCTAACATAACAGTTTACTTCATTTTTTTGGATGAATATCTGCTGAATTTTCAGATATTTAGGCTTAATTTAAGTTAAAAGTGTTTCCAAGCATGTTTTTAGGGTCTTGTAATCGAAGATTAGCGTTCCAGCAATTGTCAAATTGGGTATATGGGGGTTCATCTGAATCTATTTAGAGATTTTTATAACTTTTGTATTCTTATATGACTTATTACAATGGAATCTATATGAAGGATTTTCTAGCAAGTTCTGTTTGAAATAGTTTCTTTTTCTGTCTATGAAATGTGTGGTACTTATTGGTAGGTGCCATAGATTAAGATTATTAGTATTTTATCTTGTGCTTGTTTTGTTTTCATTTGATTGGATCTTAAAATCTCTTCTAATCTGCTATATTCTAGGCAAAAAGCTTTAAATGAGAATTTGGAGGTTCATGGTTGATTCCAAAGTCGTATTGTGAGTGATAAGCACTAGTCATATTTACTGCCTTATGGTTGGAATGGTTATAAACAAGTCTATAGGCTGAACTCTTATTTTCCTGTTTTGTATCGATAATGAAGAAAATTGACACTTCTGTTTCTGTTTTAGTTGGATGGGAGATCCTTGGACAGAGTCTTGAACATAAAGCGGAGTAATACATATGTATCTGTACTCTTTTATGCGGATTGGTGTCCATTCTCTCGCAATGTGCGACCGACTTTTAATATTTTGGCTTCCATGTTTCCCCATATCAGACATGTGGCTATCAGCGAGTCCACTGCTACACCCAGGTCTGAGCATTAACTTGACAGAAGCCACCATTTAAATTATTAAAGAGAAAAAGCACCCCCTGTTAATTTTGATTATCAAATAATTCATCCCGCATACCCACTTTTTCAATCTTTGTTTCTGTCTGTACCTGTCTTTCAATGCCTTTTCCTGCTTGCCAATTGTGCAGTGTCTTCTCAAGGTATGGGGTGCACAGCCTCCCAACAATTGTGATAGCAAACAGGACGTCAAGGTTGCGGTACAATGGACCCAAAGATCTCAATTCTTTGGTGCAGTTCTACAAGAAGACAACAGGTAAATTCGGTCACTCGCTCTCTCTCACACACACATATAAACACAAAAAGTTTGCTGGTTTTCTTTTCTACATCAGATGGTTTGAACCGTGGGCTTTGAGATTTCTTTCTTTCTTTGTTCCCTTTCTTTTTACATTGTCTTCCAATCTTTTTTTCCAAATACAGGTTTCGAGCCAGAGGAATTTCTCGAAGTTAACCATCCAACAAATTTGGCTAGTGAGAATCCCATTCGATTATGGCATTCTACCCCAAGAGAATTAGTTAGAAGGGAACCTTACCTTGCTTTAGCGGTTATATTTCTATTATGCCGAGCATTTCTTTATATCTTCCCAAAGTGTATGTCTTGGCTCAGGAGTCTTTGGATGCTGCACATGGGGCACCTTAGCTTAGGGGTGTTTGGTGAGAGGAGCCTACTGGTCGAGAGGGCACTCCATGTGTTCAACATAAAGAGGGTTTGGAGCAGGCTGAGACTCTGCAAAACGAGGAACTTTGAGAAGGGGGCAAAGAATGCGAGAGTATGGGCATCTTCCCTTGCTTCTGTCTCTATAGGCGAAGCATCTTCCACTAGATCGAGTGCATCTGCCCCTGATTCATGAGTTATTCTCTTTGTGCTGACTTCGGCTCTTGTATGGTTATTATGAGAGGTATGGCACCTGCTCTCTCTCTCTCTCTCTCTCTCTCTCTCTCTCCTAGGAATGAGTTATCAGAAGAGCCTCCCTTTCTCAAGAACCAGTTATTTTTAACGTAGGAGTTATTGTCATATGTAACATGGGGGTCAAACTCGTGTAGGAATTATTTTGTTATATGTAACATGGGGGTCAATCTCGTTGCTTTGGGCAGGGGAGCGTAGCATGTATATTTGAGAACCTCTCTCTGTGTATATTATTCATAATTTCTCTCTCTCTCTCTATTGTATGTGATTGCATGACTGAATGTTTTGTATAGGTTTGGTTTTGTGCTCCTTGGTGGGTTAGAGATGTCTCTTATGTTAGTCTCTCTCCTTGAGCTTTTATGGATCTAGTCGTTGAAATTTAATCAGAGAAAACCTCACAACTAGGTGCGAATACAGCTGCAAAAAAACGTGTATTGGTGGAATAAAAAACATATTAAATATACTTCGTGTTATATACAAGTTGTATAACGTAATCTGATCTCTCTGTGCTTAACAATGAATGCTGAGCTTCATTATTTATTTGCTTTACTCCATTTTATTTACTAAAACCTAGATGGTTGGACAAACTGTGCCTCTGCTCCCGTGCATCACTGTCTCCTCAATTGGAGGTATGGTTCATTCTGAACCAAATGTATAGCGTAAGGAGCTGGGTTGATTGAGAGAGGGATTTAAAGTCTAAAAGGCCAGAAAAATCCAGTATTGAACTTTGAGTTTTCCTTTAAGCTTTGGTATGAGCTGGTGTAGATTGTAGGGGTAGAACTTTTCTGAAGCTCCTGGTACTAGAGGATGAGCATTGTGAACCTTTTGGGCATCTCTTGACTCCAGGCCGTTTGCAGTGGTAGCCATGGGAGCTCATCGAGAGGATTGGGTTTCAGTTTAGGATTAAAGGCCTCTTCCAGATGTGAAATAGGTAGGTGGATGGAATGGTGTGTGAGCAGAAGCAGCCCTAGAGTGGAGTATAGTTTCTCTTCTTGGAACATGGACATGGCGTGGTGTTGCAACTTGGTAAGGTGTCATTTTATGCTTTATGTGTCACTTTAGGGCACGCTTGACAACGGTCTTCTGGAAAACTACTTCAATCCGGTTATGGTGGTCCTTGAGGTTTGTTTCTTGAGACACTGATATGATGGAATACACCTTGCTTTATAAACTATTTATAATTTTGGTGATTCTAGTAAATGTCTCTTGTTTGATTGAACCTGAGATTTTGGAAAACCAAGACATGTTTGGGTACATGGATTTTAAAGCATGGATTCTTAATATCTTGGATATTGCCAAAATTCATGGTTTGGATTGCTTAATGACTAGGATACTTAAAATAAGAAAAATCAAAATCATGGAAATAAGACCTACGTTTCCATGATTTCATTTTCACACCAAAACCTGCTTTTTTGAAATTCGAAGGCCTATGGATTTCACTCATTTGCTCCCTCGACCCGAAACATAGGGAGCATTTGTAAGTATGAAAATTTTAGAGAGAAAAAGTACTTGAATTTTTTAAAGAGAGAAACTACCTCAAAATTTAGAGAGAGAAACTATTTCAAAGTTTAACTTTTAGAGAAAGTACCCGATTTTTTTAGAGAAATGAATTATCTCACAATTTTAGAGCGAGAAATTATATGAAATTTTAAGTTTTAGAGAGAAACTATCATATTTTAGAAAGAGAAACTATCTCAAATTTTGATTTTTAAAGAGAGAATGTTAAAAGTTTAGAGAGTATGTTAAAAATTTAGAGGTTACCAAAAAATTTAATGATAAATTATCTCAAAATTTTAGAAAGAGAAATTATCTTAAATTTTAAGTTTTAGAGATAAATTATTTCAAATTTTAATTTTTAGAGAGAGAAAGTATGTTAAAATTGTAGAGAGAGAAAGTATGTTAAAATTTTAGAGAGAAAATATGTTAAAATTTTAGAGAGGAAGTATGTTAAAATTTTAGAGAGAGCAAGTATGTTAAAATTTTAGAGAGAGTACCAAAATTGTTTAGGGGGATATATTATTTCAAAAATTTAGAGAGAGAAACTATCTTAAATTTAAGTTTTAGATGGAAATTATCATATTTTAGAGAGCGAAAGTACATATAGAGAAACTATCTCAATTCTTTATAGAGAGAAACTACAACTTTTTTTTCAGAGAAACAATCTCTTATTTTAATTTTTAAAGAGAAACTATATCAATTTTTAGAGAGAGTACCTAAAAAGTTTTAGAGATAGAAACTATCGCACTTTTTTTTAGAGATAAATTATATCAAATCTTAAAGTTTTAGAGAGAGAAAGTATTCTTAAAATTGTAGAGAGTATTCTTAAACTTTTAGAAACTATTATAAATTCTAGAAAGAGAAACTGTCAATAAAATTTAGATAGAAATATCTCGTTTTTAAGATACAGAAATTATCTCGAATTTTGACTTTTAGAGAGAATCTATCTTGAATTTTAGAGAGAAAAAATATATTAAAATTTTAGAGATAGAAATTATATCAAAATTTAGAGAGAGAAACTACTGAAATAACTTTAGAGATGGAAACTATCTCAAAATTTTTGGAGAGAGAAATTATCGTAATATTTATATTTTAGAGAGAGTATTTTAAAATTTTAGAGAGATAACTATATCAAAATTTAGATAGAGAAAGTACATGAAATTTTTAAAGAGAAAAACTATCTCAAAAAAATTAGAAAGAGAAACTATCTCAAAATTTAAGTTTTAGAGAGAGAAAGTATATCAAAATTTAAACTTAAGAGAAAGAAAGTATATCAAGATTTAAAGAGACACTATATCAAATTTTAAAGAGAAACTGTCTCAAAATTTTAGATAGAAATTATATCAAACTTGAGGTTTTAGAGAGAGAATGCATCTTAAAATTTAAGAGAGTAACTATATCAAATTTTATAAAGGGAAAGTACATAAAATTTTTTAGAAAAAGAAACTATCTCTAAAAAATTTAGAGCTTTTAGAAAGAGAAAGTATCATAAAATTTGAGAGAAAAGCCATATCATATTTTAGGGGGAGAAAATACTTAAAAATATTTAGAGAAAGAAACTATCTCAAAATTATTGAAGAGGGGAACTATCTCAAGTTTTAAGTTCTAGAGAGAGTATCTTAAAATTTTAGAAAGAAAAATTATATTAAATTTTAGAGAGTAAAACACCTAAAAAATTTAGAGAGATAAATTATATCAAAATTTTTAGCTAGACAATTTCAAAATTTAAATGTTGGATCGAAAGTATATTAAATTTTAGAGAAAGAAACTATATCAAATTTTAGGGAGAAATTATGTCAATTTTTTTTATAGATACACTATCCTAAATTTTGAGTTTTAGAGAGAGAGTAGATAAAAATTTTAGAGCGAGAAATTGTATCAAGTATTGTTACCAAACAATGGACATGGAAGTGATTGCAAGGAATCCATGAATTTTGTATAGTGTATTCAAACAAGAGATTTGAGGAATCTATGACAAAAATCATTGATATTGAAAATCCATAAATTTCTTTGGATTTCAAATATCTAATATTCCTTATTTCCTCAAATCCAAACGGGCCTAAGAATATATTTGAAGAAATTTATAGAAAGAAGAAATTGATTCCACTTTACACATTCCTTGTTGCCACTATCCACCCATTAAGTTGGACCCGACATAAACCTTATTTCCTCGAATGGCCGAAACTAATTGCAGGTGCCTTTGCTAAAAAGGGAGTTTGTATTTGCGAGCAGTGTTTACTGGTTTGAGAAAGATCATTCCTCAAGGGCCTGCTATTATGTGTAGCATGTTTCACTCGCTTTATCTCTAAATTTTGGGGATCACTGTTCTATTCAAATGCAAATGACAATGCCTCCACCAAACACCCTTCGAAAGGCAAAATATGTAAAAGAGCGCACAAGTTTAGGCCCAAAAGAATCAAGGAAAAATTGCAATGTGGACTCTTAAAAAGACTCCAAAAGCTACAAAATTGCAATGTGGACCACCATCGGACTATCATAGACCACTATAGTTCACACTCGTCTCGAAGGCCCACCTTTGACTCCGATCAATCTCTAAATGTGACCGTCGATGGCTCAACTCTCCAATCAATGATGGGAACGATCTTCTCGCACAACCGACTCTCACTCAAGCCGCCAACTTTGGGTTATGAGCCTTTGGCATGGCTTGCAAGTAGGCCCATGAATCTATTTCTTCATTTTTCTTTAATTTTTCATTATTATTTGCTTAATTTCATCATCATTTCTATTTCAAAAGCCTTTTCTAAAATTTCCCTCTTTTTACCTAATTTTTCTAGTTCTAAATGTTTTTTAGCTGACACGGTCAGTGGTTTGCGAAAAAGACACCATTTTAGCCTACTTGCAACAGATCCACAATTTGATAGAACCTTTATTTTCTACCCTCTGATCAATGGAGTTTACATGGAAAACAAGGCAGAAAGTATATCTTTCTGCCGGAGTTTCACATATGAACACATCTGCGATGGTCTGGTTTGACTTCGATTCCTCTTTTGGGTTCTAGTTAGCGATTTTCTGCTTGTTTGTGGATTTATCCTACTATTGAAGATAGACGTGGATAGATCTAGCTAAGGTTGGATAGATTTGGTGGTTTTCAGATTATCTTAAATAAAGTCCTGTAGAAATTCACTCATGAGTGTTTGTAAATGTTTTTCTTATAGTATTTAATTGGTTCGGATCAGAAGTATGACATCTCGCTCGAGTTATTCGAGTAACCCGACACAAGCATTTTGCATTATTCTATAAAATATTAGTTTGTCATTGAAAACCATTATATTTTGACACTTGAGGAGCAGCGACTTGGGCACTCATGACATGGGGTGGGTGTAAATTAAGAAAGGCATGAAACGTATCGAACATGAGTAACAGCACTCAGTCATGTAAGATGAACCCTTACAAGACAGTAGCTTTTGACATGAGCAATACAATGTATAAATTACTTTTATCATTAAGGGACACAAAAACCACCTAAGCGACCCTACCTATTCATGTACTTGACCTTAAGCCATGAACTAATACCATTAAGAAGTGTATCTCCATATTCCCTGAGCCTTACAATATGTCTTCTAAACTTCTGCGCTCTTGTCGATTCTTTGTAGGACCCTTAACCAGTTATTTGGTTTGACTCAGGCTTAAATTCTCTTTTTGAAAGTTTATTTTTTATTTATGTAGCTTTGCATTCGCTTCTATTCTCTCTTAGTCAATGGCTTCGAATCATTTAAGAAATTCTCTGTTCCTACTCTCTCTCTCTCTCTCTCTCTCTCTCTCTACTTTACTTTATTTGAAAGTAAAGTTTTCTTTCCCCCGAGGAAACATTTTTACGGCAAAGCAAATGAGAGAGAGAGAGAGTGAGGCCACAGCCTAAGAGAGAGGCCACAGCCTACTTTTGGAAAGAGATACGTCAAGGCCTATTCTTACCTTAGTATCGGGCTGGCAATGGGCCAGGATAGCCCTGGCCCCAGCCCTATTCCCTTGAGGGCCATGGCCTTCGTCTTATTAGGGCCAAGCGTAGGTGGGCCAAATAAAATAAAAAAGAAATAAAGCAAAAAATATCAAAAAATAAGGGCCAGATTAGGCCTGGCTTAGGCGCTGTCATTAGGCGACTTTTTTGTGGCCCGGACTAAGGCCTAATTTTTTAGAGCCAGACCTACTGCGTCAAGGTAGGCCACCTAGACCATCGCCACCTTTACAACTTAAAATAGAACATGACCGCAATTTATATGTACAACCGAATGGTGTTGTGTCATTGTTGTAGAAATGTATACAATGGCCACGGAGATTATCCAAAATAACCCACATAAAAGAATCCTACATTACGATTAAGATTGATATTGATAAGTTTTTTAAAGAAAATAGAAATTCAAAAAGATTAAAGCTTTGTGATATATATTTTGGTTATTGAGATATATGTAACATCTAGGGGAAGTTTTTTATTAACTATGGACTCATAACCTTGCGATAAAATAGCATAGAATTTGTGTGCCCTATTTGGGATACATTATGAGAAATGTGGTTTCATCTAGAGAGAGGCAATGCTTCCTGTACATGAGAGGAACGACCTACCCTTCAGATAGAAGAGAGTTTCTTATGCAGAGCAACTCCACGCTTGCTTCCTGTTATTGGACATTGGTTTAGCTGTGGAATAGAGATGTGAGGTTGACAATAGTGGCGATTAGGAGACGAGGTCTAAAAGAGTTTACTCGATTGGGTTTTATCGAGGGTTAGAGAGATAACTCTCTGTCCCAAAATCTATAATGTAACTTTAATTAGTACACTGAATTTCAGTTTGCTTTGCTTGTGGATGTAGCTCTCTCGAGTTGAACTACATAAATCTTTGTGTTCTTGTCGTGTGTGTGTTTCGTGCTTTATTTCTCATATTATGACTCACGTTCTCTCATATTTTGTTTCTAGTTGGATAAAAACATGATCTTTGTGGGATCCAACTTTTGAGATTTTGATACAAGGATGTCACAATCATCATTAACTGTTAGATTTGAAATTGGGTGGTTGAGAGTATGTTATTTTCTAGACGTACTTTTCAGACCAAAATTTTTCATTTATTGTGACTCGTTTTTATCAATTGAATTTCGCATTCAATAGTTAAAAATAATTGAGACATCTTTGTACTAAAAAAATAAAAAGTGCGGTTTCTATAAGGTTGCAACCTTAAACAATCTAATTACGGTGCACCTCCAAATTTTATCCTAACATGTAATTTTGTTGTAAAAAATGCTTAGGATTATCTTAAAATCTATTTTCATATCTAATTAGAAAATTTTAAACTCCAAAAATGGTTAAAATCAAGGAGATCTATAAACATATGAAAATCGTCAAAATGGACGGTCTAGATAATATGTTACAAGATGCAC
Source organism: Amborella trichopoda (assembly GCF_054954075.1). NCBI lineage: Eukaryota > Viridiplantae > Streptophyta > Magnoliopsida > Amborellales > Amborellaceae > Amborella > Amborella trichopoda. The sequence goes on along the minus strand of NC_142338.1, from coordinate 10,164,945 downwards.
TATTTTTTAGACTCAAAAACCGTTTTTTGTTTATATGCATACATCTCAAGGTCGAGATGATCAAATAGAGGGTTTTTGAATATTAAAACAATCTTTTTGATAGATTTTTGAGGTGTACATGTAATTCTACATTTTAAGATTTGCAACTTTATATAAATTTTTTTCAAAAATAAATGGTACCATAATATGTAATTTTTTTTATTTTTTATTATTATTTAAGAGAGAAAGAGGGATGATGAATGGCGTGGGCCACCAGGCGACTCAAGTTACACATGGGGGACATCCTTTAGTATTGAGTTCTTGCCTTGTACATCACTCCTTGTCCCACACGTAATCAAAATACATGACATCTCATCCAACAATTCAAAAAAATCTTGCCAGCTCACTCCATACCGAACAATGCATGATTGCCATCCATATATTTGTATTATTTTATAATGCATATGTGCTACTTGCCACCCATAACATGACATTATAATTGCTAGCTATAAGTATTTCTAACAATAAAGTTCTAAATTCGAATTCCTATCTTTTCATGAGTGGCCCAAATCGTCATTCTTTCGGTACAATAAGGTTGAAATGTGGGGGAAAATTTTTGAAATTTCACGTTAGAGAGTATGTTTTTTTTATTTATCATCATCAAAGCTTTTTTCAACTAATTGAGATTAGTTACAGATCCGTCATTCCGCTTTTTAAATAAAAGTGTATGGCAATTTTGATGATTGAATAGAAAATACAAATAGAACAAAAAAAAATAAAAAAAAGTGATATACATTTTATCCAAAACAATTAAATGGTAAGAGAGTTGTACTATTTCAACAACCAACATGTATATACATATAAATAGTGTGGCTTGTATAAGGTTGCAATCTTAAACAATCAAAGTAAGATGCACCTCTAAACATTGTCATGGGATACAATTTTAGTCTAAACTCTAAACATTGTCATGGGATACAATTTTAGTCTAAAAATCTTAGGATTACCCGAGAATCTATTTTTATCTCTAATTATATAATTTTAAGCTCCAAAAATGATTCAAATCAAGTAGATCTATAAATGGGTCAAAATCTTAAACATGGACAGTCCGGATAATGTGTTGCTTCAAAAATGATTCAAATCAAGTAGATCTATAAACGCGTCAAAATCTTAAACATGGACGGTCCAGATAATGTGTAGCGAGATATATTATTTTTGGTACTTAAAATGCTATTATTTTTATCTTTTATATTCATACATTTTGATGTCGAGATGATCAATTAGATGATTTTCCAACATCAAAACATTCTTTTTCAATAGATTTTTTGGGTGCATCTTCATTTAAAACATAAAGTGTCAAACCTTTTATGAACTTACAAAATTGGTGAGTGTATAAACGAGTTCCTATGTATCATAAGCCCTTTATAAACTTCTTTATTTTTTTAAGCTTTACATTGAAGAATGCATCTTGTAGTTGAGGGATTCGCTGGAAATAAATGACAAGAATATTTGTGGACAACACGTTGCCACTCACCCGATATTTCCAAACTCCTCTCATTTAATACTCTCTCCACTTTCTGTTCTCACTCCGAAGCGTGGACGCTCCGAATATAGTCCTAGTGTGAAGATTCGATGCTCCACTAGGACCATTTCCTATGTTTAATCCTGATGAGGTAAAGCTCTAAAATTCTATTTAGAAGTATTTTTAGAATTCCGAACTTTAAGTATTTAAGAACTACAAATTTAATACTTCCTCTGTAAGGCGTGTTCTGGAGTTTGCTATACCTGCTCTAATGCAAACTAAGGGTGCACGTTTTATTGCTATTATGTTTTCATGTACTTCTCTATTTTTGAAGGATGCAAACTAAGGGAGCACGTTTTATTGCTATTATGTTGGCATATACATCTCTATTTTTGAAGGGTGGTGAAAATGCCTTTATGAAGATGTGGAATACTCTTAATTGTAGAACTTGGGACACTATGACAAGCTTATAAATACTTATTCTTCTTAATTGGAAAAAACTTGTACAAGGGTTTCAAAGCTTATATTATAAAAATAAGGCGTATCTCATAAACTCCCTGGAAAGTGTTGTTCAAAAGCTTGAAAATCTCTAAGTGATGAGCAATGATCCAATGCTACGGTTGTATCATAGTATAATGCAGTGACATTTCTAAAAAATCATGTTCATGGTATTTGTATGACCCCAAAATTTGCACACACACTCTCTTCATCTCAATAATCAATCCCTAAAATAAAAAATAAAAAAAATCAATTTGAACCCTAGAAATGGTCAAAATGAGTCCCTTCCAAAAACGAATCTAGACTATTCATTTTGTGAATTTCAAGATCTTAGCCTTTATAAACTCAAAATTATTTTTTTCTTTTTTTAACATTGTTCATCTAATGATAATAAAACCATCCAAAAAAAATGAAAATGAAAAACTCCTTATAAGGCCTAGATCTAAGCATCTCGCCAAAATGAACGGCCTATGTTAATTGGGCTAAAAAAATACTTTCTAGGTGGTGTTTTCAATTTTTTTCTTTTATTGTGATTGTTCATTAGAATAAAAAGAGTGTATATTTCAAAATTTGGATCAAACAAATGGGCCTAAAATGTTTTTTTAAGGTTGTTACATCATATTGCTATACAAAGGTTGCATGAAATCATTGCCCCTGAGTGATTATCTTTACCTCAACATATATGGATATAAATGATTCTAAGTCCTAAAAGGTAGTGCATATTGTAATACATTGTTTGACGGCCTATTTTCAATATTTCTAGGTGGTTTTAGATTAAGCATCATATTGGAGCTTAAATTTCACAATTACCGATAGAAATTGATTTTTTGACAATCATACGAAGTTGCAGTACACAAACTACATATTCCACCATTGATTTAAAGGTGTATTGGGTGTGAAATTGGGTCGCTGCATTTATTTCATCGACCAAGCCTAAAGTTCAAAAGAAATTTTATCAAATTTTATAACACACCCAAGCTATCAGATTTCACATTGAATGATTGTAAATAATTGTGACATCTTTGTACCAAAGATAAATGATCGCATTCTATACAATCCCCATTATAAAATATAAAATTTTATGGTAACAATATTTTAAGGGAAATATTTATATAGAGTCGAGGATCTAAACAATCAAACTAGAGCCTACTGCAAAAATATCACTAGGAAAGGTTGTTTTGATGCTGAAATATCCTCAAATTGATTATGTCGACATCAAGATGCATGGATATAACAAAAAAAAATATGTTTCAAGTTTTGAAAATAGTATATTTTGGGACGTATTTTTGGACTGTTAAGTTTCAAGTGTTCATAGATATGTTGATCTACACTAGTTTTGAACCATCTTTATAAACAAAGATAAAAATATATTTTAAGGCTATCACAAAGATTTCCAGTATTGAAACCACATTTCTTGACACTATTTGAAGGTAGGCTCTAATTTGATTGTTGAATGAATCCTATGCTCTATACAAACGGTCACCCATATTTTAATTCCAAATGATAAAAGGAAAAAGTTTATTTAGAGCCGAGGCTCTAAACAATCAAATAAGAGCCCCCATCAAAAATTTCACTAGAAGAGGTTGTTTTGAGGCTCAAATATCCTCAAATAGATCATCTCCACAACAAGATGCATAGACATGAGAACAAAAAATGGATTTCAAGTTTTGGAAATAGTGCATCTTGTGACATATTTTTGAATTGTCGATTTTTAAGATTTTCAAGTTTTCATAGCTCAGCTAGGTCTACACTATTTTTTAATATTTAAATTTTATAATTAAAGATATTAATATATTTTAAGGCTATCATAAAGATTTCTAGTATTGAAACCACATTTCTCGACACTATTTGAAGGTACGTTTTACTTCGATTGTTTAAATCTTCGGCTATATACAAACCGCACTCAATAATTATAGGGATTGTATAGAATGAGACCATTTACCTACTATACAAGATGGGTCACATGCACTGACAACCTTTTTAATGTAAAATTTGATAGCTCGGATGTGTTACAAAGTTCAAAAATATTTATTTAAATATTTAAGCTCGGTCATAAAATAATTACTGCCACCCTATTTAACATCTTGATTATTCACATTGAATAATCAAGATTAATGTGACCACTTTGTACTATATTGTCTGATAATGGGATAAATATACCTCCATCCGCGGGTTTTATATTTCACGGCAAGAAATTTTGGTGCCAACGTTTAACTTTTGAGTAATGATCCCATGAGACCCTCTCTCACTTATGTGTATAAGCATCGAAAGATCACCGCAAAAAAGGATACGGATATCTAAAAAATTATTATATGAATATGTAGTTTAACTTTTTTATAAATATATCTCAAATTTAGTCGTGATTTTTTTAGAAGTTATAAATTGATAGGTTAGAGAGTGTCCTAGATCATTTATCTCAACTTTTAAGAGCATCATGAAGACGGCACATGTGACCCATTCAAAATTTCCCTTAAAAAGAGAAAAACGGACAAAATCGCTTTAAAAAGCCAGGACTATCGTGTCATTCACAAGTACAAAGTTACCCTTGTGAATTATTACGACCCGGACGCCTCGTGTATTATTATACACCGATGAATAAACCAAGCGGAAAAAGACAGCACACCTGGCGGTCGGTATTTGTTTGGTGTACTGTTTAGGTTGTGTATGGAAAATCGGTAGTTAAGGAGGTGTGGACCACCACGACGCCCAGCTGTATGGCACTGAGCAAGAGACAACCTGTCAAAGGAGACAACCAGAAACAACGGCCACCAAGCAAATAACGGCAGAAAAAACCGGGGAGTCCCTTAAAAAACGGGTATCCTGCCCTTTTTGCTATAAAACCCCATTTACTTGTCCTCAATCAAAGCACCTGGTTCGCCTGCGATTCAAGCTATAAATCTCCTTCTCTCTCTAAAAACTGCCTCTCACTCTCTCTAGAGTCGGAGTTTTCCCTCTTTCTCTTGAGATTTACAGAGTTTTAGAGAGAGATATGGAGGCCTGCAGGTTCAGAATGGCTGCCATGGCTTTCGTGGTGGTTCTCATGGCTTTCGCCATGTTTTCAGGTGCCCATGCGGCCGACGCCCCCGCGCCACTTCCTGCCTCAGATGCATCGGCTATGGTGCCGTCACTTGCGGCTGGTTCCTTGATTGCCTTCTTCTATGCCTTCTTTTGCTGAGAGGCCATGAATTCCATTATTTTTAGGGTTTTTTAGCTACATTCATGGAGTTTGTGATGATTCATATGACATTGAGACTTTGCTTCTCTTCTTCTTCTCTCTTGCTATGGTGATTGTGGATAGACGACGAGCGTGTGACATTTTACTCTCTGAGATCTGTGTTTTCACTATGTATTTTTTTTGGATTTGAAACTTCTACTTGTAATTGGCGTGTGAGAGTTGCAGAGGGGTGCACAGGTGATGGTGATGATGTTTATTTTTTTAGCCATTTAGGAAATAATGCGAGCTGATCTCTTCTGCTGAAGGTATCGGTTCTTTTGCGTGTATCTTTCTCTTGTAATAAACCTTTTTTTCTTCTCCTCTTTCTCTCTCTCTTCTATCCTCTCCTTTCTCTCTCCTCTATATATCAATATGTCTCCATATATCAATGTGTAAGGGATTTTCCCTTCTCTGGTGTATGTTTACTGCATGGACACGACAGGTTATTAGTTTTGATCTTCTGACGACATTTGACTGGTGTTAGATCTTAATCTCACGGAATTTGGTGAAAAATCTCTCCAATGGCCTGAATTCTTCTGTAAATCATTCAGTTCCTTTCACATGCTGAAATGTTTTACCCTAGTTTCACTAACCAGAGAAGATCCATACTTTTTCATGATAATTATAATTTGATTCCAGCATATTCATTTACAGCAAATGCAGGAAAACATGATATACATATGCAGAAAAAACAAAGATGATTGCAAACAGTATTAGGAGACAATGCGTCACTATCCCAACTCAGTATTATAAACATTACAGTATTATATATTAATCGAAGGCGAGGTTTTCGGCCTCTCTAATGAACCAATCTCCCTCCGAAGAGAAGAGAGAGCCGAGGGGTGAAAGACTTTCCTAAATTGGAGTGAGAAATTGAAAAGCTTGCGGTTGAGGGCATCTGCGACTTGTTCGCACTTTCGCACCACTAGTCTTTTGCACATGGAGTTTGCCCTTTTTGTTTTCTTATAAAAGCCAAGCTTGAAGAAAGCGCGATGAGGGAGATTCCAGAGAGAGTAGGTATGTTAATGTGGCGTGGTCCCCTTGCATAAGTGCTTTGCACGTCGTCCCTTCGTCATCATGTGTGATGCGTTCCGATCGCTTCGTCATGCTGCTCGCTTTATGTATTTGCTGTTTGACTGTCATTTTATTTAGTGAAATTTACGTTTCTATTATTGCTGTGTTTACGTCATTATAATTTTTTTGGGAAAAGATTAAAACATTGGGCCCAGGCTTTCTGGAAAAAAAAGCAAAAGCCTCACCTCACCTCCAAATTTATTTAGCGAAAATTATAGTTTCGGAGCTAGTGAACCCTCCAAATTTAGCAAAACTTGTGCAAGCCTTAGCATTAGACAGACTTCAAAAAAATGAGTAGAACCTTTCCTGCATGAGTTTCACCCCAATCAGTGTTTCGAAAACCTGGCTTGGATATTCCAACCAGGTAGCTGCTGGTCCGAGTCCGTTTATGGCACGGATATGGAAGGATGTGTGTCTTGCTTTTAATAAAGAATATAAAAAAGGGACACACCGAGCGGATAAAAAGTAGGGCAAGCTCTCTATGCTTCCTTCCTTTACAGCATAGAACAGTATAGAAGTTCTATCTTCCCTATTGTCCAATCCTTATGGAGGGTTTAAGATTGCTCCAATCACAATGTCACGACTCTACATTATTTTATTTTTTAAATTTTTTTTTAAATTATTTTGATACAAAAATTTGGACGTCCATTCTTCTATTAAACTCGTACTAGTAAAAAATATAAAAAAATGTTTTTAATAAAATAAAATGCTCAAAATACCTTTAAAAGTTTAAAAGGATATTTTGATCATTATATTTTATTAAATGATTATTTCTAATATTTTTTATAGGTGTGTCCCAATGAGAAGATGGCACGTACTAAATTTCATATTTATACAATTCATATAAAAAAAACTAAAAATAAAATACTTTGAGGCGTCGGATTTAAGATCAAACGGTGAGTAGCTCTCATGATCAAAATTGGACGGCTGGTTGGTAGTGGGAGGATAGAACTTCTATGATGTAAGAGAAGCATAGAAACCCTTCCATAAAAAATAAGGGAAACTTAAATGTAAATCATATTTTATTATTTATATATTTAAAAATAGTTTCATAAATCTTATATTTAAAAAAGTATATATATATATATATATATATATATATATATATATATATATATATATATATATATATATATATATATTTATATAAAGAGGCCACAAACACTCTTATATGTTAGATTTCAAATTGGGTAATTGTAAATTTATCAATGTGTGGATTCAAAATTTAAAAGAATTTCTTAAATTTCATAACACATACCAAGTTATCTAATTTGACATCTAATTGACCATAAGTAATTGTGACCTCCTTATAATAAAGATAAATGGTTTCATATCATATAATCTCTTTATATCTTATGATAAATTCTTATTTTTTAAAAACATAGTATATTTTAATTTGGGATTACTATAGTGCGTTTATTTTTGGTACAAGGAGGTCACAATTACTTTTACCAATTGGATATGAAATTCAAGGTATAAAAGTACATCACAACTCTTGACAAATTTTATTTTGGACTTCACACCCAATCAATGACATATCCTCAGCCACTCAAATTGAAATTCAACGGTCAATGATGATTGTATATCAGAAGTAAATAGTCTCATTGTATAATTTTTTTTAATTTTTTTATTTACATTATATTAAACTTAAATTTGATGTGTCTATAGTTCTCACTATCATATATTAATAAAATATTTTAAAAATAATTTAAAATAAATAAAAATACCAAACAACTTAGGTAGTTTGGTAATTTTTTTATACATGTATGATAGTGAGAAGTGTAGATACAACAAATTTGTCCTTAGTCTAATATATAGAAAAACAAATACAATTAAAATAAACTTTATGCTTAAAAAAAGCACTTGATTGTATGATGCAATATCCAATAAATATTTTTTTTTATGATGGATATTCTTTGATTTGAAAAGAGAAGAGAACAAAATTAGATCCAAAATCCAATCATTGTATTTTATTGTCTATTTAGAGATATGGGACCTCATTGAATTGCTAGATGGGCAAAAGGTGATTGGTTGCAGGTGAGTCTTCAAAGAAAAAAAAAGGTCTTAATGAAGTTATTAAAAGGTACAAAGTGTAATTAGTTGTGAAATGCTATGCTCAAAATTTAGGTATTCATTTTAATGAAAATTTTTCTTTATTATGTGCATGATTTTTAGAAGAGTTATTTTGACTATGCTTGTTGTTATTGATTTACAAGTAAAACAAGATATGAAAACTGCTCTCTTGCATGATAATCGAGAAGAAGATATGTTATTACCCAGCCTAAAGATTTTATTGAGGAAGGTAAGCCGAATTGTTTATAGGCTAAATAAATAATTTGATGGGATAAAAAAGGGGCCAACGTGTCGGTACACAATTTAATTCGTTAATGTTAACTTTAAATTTTGTAAATATGAAACTGACCATTTTGTCTATTTTTATAATTATGGGATAAAAGCTTTATTATAATGTTATTGTATGTTAACTGCAGGTAGGAATTTGGAATGAATGATTTGGGAGCCATTAATCGAATTTTTGAGATGGGTGTATTCAAAGACTGGAAGAACATGAGAATTTCATTTACTCCAAAAAGTTGTGGAAACGGTGTTGTGACATTTCAGTATTTATAATCCAAAACCAATTAGTACACCATTCTCTATGCATATGAAATCCTATCACTAAAGCACATAGGATACAAATGTCTTAAGTACTATATTCATAGACAACAGAAAGTCTCATGTTTGCTATGTTAACACCAGGGCAAAGTACAAGAAGTAAGAGTTGTAAGTAAATACATGACGAATCCTAACTACGATCATGGGATCACTATAAAGTGGATCCTCTATTATTTTAAGTAAACTTGTAAAGTAATAGAGTTATACATGTTGCTGGAACAGTTTCAAGTTGTGCATAAGGGATATTACTTCATTGTGATAGCTAGAGTTTCTTGTGTTTAGCTAAGATTCTAGCTTTTTACGACAAGACTAAACGTATTGATGGTTAATGTCACTTTATTAATATTTTAGTAGAAGATAGAAGAACTTTATTGTAAAAAATTTATATATGACGACAGTTTAGCAGATATGTTGACTATGCCCCATTAGTAAAGAGAAGATCAGCTCACGTATAATTTCCTTGGAGCTTGTGGTTACTTAATGATTACTAAATGTTTGGCAGTAATATCTTGAAGTAAATTAGTCAAAATGGAAACATGTCTTCAAGTGAAAAGGATGTTGGATGCGTGAATCTATACAACCTAATGTAGGGAGCTTATAAGTTCAATAAGCACCTAGTAACCTTATATATATATGGAGGTGGATGCTTTGGGGTTTGAAAAAGAAATAAATCTATGGGATAGAGATAACTTTCTAACTCAAGGAAATGGAAGAGGAAGGTCTGTTTCATAGGTTCTCTCTTTGTAAAATGTATTTATAGAGAGAAGAAGTTAATGCATGTGCAGTGTTCAAAAGAGAGAGAATCATAGGTTCTCTTTTTGTAAAAGTTATTTATAGAGAGAAGAAGTTAATGGATGTGCAGTGTTCAAAAGAGAGAGAAAATGATGAGTTCATGGGGTCCTTTGTGTCAAGTGTTCTACACAGTGAAAAACCTATTTTAGGACTTGGATCTGCTTGTGCAATGACATAAGGAAATAGTGGAAATAGCATGCTGGGTTATAGTTCCATTAGCACATCAAGTAACATGAGTAACAAGTTTGGAGAAAAGGAGTGTTGGTTTTGGAGGTCTTTCCCCAAAAAAATTGATTTTGACTGTATACTCGATATCTATACCCATAATGAGATAAAATGGGAATGCCCTAGAGATACCAATATTTAGGACACACAGTAATGTATATACGTTGCTAAATACTCATATATTTTACATTTTACAACTGCAATCAATGCAACTAGCAGCGTTAAAAACTCGAAGTTCAATTTTTGAAGCTGATGTTTGCATTCATTGCGGTTGTAAATTGTTAAGCACGTGAATTACCCAAAAAAAAAATGTAAAAATTGCTAAACAAGTGGGATGGATATTCCTGGTGAAATTTTCCAACGGCTGCTTGCAGCATTCAATTTTCCACTGTATAAAGGTGCCGGCCTTATATTAGTGAAGTAAGATGCACCTCAAAAACTCATCGAAGATGGGTATTTTGATTGTAGAAAACCCTTAAATTGATCATCTTGACCTCGAGTTGTAAGGATACGAAGAAAAGGATTTCAAGTCATAAAAATAGTAGATCTCGTGATGCATTATTTGGACCTCCATTTTCAAAATTTTAGATTTTTTTTTAAAGATTTGCTTGATATGTACTATTTTTGGTCTTGAAATTTCATAATTAATGGCGATGATAGATTTTCCGCCGTCTCAAGTTTTTCCAGCATAGGAGCTACATCTTTCAGCTTACTTTAAAGATGTGCTTTAGTCTTTTTATGTTTGATACTTATATAGATCTCACCCCTTCGTAAGTGCTACAGTAGTACAACAAAATTTTTGAAAGAAAACCACATATTTGCCGCTATTCTTTTATTTAAGAAAATCTAACCTTCGTTTTATATATTTTCAAAATTCTTGCCCATTTTTAGTAGTAAACGGATGGTAAATAAGCACCCCTCTTAATGTTTCATATTTAAAGAAAATAAAAAGGAGGGTCATGATTGTGTGTAATATTCTACACTTATTTTTTTTCTAAAATTTGGATTAATATGAAATTTTTGGGCATCACAATCTCAATCAATCGCACCTAAAAAAAAAAAGAAAAAAGTAACTTGATCAAAATTCCTTTAAAATACTCAATGACATTTTGATCAATGATATTTTGATCAATTTATTTTTTAAAATAATTTTTTTTTAATATATTTTTTAGGTTCACTGTGTGGTACAAACACTTCAAAATTTTATGTAAATCTAAACAATAAAAAAATAAAATATTCAATAGTATTTTGGTCAATTTATTTTCAAAATGATTTTTTACATTTTCTTAGGTTCACTGTGTGGCACGAACGCCTTCAAAGTTTCATGGAAATCTAATCAATAAAAAATAAAAGTACAATATACATATAAATCATGGCCGTACATATTTTTATTTTCTAACATGAACTGTTTAAGGGGGTTGTAAACTATTTGACTTTCACATGATGTAGATACAATAAAAACCCTTCTCAGTAAACTTTCCTTATCGGCACATTTTTAGAGTTTTTATTTTACCACTTTTGTTAATGAAATGCCCCATTTTTTTTTCTCAAAACCTTATTGGGCACCTATACTATGCTCCCTTGATAGCATAGTTTACTTCTACTCCCTCAATGAGAAGACCTACTCATGAGGATTCTTCAGTTTGAATTTTAGGTGCCACTAAAGATGATTATTCCCATAAATGTTTTCAACACTTAGATCTCACCATCTAAAAATTAGATGGTCCCTATTCAATCTCAACACATTCTTTTTTTTCAATTGCATAGAAGGTAGAATTAGGATATTTTTTGAAGCTAATCTGTAGATTGAAGAGGTTACATCCCTAAAAATTTTTGCCACAAAATTAAATCTAGATAAGATTTTACTTGAGGGAGTAAAATATGCATTTCACTGACATGGGAGTAAAATATCTTTTGGCAACCTTATTAGGGTTTCAGGCATGGTTCGGGGCCGGGTTCGACAATCAATTTTTGTCAAGGAGACAGGCTTGGGTTGAGCTTGCGCTAATTGATTAGTTACATGACTAGCTGTTGTTAGAGTGCATTATCTTTTTTCTTTTTTTTTTTGACCAATATTAATAAATTTATTGCTCTAAAAAATGATTACAACAGATTTACATCATTAGAAACCCATAGCAAAGACAAAGACAAAGACGCCTCCCTTTTTGGCTAAAGAGTCTGCCCAAGAGTTTGCTTCCTATAGACTTGTTCGAAAGAGACCGTGAGCCCTCTAGCCAAGTCAAGAATCTCACACCACGTAGGCTTTAAGGTCCAAGGCACATGTTGCTAATTTGTGCACCACTTATTTATGTTCATTGAATCACCCTCAACCACACAACAAGCACACACATTTTTGGACTTAAATAGCTGTAATTATTGTAAAAGTGTTGCTACTGGGGCATAGTTGGCCGTAGCATGACCCAAAGGTCTAGAAAAACCAAAGATAACTCTTCCAAAAGAGTCACTCACTATTCCCCCAATCATTGTTTCTCCCATATTACCAAATGAACTACAATAAAAGTTTAATTTAAAAGAACCCTATAATTGTGGTATCCATCTGCCCATAGGCCTACCCTTGACAACTCTAAGATGGATAAAATTGGGGAGATTTAATAATATATCTACTTGTGAGATGCCTTGACACTCCTTAGTAACACTTAGAGTGATTGATGTTATTGAGAACCATGTCAAATGGCAAAGCTTTCCTTTAAAAAATTCTCCTATTTTATTCCTTCCATACTTTCCATAAAACTGTCCCTCTAACAACTTTCCAAATTAGAGCACCGACATTTGCTAAACAAGGAAAGCTTCAGTGAGAGACAATGCCCAAAACACTTTGAGATAGAGCCGCACTTATCCCCAAACGATTCAGGAAAACATTCCAAATCTTGGTACTGAGAGATTAATGAGCAAATAAGTAGGCACAAGACTCCCCCATCCATCTTGTATAACAAGCAAACGTTGGGCAGAATCTTACCTTGCTTAATAAGATTGCCAATTATTAGCGCTTTCTCATGTACATCCAACCGAATAAAGACATGTATCTTGTGTGGAATAGGCCATTTTCAGATTTGAGCTACTTGGGGGCATCATCTTTTTTCTTGTCATTCTCTTATGGACACGGTTTCTACGAGTCCATGTAGAAATGAATCATCTCTTAAAAATCTATTTTTGAAATGGAATTTTTGAACTTAATTTTTAAACATGTAAAACATGGATATCATAAATGTGAATATATAAGCAAATTTTAAAAACTAAAAATAATAATTCTATTAATAAAACATTTGGACCGTTAGTTTCAATTGTTTTTAGATGGACCACCTATTTGCATCCATCTTTAAGATGGATGCTTTATACCCTGGAGATCGGAAATGTAGAAATGTGGTCCCCGACGCATGAAACAATTTTCTTTCTCTTATTCTTCGAGGTAATTTGGTCAACTAGTCCTATGTACATTTTGTTGAGTGAATGTTTAGTGTGCTTTCTCTCTCAACCTTCTCAAAATTTCGCATGTTATCCAGGTTGATAGCTTCTCAAGCTCCAAATTCGTAAGTCAGTTCCCCTTCTTCTTGCTTCCATTTGTGCGTAATCATCATCAACTCAGGTTTTAGTCCATCCATCTCTCTATCTCTAGTCTCCTCTTGCACTCTAATTTCTCTGTAATTTCTAATCTCTTTGTTGACACTTGAAAATCTGAGGCGAGATGACACTAGATCTGCTCCTAATTTGCATGAAATTAAATCAGTTACAATTCAGAAGCGGTATAGGTTAAGAAAAGAAAGAAACAACTTACTTGGCATAGGCCAAGACTATGGCCCCGCACCCGAAGTTGAGGCCTTGATCAGACAAAGATGTTGAGCGTTCGTTTTGCGATCTTCGATATTAACTTGAACAAGAGATTTTTTTGAACTTGGAAAGAAATAGGGGGCTAGAGAGACTTAGGGTTTATCTTGAACTTGAAGCTTGTTTTTCTTAAGACTTGAAGAATTTAAGCTTTGGTTCTCTAGAGTTTTAGTGGACTAGTAGGCTCTTGGAATTGTAGAGAACTGACATCCTAGGGGTAGGGTTTTTTAGGATTGAATGGGTCAGGAAGAAAGAGATTGAGGGTTTCATCATAACCCACCTTAGGGCTCTCGAATGAAGTATATTTACAGGCCAAATCTCTCACTTTCACAAGTTACATTACAGGCTGGTGGGCAAATCTTAATGTACATCTCTCGGGAAGTTTGTTTTTCCTTCTTGGGTGAGGTTTGTATGAGGTTGTCTACTTATACTGTAGAGTGTAGACGCAAGGTGCACCTCTAAAATTTATTAAGAGATGTGGTTTCGAAATCGAAAATCATAGATCTCTTTTTATCCTCAGTTATAAAATTTAAAATTTAAAAAATGCTATAGATCGAGCAGATCAAGAAACACTATAAAATCTTGAAAATAGACGGTTCAGATTCTTTTAATATGATGCACTATTTTTTGAACTTAGCATTCTTTTGTTCTTCATGTCCATTCATCTCAATGTCGAGAAGATCAATTGGAGGGTTCTCCTATGCTGGAACTCTCACCACTGTAGGATTTTTGAGATGTACGTTACTCCAAATGTAAAAGGTTGCAACCTTATATGAACTTTTTCCTTCCTTATAGGTGAGGTTTGTATACAGTTGCTTCCTTATACTATAGAAAAAGGCACACCTATATAATTTACTTAGAGATGTCGTTTCGGCATAAAAAACCTTATGATGACTTCAAAATCTCTTTCTTTCCACAAATATAAAATTTAAAATTTCAAAAATAGTATAGAACGAGCAAATCAAAAAACACTTGAAAATAGACGGTCCAAATAGCTTATTATAAGATGCACTAGTTTTTGGACTTGAAATTCTTTTGTTCTTTCTCAAGTTCAATATGATTAATTGGAGGGTTCTAGTACCATCGAACATCCCATCCAATTTAGATCCAATAAATCCCGAATTTTCCTCCCTTGCATCGAGAACCCGTCATTTTTGGTGTCATTTGGGGATTGTAGGGTATTGTCAAGATATTTCCTATGGTGTTTGACAATAGTTATAGTCTACCGAGTACTATTACAGGGGGTGTCTATAGTTGCATCTCTTTGGTTCTTATTTTGTAGTATGGGCTGAATAAGTGGGAAAGAAATCGACACCCTAAAAATTAGAGTTTAGAAAATGAAAAGAATTCACTTTAATGCCCAACTCTAAGGGATTACCAAGGATACCTCATACCTCTAAAATTTACTTAGAGATATTGTTCTGGTGTTGGAAATCTTATAGTGGCTTGAAAATCTATTTTCATCCATAGTTATAGAATTTAAAATTTAAAAAATGGTATAAATCAAGCTAATCAAGAAAAAATTAAAAATCTTGAAAATAGATGGTTCAAAAAAACTTGTTACAAGATGCACTATTTTTTGGACTTGAAATTCTTTCTTTTCTTCTTGTTCATATATATTGAGGTCGAGATGATTAATTGGAAAGTTCTTAAACACCATAACACTCTCTTATGTAGGATTTTTAAGGCGTACCTTACTTCAATAGTATAAGGTTACAACCTTATATACTTTTCCTTATATAAAAATACAATTTATGCATAATGAATATATCTCTTTTAAATTTAATGTACATATATAATATAAAACCATATTTTGTATATTTTCAAGCCAGACCAGTCCGAGCCTGGCCCGAATACCAGACCGGTCTGAGCCTGACCCGAATACCAGGCCATGGCCAACCTGGGGTACGCCTGCGAGCTTGTAGTTGAGGCCATAACCGGCCTTCCAAGTCACAAAGCTGAGCCTTATTTACATCCTAAAATTTTGGGACAAATACTTGTGGATTGGATTGGACATGTGTGGAAGTGTCCTCTTCAAGACGCCTTTTGCCGGGCCTCTTTGACTAAGCAAGGCAACCCGAGGGGTTAATGAGTCCTAGGACTCTTATGTACATGGTTTTTATGAGTCCTAGGACTCTTATGTACATTACGCATTGCCTCTTTATAATCCATCTTTTAGATGGATTTTGGATCTAATATTTTATCTATATGCAATCTCTAACATGAAGATCATGAATATGAAAAAAAAAAAAAAAAAAAATCTAAACAATTGATTTTTCCTTTATGGGGGCGAATACAACTCCGCATTCAGGTTTTGGATGGATGTGTGATACCTCAGGGGATGCGATATTACATTTGCATCTCTTGAAGCATAAACTACTTTTCCAAATGCATGTGCTCCAGGTTGTGGATGTAATATTTTGAATAAGGAAAAGTGCTATATGAGTCAGGGGGACCATCCAATGTCCATCTTAGGATAGATGGTGGATAAATTTTTGAAAAAAAAATACTTCTGAAATAAAAATTTAAAATAGTCAAGATCATCATGCCTAGATCATAAATTCCTAAATATTTAAAGGGGGTGGTTGGTATAATGTTGCAACCTTAAACAATCCAATTAAGGCACACTTCCAAATTTTATCATGTACTTTTGGTGTAAAACATTTTTAAGATTATCTAAAAATCTATTTTTATATCTAATTATAAAATTTTAAACTTTAAAAATGATTAAATCAAGTAGATCTATAAACATATGAAAATCTTAAGAATGGACGGTCTAGATAATGTGTTGCAATTTACACTATTTATGAGACTCGAAATCTTCTTCTTTTTCTTTAATCTTCATACATCCCAATGTTGAGATGATCAATTAGAGGGTTTTTCAATATTAAAACAACTTTTTTGGATAGATTTTTTTTATGCATATTTAATCCTACATTTTAAGGTTGTAACCTTGCATAAAATTTTTCCGTATTTAAATTCACAATCCATTGAGGGGACGCACATGTACTGTGAGGCGGGGGGCTCATAGAAACCCATTTTTTGGATAATGGGGTAATACGTGGAGGCCAAATGCTTTTCCTTTTTAACAAACTTTTGCTTTTACCGTCTCGGAGATAGCGACCGAGATTCCTCCCTCTCAAGGTTGAGTCACATGTGGGAGCAAAAAGACGTCACTTTTCCTTTCTTTTTCCCAGTAAACAAGCCGGAAAACTTGCCGGCTGTGTCTCATGTATAGAAATTTTGGACATGTTTTATTTCTTCCCTTTGTATTTTTCTTGTAAATTTTTTGAGAGACAAGACCCAGCTTGTAATTTAAATAGAAACGTATAAGATTGTTGTAAATTTATAAGGGAAATATATGGAGGAATTCAATTTTATTTTTAAATTAATTTAAATAGAAACGTATAAGATTGTTGTAAATTTATAAGGGAAATATATGGAGGAATTCAATTTTATTTTTAAATTAATTTAAATAGAAACGTATAAGATTGTTGTAAATTTATAAGGGAAATATATAGAGGAATTCAATTTAGTTTTGAAATTTAAAAATGGTTTAATATAGTAGTCAAGCTTACTTATAGGAAAAGTATAGAATGATAACATTTATCTTTGGTACAAGGTAGTCGCAATCAATCTTCACCATTAGATGTAAAATTAAATAGTTGTATTTAGTCCATTGACCAAGCTTAAACTTTAAAAGAAATTTTTTTGAACTTTGTGATACAACCATGCTATCGGATTTCACATCCGATGGTTGTAAATAATTATAACCTTCTTGTATCAAAAGTAAATAGTCTTATTATATACCATCCCTATTTATAAAGGATGCGATTTGTATAGATCCCATGCTTTATATAAACTTTTCCCATTCATAAAAAGCATAAACTGTAATTTAATTTTATAATTTTTGTTAAGCTCAAATTTGATAGTTACAAACTTTTTCACTATTGTACATTTTTGGAAATTATGTAAAATAGTTAAAATAATAAATAACCAAAATACCTCTACGATATTCAAGGGTATGTTCGTAATTTTTTTAACAAAGCAAATTCTAGATGTAGTTTTAGTCAACGATAGTGACAAGTATGCATATATTAAATTTGAACGTAAACTATGTATAGAAAAGATTAAATTTAAAATAATAACTTTAGAAAAGAATGTCTCCATAGAATATGAAATATATGAAACCATTTTCAAATATTTGAATTCCAAAACTTAAATAGAATGCATCTGTAAATTCTCCAAATTATAATTCATATGAAGAAAACGTATTTTCCCTTTCTTTCCTTTTTCTAAGCTTTCTGTCTTTTAAACTAGAAAGCTGCATTTTTGTATGGGAAAGTGTTATATCCATCCAAGGATGCATTCCTACCTTTCATCTTCCGATGCATAAACCATCCATCACAAAGATGGATGTAAATGGTAGTCCCTCCAAAAAAAAAAAAAAGTTTAAAAACCATTGGTCTAAACACCTCCTTCAAAACCATTTATCTTTTTTTATTTTTTAAATTTATTTTTTAATATATAATAATCTCTATGTTAGATATTACTATATATTCTTTAAACAATAGGGTCAAAATCTGTTAAAAAAAACAAATAATTAAGAGGGGGCGCATATCTACATATGAGTCGTCGGACTTGTAGATACTTCAACTTTCTTTTTACAGTCGGTGGAGACACTTTTATATTCAAATTTGTCTTCATATTCTTTATGTATTTATCTAAACAATCAATGAATCCGAAGGGGTTGGGCTGGCAGTTGACCGTCATGATCAACATTTTTTAGCATATAGATTACCCTATCTCCACCGTTGGATAAAAAGGTTATTGTTAAAGCAAGAGCATGTATACTATGCTCCCTTGGGAGCATAGTTTATTTCTACTCCCTCAATTAAAGGACCTATTTGAGACGAATCTTTTCAATTGAAATTTTGAGAACCACTTAAAAATTAGTACATGATTATATTTAAAAAAAAATTTAAAATTTGAGTTTTTTAGCTATTAGATCTCACCATCCAAAAATTAAATGGACACTATTCAACCTGGATACATAATTTTTTTCAAGTACATCGAGGGGTATAATTAGGGTTTTTTTAATTGGGGTTAATCGATGGGTGAGGTGATAACATCTCCAAAATTTAGGATTCTAAAATTAGGCGTAGTTGGGATTTTTAACTGTGGGAGTAAATGGACCTTCAACTCCCACGGGAGTAGAATATCATTTACCTTTAAATTATGGAAATAGCAAAATGTAATTTTTTTCTTTTACCCCACGTCTTTCAAATCATTCCAAGATTGGAATCACAAGCCAAATCTTCCTTTGGTCCCACAAACACACCGAAAGGACGTATCCAAATCTCTTCCTCACCCCAACAAGAAAGTCTCACGCTAAGCAAACACATATATACCTTGTTCTGATCCAAATCAGCGGCCTATTTTTTTAGCTTAAATTATATTAAATTTTTAATTTTCTTTTTTAAAATTTTTCTCTATTGACATCAGTCATTTTTAAATCGAACCATTGATTTCTCTCCTTAATTAGTGAACAATGTATCCCTGCAATGCAATTATAACAAGACAAATAAAACTCACATTAAGTTTGCCTTTGGTTTGGTGGAAGCCAACCTCCAAAACGAACTTCTCTCACCAAATTGTAAAGGAAACGGTTCCGATGTGGCCAGCCCGCATATCGTAGAAATGCGGGATTGGCAATAAATATATATTTTTAATATAATTTGATTCTAATTTTTAAAAAATATATAATCTTTAACATGGAGAAAATAAAAACAGAAATAATAATTATATTAAAAAAAAGACAAGCTTTCTATGCTTTTCCTATATCATAAAAGTTCTATCATCCCCTTTATCCAACTGTCCAATCTGAACGGTGAGTTAAGATTGCCCCAATCATAATGTCACGCCTCTACATTATTTTATTTTTAATTTTTTTCTATAAACTATTTTGACACCAAAATTTGGATGTACATTCCCTCTATTAAACTCGTACTAGCTAAAAATATTTTAAATAAAATAAAATAACCAAAATACCCCTGAAATTTTTAAGGGTTGGTCATTATATTTTATTGAAAAATTATTTTTAATATTTTTTATAGGTGCACCCCAATGAGAAGATGACACATACCAAGTTTAATATTCATACAATATGTATAAAAAAAATTTTAAAAAAAAAACCTTGAGATGTCGGATTTAAGATTAAATGATGAGTGACTCTCTTGATCAAAATTGGACGGCTGGATGGTAGGGAAAGGATAGAACTTCTATACTATAGGGGAAGCATAGAAACATTTCCGTTAAAAAAATATTTAGACCGATAGTTACACTATGTTTTTAGATGGGGGAAAGCTTTCTATGTTCTCCTTACGACATAGCAGTTCTATCCTCCTCCTACCATCCAGCCGTCCATTTATTATCAAGAGAGCCACTCATCGTTTGATCTTAGATTTGACGTCTCAAAGTATTTTATTTTTAGTTTTTTTAATACAAATTTTTTGAATATGAAATTTCGTACGTGACATCTTCTAATTGGGGCACAACTATAAAAAACAGTAACAATAATTTTTCGATAAAAAATAATGACCAAAATACCTCTTGAAACGTTCAGCGGTATTTTGATCATTTTATTTTATTGAAAATAATTTTTTTTATATTTTCCGTTAGTGCGAGTTTAATAGAAGAATGGACGTCCAAAATTTGGTGTCAAAATAGTTTTAAAAAAAAATAGTGTAGAGATATGACATTGTGATTGAGACAATCTTAGCCCTCCATTTGAATTAAAAAGACGATAGAAGTTGTATGTTGTGAGGGGAGCACAAAAAGCTTTCTGTTTAGATGGACGGCCTATAGATGCTTTATAACTGGACTGTATTTCTAGATGGACCGCCTATAGATGCTTTATAACTGGACTGCATAATGTAGAAATGCGGTCCAGCCCGCATGAAACATGGGAACATGCCGATGGCCCTCTCGTCCCCAATTTTTTTTTTATCTCACGGCAGGGTTTGCGTGGCAATGGCTAAAACTTACACGACTTTCATATTCCACGAAAGCAACTGCGTGCAGCGAGGTCCAAGACCCAAATAAAAAATCTCTTTGTCTCTCTCATATTGTGTGGGACCACTGATTTGTCATTTCAAGGGCTGGATAAGCCATCCCACGGCCCCCCCTCTCTTTCGACCATTTACCCTGTAACGCATGGCCGCCTCTCTCGCTTTCTCTCTAATTAAACGTTCAACGCAAGCGGTTACTATCTCTATCTCTATCTCTATCTCTCGTTAAACGCTCAACGCAAGCCGTTTAAAAAACGCACCCAACCGCTACTAAACTCCGTCTCTTCATTCGAGGCCACGCCGCTCTCTCTCTCTCTCTCTAAATCAACAAATATTCACTCAACTCTCCCTCTCTCTAAACCAGTAAATAGTAAATATTCTCTTGAATGATCCCTCCCTCCCTCCCTCCCCGTTCCCTCGAAACTCCAATTATTAATCCAAGACCTCTCGTTGCGGACCCCAACTTCTTTATAACGTCAATAATTCATTCCCGAACCCCCCATCTCTCTCTCTCTCTCTCTCTCTCTGTAATGGAGTTTGTCACAGATGAGATCGATCTTCAGGACTGGGAAATCCTCAGTGAAGAGGATGGCTCCTTCCAATCCAAGGATCTCTCTCAACAGCTCTCCTTCTCTCATGGAGGCCGTCTCGATGTCAATTACTTTGTCTGCCCCATTCACTCTCCTCGACTCCGCCAAATTAGAGAAGAAAAACCACCACCTCTATATTTAGCCGAGAAGGAAAACCGGATTGTCGGTTCTGTAGTGGAGAAAGACCCGCCACTGGATTTGGCAGAACCCACACCACAGACGGTCCCAGTAACGGAGGTCAAACTGTGCACCGGTCCCCCTGTATTTTCTCTTGAAAATCTTGACCGGGAGGGATCAGACCTAATTTCTCAGGTGTTCCTCAAGAAAATGGAGGAACCCAAATTTGTCGACACAACCAGCATGGACGGGCACCGCTCGATCGACCCGATTGCAGAGGAAAATCAACGGAAAGCGGATGGTTTAGTAGAGAGGGAGAGGAAGAGAATTGGACGGGAAGCCAGCGACCCAATTGGAGAAGAGAAGGGGGATTTGGGGAGAGAAAGGAAGACAATTGGATGGGATGGATGTGTTAATATTTGGAGGTGGAGAATTACAGGGATTGGTACTCTGTGTTCTTTGGGCATGGCCGCTGCTACAATTTCTATCATCATTTTCGGGAGACAGAAGCATAAGCAACATCATCAAAATCATAAGCTCAGGTTTCATATTTACGCAGAGGATAAGGTATGATTCATGGAAATAATTTTTCTCTTTTTTTCTTACGATTACAATCCTAGAGTTCCTCACGAGCCCAATCTATGTAAAAACTAAAAAGTCGATGAAGTTGTCCTTTGAAATGCATGCTTCTCTGTTTATTGGCTTCTTTTGTATTAGAGTCTTGGTTCGATTTAGTGTTCAGACAATCAAAAAGTACTCCGGCTCTGCCAGAGACGATTTACTCGGACAAGTCCAAGCAACTCATAAGCTTTTTTTCTTTTTTTTTTTTTGCTCAGGGTTTCAAGCGTATGGTTGAGCAGGCCACCAGGTTAAATGATGCGATCTCTGCTGTTAGAGGGGCTCCTTTAAACAGAGCTCAGATCACTTTCGGTGGTTGTTATGATGGAATTTGAGTCCGATCCGGATTCTAGAGAGAGACACAGTTAGTGGGATGCCATCATTGTGTGAGAGATGAGAGTTACTTCTACTTTTAGAGAGAGAGAGAGAGAGAGATTACTACCCAGTGATTCAATTTAGTGAGAGAAGAATTTAGCAGTGTGTAAATGTGCAGAGAGAAATTACTCGTATCGTGTAAAGAGATGTAATGTGTGCTATCTAGATTCTAGAGAGAGAGAGAGAGAGAGCTCAGTATGTGTGACTTTTCTGTTTCTGGTTGTTTGATGATCATGTAGACTAATATAAATGTGTGTATAGCTGATTATGTACAGACACCCATATTTTATATGGTCTAAACTCTAAAGTTTGAACCTTCTTCTCTCTGATGTGGACTTGTAGTTGAAGATGACCCGAGCCAACTGGAACAAAATTGGATTTGTTTTAAATTTTTAATAGTCGTGCTTTGAACCTATCAAACTCCTTGTTAAGCATGAAAGGTACATCAAGAGAAGGGTGTGGTTTCTTCTGTAAGGTTGCAACCTTCAAACAATCCAACTAAGTTGTACCTCTAAATTTTATCGTAACATATAATCTTGGTGTCAATTTTTTAAGATTATCAAAAAAACTATTTTTTTCTCTAACTAATATATTTTAAATATAATAAATAGTTAAAATCAAGTTAATCTAAAACATATGAAAATCTTGAGAATGGACGGTCTAGATAATGTGTTACAAGATGCATTATTTTTAGGACTCAAATTTTTTTTTTTTTTTTTTTTTTTCATGTTCATACATCTCGATAAGGAGTTGATCTATTAGAGGGTTTTACAACATTAAATCAATTTTTACCTATGGATTTTTTAGGTGTATATTTAATTATATATTTTAAAGTGCACCTTCAAATCTATACAAACCTCACTGCAATTGATCAATTACGATTATTGACAATACGAAGTCAAGATGATCATCTTGACTTCGATTATTGACTTCAAATGCATATTGACAATACGATTATTATAATGTGTTCTTTTCTAATTTGAAGTATCAAGCATTGTATCTTGCTTTTGTTGGGGTGAATTGGATTCCATGTAAAGCTGAAAAAAAAATTCATGGGTAATTTATTTTTAATTGGCAGAACCGGAAATCAGCTGGGTGGGCTAGGCCAGCTCTTAATCCGGTTTGGGTTTGACAGGGTAAGGTGGATTCAACCTGCACCATCTTATTTCACTTGGATGCAGTGAGGTTTGTATAAGATGTCAAGATGATCAATTGGAGAATTTCCTAGTGAGGTTTGTATAGATTTTATCCAGTTTAAAAATATTTAATTATATATTTTAAACAATTACGGTAAAGTGCACCTTCAAATCTAATTAAAAGATGTATTTTAAGTGTTGAAACTCTCATTATGGTTTAAGAGTCTATTTTTTCACATCTATCGTGAAATTGAAAGTTCCAAAAATAGTGTAGATCTAATAGATCTAACAGATCTATGTACACTAGATAATGTATTACAAGATGTAGTATTTTTAGGACTTAAAATCTATTTTTCTTTTTATATCCATATATATCGAAGTCAAGATGATCAATTGGAGAATTTCCTAGTGACAAAACAACTTTCTTCGATGGATTTTTAAATTGCACTTTACTTTTAAAGTATAAGGTTGACCTCTTATATAAACTTTTTCCTCACAAAAATATCTTTAAAAAATACTTAAATGTCCATGATGTTTGGGAATTCTAAATAAGCATGGTCATTTCGATATTTTAACCAATCTAGAAAAAGTAAGGGCATTCTTATTATTTGATTGAGGCCTCTTTGATGGATCAAATTATTGAAATACCCCTACTTATTTAGTGTTCCTAACCTTGAATAGGGGCAACTTAAAAATTTTAAAGATATTTTTTGATGAGGTATTTAAATAAATTAAAAACTAAAAAAAGAAGCTCTTTAATGTTAACTAGAATTCCCTTAATAATTTTATAAGGGTTTCAACCCTTTAAATGATATTTTCCCTCAAAATAAATAACAAAGTAAAAGGAGCTTGACTCAGCCTAGTATCACTAGGTCCAATAAGTTTGGTAGCATTTTTTTTTATGTGTAAAAACATTAAAGGGTCAAACCACCTTGCAAAATTACCTTTTAACATCAGTAGTGCTGCTCTTTAAATTTCACTTCACTTAGGTATCTCTTTTTAAGATGAGGTAAAAACGACAAAAACTACCATGAACCATAAACAAGTAAGACATTTGGGTAATTTACACCCACTTAAGTGTCCTAAACAGTTCTCATAATGCCACTCGTTAGTTAATGTAGATATTTAAATAAGCGAAAAAATAAAAAATTAAGTGGCCAAAGCAAAATATGGAAAATATTGTTAATTGCTCAAGATTAGTGACATAGAGCTACTAAATGACAAAAAAAAAAAACCATTTTTATATAGAGACGAGGCTTTAAACAATCAAATTTGAGCCTACCTCAAAAATTTTACTAGAAGAGGTTGTTTTGATGCTTAAATATCTTCAAATTGATTGTCTGGACATCAAGATGCATGGACATAAGAAAAAAATGGATTTTAAGTTTTGAAAATAATGTATTTTGTAACGTATTTTTGGAGCATCAATTTTCAAGATTTTCATAGATCTGTCGATCTACAATATTTTTGAAGCTTTAAATGTTAGGAATACATATGAAAATATATTTTAAAGCTATCATAAAGATGTTCAGTAGTGAAACCACATTTCTCTACACTATTTCAAGGTAGGCTCTAGGCTCTATACAAACCGCATCCAAAAAAATACTCTTAATTGTTTGCAGTTAGCAACATCGAACTATTTTTTGGCTTGTAAAACTTTTGTAGAGGTATTAAAGTAAATTAAAAACTAAAAACGGAAGCCCTTTAATCTTAATTGGGATCCCCTCAATAATTTTGTAGAGGGTTTCAACCCTTCAAATCATGTTTTCCCTCAAAATAAATAACAAAGTAAAAGAAGCTCGACGCTACTCGGTGTCAATGGGTCAAGTAAGTTTGGTTGCATTTTTTCTCGGTGTCACTGGGTCAAGTAAGTTTGGTTGCATTTTTTTTCAGGTCAGATATCAAAGGATCAAACCACCTTGCAATATTATGTGCTTTAAATTTCATTTCACTTAGGTATCTTTTTTAAGACAGAGGTAAAAATGACTAAAATCAATGTTTTGAAATGCCACCGCATTATGTGCTAGGCGTTGCCCACATATGTGGTTTGGAGAGATGCACCCGCATCCCTTCACATCAGAGCCGCATCCCGCATCTCACCACATCAGGCCGTATAATATGTTTGCCATTCTTTTCAAAACTATACCCCTAGAGCAGAGGTAATAAGGCCCTTTTGACCTTCGAAATGGGGGGAAAAGGGTTTGGGGGGTATTAAACCCCCAAACAATATTTTTCGGCTACATTTGTGTATTTTATTGGATTGATTGAAAAAATTGGGCGGAAATTTTATTTGTTGAAGTTCTTCGTTTTGTGTATTTGTTGATGTTTGGTTGTTGATTTGTATTTTTTGGGTGTTGATTTGAGGACGTTAAGGCTAACTTTTGACAACAAATTGAGAGTTTCAAGAGCCGTGAAGGTGATGATTTTATTGACTCTTCTTGAATTTGACTTTAAAACTCTTTAATCTTCATGAACTTTGAGTTTGTAGTATTTTATAACTTTAAAATTTATGGCTTGGCCGCATCACTCATTTTAAAACACCGACTAAAACTACCCATGAACCATGAATAAGTTAGACATTTTGGTAATTTGCATCCAGTTAAATGTCCTAAGCAGTTCTCATAATGCCACTCGTTAGTTAATGTAAACCTTTAAATAAGCAAGAAAAAAAAAGAAAATTTAGTGGCCAAAGCACAATAAGGAATAGATTGTTAGTTGTTCCAAATTAGTGACATAGAACTACTAAATGACAAAAAAATACCTTTAATTATTGAGAGTTAACAACATTGAACTTCTTTTTTGCCACCACGCATTCTTAGAGAGAGGTATAAGATTGTGCAAACCATGTTAATCTAAAGTGAACATCCATCGCTAAGATCAACCATCTTAATATAAAGTGAATATTATCCACTTTTAATCTATCTGGACTTTTCACCAGATAATAAGAAATTTAAATAATAGAAAAACATGGTCAAATATACCTAGGTCTCATAGAAGGTCATAAAAGGTTTTCTAAAAAAATATTTTCAACAAATAATAAATTTCATTAAAATAACACTCCCAAGGTTCCTAAAATAATGGAAAACATGAGGCGTCACCCTATGTGGGGCATGTGGCCAATGTGGGCCCAGATCCCACACCAAATGGACTCCACATGTGTAGGGGCTAGGCCGTTGGCCCCCCCTCCCCCCTCCCGTCTATCCCACCCAATTAAAATACAATTTTGAAAATACCTCTTTGTTTAAAATTATTGAAGTACCTTTCAAGACTTCTTATGCCATTTAAAATATTTTAAAATTTTTAAAATATCCAAAATCACATAAATACAAATTTATTTAAAAACAAAACTTTTTGAGTTCTACAAAAAACTAGAACACACAAAAATACTACTTAAACATAGATTGGTACCAAAAAATTTAAAAACAAGTGGCTATCAAAGTATTTCACCTATGTCAGGCTCCATAATTCACTAGTCTTATTAAACTAGCTCAACGAGATTTGTGACCAACAATCAAATACATGAGTTCATGATTGACTCGTCAAATGCTGCCAATAAGTAATAGTACTATAATCTTAGTATGTGTATTACATGTTTCACCCCTTAAGAGCAAGTGAAAATGCATATATTATTATATTGTAATGGGGCTTTATCTATGCAAATGTATATGTATTCTTTTATATAGGATTGCTTCTCCAAAATGTGACTGTCACATTTCATGACGCATGGAAGTGTTGTTAAGGATTTTGCCCTCACTCTTACAAGCATAAATCTGGACATAAGAGCCCACAAAACTCCCCTGACCTACAAACAACATCCCTGGGCGTCTATCATACCTGAATAAGGAATGGCCATTTATAAACCCTCAATGATAGTGCCGCATGCCTAGGGGTAAGGGTTTTAAACATGACCTGGGCTATAGGCTACCCAACCTTAGGGCAATCAACCACAACAAACTCCAATTGAAGAGTATAATCCACTATAATTTATTACATTTACATGCTTTCACGGGCTTTAAAGGCCACACAATCCGACAAATAATTATTAAAATGCCTAAAGGATATCCTGGAACTACTACTCGTTTTTAGGTAGATCAATAGTGATTTGGATTTATAGAAAAAAAATTAAAATTAAAATACGAAATATGGTCTTGTTTGTTAGATTGTCCCAGATTGAATATGAGTCGTTGGGCTTATATATAATAAGTCATGTACCTTTATTACAAGGAGGTCACAATTACTTATAAGTTCTAATCCTTAGATGTTAAATTGGATGGATTGGGGTGTGTTACAAAGTTCTAGATTTTTTTTTTGAATTTTTAAGTCTAGTCAATGACACATTCACAACTACCCGATTTGAAATTCGACGGACAAGGGTGATTGAGACATCCTTCTACTAAAAGTAAATAATATGGGATTGTACACTATGAGACTATTTATCTTTATTACAAAGAAATGATAATTACTCCTAACTATTAGATATCAAATCGGATGGCTTAGAGTGTGTTACGAAGTTCAAGAAATTCTTTTTATTACAAAAAAATAAATAGTCACTTTGTATATTTGGGTACTTCCAACGGTTTGTTGTTTAATTTATGGATTAATGAAATACTTATGGTTTGATACATAAGAAATAGTCCTCTCCATTTTTTCCATACTTTTTTTTATAGGTAGATCAATAGTGAATAGTTAGTAGTTTTAGAAATAGTTAGTAGTTTTGGAATAGTCAATGAAAACTTACATCGGTAGCTCATGATGGGGTGGGTCATCAACCTCATTTTCTAGATATATGATGGGTGGGACTTTTAGTCTGTCCAGGCGATGAAAAAGGGTTGCAGTAGCCTCCAAGACATTGCGAATGGGTGTTAGTTGCAAGCCACAATGCAATGAGGAAAAAGGGCTGCAAATGTGATAAGAAGGTTGGCATGTGTTGAGAGGTCATGCTGCCCTGCGACTCTGAGAGAGAGTTGATTCCAACAACTATAAAAATTAGAGGCAAAAACAAAGATGCCACCTGCTACACATGGTAATGCCGTCCGGGAGTTCTGGACCAGCTATCCCGTCTATATGAGTTCTGGCTAGCCCGAGCTAAGCCTATGATCCTAAAGGCTTAGCTTGAACCCAACCCGCTCCAAAGGGCTTAGGCCTAGGCTATACACTTGGCTAGGCAGGCCACTTGGGCCATATTGATGGTTTGGCCAGTGCAGGGCCATGGCTTTTGGCCTAGGCCAGGCCTGGCCCAATCAAGGACCAGGCCTTGGGCCAAACTTAGTGCCCTGGAATAAGGACTAAGACTTTTAAAAGAAATATAAAACCAAAAGGATTAAGACTTTAGAATATATCTCTTGGTTCTTGAGATATATGTAACATCGATAGGAAGTTTTTTATTTGATGTGGGTTTCTAACTTTATGTATATATGGGATGCAAGTGCATAGAATTTGTCTGCTTTATTTGAGTTACTATATGGGAATGTTGGTTTCCTCTAGAGAGATGGGAAAGTTGGTTTTCTCTAAAGAGAGGGACAATGGCCTCCTGTGCATAAGAGGAAATGCTTCCCTTTAGAGAGAAGATAACTTTCTTTGGAGAGAAACTTCGCAGTGTGTCTCATGTAGATTGAGAGGCTGGTTTCTTATAGAGAAACGGTTCACATGAAGATTTTTGGTTCTCCTCTTGGAAAATGGTTTAGCAGTGAAAAGGAAATGTAGATTAAGCGCCTAGTTTCTTATAGGGAAGCGGTTCCTATGTAGATTTTGGGTGGTTTCCCAATGAAAATTTTGGGTGGTTTCCCTTTTTAGTGAGAGAAAGTCTCGGTTGCTCTCAAGGTTTTCCTCTTGAAAAATGGTTTAGATGTGGAATGGGGAAATTGTTTCTCCCTGGACAGTGGTTTAGCCATGGAATCAAGATGAGAGGTCGACAATGGCGTTGATCGATAGACTGGCTCTAAAAGGGTTTATTCGACTAAATTTTGTCGAGGGTTAGAGAGGTAGCTCTCTCTTTCAAAATTTGTAATGTAAATTTCATTACTATAGTAGATTTTAGTTTGTCGTGCTCGTGGATGTAGTCCTCTTGAATGAATCACGTAAATCTGTGTTCTTGTCGGGTGTATTTTTTATACTTTATTTCTCGTATTATCGCTCGTACTCTCACCTATTTTGTTTCTAGTTGGATAAGTACATGATCTAGGCGGGATCCAACTTTTGGGATTCATGTTTTTGAATATAAGAGGGTTCGTAAATCCTAACATGTGGCATATCTAATAAAATTGACGATTTAGATCACAAAAGCGAGTGAAATTACAAAGAACGCAATCCCATTCTTAACACATAGTAACAAATGCCTCACTAAAATTACAACGAATTAATATATATTTAGTTTGAAATTGCAGAAAAAGCAATCTCATTCTCAACTAACATAAAAAATCCCCAAGTGAAATTGTAAATATTAATTTGTAATTAATCTGAAATTACAGGAAAAGGAGTTAAATCAGAAACATACACTAACGAATCCCCCACTAGAAAGACAGAAATTGATCATAGCCATTTAAAATAAATAAGAAATCCTTAAATGGGATCCCTAAGATCGCTATCAAATATTAAAAGAGAAATCATGCCAAACTTCCCAATAAAACTACAGATAGTAACCCACATTTAATCTGAAATTAAAGAGAAACCACAATGCTTGGGAAATTACTAGAGAAATTGAGAATCGCACTTGAAAATGACCAACAAAAAGGGGGAGATCCAAACTAAAAAAATGAGAGCTTCACAAATACTAGGGCTTCAAAGAAAATTTATTAATGACTAGGATTCATAGAGGTTGTTTCAAAGAGACTAGGGCTTCAATGTTCAAGGAGACAAGGGCCTCTCTTTGGGTAGAGAGCGATAGAAGAGAGAGAGAGAGAAAAGAGACATGAGAGAGCTTGAGAGGTTAGAGAAGGGCAAAATTCGAGGAGAATGTGAAGAGAGAGAAATGGTGAGGAGAGAGAGAAGAAAATGTCACCCCAACATTTATTGAAGATTGCAGTTCTAACGTCGGAAAACTTCAAATCGAACATCTTGGCCTTGACTATTATAATGGGAAAAAAAAAAAAAAAGATTACTATCCTCAAATAGTGTATATTGTAATACATTATCTAGACCAGCTATTGTGCTTTAAAAATAGGTGGATCTACAAGATTGTACTTTTTTTTTAGCTTCAAATTTTATAGTCGGTGTTGGAAATTGATTTTAGAGTTATCATGAGGATTTCTTATGCCTGCGGTCTCTCGACGAGGATTCAAGGTGTGGCTTTACTTTGTTTTCATGAAGCCTAGACCTAACAAAACTATATCTTTTTTATAAAGTATACATCTTTGTTAGATATATACACATATTAAGATAAAGGAAAGTATATAATAAGACCATTTACCTTTGCTATAAGGTGGTCACAATAAATCTTGACACTGGACGTGAAATTGGGTGGCTGCATTTATTTCATTATCCAAATTCAAAGTTCAAATGAATTTTCTCGAACTTTGTGACACACCCAAGCTATCAAATTTCACATGAATGTTTATAAGTAATTATGACATTCTTATTCCAAAGGTAAATAGTCTCATTGTATATAATCCCGTACGATAAATATAATTTGAGAAAAGATAAAATAAGAATATGATAATCGTAGTAGTCATGAGACCCTATGTCCATAGCCGTGACATTCATTCAGTTTTGGTGAGACTATATCTATATCAGCCCTATCCACTGTTCCCTAAATCTAGTGATGGACAAGCCTCTGTTACAGTCGGTTTTTTAAAATGGGGAATGGAGCAGCCAATTCCCTTAAATTGAATTTAAATTGGAAAAGTATATAAAGAGCTCATGTACTTTTGATATAATGAGGTCACAATTATTTTTTTTTGTCGAATTTCAAATAAGGTGGTTGTAATAATGTCATTCATTAGGTTGAAAGTTCAAAAATAAAATTTTCAAACTTGGTGGCATATCTTAAACATGTCAATTTGACATCTAATGTCTAGGATTAATTGTGACCTCTTGTAACTAAGATAAATAGTCTCATACCATGCAATACCATTAAAATTTGGGTGCAGGTTCGCACATCTCGCATTCTTTTCTCCTCTCTTTTTCATTTTCATTGATCTTCTGATTCCCCTGCCCTTCTCTCTCTTCATCTCTTTGTTCTCCATCCACTCCTAACCCTATCTTCCCCTCTCTCATCCATATTTCTCCATCTTGAATCCACACACCGCCAGGAGAGTAGGAAAATTAACTTTGAAGTTTGAATTGTGAATAGGGTTTCGATGATAACAGGATCTTTGTATTAAGAGAGATTTTCTTTCATTTTGAGCACTTTTTAACATAAGAAAGAGTTGGAAAGAGTGGGTTTCTTTAACTCGAGACTCTTCTCAAGCGCCTTGGAGCAATTTGGTTTAAACAACATTTTTCTTTGAGAGTTTGTTTTCACTTCCAAATTTTATTTGAAAGTTCAGGTTCCATGCCTTAAAAAAGCAATATTCAATATTCTAAAACTCGGCCAAATTCTCTCGGGCTCAATAGAAGTACCAGTCAAACTTTATGAATTTTTATGTTTTACCTATGACTAGGCCGAGTCTTTGAGAGATTGGCCAAGTCTGTAGAGATGACTCGGACTAGGGCCTTTCCAAATCCCTAGTCCTAGCCTTATTTTTTAACCTCACCTTGAAGAGATGGCTGGGGCCTCAATTGCATCCAACGGTTGTTGATTCCAAGGCCTCGGCAGTGTAGGGATTGAAGGGCAGGGATTCGTTCTCCATTGTCCCCTCTCTGCCACATGATTGGATTACTTTCATCTCTATCAAGTGCACCCGAAAGACGAAATTTGTAAAGCATAATACGGCAATTCTTGAAAAAATAAGCTTTGTTACATTCAGCCAATCTTCATTCTCATGTATTAGTCCAATATTTGTGTTTGGAGGATTTTATTTTGTTTTTTAGGTAGTTCAGTTTTTAAGAATTAAACTTGAGATGCAGCACTGCTAAGTGTTAGCTGTTAACCATTCAAGCACATACCCAATTCCAGTCTCCGGAGGATTTTTAATATGAAGATCAGATAATCGTCGTAACATTAGCAACTATATAGATTTGGAAAAAGTTTATACAAGGTTGCAACCTTAAAATGTAAAATTAACGTGCACCTCAAACAGCCCATCATAAAAAGTTGTATTGATGGTGGAAAACTATCTAATTGATCATCTCGACCTCGAGATGTATGAATATGAAAAGATAAAACGATTTTGAGTCCTAAAAATAGTGTATATTGCAACGCATTATCTGAACCGTTTACATTCAAGATTTTCAAATATTTATATCAATGTTAAAAAAATTGAGTCGACCAAGATACCTTGGACCTGGCCGAGACGAGTTAATCAACCAAGACGAGTTAATCAGCCGAGACGAGTTAATCAGGTGAGTCCATCTCTTTTTTCTTTTTTTTCTAAAAAAAATGAAAAAAATAATAGTTATATATGTACAAGTGCCTTTTTTTTTACAAACACAATAAGCAATGTCTTGCTGGTTGTCACGCCTTGTATTAAAATACCCCGTCATAAGAGGTCTCTATACAAGTTTGCAGTAATATTACACTTAAAGCTTAAAAATATTGTGTACAACTAACAAGCTTAAAAATGTTGTGTACAACTAACTCGGCCAAAACTCGTCTCGCCCATGGGCTGAGGTCGAGTTACTCGGTCGAATTTTAAAATGCTGATTTATATAATTATATATCTACTTGATATATAATTAAAGATAAAAATAGATTCTCAAACCATCTTGAGAATTTTATACTAAAATTTATATTTATAATAAAATTTGGAAGTGCGCCTTAAGGTTGCAAACCACACCCTTTAAATTTTAATAATAGGAAATGACTTTTGTTGAATGGATAATTTAATAATTAAAATAACTTAAAATGTATCACTAACCATACTTCTTACTATTTTTTAATCTGGCAGCTCGGGCTCCCCATTTTTATTAAGGCGCTATCCGTTATTGGATCAAATGTACGGTTGCCAGAGGAAACGGAATAGATGTGTAATATACGCCTGCGAGAGCACGCTAAGCCGAGTGCCACGCGCTTCCCTACTTTTGTCTCCCTTCTCCAGTTTTCTTCACTTGGTCTGTCCCTCCTCCATCCTCCTCCATGTCTTATCTATGTTCCCTCTTTAACAATGTAGAGAGAGAGAGATTGTAGAGAGAGAGAAACAGAGAGAATGTAGAGAGAGAGATTACTGTGAAAGCACACGAATTCAAACATGGTCACTTCTCCCCCCACACAACCTCATATCTCTTCTCACTCTCTATCTTCCCCACTTCCCCTTCATTCCCTGCATATTCTCTCTCATCACTCTCTCTCTTCCACATCTCTTTCTCAAACCCCACCCTCACCCAACAAGCTTCCACTCCAATCTCATACCCAACAATCACACCCAAATAAACGCATTCCAATTCAGCAAATCAAGGCCCATCATATCCATGCTCATCTCCTCAAAACTGGCCAAATTTTCAGTCCCTACAATGGCAACTCTCTCATACATGAATACATGCAATCGGGCCTCACATTGCAGGCACGTCGGGTGTTCGATGAAATGCCCCAAAGGAATATAGTTTCTTGGACCTCTGCAATTTCAGGCTATACCCGTAATGGCAAGCCTGATCAAGCCTTGGCTCTCTTCTTCCTCATGCTGAATTCTGGTTTTTATCCGAATGAATTCGGTTTTGGAAGCCTCCTCAGAGCTTGTGTAGAGGCTCGCCAGTTTAAAACTGGGCACCAATTGCACGGGCTCATCGAAAAATCAGGATTGGGTTTGAATGTTTTTGTGGGTAGTGCTCTAATTGTTTTGTACTCTCGATCCATGTACTTAGCCAAGGCGTGTCGTGTGCTCAATAGAATGGAGGCTGGAGATACGTTTGCTTGGACCTCCATGATTGTGGGGTACTCGAATGGTGGGTTCTCTTTGGAGGCCCTCGAGCTCTTCTCTCAAATGATCGAATCAGAGGTTAGGCCATCAGAGTTCACTTTCACTAGTGTTCTTAAGGCCTGTGCATCCATGGAGGCTGTGAAACTGGGTTCCCAAGCCCATGGTTACGCTATAAAATTGGGTTTCGAAGATAATTATGCAGTAAGAGTCTCTCTCGCTGATCTATATGCAAAGTGTGGCGACATGTTAAAAGCTCTTATTCTCTATGATCGGGCCCCTCATGTAGATGTAGTTTTATGTACAGTGATTATAGGTGGGTATGCTCAAATTGGGGATTCTGATAAATCCATGGAGATCTTTGTTGAGATGCTGAATTTGGGGTTGCTTCCTAATGCTTTTACTTTGGCAAGCATGATCGTGGCATGCTCCAATAGCCATAGAGCTCATGGTCCTGCAATTCATGGCCATGCCATCAAATCCAATTGTGATTCAATACTTCATGTTGAGGGGGCTCTTGTGCACATGTATGCCAAGATGGGCAAGATGGAAGATGCATGTAGAGTCTTCAAAAACATGATGCATAAAGATGATGTATCGTGTTCATCAATTCTAACTGGATTTTCCCGTAATGGATATGATGCAGACGCCATTGAATTTTATTGCAAGCTCCACAGGTCTGGTGTGAAACCTGATGCTTTCTCTTTAGCAAGTGTTATAAGCTCATGTGCCAAGCTCTCTGACCATGTTTATGGACGGCAACACCATGCCCAAGTCATGAAACATGGTCATGTGTCAGATACGTTTGTGGCTGGCACTCTTGTGGACATGTACGCAAAGAGTGGATTCATAGAGGAAGCTCGTCAGATTTTCGATGACGTTCCAGTGAGAGATCGAGTATTGTGGAGTGCTATGGTTGATGGGTATGCAGAACATGGAATGGGAAAGAAGGCTTTAAGAGTGTTTGATGACATGATAGAAGGTGGCGTTCGCCCAAATGAGGTAACATTTGTTAGTGTACTATACGCATGCAGTCATGCTGGTCTAGTGACAGAAGGCATTCGATACTTCGACACCATGTTCTCTGATCATGGAATTGAGCCTGTTATGCACCATTATGCATGCGTTGTTGACCTCTTAGGCCGAGCAGGTAGGTTGGATGACGCTTTGGACTTCATAACCAGAATGCCTATGCAACCAAATGCATTGGTTTGGAGGGCTTTGCTTGGTTCTTGCAGGATTCACAATAATCTCGAAATGGGTTTATTTGCTGCCGAAAATGTCCTCAAATTGGAACCAGAAGACGATGCCACCTATGTACTTCTCTCCAACATGTACGCCATTTCAGGTAGATGGGATAAGGTGACTACAGTAAGAGAAAAGATGAGAGACAGTGGCATAAAGAAAATGCCTGGACTTAGTTGGATCGAGATTGGGAGGGTTACGCATGTGTTTGGGTCTCGAGATGAATCACACCCACAAAAGAAGCCGATTTACGAAAAACTTGATGAACTGATTGATTCGATAAAAGTAGCAGGGTATGTTCCACAAACAAGTCATGCCCTTCATAATGTGGATGATGAAGAGAGGGAAGGATTCCTTTGCCACCATAGCGAGAGAATTGCTGTGGCTTTCGGCCTTCTGAGCACATGCGATGGAAGTCCGATACAAATATTTAAGAACCTTAGGGTGTGTGGTGACTGCCATGATGCTCTCAAATACATGTCTTTGGTTACTTGCAGGAAAATCACTGTGAGAGATGTTAGTAGATTCCATCATTTTGCAGCGGGTGATTGTTCTTGTGGAGACTTTTGGTAGTTGGTAAAAGGGCTGATAAACTAACCTAATCACTTTGTCATTGTCTTCTGCCGCATCTAAGTTAAAACACACGTACCCGAATGCCCGTCCACACATCCCATTGATTTGTTTGTGCAGGGTCTGTTTTGATAGACCAGCAAGGCACCATTTGAATTCCCAACCAAATTGCAATTTGAGCCTATTTGAAGTTTTCTCACTAGTAATTTGACCTCAGGGAATGTTTGATTCGCAAACTTGAACTGATTCCTGATGGCAATTGGGCTCCTGAATTATAGTTTTTTTAAAAAGAACTTGGACATGTTTTTCAAAAAATTCAATTTGGCTCTCCCTCTCTCTTTCTCTCTCTCCACCACTACTAATATACCATTACCATACCACCACCACTATTGGTGCCTAGCCCCCTCTACCACCGCCGCATAGTGGCCACCACCACTACCAATGCCTAGCAGCCACCATCACCTTACCACTACTACCACTACTGCACGACCACCACCACTCTACCATCTCCACTGCCGCCTACCCTCAACCACCACCACCTTTACTGCTCCAGCATTATTGCCACTGCCACCACCAGCATCACCACC
The DNA here is from genome assembly GCF_054954075.1 of Amborella trichopoda. Lineage (NCBI taxonomy): Eukaryota > Viridiplantae > Streptophyta > Magnoliopsida > Amborellales > Amborellaceae > Amborella > Amborella trichopoda. Next base: position 10,127,874 of record NC_142338.1, on the reverse strand, counting down.
ACCACCTCTGTCTCCACCGCTATCATGACTGGCCAAATTTGAGCTCTTTGGCCATAGGAATTTTGAGTTGTGGCCACAAGAAGAAAAGTTGAATGTTGTTGGAAACTTGTTCGTCATTGGTAGACCACGCCCACATTGTGCACTTCTCATCAAAGTTTGTGAACCTTTGGTGGTCTGTTAACAGTTGCTATAGAAATGTCGCTTCCCCACGGCGGGTTGACCCCAAATTTGAAACTTAAGCTTCTGAGCTTGTGCTTTTCTTCTATAAGTGTTTCAACACATTTGACGGCCGATATCTTATAGCTCTTTTGTAAATTTGGGCCTGTTGAGAGGGTTATACCCAATCTAGGCTCTTGAGAAAGAGATAAAAAAGGTTTGATACAGGCCATTCATTCTCTAATTGAGCTCAAATTTAGGATTTTGGACTTGTGTCATTTTGCGCCTTTCCATCGTGAAAGTTTTGGACCATTTGGCTACAGATTATACACGGCTCCTTTGTTTCTGAGGGCCGACTTATGCACCCATTTGGGCTTTCAACTTTATTGGTCAAATTTTGAAAATCTATTGTAAGATCACGTAACATTTGGAGGGTAACAACCTTAGATTATTAAGATCCTCATATTATAGTTTTGAGCAGGTTTGACCATAGTCTCTTCTAGGCCACCCGATTGCCATCTTGAGCATACAACTAGCTCGTATTTCCTTCATTCATAACCTAGGGCTTCATCTCATCATCTTAAAGGGATCGGCAAATTTTGAGCCTAATTTAAGGTTGCTTTCCTCAATTCCACCCAGTTTTGGTGATTTTTGGAATTTCAGCTGTTATTGTATTGCATGTTTATTTGGCTGATCGTCCCAATAGATTTTACTTGGAGGGCAACCGTTTCAACTTATTTCTTATCTTTTTTTTGTTAGGTCGACAAAAAGACCCTTTGAAAAGCCATAAATCCAAGGTTTCACCTCCTCGGGACTCTAGTTCGGTAGTATGATTCATGTCCACAACTACCCCTTGGTGGTTTGTGGTACTTTAAGACAGCCCCAAACAAACACCTAGAATGCCTTAGCCTAAGGCATGCAGTTCAAGACCACATTCACGAAGGCGTTATACACGTTACATAGATGACTCGGCCTACGACCACCCATACTAGGAAGTGGGCATCACTAACCCTCTCCTCGACACCATGATCTGTTTGAAAAAAACAACCCAACCATTCTAATAACGGTGCAGTTGACATACGGATGCATCCGTAGCTGTAGAGGTAAGGTGCGCCTTCAAATTTTTGTATGGTATATAATTTTGATGTAAAATATTCTTAGGATTATCTTAAAATCTATTTTTATATGTAATTATAAAATTTTAAATTTAAAAAATGGTTAAAATCAAGTAGATTTATAAACATGTGAAACTATTGAAAATTGACGGTATAGATAGTATGTTGTAAAATGCACTATTTCTGGGACTTAAAATCTTTTTGTTTTTCATGGTCATACATCTCGATATCGAGATGATCAATCAAAGGGTTTTTCAACATTAAAACTACCTTTTCCGATGGATTTTTGAGGTGCATCCGTAGCTCTACATTATAAGGTTGCAACCTTATATAAACTTTTCGACAAAGATTACTTACAAGTGGTACTGTTACAATAATTATTGCTTCAAGAAAAAATAAAGGTAAAACTAACAAATCCAAGATCTTAAAACCTTGATGCCATTAGACTAATTATTTTTAAACAAAGAAAATAATAAGTACTTCTCTCATGCTTAGAAATGTAAAGACAATATAATTGAAAAGGAAAGAAATAAAAAAAAGAATGCCGGAGATTACCTCAACCGGGCTTATTACACCTCACACCAAGTTAACACCATCCGATGGCGGGGGATTAACAATCAACCTTCAATCTCAATGGGAAAGCAAGTTTCAAGGCAAACCCTCTAATGGAACTATGAACTCCTCATGCTTACAAAATTCGAACTTAGGTACAAACCCGTAAAACCTAGTTCAATCAAGATAGAATCTACTTGCAACTACCCAACCCTTATGTTCATCAAGGCAAGATGAGAGGGAGATATAACACCATCTAGGTAGGGCGTTCCCCCTTTGTATGGTCTAGAGAGAGAATTCTAGGGTTGGAGCGTGCCCCTTATTCTTATCAAAGAGAGAGAAATAGTTAGAGAGAATAGAGAAATTGGTGTGTAGAGAATTATGGGCAATGGGTCATCTTTTTATAGTGCAAAAAATAGGATAAGGGTTTATTAAGATTTCTATGACTTGCCTCTTCTTGTGGCTTGAATATGGACTGTTGATCATGAGTGACTTGTGGGGTGAGAGATTTGAGCCTTCCATGCCATAGATGGGCTATCAACATGCTATGGAAGGTTGTAGAACATTTATCACCCTGTTTCCTTTACCGATTATCCTATCAATATAAATTAAATAAGATAATATTAATCATAAAATTGTGCTTTATCCAAGGTATGCATAAGTTTTATCAAGCTTTTAAATATTCATTCAAATCTTCCTCAAGCCAAATCACCTTTCCAAATATCATAATAACTTTTTCCAAGCCAAAGTTATTACTCATATCAATTCAACACTATTAAATAGGAAAACCCTTAAAAGTGGGGCGTGCACTCATGAGGTGGCCAATTTAGGCCATGGTGGGCCTATGTGCACAATGGGCCCCGATGCTATTTCTAAATATTTAAAATTAATAAATATTCGAATTAATTTGAATATTTAAAACATTGAAAAATCAATATTTCCATTTTTCTATCCAGAGATCTAAAAAAATTTAAATAAAAAATCTAAGATCATATCATCATAAAATAAACACAAATAAATTCATTAGATTGGATAATGATCCATATGGTCTAGGAATAAACATTTTTTGGGGGCACTCCACCTTCAATCGTGGACTACGGTCCACACTTGTTTTATCAACCGACATAGTATTTTTCGTGACCCACAGTCTATGCAGGGGCTCATTAGTGGGTACCTACAGTCTATGAAATCCCAATTTATGGATTTCATGTTTTGCCCTAGAGACGTGTCAAGGTCATCTGGACCTGATGCGATGACAGCTCCTACGGTGCATAGGGGTATCTCTCGCACGTACATAAGCTTCATCCTAAAAGGTAGTTTGCTTTCTCGAAACGACTATCATTATGCATGTTGTGTGGTGTATATAGATACGGCTTTGGCCCCCGTATCAGAAGCCCACCTTCACACACAATGGTCACACGGTCCCTCTGCTTACTCATCCTGACATACTATGACCTCATCAAGGGATGACCTATTAGAACCCTTTATCGAATAGTTTTTTATACCTAAGTAACATAAGTTTTTCCCAACCGACTAACCTAGACCGTCAAGCATAGCTCGGTATCAACAAATGTTATTTGCTTAGTATGGTCCATAAGGGACCACACTCCCACTAAGTTCATGTTCCATTATATCAGATGTTTCATTACAAGCACTAATAAGGCCTTTAATGACCACACTCACCCAACATCTCCCACTTGACCTTTGAAGGTCTTACATTCTCTCTTCCTCACTTTCTCTCATCCCTATCTCTCTCACATGTATTGCAAAAACATTAGGGGTGATCCCTTTTGTTAGAGGATTTACAATCATCAAATCTGTGAATATATAGCTAATCTCGATTTCTCTTAGTCTCACCTCACTCCTCAAGTGACAGAAATATGGTTTTATGTGCTTGAATTTCTTATGAAAACATAGCTTATTTGATATGTAAATTGCTACCGTGTTATAGCATAAAATCCTTACTCTCTCACAACGCATGGGATAAAAAATAAGTTGATTAATAAACTTCTTAATCCATACGGCCTCCTTGGCAGCTAAACAACATGCCACGTATTCAGCCTCCATGTTGGACAATGCCACCACATCTTGTTTCTTTGAGTTCCTATAAACTGCACCCCCTCCAAGCATAAACACATATCTAGATGTGGCCTTCACATCATCTAGATCCGCAAGATAGCTTGTATTTGAATACCCCCCAATTGCTATTTCAGTTGCTCCTTTGTACATAAGCGCATAGTTCATGGTCTCTTTTAAATATCTGAGGATTCTCTTAACCGCCTTCCACTACTCCTCTCCAGTATTGCATTGGAATCAACTAACCATGCTCATGAAGAAAGATGAATCAGGCTTTGTTCCCATTAGGACATATATCAGGGATCCAACTATGCTCCTATAAGGCATTCTCTCTATGGCTCTTATATCAATATATTTAGTAGGACACATCTTATTATTAAGCTTTGTCTTTTTGGCTATTGGGTAGACATGGGCTTACACTTATCTATATCAAACTTTTCCAATATCCTTTTGCAGTGGGTTGTCTGGGAAAGTTGGATAGTTCTATCTTTTCTGTTTCTTATTATATTGATACCCAACGCATATGAAGCTTCTCTAAGATCCTTCATGTCAAAGTGTTGTACAAAAAAAGTTTTAGTCTCTACTACTAGGGCAATTGAGCTACTAACAATTAGCATATCATTCGCATACAAGGAAATGAAAGCCACATCACTCCCACTGACATTTTGATAGATAAAGTAGTCTTCATTATTCGTAGAGAACCCCACAAAGGTTAGGGTCTCTTAAAATTTTATGTAACACTGATGCAATGCTTGTTTTAGGCCATAGAGGGATTTGTTAAGCTTACACACTAGGTTTCCCTTTCATTTTTCCTCAAATCGCTCGGGTTGACTCATGTAGATTTCTTATTCTAAATCTCCATTTAGGAAGGCTGTTTTGATATCCATCTGATGAACCTCAAAATCAAAATGGGCTGCTATTGTTATTAGGATTCTGATGGATGGAAATTCAACAATTAGGGAAAATGTCTCATGATAATCTATCCATTCTTTTTGGGTTAATCCTTTTGCAATTAGCTTAGCTTTGTATTTTTCTACTTTCCCTTCCAAGTTTAACTTCTTCTTGAAAATCCACTTATATCCTATGGCCTTACGTTTCTGAGATCGTGACACTAATTCCAAAATATGGTTTTGGCTAATATAAGCATATTCATCCTTTATGACTTCTATCCAATACTCTTTTTTAAGACAAGACAAGGTTTCATGGTAGGTTTTGAGGTTCAGAATCTGGATCATCCCCAATTCTATCATAGTGTTCCCCCAGGTAGACATAGTCTTTTAGGTTAAAAGGTGGTCTACTACTTCAGTCTCTTTGACTCGGTTCAAATTCAGGCTCAAGTCTATTTGAAGTTTCAGATTCGGGTTCTCGAAGCACATCCTTATTTCTTGCGACCTCAAAGAGGTCGACTTGTTTGTGACTCAATTTTGCTTCAAGGAATTCTTCCTCGAAGAAATGAGCATCATAACTCTTAATAACCGCCCGGTTTCAAGGTTGTAGAATCGATACCCCTTACTATAGTCTGGGTAACCAATAAAAATGGTCTTTATAGTTTTTGGTTGAAATTTGATCTTATTTTGGTGTAGGATTAAGAATTGGGCTGAGCAGCCCCAAACATTTAGATGCGCAAGGGAGGAAGCATGACCGGTGAATATTTCATAAGGAGTATGTAGGATGGCTTTTTTGGGAGTCCGATTAAGGATATAAAATGCCGTCAACACGGCTTCTCCCCAAAAATCTAAGGAGAGCATAACGTGCTCCACTATACTCCTTACCATTTCAACCAAGGTTCTATTTCATCTCCAACACTGTTTTATTCAAGAGTATAAGGCATGATATATTGATAGATGATTCCGTTTTCAATACAAAATTCTTTGAAAAGTTCGGATGAATATTCCCCCCTCTAATGGTTCTAAGGATTTTGATTTTTAAGTAAGTTTGATTTTATACCTTGGCTTTATATACTTTAAACGTTTCTAAGGCTTTGAATTTTGTGTATATAAGATACACATGGCCATATCAAGAGTGGCATCTGTAAAAGTGATGAAATATCTTTTGTAGTTTTTAGTAGCAACATTCAAAGGACCACATATGTCACTATAATTGATTTCTAAAATGTTAGTAGCTCTTTTTGCCCCGATTTTTCCTTGTTAGTTTTCCTTGCACGCAAGACTCACACACTTTCGATAAATCACCCTCATAATTTTGAAAAATACTATCCTTTTTCAATCTTTCTATTCTTTTGTAATTATTGTGTCCTAACCTCATATGCCATAGGGTAGTATCCAAATCATTAGGGGATGAGACATAAGCAAGTTTTTCTTTTATTTCAATAGTAAATAAACTATCTACAAGAAGTCTAGTCATAACAATATTATCACCCATTTTGACTACCAGCTTCTCTTCAATGCAAGTGGTCACTAATCCCGCTAGAGCCATATTGAAAACCGAAACCAAGCACTTCTTTATATCGGGAGCATAACGTACTTACTTTAAGATCAAGACGCTCACACTCTTCAATTTAAGCTCAAAATCCTTAACTCCAAGGATATCGATCTTTTGGTTTTCTCCCATATAGATATGTTGATATCTCAGCCCGATGAGAGTAAAAGTGCGAAAGTCTTCTTTGGTGTTTGAGACATGAGCCGTAGCTTCTAAGTTAAGATACCAAGAAGCTCTCATGGGGGGCCTACTGGACCCATTTTGTTTTCATGGGGGGGACCACTATGTGACCCTTGTGGCACACCACTTTTAGTGGGGCCACCAGGGTCACTGCCCACTTTGTGGAGGCTTCCTATTTTCATGAAGCTAAGCGCCACTTTTAGTGGCGGGTTATGAGGGAGCCACACCCCACTTTTAACAAAATCTACTTTTTGTAGAATAAAGCCCCGACGCTACTCTTTGAGGGGGCAATGAGGGTCGTACCAACCCCATGAGATCGCATTTGGTTTTGATTTCAAATTTGAAGATATCCCTTAAGATATGGGAGTTAGTTATTTGAAATTAAAAATATATTTTGAAATATTCAATTGGTTAAAGAAATATAAATTTATCGATTACATACAAAGTATATGATATTTAAGAATATCTCTTATTTGATGGGATAAGGGCCTAGGAACTGAATGATAAGGTTCTTCTCGTTCCTTTTGAACATGATGGCTGATCTGAGGAATAGATGGCTCAGATCTCTCACCTCATAGGTCTCCAAGATCAAAAGATCAGATCAAATTTTGTTGATGGCTATCTCTATGGAACCTTATCCCTTAAGAAACCTAATAAATAGGGGCATCTGCTCCCATTTTCTGCACGCCTCTCTTTCTTCTCTCTTCCTGCTTTCTTTCTAGGGGACATGCCCCACTCTAGGCTCTCTTCTTCTCTCTCCTAAATATTCTCTTTCTTATAAATTAAGTTGTAAGGGGTGGCATGCCCCACCTAGGTAGAGAAAGTGGTACACTCTACTTATACTCAGGTTGAGATTTATTTTATTGAGGTTCCTAAGCTCTCAGGAGATGGCCAAAACTTTCCAGATTTGAGATTGATTTTTTTATCCACGTGCCATTGGAGGAGGAGACCCAGTGTAGGGCGTTTGAAAGACCGGTTGAAGTAATCTTCTGGCATTCTTATTTTTATTCATATAGTGCGTTATTTCGCAGTTTTGCTTTCCTCTTCTCTTTATTTAATAAAGTTTATTGTTTTTAGTGGCAGCAAGTGATGACCGTTTTATTTTTTCTTTTGAGTTAAAATAAGTGTAGATGATCATTGTAAGTGTTCTAGTCGGTGCAAAAAAAAAAGTGTGTACTGTACTAAATCACCCTAGTCCTACTTTCACTAATCACAGCGAGTAGTGTTTGTGGTCTGCTCCTTCTTCGAATCGGGGCTTCATGTGCGTCTAGATAAATAGCTTCTCTCTTTGTATCTGATTCTTGCACTTTGGATCAAAGAACAACAAAGTTAGTGGCTTATTCCTTACACTTTGGATCAAAGAACAACAAAGTTAGTGGCTTATTCCTTACACTTTGGATCAAAGAACAACAAAGTTAGTGGCTTATTCCTTACACTTTGGATCAAAGAACAACGAAGTTAGTGGCTTATTCCTTAACTGATAGCAGATAACTGCAGTCACTTCTATCTCTCTATTTCGTCCTCTTTTTCTTACTAGTAAGTGGGGCTTATATAGACATAATGAGTTGGTAATCATTAAAACTCATGATCCTCATCCAAACCATTGACCACTTATCTTTTTCTTCTATAATTCGAATCGAGACATCTATCTTTATTCGAATTCAATTGCAGTTGTAGGTGGCTTTGATGATAACTTTGTGCTTCATTGGTCTTTATCTTATTTGGTATTTGAATTTGAATGCATGGCTACCGAGATTGTACAAGATATCGCATAAGAAAATTAAGAAATTAAGTTATTCTTATCCATCGTCAGTCAGTTTGTTGCATATTGTATTGACATATCTTCGTATTTCTTTTGCCCCTTGTTAATGACGTGTCTTTTGACCATAAAATTTGGAGATATAGTAGATGACTAAGAGATGAACATAATAGTTCAAGCCCCACTTCGAATGGGTCACGGATGAGAGAGATATGATCCGCTGAAGTTGAACCTTCTCTGTTGTAAATTACAACAAAAAAAAAATCAAAGGGTTGCGGGTACGATCGCTTCCACCATTGGGAATTATAAACCCTGGGGACATGATAATCATGTGGAGGGGCTACAACACACAAAGATTCTTTGTATATTAGGAGATACTATCCACTGTCGGTTAAGCTTTCTAAATAATATTTATGACAATTGTTGCAGAGCTTTCTGCTTTCTCTTAGGAGAATGATATGGTGCTGCACTCTTAAGGGTGATGGGGCATCTATTTAGCAGTCTAATGGTCCAAGTCTCACGAAAAAATTCCTCGTAGATGTAGAAAAATCTCAATTTTGGTAACCTGGGGTCGTCGTGGCTATTTTCTAACACACGGTGTATATGACCTATCTTCACTGTCGATGAATACAGATGATGGCTTAAACCACCTCCAAATGATGTGAAACCTTGAGGTGAGAGATATAATTATTCAAATATAAATTCTCGAAAGTTTCAGACCAATCCCAAACATCAAGTTTGAGGGCGTTAGTCAAGGCATATCTTGACTGATAATGAATACATATGATGGGCTAAACTACCTCCAAATGATGTAGAACGTCAAGGTGAGGAATATAATGCCTCAAATATGAATTCCCAAAGGTTTTGAACCAATTGCAAACGTCACATTTCGGGGCATTGGTCAAGGCATATCTTGACTGCCAATGAATACGGATGATGGGTTAAGCCAATTTCGAATGATGTCCAACTTGTATAATTCTTGGACTAGAGGCGTATGAATCCTCATGTAATATATCTGTAAGGATACACCTTATTGTGATATCATATGGTGAGGTTTCCTTTATGCATCGTTTGTCAAACGTTTTATCCTTGGTAGGCAATGGATTTAAAAGAGTTATCGCATTGAATCAAACTCCTCCAATATCATATGGAGAGGCATATATGGGCCATGAAAGTATATGTATCCCACAGTTGGCTTGATGGTATCTTATGATCAATCATTAGTCAGGATACATATATGTGACCGACGATCAATAAAAAAGTATATTGTACCGCATTAGATTTCTCCAATATCATGTGGAGAGGAATTTATTAGCCTCAGAAGTATATGTATCGTAGAATATGTCTCGAATTGAGATGGTTTGACATCTTCTATCATCAATCATTAGTCAAGATGCATACACTTAACCGATATCCGATTGGAAATCATGTCGTACTGCATCAAATTCCTCCAATATCATGTGGAGAGACGTTTATTGGCCTTAGGAGTATATATATTCTAGAATCTGTCTAGAACTGAGATGATTTGACACCTCCCGCTATCATAGGTCGTCAACCAGGTTATATATGGGATGACCGACGAACATGACTCTAAAAGCATATTGGAACCTTCATATGACATTGGGAGCATCGGGAGCATATCTTTACAAATATCACATCGGGAGGATATCTTTACAAATATCTTCAAAAATTGTGCTCCTTGAGTTTGCATAGTTTATCCACTGTTTGTTAATACATCAATCTGAGGTCGGTAAAACACTTGTTTGATCATGCTTTCAATTCATTGGCACACTTACCAAAATGTATTCAATCTCCTATAATGACTAAAAATACGCCTAACAAAGTAATTCCAAAAGTCCAAAAAAAACAAGGTTCAAGTGGAGTGATTCAAAATGGGATTCAATGGGAATTCATCAATCACCGTTGATGAAATACAGACCTAGAAGCAAGAGAAATCCAATGTGACCAAGATTAGGACCTCTTGTATATCTAGAGAATAGGAAAGATGATCGCATTTCTAAAGAATTCGGCAACTTTCTTACCTAATCTTAAAGCAATATGTCACGAACAAGTACTGCCGATCTTCTAAAAGGGGTAGACTAAAAGAAAGCATTGCCTATAAGGGGCATCCATCAAACATCAAGGAGCCACACACATTCCAAGAAATCATCTTGACAACCAAGAAGTCAATCCATATGGTGGTCATTTTAAAAAAAATAAAAAAAAATAAGTAAATTTTTGGGCTAAACACCCAAAAGAGCACTAGTATAAAGAAAGAATAAAATATTGGGTAAACACTCAGAAGAACTCCATGATGCATAAACCATAAAGAAAAATAAAAAAATAAAAATAAGGCAAAGGAGAAAAGGCTCTGTCCAAAACTCCTCGATCAAAAGATGGTCAAAGTTTCAAGACAACACTAGTCCAGTGCCCAAACCAATCAAGCAAGCATTATATTGTTGGATCTCCTCAATCAAAAGACTCACAAAGCTTCATGACAACATCAATCACGTTGCCAAACCAATCAAGCATTAACCTGCCGGACCATACATGGGGGCTTCTCCAAGTAGATCCGAAGGGCCTCGATCCTTATGCAGCAGTAGTTGATAGAAGAAAAATAAAGGTGGAAATCCTAGGGGTCATTCAACGACCTCAAAGAACTCCTCTTTGGACTGCGATACAAGGATTAAACTTCAAGATAAAAAAAATACCCAATTTATTCTTAGTCCCGAAAATCCCAGTCATGGTTAGCTTAGCTTATAAAAACTAACTCATGCAAAATTCAAGTTTTGATTCCACCAAGAGGTCAAAATTGGTAAATCTATAAGACCCATCCAGGGGTGAGAGTATTTAAAAGCTTAATTTTAATTGATTCTTAAACAAGACATAAAGGGCAACTCATTTTTTAAAATTTAGCTTCCTGATAAGATTTTGGGTAAATAACAGTTCTCCAAATAAGCTAAAAATAAATATAAAATATAAAGAAATTCAAGTCCACCAAAAGGCATAAATGATGAAACTGTGTGATCCTTCCCCCTTTTCAAGGTTTTAAAAAAATTTGTTCTTGAACTTAACTTTCCAAAAGCTGTTTTCTAAAAAAAAATTCAAGTTCAATTATGGCCAATGGTTACGTGATCCTAAATTGCTACCTTCAAGTTTCAAGTCATCCATTGCCACATTAAATAAAACTACTTATTTCAAGTTCAAGACATCCATTGACATAAAACTGCATAGGTGAAGACTACATGGTCACATGAGCTTAAACTGTTGATCACTTTCATGTATTTCCATTATTGCAGGAGAAAAACAGAAGGCTCCATAGTTACACGAGTTGAAGCTCCAAACCATTTTCAAGTGCAAGAATATCTTTCGGTGCACCACAAAACTGCCTAGGTGAAGGCTCCATGGTTGCATGAGTTTAAACTGCTAACCATTTCAAGTTTTAAGTCTTTCAAATTTTCAAGTTCAAGTTCAGTTTTCAAATTTTCTAAAGTCTTGTCCTTGAAGTAACTTCAAGTTCAAGTTTTTCCACATTTCAAGCTCAAATTTATTTTTAAGTTTTCAAGTTCAAGTTTCAAACCTTCATCTAGGCTCAATCCCAACATGATTTCAAGTGTAGGATAATGGTTTTCGAACGCTTTAATCGCCTTTTTAAAACCTAGCACCAGTCTCTATTTCAAAATTGTCCCCATTTTTCAAACTATCCCTCAAAACATTTTTGAAAACAGAGTAAGACCAACCACCTGCAAATGATGATGTTGTATTACAAGATCATAAGGGAATTCTCAAGAACCCACAGCCCTCAACCATACTAGTTTAGTGATCCCTAGTACCCCACAAACCATAATCAATACACCCTAAGGAACATCATAAGAATGCCAGAGGAATCCACCACTAGGAAACCCTAGAATCTGCCTAATTGTATAGGGCCGGACCTTGCCTAATTAAACCTGAAAAGCATCCTAAAACTTCCCTAAATAGGCCTAAACCCAATCCCAAGAACCTAAACTAACCCTAATTAGGCCCATTAGCGGCCTGTTTTCAAGAGCTCAGACCTAGTTTAGAAAGACATGCCCCAAAACCGAAGATTTCCAAATCTAAAGAGCGAGGGAACCGTTGGTTGATCACAAAAGATCACACAAGTAATAACAATTGATTCAATATATTGCATATAAGGAAAGGGTTCTTAACTCTTCAAGTAAACAAAAAAAAAACCTGTGAGCTCATGACAAAAACCCTAGGTCTCGAAACCCCACTTCAAGTACAAGCTCTAAAATTTCCGGTTCAAGAATCCTTTCAAGATTAAGGAAAATGGTGCTTGTGCACTCTATCTGATTCGGCCCCAACTCTGAGTGAAATACACTAGTAAACTTTATGTTTAGACCCTATGTGGGCATTGTGGCAGTACACTTGTAAGTTTAAGGGTATAGAGAAATAAAATTGGGCAACAACCGTTGACCCTCTTGTATCTCGTATGTATTTGTTGCTTTGTGTGCTTGGTGCAATATAAGCATGAACTTCAATCCTGATTACGCTTGTGAAATAGGAGCGCTATGACTCCTGACCATTGAGGTAAATGAGCGTATAATTAGGGGTGTGGTTTCTATAAGAGGTTGCAACCTTAAACATTCCAATTAAGGCGCACCTCCAAATTTTATCATAACATGTAATTTTGTTATAAAAAATCTTAAGATTATCTCAATTCTATTTCATATCTAATTTTAAATTTGTAAATTTAAAAATAATTAAAATAACGTAGATCTATAAACATATGAAAATCTTGAAAATGAATGGTATAGATAATGTGCTGCAAGATACACTATTTTTAGGTCTCAAAATCTTTGTTTTTATTCATACATTTTGATGTTGAGATGATCAATTCAATATTAAAACAACCTTTTCCGATGGATTTTTGAGGTGCATCTTTAATTCTACATCTTAAGGTTGCAAGCTTATATAAACTTTCTCCTGTAATTAGAGATGGAGGATTTCTATCCTCACTTTTTTTTTGTCTTATTTATTTATTTATTTTATTTTATTTAAGGAAAAGAGCTGTACATTATTTGACCATTTACTTTCAGCACAAACATGTGACAACTCACAATCCCCTCTAGTCAGATTAAAAATTGAACAATTAGAGATGTATCAGAAATTTTAAAAACTTTATCCATTGGGCTTTGAGCTTGGGCAAGAACACATCCCCAACTACCCAATCAACGACTGTTATTGCATCCTCTTTGTACCAAAATAAGATTACGACAAATTGATCCATCTCTCGTAATGCCATCACATCCCAATGGCATTTGTGTCCTTAAATAATATATTTGAATAATTGGAGTGCCAAACACCTCATCAAGCCATTTGAGCCACTCACATGGTAATAGAATGGCAATGAAATAGCTTTCTCTATTTGGATAAAGAGAAGATATTTGAAAAGATGGGGATTTTGGAGAAGTTTGTAAGATTTCTCTCTCACTAATGTCCTCATCTTTTATTTAGAATCAGACAAAGAATAGGCATGGAAACCTTATATTAAGGATGAGAGGGGCTAAGGCTAATGGGGTAAGGGTCTAAAAGAGGGACCACTTCCCCAGCAACTTGGTTTATCCTGCACAAATAATTTCCATTAAAACTAAGAAATCAAGGACAATGACTTTTGGGAGTCATCTGAGGAGGGAAAAAGAGGCATTAAAGGAGAATAGCAAGTATTTAAAGGGACAATTTACTTAGGTCACAAGGACTCTAAGTCTAATTTTGAATTGGGTGGCTGTACCGGTGTATGATTAAACTTGAGTTCAAAAAATAGTTTTTCAAACTTTGTGACACCCAAACTGTTTAATTTGACATCTAATGGCAGGAGCATTGTGACCTTGTAACTAAGATAAATGGCCTCATAATGTAAAATCTCTTTATAATGATCTTAGTTTTTTAGTGAGAATGTAGTGATTCATGAGTTCAGGGTTCAAAAGACGAACCACTAATCGCGTATTTGTCAATCTAAAAATGTGATCCTAATCGATATTTGGATAGAATTAAAAGGGTGAGGTTTGCGTAAAGTTGCAACCTTAAACAATCAAAGTAATACGCACTTCCAAACTTTATCATGAGATCCAATTTTAGTGTTGAAATTTTTAGGATGGCCTCGAGAATCTATTTTAATAAATAATTATAAAATTTGGCATTTCAAAAATGATTCAAATCAATCAGATCTATAAATGCATGAAAATCTTCAAAATGATTCAAATCAATCAGATCTATAAATGCATGAAAATCTTCAAAATGAACGGTCTAGATAATGTATTGGAAGATGTATTTTTTTTGGGACTAGATTTTTTTTTTAATATCCATACATCACGATGTTGAGATGATCAATTAGATGGTATTTCAACATTAAAATAGCATTTTTCAATGGTTTTTTGATGTGCAACTTATGCTTATAATTTAAGGTATCAAGCTTATATAAACTTTTTTCAAATAAAAAGCCAACAGAAACAGGTGATTCTTGGCAATCTATAGAAATGATCATCCTCTTCCGGTGCAACGAAGGGCTTCTGATTCGACCCGACTCAACTAAATCTAAAAGACATGAAAATCAAATAGGTGAATTATTTGGAGGGACCGGCTCTCCTTCCCCACCGTCCAACCTAATCATTCAGAGGTGATAACCCTTCCCAATATTTCTACATTAACAGATGTATCATAGGGTTTGAGAGAGAACATTTATTCGTCTGCTAGAGAGAGAGAGAGAGAGAGTACACGGAACTTACAAACATTGTATTCAAATGTATTTGTAACTTTCCAGAGAGGGCCAAAGAGGGAGAGAGAGTCATTGCAACCGCTAACGGAAGGATAACGTGTCCGTCGGCAATCCCCGCAGTGGATAAGACGCCGTTTGGGCGAGCCACAAACGGCGTTAGCTTCCAGGTTATAGAGGTGTGTAGGAGAGAGAACCTGATGGGAAATCGAGAGCGCACGAGGAGAGAGAGAAAGGAGAATATATAATATAGGCAAAGTTGCCGTGAATCAGCGGGTGCAAGAGCCCGCTGACTCACCAACGGCCCTCTCATGGACGTTGTAAAAAAACTCGCACGTCTAAAATAGGTATAATTTTTTTAAAAAGTTATATTTTAAATATAAAACGCTTTATTTTTTATATATTTATAATAATATTTACTTTGATCTCTTAAAATTTTATTTTTAAGATAAATTTATATTTGTGAGGTGTGTATGAGGCCTAGATTTTATGAAAATAAAATAAAACCTCACCTCAAATCCTTATCCAAAATGCACTTTCGACTATCATAGCTCTAAAATCAATTTTTAATACTGACAATAAAATTTGAACACTTATTTTTAAGGCAAAATAGATGGCTTATATAATTTTTTGCAATATTACATTATTTCTAGAGCTTTAAATCCAATTTTTTTTCATAAACATAATGTTTTAAGTCTAGATGATGGGTTTTTCAATACTTGAGTTGCAATTTTCAGTGAGCTATGTGGTGAGGTTTTATATATTTTAATAAAACTGCAGCCATATCAAACCATTTTTCTAAATTTTTATATATACAGTATGGGTCGGCTGTCTCAAAGAAATCCCATCATATAAGCGCCCTCAAAGCGGTCACTGCGGGGCACGTAAAATGGGCAGAAGGCGCCTCGTCGAGCCTTACGTAGAAAGAATCATGGCCGTCGATCATGGATCGGACAGTGGCAGCTGTTTCGTGCTTGCTAGTGATAAATGGGGGTGCTGGGTGAATGGAGGGAGAAAAATGAAGCGATAAAAAATAAAAAAATTTAGGGGAAAAAAGGAGAGAGAGAGAGAGAGAGAGAGAGAGGGGCTTTAAGTTTCAAAAGGGTGAGGAAAGATGCAGATGCACAGGTGAAGGGAAAGCTTCTCTCTCTCCGTCTCTCTCTTTCTCTCTCTAAAGTTAAGAAGAATCGGAGGCAATTTTGGGGTGTCAATTAGTCTCAATCTCTCTCTACCAACTGCAAATCATCGCATTGTGGAGGCGTATTTTGATTCCTGTGAGGCTCTCTCCTCTCTCCTCTGGTTTGTTTCTCTCTCTAAAACTGCTAATTTTCACCCCAAGATTGAGTGAGAATGGTATTGTGCAATTTCAGGATAATATCAGTACATTTTGTCCGAATTTCTCCACCATTCGAGGATTTGGGTGCTGCAGAGTTTCAGATCTTGATGCAAGGTCTGAGAGACCAACAATCTTTGGAATTTTCTCTCTCTTCTCTGTCTTCTCACTCTTAATTTGTGTCTCTGATGAGAGAGAAACTGGGTTTTGCAGGGATGGAGAAGGAAAACAAGAATCACAGAGCTTGTAGGCCTCCGGAGACTGATTTCCTGTTACAGTGGGGTAACAGGAAGAGAATGAGATGCATTAAGATTCAGACAAAAGAAGGTGTTGCAGATAAAGATGGCCTCTCGAAGAAGACCACCATTCGGGTAGACAGACGAGTTGTGAGGGCTGACAAAGAATCGGCTCCATCAAGACCGTCTCTTTCTTGGAAACCCAATTCCCTTCATCACCAACCGAATCGCCTCCAAAGGTGAACTTTTACAGAAGAAAATAAAGAACTTCGATTTGCAGTCGGCCATGGCTGATAATCTCTCTCTAATATTTGGCCCTTTATGGCTCTTTCAGTTTTAGGGTCTCTCTTTTCTCTGAAATTTTGGTTCTTTTCCTCATTCGTTTTGGATTTGGCTTTCTCTCAAGTTAGTTTTTCTTACTCTTCCGTTTTGGTCTCTCTTCTACAGCTTTACATGGGTCTCTATTGTTTTGGGTTTTTGATCTCTCTCTCTCAAGTTGAATTTTTCTGGTTATTCCATTTTGGGTTGCGTCTCTCTTTCTCTGAAAATTTGGTTCTTTTTCTTATTAGAAAATTGGTTCTTTTCTTGCTCATTCGGGACTTCTGGTCTCTCTGCTCTCTAAACTTGGCTTTCCTTTTAGTTCAGTTTGGGCTTTCTCTTTCTTTACAGGGTTGGATTTTCGTTCTGTCTCCTATTTCTATGAAAACTATTTTTTTTTCCCTTCTGGCTCATCCGTTTTGGTTTTGGTATTATCTCCTTCCTCTCCAATCTTTGATTTTTTTTTTTCCTTCCATTTTGGGCTCTCCCTCTCTAAACTTGAGTTTTCCTTTATCTTCCATTTTGGTCTCTCTCTAAATCTTTCTCTCATATCTAATTTCAGGAACTCCGATACTGCAACTCTGAGATCGGCAGGGGCCGAAGCCATGGCCAGGCGTCGGAGCGATGAACGTCTCGTCCTCCTCGAAAGCTCAGACATGGCAGCAAAGGGAAGGAGCACTAGTGGCGCTGGAGCAGGAGGTGCTCCCTCCTCTTCTTCTCCAGAGAAAGAAGATCGATACTCCACCAGGGGAGCAGCAACAGGCTTCGCTTCTTCAACCGATGCTGGCGGCAACAATGGAAAGATCTGCTCCGAAAATGGAGATGGGTTTACTGAAAAGGCCTTTGTTTGGCCAAAGTTCATAATCGCCTTGTCCAGTAAGGAGAAGGAAGAAGATTTCATGGCGATGAAGGGGTGTAAGCTCCCTCCGAGACCAAAGAAGCGGGCCAAATTTATCCAGAAAAGCTTACTTGTAAGCCATCAAACTTTCTCTCTCTTGTTTCTTGTTCTTCACACTTTCTCTCTCTAATTTCTTGGGAATTCAGGGGATTTCATTTGATATTATTTTATCTCTCTTGTGCAGCTGGTTAGCCCCGGTGCTTGGCTGTGTGAGTTGTCTCAGGAGCGTTACGAAGTCAGAGAGAAGAAGAGCAACAAGAAGGTACTACTGTCTGATCTTTTTTTTGTTTTTTGACCAGATTCAAAGAAAAAACTCTTATTCTCTCTCTTGCATATTGGTGTTTGCTATCTATCTCTCTCTCTTATTTTCTCAAATTGGGTGTGTTCACTCTTTTGATCCTTTTTTATTCTCTCATATTGGGGTTTTCTCTCTCTAAAATGATCCTTTTTTTTTACCTCTCTCTCTCTCAAAACTTGGTCTCTCTGAAAATATGGTCCCTTTCCTCGCCCTTTCATATGGGTTCCACTCTCTTAAAATATGGGTATTTTGTTCATTCTCTCTCTAAAAATTCCTCGTTTAGGTCGCTTCTAAGAACCGGTCGCTTCTGGATGTTTTACATCATATGTCAACAAAATTTTGATTTTGGGGATCTGCTAATTGTGGGCGGTTTGCAGAGGCCGAGGGGGTTGAAGGCAATGGGTAACATGGAAAGCGACTCGGAATGAGAAGAATATCGAGTCGTGGTCCAGAGAAAGCGCGGCGAAGTTGATCGGGTCAGAGATGGAGAGAGAAAACGGAGATGCGATTTTGTGCGGATATGATTTAGGGTTAATCGGGCAGGGTTTCTGTCTCTAAATAATGCTGGGGGCGAGTGCGTGTATTCATTTGTATCGATGGTTATTATTCCAAAAGGTTTTAGGGCCGTGGAGTAAACGTGGAGAGACCTTGTAACCGACTCACACTCATTCACCTTGTAATTTCTCTCTCTCTATAAATGAGATTCATTTCTTTTGTTGAGTGCAAATAGAGAGAAGAGGGGCAGGGCGATCGCAACCAAAATTTCAATTTCGGGGGGTTTTTTTTAGAGAGAGAAAGGGAGTAACTTTCGGAGTCAACTATCTAGAGAGAGAGAGAGAACGCTTGTGGCTAAGAATTTGTTGATGGAAGGTGGAAAGTAACAGAGAAAGGGGGAATTAATTAATTAATTTGGACTTGTAGAGAGAGAGAGAGAGAGAGAGGGGGTGGTGCAGCGAACATTTGTTCTCCTCTCCGCTTCTTTTTTTGTTGTCAAAACTCGAAAGGGTGAGGGCTTCTTCACCTCTCTCTCGTCCTTCAAATAAAATTTCCTTCTGCTCGTTTCCGCCCGACACCTGGTCTTCGCTTTCGATGGATGTAACTTGTCACCAGGGCTGGCAATGGACCGAGCCCTATAGCAACAAGGTCAGGCCAGGACCTAATGCTGGCCCGAGCCCACCCTCATTCTCCCTCCCTCTCTCTCTCTCTCTGATACGGCGGCTTAACGTTTTGATGGTTTGATCCAATGGTTTAAAAAACGGATCGGTGACCTGGATCGGGTTTTCAAAAAACCGATTTGGATCGGCGAATCGACGATCCGGATCGGGAATCGGGTGAATCGGTCTGAATAAAGCTTAAAAAAATTTCGAAAAAATTATTAAAATTCATTATAAATATTGTTTTTTAAGAATTCAATAAAAAATGAGGGTACTCTATTAAGAATTTTTCATGTTTTTGAATGAATATGCGAATATTGATATGTTCTTTCCCTACATGAACCGCCATTCAGCATTTAATTACAGTATTTCGTGCTCATCCCTACACTGTTGCTGTTGGGATTCTATATGTGAATAATATGGCTTGGATAGGGTGGCTTCGGAATCATCATCTCTCTCATTTTCTCTTTGAATAATATGGATTAAAAAAAAAAAAAACAAATTTTCAAAAAAATCGATCATGGATTAAAAAAAAAATCACAAATTTTCAAAAAATTCTATCATGGATTACAAAAAAAAATTCGATCATGGATTAAAAAAAAAAAATCACAAATTTTCAAAAAATTCAATCATGGATTACATAAAATTCGATCATGGATTACATAAAATTCGATCATGGATTACATAAAATTCGATCATGGATTATATAAAATTCGATCATGGATTACATAAAATTCGATCATGGATTACAAAAAAAAACAAACAAAAAAAAATAAAAAATTCAATCGTGGATTACAAAAAAAGAAAAAAACAGTTCGATCATGGATTACAAAAAATTCAATCATGGATTACAAAAAACACTTTCATGGGTTACAAAAAAAGCAAAAAACAAAAAATTCAATCATGGATTACAAAAAAAAAAACAAACATTTCGATCATGGATTACAAAAAAAAAACAAACATTTCGATCATGTATTACAAAACATTCGATCATGGATTACAAAAAATTCTATCATGGGTTACAAAAAAAAAAAAAAAAACAAAAAAAGCGATCATGGATTACAAGAAAAAAAAACAAACATTTCGATCATGGGTTACAAAAAATTCTATTATGGGTTACAAAAAACCAAAAAAGTCAATCATGGATTACAAAAAAACAAAAACAATTCGATCATGGATTCAAAAAAAATCAATCAAGTATTACAAAAAAATCTATCATGGATTACAAAATTACAAAAAAAATAAAAATAAAAATAAAAATAAAAATAAAAATAAAAATAAAATAAAACCGTACGGACTCGCCGATTCACTGTTTGGACTCGCCGATTTCGTACAGTGAATCGGCGAGTCACTGTGTGGAATCGTCCGGTTCTCTCTAGAACCGGACGATTTCCGATTTTTCAACCGATCTGGTCCCTTTTCGAGAATTCCGAGTCGAACCGGGCGACTCGGCGTTTTTTAAAACGCTCGTTTGATCCATCTCTCTTTACCTTTTGAGAGTTTGTCTCTCTCATTTTACACATGTCGTGTCGTTCCCTCTCAGTCTCCCTACAAAATATATCCGAGAGATGTATTTTCCATCCAAAATATTAAGGTTGAGATTATTTCAAAATTTTAGGGTTCCATAAATCTCAATCAATCTAAACTTCTAACTTTTAATAAATGTAACATTTTTTTTACATCCATCTTGGAGCCAAGGTGGACGTTCGATAGACAAAAGACCGCATCTTAATAGGTTGGTCGGCTGACTCACAGTCCTATGTATTTATCTCACCTGATGAAAGGAATGGGCTTCCGGGGTAACCAAGAAAGGGTACGAGTCTCTCTCTATTAATGCCAATTAGTTGAGAGTGACCGAGTGTGATTAGTGGCCCAAAATATGAATTGGAGGGAGTAATAATTGATACGTTGGGCGTATTTACTGAGTTGCATTTTGATCAGAATATAAAGTAGTAGGGTAGAATGGGTCCCACAATAGAGTGGGCTCCAAGTATTTGCTCTTTTTACTTTTATATATATATACTGAGAGGCAGAGGGAAAAATAGGGGAGGAGTTCAAAAAAAGTCCTAGGCCTCAATTATTTGTTGGTTAGTAGTGGTTGTAACTTGCAAGTTATTAAAATTGAAACCCCTCCTTCTCTCCCCACCCACTCTCTCTCTCTCTAAAAAAAAACGTTAAAAGCGACCAACTTGTGTACCCTCTCTTGCGAATGACCACGCAGAAGGCAAAATATTGAGGTAAATTGTTAGCATATAACACTTTACTTAATGGGGGGCATGCTTGTGATTTTATTTTTAGAGACATCCATTAAAACACCATGAAAGTTATCTGGCAAAGATTATCCTCTACCAAGTTGTATGTTAGGTCCCTCAACCAAAACACTATTGTATGTCTGTTCTTTAGGCATGTCAGCCAAAATGCCATCACAATGGACTCTTAATGTGATTGACCCGCATTTTCCAAAACTCCGAATGGTGCCCGCCTACAAATATGTGTTGGATCATTGAATCAGCCATTCAATTCATTGGTTTGAATCCGTGGCCTGAAAATTTATTAAAAAATAAATACAATAATAAAAATAAAAATAGGAATTTATTTATCTAAAAAAATATTAGACAAGTTTAAATGAAAAGAAGAAAAAAAAAAAAGATAAAAAGGAAAAATTTTAGGGGTGTAAAGTTGAACCTATATAGGGTAGAACTAGTTCAATCCTTTCCCATTCCCATCAAAATAAGAGATCCGGATCAGAAATAATCGGATTTTACAAGTCTGCCTTAGCCAAAGCACCGTTACATGAAATTTAATTGACCCTAAGTTCATGGGCTATATAGTAAACTAAAGTTTGTGTTAGACACCTTTTACTCGCTCATATCCCGGTTTTCCAAAATCTAAAAATAGGCATGTTTGCGTTTTTTTTTCTTTGTTTTTGAACGGTGGCATGTTTGTCTTCAGGGCAGCCCCATTGAAAGTTAGTTTTTCCCCAAACTTGGGTTTGGATGAAACCATATGTCCCTAAGCCATCAATTTGAAAAGAAAGGATCATTGGAGCTAAGAAGTGCTCCAAATCAATGCTCCCTTCAGAAGTGACTATATACCTCTTAGTAGATGTTAATGGTTGGTGGATCTAGATTTTTTAAAAGAATTACAATGTTTTAAAGAAAGAAAGTCGAGAAAATTTATCATTTTATCTAAAGCCTGTTTGGTTTCTTGGATTCAGATTTTTAAGAATGTTACTTTTCCTGAAAAAAAGCTAGGCCAATCGTCTTTGGTTCGCTTAGAGTTGACATTTCTGCTGGAATTGAGATTTTCATGGGGTTCTTGAATGCACATTTTCAACCTAAATTTTGAAAATGTCAATTCCACCAGGTGGAATTGACATTTCATGGAAACTGATTCATTTCATTGCCCTGCGCCAAGTTAGTTTGAATAAAATTTTTGAGATCCGTAGGCCTCTCCAACCCTAGCGAGTGAGGACTTTAAATCTGTGAATGAAAACGAAACCCTAGCGGCGTTGAGAACTTCTGCTATATGCTACTGAAGAACAAAAATATATTGAAATTTTAGAACGAATATTTAAAATTTCTTAGAGAGATAAATTTTTTAGAAATAACTATCTCAAAATTTTTAAAAAGAAACTATATTAAAATTTAAGTTTTAGATAGAGAAAGTACTTTAAAATTTTAAATAGAGAAACTATATCATATTTTAGAGAGAGAAGCTACTTGAAACTTTTTAGAGAAAGAAACTATCTCAAATTTTAAGTTTTAAAGAGAGAAAGTGTCTCAAAATTTTAGAGAGAGAAACTATATCAAATTTTATAGAGAGAAATTATCTAAATTTTTTAGAGAGAGAAACTATCTCAAAAAATTTAGAGAGAGAAACTATTTCAAATTTTAACTTTTTGAAAGAGAAAGGGTATTAAAATTTTAGAGAAAAAACAATATCAAATTTTAGAGAAAGAAAATATCTTCAAATTTAGAGAAAGAGAGAGCCTATCTCAAATTTTGAGTTTTAGAGCAAGAAAGTATATCAAAATTTATTACCAAAAATGGACATGAAAATGATTGTAACGAATCAATGAATTTTATATTGTGTATCCAAACAAGAGATTTGAGGAATCCTTGATAAGAATTCTTGATATTGGATATCTATAGATTTTTTTGGATTTCAAATATCCAAAATTCCTAATTTCCTCCTATCCAAGTGGGTCCTAACAGTTTTCTTTCTCTCCTAAAAGGAATTATATTGTAACAAATCGAAATTGGGATTTCTGGTTCTTGCACTGTTTTCTTTCTTCAAAACTTCTCTCTCTTTACTAGAGGGAAACTCTCTCTAAAAGGAATTATATTGTAACGAATTGAAAATTGGGTTTTTTGGTTCTTGCACAGTTTTCTCTCTTCCAAACTTCTCTCTCTTTATTAGAGGGAAACTCGTCTTGTATCACTTGTTTCCCTTTCTTTCTTTGGATGGGTACTTGTTTCTCTCTCTTACTTGAATAGAGATTTGTCTAAGAAGGGAAGTGTTTCAAGAGTTGACAGTTATTTGTAAATTTTTATGGATATTATGCTGCGGGGAGAGAGAGAGACGCAACTGCCTTGGTATTTGAAAAGAGAGAAAGAGGGTTTGTATTTCCAAAAAAAAAATATTTCAAGCAATCTAAACAGTGAATTTGCATTTTCCTAGCTTCTACCATATGCAATCCAAACAATACACATTATATTCCAATAAATACCAATTCCATAATACATTTTTCCATACGATTGAAAATCCAAGAAACCAAATGGCCCTTAATTGAAAACAATTTCCTTTATTTTATATTTAATGCTCATTATCATGTCTTTAAGAGTGTATATTGTATTTTAATTTTATATTTTTCTACTCATTAGAATAAACTCAATTTTGGGTTCTCATATTTCTCATCACCGCGCAGCTATAGAAAATAGCAAAAAATAATTTAAGAGAAATCAAATGACCCAATACTTTTGAAACTCCTAAAATTTGTTGGGTCATTTTATTTTATTATGTTTATTTTTTAAAAAAATTACAGATAAATCATGTTTATATATATATATATATATATATATATTTAAAAATAATCCTATGTATTTTATATTTCACAATCAATTCCCATTCGTTTAGAACATAAATTGTATTTAATTTTATCTATTTTATCATACTTCATATCAAGTTTAAATTTGATATGTCTGTTTATTTATTTTAACTTATTTTTAAAATATTTTTATAAGTGTATGATGATCATAAGTATCTACATATCAAATTTGAACTTTATTCAATCTATAAAATAATAAATAAAATTAAAATACTCTTTATGTTCTAAAAAAGATGACTCAAGTGTAAAATATGAAATATATCATACTATATTAAATATCAAAATAAAAAAAATTTACATGTATTTTATTAATTTTGATAGGTGCATGATGATTTGAAGTATAGACACCCAAAGCATGGTCTTTATCTAATAAATAGAACGAAAAATAAAACAATACATGCTCTAAAAATGTGGGATTTAAATGTGAAATATAAAATACATGACATTATTTTTATATACTACAAAAAATAAGGAGTTTGTTTTTATAAATTTCCTTTTTTAAAAGTAAAGGTCACACATATTGGTTCAGAATGCGATTTGAGTTTACATTCGCATTTTGTTGCTTTTTTATGCATAAAAAAGTTTGATTTTTTTATATTTTTATTTTCTATGGGTGTATACAACATAACATTTTGAATGGACCTCTATTTTACATATTTGGCTATTTGTGTTCAAGTTTAGTTAATTGCAAATATTGAGAGTCTTTTCTGCTTTTTTTTCTTTGAACAATTATTCTATATGTTGGTTTGTAGTGTACTTGTTATTTACTAATGTAGTTCTTGTGTGTAGTATTATTGTTGTTATTTCATTTTATTCTCTCAATAAATATATGATATGTTTTGCATTGTGACAATAGAATAAGCATCGGTGTTGGATTTATTGAAAATTTAGACCATAAATGGTCAAGTATTAGTCTAACAACACTAGTTCAAGCAAAAAAATTGTTGTTCAATGACTTTAACATAACTATTCAATAGAAACAAATCATAGTCCTATGTTATGTCATCTTTGCATATCTTTTATTTTTTTTTTACTCCGTTTGTTTGAGCCAAATCCGAGATGTTCATGATTCTATAACTTGCCTTATTTTTTGACAATCCGTATTTTTTACCTAATTTTTTCCACCAACTTTTTAAAATAAAAACCGATTTATTACTAATATTTTGATTTCAGGATATGCTAACTATAGGTTAAAATGTGTTAAATGGCCCTTTAAAAATAGTTGGATGGGGATGAACATATCGCTTTTTTAGGTAAAACTTTATCTTATCATATCCTTTGACTAAAGATGGCATATGGTTTTTCCTCTAGGCCTTGAAAGACATGCTTACCTTATAGTAAGCCAATAAGCGGTTGTTGCCACCATATTTCCAAAAAATAAAAATAAAAATAAATAAATAAATAAATAGAGGAAAAAAACCAAAGTAACGACATGATATTAATTCTTAACTAAATCACATTGGTATTGCAATTGTATATTAACTATTTACTTTTATTACAAAGAGGTCACAAATGCCCCTAACTAAATCACATTGGTATTACAATTGTATACTAACCATTTATTTTTATTACAAAGAGGTCACAAACGCCCCTAGCCATCAGATTTCAAATTGGACAGTTTGGGTATATCACGAAGTTCGAAATTTCTTTTTTTGAAATTAAAATCATGTTAATGGCGTACTCACAACTATCCGATTTTAAATTCGATGGACAAGAGTAATTATGACCTCCTTGTACCAAAAGTAAATGACTTTCTATATACTTTTCCTTTAGAAAAGATGTATAGTTTATATAAAGCATCTCAATGTTAGGAATCGAATAACCTGAAACCCCAAATAAGCCAATCACTGAATATCATACACTCAAATCTCAGGTATATGAAATTGATAACCCAAATAACAAACCCAAGCAATCGTGTGCAATAATGTTTATGCGCGAATTCGCACTAATCTCTTAGCGAGATCAACTTAAATTTCATGTGAAATGAGTTAATTTTTAAGATAAGTAAATAGAGTGAGAGTCGTTCAAATTATAGATTTAAGGGCATCATGGATCTTGCAGATCTAGTACTCTTACAAATCTATTGACAACGCTAGTTTCGAAACCTGTTTACTAGACCTTAAAAAACTTTTAATTCCTAAATAATGAAAATAAATTGAAAATAAATTGAAAATAACAGAAAGATAATCTAAAATTAAAGAATTTATGAATTAAGAGAGGGGGAGATAATTACTTACTTTGGGAACCCGAAATCTAGAGTTTCGAGCTCAGATGGGGCCACTCTTGTACTACCATATCCTCTTTTGAATTCCTTCGGCTGTTATAGTAACTAGATTTTGGGTTGATTAACTTAGATTTGATGTGGCTAGACCCTCCGGCAGGCATGCAAACGAGACAAAGGAGGTCATGCTCAAAGGACTGTTCTGTCATTTTGATAGAACAATATTCCTTAGCTTCTAACTTTTCAATGGTACATCGGATTTGAGCGATTTTTAGACCTTGGATAGTTCTTAAGGTCTAAAATGGTTTGCGATAAGATTCAGATAGTGTTGGGACACTGCTGGGTCTAGATTGGCTATGGATCACTAGACTTAGTATGGTCCATAGAAATTCCCTTAGCCATAATTTCTAGGGGGTATCTACAAATAAATTATGAAAAAAATAAGATGGGATAACTAAATCATAAGTGGAAATAAAGAACAAACCACAACACCGAACTTTACATGATTTACCTTGTTGCGCTACATCCACTGGCAACGCGACAAACAAAGTTCCATTAAAAAAGAAATTTATAATGAGAAATTCAATTTTGTGTCAATGGAAAATACCGGTAAAAAATCATCACTAAAACTTCTTGAACTCGCCCAAAACCCATGACTTAACACTATGATTCACTACTTGGGATGATCCAAGATCAAGAGTACTACGAGCTCCCACAATCTCTCTACAAAGAAGTACAATCCCTTTCTTACTTTTACCATAAGGAAACCTGCTTTTCTAGAGAGAAAAGAGAAAAACTAAAAGAATGAGGCCCAAATGGCCTTTTAGACCTTTTATGCCAGTCATTTTTTATATATAAGATACAATGCCCCTAATGGGTGAGTTTCTATCATTATTAACGATCTCCGCCTTGATAGTAAATCATTTATGTGCCTTATCGAGAATTTCTATGGTTACCTTTTTATGAAGCCTAGAGAAGGTAGGCTCCATTTTAATTTCTCTATCAACTTTAACCAACCGTACTAAACCATCTTCGACAACTTTAACCAACCGTACGAAACCATCTTCGACATTCTCATTGATTCCAACTTTAACCAACCGTACGAAACCATCTTCGACAACTTATCAAACATAATCGTATTGAAGCAATATATGCTTCATCCTCTTGTGATAAACTGGGTTTTTAGCGAAATTAATGGCACTCATGTTATCACATAACATTTCCATGGGTTTGGAGTTGATGCCTAATTCACCTATAAAACCTTGAAGCCAAACCACTTCTTTGCATGGTTTCATTGCTATCATGTATTATACCTCGATATTTGACAATGTCACTGTTGATTGAAGTTTATATATCCACATAACTCGTAGTTGATCTTTCTCTATCAAGATCACCAACATAATTCACATTGATACAGCCTTGAATGAACCCTGAATGTTTGGTAAATGTCATAGCATAATCACATGTGCCTTTCACATACCGAAGTACCCATTTTGCACCTTTCTAATGGGACTTTCAAGATTTACCATATATGAAACCTTAGCCATGGTGTTCTTCTCATCTTCAGTTTTTGGACTTTGCTCATAAGATAACTTGAATTGAGAAGTTAATGGAGTCTTCATCAGCTTTGCCTTGCTCATGCTAAACTTATCAATCATCTTTTTCACAAATGTTTTTTGTGAAAGTGACAGTCTCACTCTACTGATCTCTTTGGATTTCAATTTCAAGTATTTATTTTTCCAGCCCAAGATCTTTCATTTTAAAATTCTTGCTCAAAGATGCCTTAAGCTCATCAATCTTAACCTTATAATTACATTCCAAAAGCATATTATCGACATATAAGACTAATTTCAAACAAAAATTATCATAAAAAAACTTCATATAAACACAATAGTCATAATCACTCCTTTGGTAACCAAAACTTATCATAAATATGTCAAAGTCTTGTACTATTATTATATTGATGCTTTTGAGTCCATATATGAATTTCTTCAACTTGCACACTAGCCATTTTTTTCCCTTTATAGGAAACCTTTATGGTTGTTGCACATATAACTCTTCTTCAAGTTCACCTCATAAAAAAGTCATTTTTACATCTATTTATTCAAATTCCAAATTATATAGTGCAACAAGCCCAATCATCAATTTAATGGAGGCTAACTTCATAACTAGTAGGAAGATTTCAAGGAAGTCTACACCTTCCTGTTGTGCAAAACCCTTTGCAAGTGACCTCACCCTATACCATTCGACATTTTCATTAATCATTTTTTTGATTTTGAACACCAACTTGCGACCAACCACTTTTTTACCCTTTGGTAATTCTACTAAATCTCAAGTCTTGTTCTTTTTAAGAGCCAATATTTCTTCTTCCATTGCCTTCTTTCAAGATATGGAGTCATCTCCTTCCATAGCTTCTTAGTAAGCATTTGATTATTTATTCATGGCCACCAAAATAAATAACGCTTTAGGATCCGCATACTTTCTAAACCATTTGGGTGAACGAATTATCCTTGTAGATTGTTATGGTTTGGATGATGCGACTTCTTCATGTGAATCACTTGGTTCACCAACTTGGCCTTCTTCATTAATGGCTTCTTCATTCACACTTGTGTGTACATCTTTTGATATATGGGCCTCACTAGTTGATAGAACATAGTGTTTACATTCCAATCTGTGTCGATCTCTGTGATGAGATCTGTTCAAATCTTAGCAAAAACTGAGTTATTTTGAAAAGGTAGAGAAAGATGGGTCGCTTGAATTATAGGCTCAGAAAAATCCCAGATCTATACAGATTCGGTCTTTTTCTGAGTCCACTGGCAGCGCCAGCTCCAAATCCGTATTTTGACCAAAAAACGCTTCTAAATTTAATAAAATCTAATAATAATTTAATTTTCATAAAAATAATTCATAGCAGAGAATTAAATGAAGAAAAAAAACAAATTAAATCAAGCAAAGAATGTATACTTACCTCTAGGGACCCGAAACCTGGAGTTTTGAGCTTGGATCAAGCCGTTATTCCGATTTACGCTACCATCTCCTTTTTTTTGTTGTCTTTTACTTGCTGGAATTCATAGATCTAAAGTTCTTTGACCTAGATCTAGGGTTTCTAAGGCACAGGGAAAAACTGAAAATTTTAAGTAGGGTCTACCTAGGTTTTTCTCAAGATTAGAGGAGAATTTCCTTAACTTTCTAATTGGGATCTCCAGAGGTTGAATATGAATTCCGGGATTTTCTTTGATTTTTTGGGATTTTTTCAAAATTTTTAGGAATTTTCTAAGCGTTTTTCTTATTTTTGGTATTTTTTGGGTAATTTTTCTAATTTCGAAAATTTCTAAGTTTTTTTGGTCTCTTTTTCTCTCCCCTTTTGGGTTAGGGAGAGGGGGTATTTATAAGATTCATGAATTTTTCTAAATTTTTTAGGGCTTTTTCAGATCTTTTTGGATTTATCTTGAAGTTTTAGCTTTATCTAATTAAAAAATATATATTTATTGCATCATCAGATGCGTTGACTGCATCATCAGCCCGCGTCTGGGCCTGTCGGGCCCATTACAGCCCGGCCCTCAGCCCGACAGTTGGGTCTCACGGGGACTAAATTGTCATTTGTTATATCATTTTATCCATAAGTCTGATTCAGGCGATTCTTGAACCGTTGGAAAGCTCTTAGGCTCTACTTCAAATTGGAATAAGATTTGGGTAGTTTTGGAGTAATTAAATTGGGTACACTAGGATAATATGGTCATATGGGTTCATAAAACCATAGAATTTTTCAGATTTAAAATGGGGCATCTACAATTGCCCCTATTTAGCACTCTTTAACATTTGAGGGATAGGTGAGTGGTAAAGAAGTATACACTTTGACGTTCCCTGTCCTTCAAGGGGTAGGTGAACGTCAAAGATAAAGTAGACATTTTAAATTTCTTCCTGAGGTCACGTGGTCAGGGGCACACCAATTATCCTGCGCTCACCGAGCTCACCAACCTAGGGCATTTTTCCTCGGCGTGAGATGTCGGTGAGTTACACAAGCTTGAAACTCGAGTTGGATTTTCTAGTCATGCCACTTAACTTCAGGGGTTTTTGTAGTTTGAATTTTTAACTCTGGCATTTTCTTTGATCTCCTTAGGGTTTCCTAAGGCTGTCTATAGGAAAAATTTTCTATAGGAAGAGACTTGTCTAGCCAAATTCAAAGTGAGAGACGAGATAGCAACGCGGCAATCGCGGCAATCGCGGCAATGCGATAATCATCATATACGGGTGTCCAAGCTCCTTCTTGTTTTTAAGACTTTTTTAGAATTTTTGAAAGTAGGGGGAGATTTTGAAATAGAACTTGGAGCAAGGATATGCTATGATTTTAACAAAGAAATTAAAATTTTGGAAAACACAAGACATATAGTGAAAATTTTGAAAAAAAAAAAGATATTTTGAAAAATAAGGTTGGTTAGCACTTTTAACTCCTGCAACCATAGAGCCCTCTAAGAAGTTTAGTGTCATGCAGCGATGGACCATACACCCAACCCTTTTACGTCAATATGGGGATAGACGAAATCCATCAAACAGGGTAGTTGTACCCTGGATACACCCGACCTTTTGCATCATACGAAGCTATACGGTAATTGCCTCGGCTCTTTTACGTGGCAGGAGTTTGACGTTTTTTTCATTGAAATAGGGTGGTTGTGCCTTGGATACACCCGATCTTTCACGTCATACGTGGATAGATGATATCTGCCTCGGCTCTTTTACGTCACACGAGTTTGACGTCTTTCCATTGAAACAAGGTGGTATTTCCTGGATGCACCCGACCTTTCACACCATAGGAGGATAGATGGTACCTTTCTCAGCTTTGTTACATCGCACGAGTTTGATGTCTTTCCATTAAACAGGGTGGTTATGCCCTGGATACACTCGACCTTTCACGTCATATGGAGTTACACGGTACCTGCCTCGACTCTTTTGCGTTACACAAGTTTGACGTCTTTCCATTGAAATAGGGTGGTTGTACCCTAAATAAACCCGATTTTTCACGCCATATGAGGGTAGACGATATCTTCCTCGGTTCTTTTACGTCGCACGAGTTTGACGTCTTTCTTGTCTCCGCTCTTTAACGTCGCACGAGTTTGACATTTTTTCTATCTCAGCTCTTTAATATTACACGAGTTTGACGCTTATCATGTTTCGCTCTTTAAAGTTGCACAAGTTTGACGCTTATCCTGTCTAGGCTCTTTTACGTCGCACGAGTTTGACGTTTCTTTGAATTAGACTTTGGGACATCATACGCACATACGGGGATGCGCTTGGCTCATTTTGCCCTAGGGGATCCAGTCGAGAGAAAAATGCTCCCAGACTAGTCAATATCGTCATTGGCGAGGTTCACCCATCTCCGATATGTGGCAGTTGGTAGTTATACTCATACAACCATGGAATGCCTGACTAGTTTCAATCCTTCATAACGTGCATAGGAAGTTGGCTTTGAGAACAAGGCCAGATCGACTAACAATTTAACCTCTTATAGTGATGGAGGAAGTCCTCTCTAAAAGAGTTTTGAAAATGGAGGGTTTTAACAATCAGATTGAAAAAGTGCTTTTAAAAGGGACGGGCCTTACAGTTTTGCCACCTGTTGCCCCTTTGGTGGTCATTTTCTTTATTATATTTTACTCAAAGATGCTGAAAGGATTTCCTTGCGGGATCGTGAGAACTTAAAAGTTTCGAAGTTGTCTCTTTACTTTTGGAGCTTTCATCCTGTGCTTCGCGGGTCTATGAAGAGTTCTCTGGATTCTGGCTGGGCTTCCACCTTGGAGAGGTCTCGATGTTCTTCCAGGATTTTTTGAAGTTCCTTCGGTTTTCCATTCATATCACGCTCTTGCATCTTTCTGAGTTGGTTATGTTGGGAACCTGCAGGTTTTGGAGGAGTCTTCGTCCTCAAGGTCTGCTTGTGCTGTATTGTTGGAACTTGCAAGTACTTGTTTGTACTTGAGTGTTTTTTTATTAAGAAGCTCCTTCTTGGAGATCTTTTTTTTTTTTTTTTTTACCCATGATGCCCTTTCGGGTTTTCGCCATGTCCACTTTTTTTTTTTTTTTTTTGATGCCTTTTCAAGTTTTCATCACTCTTTTGAGCCTGTTACGGGTAGTATTTTTTGAGATATATCACATTGATGGGGTTGTTGAGCTTGTGCCCCTCCCAATTAGGTTTGAACTTGCCTAAAGGGTGTGGGTTTGCAGGAGTGTGGAAGATTTTTTTGAGTACCATGTTCCCTTCCCTGAACTGTCGAGGAACAACTTTACTTTGGTGTGCCCTCTCGATTCTATGCTGGTAAGCAACAATATTTTATGTTGCTCGTAGTCATCTTTCATCCAAATTAACGAGTGCAGCGATTCGTGCTTCAATCTTTTGTTCCTCATTTGAATTTTTTATAAATAAGTACTCAGAGAGATGGTATCTCAACTTCAATGCGTAACACTGCTTCCATATCATACACCAATGAGTACGAGGTCATGCCAGTAGGAGTCTTCTCAGTTGTCCAGTAGGCCCATAGCGTGTCATTTAGCTTTTCGTGCCAATCTTTGCCACATTCTATTATTTTGTCTATAATTATGAGAAGTCCTTTGTTTGTAGCATCCGCTTGTCCATTTCCTTGAGGGTAGTAAGGTGTGGAGAATTTCTACGTTATCCCAAACTTCTTGTACACCTTAGAGACCTTTTCATTTTTGAGATTGGATCCATTGTTAGTAATGATTGACTCAAGAACACCGAACCTGAATACAATATTGTTCTTTATGAAACGGGCAACATGTTGTCCCTCAATTTTGACAAATGATGCGGCCTCTACCCATTTGGTGAAGTACACTGTAGTCATTAATATAAAACGGTGGTTGTTTAAGGCTTTCGGTGAGATCATTCCGATGATATCAAGACTCCACATGGCAAATGGCCATACAGGCGGTGTTGAGTTGAGTGGTACGGACGATGCATGGATGAGGTCTCCATAAAGCTGACATCTAGGGAAAATTTTAAAAAACAAGTTTTGGTAAGCAGTTTAGGCTCATGCTACCATAGAGCTCTCTCTTCTTCTTCATTTTTTTTTTCATGAGCTTGTCGAGCCTCTACTTGGGACTTTCAGGACGAGGAATCACTAAGTACTTCATCATCTTCCAATCTTGGCTCTTATGTCACAATTCAAGGAAGACTTTTTCTGGTTTTTAGCAAACCGGTGTCTTGGATAATGTGGGATATGCCTCAAAGTGCTTAGAATATCCTTGGACTTCCAATTTTGTTCCTCCACTACCACTCTTTTGAAGGTCAAAAAGTCGAGCTTCTTCCAGTTTTACTTGGACCGACCTTCCTTTGCTTTCTAATGCCATTCTAACCTGAGAAGAGAAGAACTTCTGACGATTTTGGAGAAGAGACAAAAAGATAGAGAAGTTCTATTTTTCTATCGCCCCGGGGTCCCTTTCGGGTGTTTAGCCCGATAGCTATTTTTCCAACGCTCGGGGTTCCTTTCGGATTTTCATCTTAGCAATTTTTTTTTTTTTTTTTTTTCTTTCTTTGTCTCTAGGGTCCCTTTCAGGTATTCAGCCCAATGGCTTTTTTTTTTCAACGCTCGGAGTTCCTTTCGGATTTTCAACGTGACAGATTTTTTATTTATTTATTTATTTTCTCTTTTGAAGAAGAAGAAGAAGATGATGATGATGATGAAGAAGAAAAAGGAGGAGGAGAATAGTTGGTGGCGTTTTTTCCTTCTTGTGGCACTTCGTCTTAAAAAATATATAAGAACTCGATCATCCTTCCTTCTTCTAATTGGCAGGGACATCCTAGTCATGGTTATCCTTAGATTTTTCTT
Source organism: Amborella trichopoda (assembly GCF_054954075.1). Lineage (NCBI taxonomy): Eukaryota > Viridiplantae > Streptophyta > Magnoliopsida > Amborellales > Amborellaceae > Amborella > Amborella trichopoda. Next base: position 10,093,443 of record NC_142338.1, on the reverse strand, counting down.
GCCTTTAGTTAGTATATGATACTTCCTTGACAAAAGTTGTCGAATCTTTATAAAATCTTTCTTCCTTGGATTGCTTCACTCGAGCCTTAATCTTCAAGCTCAGAGTCACTCTCAGCTTCCTAGTACTTCAATCTCTTGTTGAAGTTAGCTAAGCTCATCTTTTTCCCTTTTTTTTTTTTTTTTTTGTTTCTTTCAACTACTTAAGTTGTCAATACTATGGAATAGAATGCCTAATCCGAGCATGGATGCCCCACTTGGCTTATTTGAAATATAGGAGTAAGGGATCACCCCAAGCCTTTTCAGTAATCTTTTTCAGTTGTAACTTCATGTTGCTTTTGAGGAGTATATCGCCTTGAAGCATGTTGGGCGTCATCAGATAAGGTGTGGGCCTCACCGGTTGCCCTTGCTTTATTTTCAACATCAAGTGAGGGTTCCCCTATCAAGTTGTTTTACAGGGCTACTCCTGTAGGGTTTTCTCCATTTGATGGGACAATCAGTATCTTGGATGAGACTGCCTCCATAGTATTTTCATTAGATGGGGCGATCCTTATCAAACTGGTGGATAGGACTGCCCCTGTTGGATCTTCTTCTTTTCTTTGAGTGTTGAGCGCCTCAAGTGCTGTAATCATGCCCCTGCCCCTATCATTTTCTTCGGATCCTTTCTCTTCAGGGAATAATATGATTTTATCTTTAATATCTGGTTCTTCATTCCATATACGCGAGTTATTCAGAAAATCCAGTGAAAGTGGCCTAGGTGGTCCCCTTAGAATTTCTAGGGGTTTGATTTCTATTAACTCTTGGAGAGGTGTTGGATTGAGTGGCATTGAAGGAGCATATATAAGATCCCCATAAACTTGACATTTAGGACATCTCTTCACATATTTCCAACAATCTTCAGCCATAGTAATCCAGTAGTATCCTTGTCTTCTGACTTTTCGAGCTAGGAGTGTTGCCCCTACGTGTCCTCCTTCGTTGTGTAGTTCTTTGAGCACTATGTCGACCTCGGTTGGTTAATACACCTTAAGAGGATTCCTTCAAAGGACTTCTTGTAGAGGATGTCATCTTTGATCAAGAAGTTAATTGAGAATCTTCTTAAGGCACCCTTATCTATCTTTGAGGCTCCTTTGGGATGCGTTCCATCTTTGAGTAAGACTGATACATCATGATACCAACGCTTAGCTTTGACTATCTGGTTGGCCCCGAGGGTGAACACTTCTTCTTCCCTCTTTGATTCTTGATCTTCCTCTTCCGACTCCATCTTGGGAGGAGAAGGATTACTCTTGTATCTAATGTAGAATGATTGGACACTCATTTGGGGAGGAATGTTCACCATTGATGCGAGAGTGGTCAAGGTATCGGTGAACCGGTTGTTTTCCCGAGCCACATGTGAAAGGTTACTCTTTGAAGCATTTTGAAAACTTTTCAACTGAATCCTGGTAGAGCTGGAGCTTTTTGTCTCTAACCTTCCATTCTTCGTTGATTTGATTTATTACAAGTAAAGAGTTACTCATGACCTGTAATTGTTCAATTTGGAGTTCACGGGCGTTCTCGAGACCAGCTATTAAGGCTTCATATTCTGCAACATTACTTGTGCAGAGAAAATTGAGCCTTATAGTAGATGGAAACATTATTTTCTCTAGATAGCATAGGATGACTCTGACACCAGTACCGTATTCAGTCATAGGTGGGATCCTCAATGACAAAGAGGTCCTCATCAGGGAGATTTATTTTAATGGGGATGCAGTCAGGTAAGGCATGCTCAGCTAAGTGATCGGCAATTGCTTGCCCCTTGATCGATTTCTTAATAATATATTCGATGTCAAATTCACTCAGGAGCATTCTCTATTTGGTTAATCATCCATTTAGAACATGTTTTTCTACCAGGAACTTGAGTGGATCCATCTTGGATATCAGCTTGATGGTATGAGAAAGCATATAATGCTTCAACTTTTGAGTTGCCCACACTAAGGTTAGACAATGTTTTTCCACATCCGAGTATCGTATTTCATAGTTGACCATTGTCTTACTGATGTAGTAGATGGTTCTCATTTCCTTGGTCATTATATTGCCCTAGCATTACCCCCATTGTCTTATCAGTCACAGCAAGGTAAAGGAATAGAGGTTTGTTGGGATCAGGTGGACTTAAGATTGGTGGGTTAGAAAGGTACTCCCTTATACGGTCAAAGGTTTTTTGACATGCCTCATCCCAGATAAATGGGGTGTCCTTTTAACGGACGATTGGATAGACTACATTTCTCAGCTAATTGGGATATAAATCTCCGGATAGCCTGGATTCTGCCTTGCAACCTACGAATTTCTCAAATATTCTTTGGAGGTGGCATTTATGAGATAACCTTAATTTTTATTGGGTCCACTTCTATTCCTCTTTGGCTCACAATGAAGCCAAGTAGCTTGCCAGACTTAACACCGAAGGCGCACTTCTAAGGATTCAACTTTAGTTGGTGCTCTCGAAGTCGGTCAAATATTCTTTTCAAATTGGAAAGGCGGGCATCTCGAGTTTTGGATTTGACTAGGATATTATCCATATAGTCTTCCATAATGTCATGTATCGAGTCATGAAATATAGTAGTCATAGCCCTCTAATAGGTTGCACCAACATTTTTAAGATCGAAAGGCATGACTCTATAGTAGCATGTCCCCCATTGTGTGATGAAAGAAGTCTTTTTTTGGTCTTCTTTCACCATGAGGATTTGATTGTAGCCAGAGAAACCATCCATTTAGAATAACATCTACTGTCCAGCAGTGTTGTCAACTAGGGCATCTATATTTGGAAGAGGAAAGTCATCCTTAGGACAGGCTTTGTTCAGGCCCCTATAGTCGATACAAACTTTGATTCTTCCATCTTTCTTAGGTACTACTAAGATATTGACTAATCAATCCATATAGTCCGCAGGAAAGATGAACTTTGCTTTTAAAAGTTTGTCAATTTCTTCTTTTATCTTCAGCTCTAAGTGAGGTTTTTGTCGGCGTAGTTTATGTTTGATGGCTCTTGCCCCTTTATGGAGTACAAGATGGTGTCGTACCAATTCGGGATTTAAGCCAGGCATATCTTCATAGGACCATGCAAATATGCCAATGTATTTTTTTAAGAGGAAGATCTTCTTGCCTTGTTCTTCTGGTGACTGAGAGCTTCCAATTTTTGTGACCTTCATAGCTTTCTCAGTTCCTAGATTGTTGTCTAAGGTCTCCTCGACCATAGCAGTAGGACTACCATCGACTCTCGTCTTAAACTACTCAGCTTGGAACATGAGTTCCTCAATGGGAGGTTCTTCATCTGCCTCAAAGTTTTCATCGGCAGATGAGTCCTCATTTGTTTCATTTTCATTTTCTTCCTTGACTTCATTTAAGTTGTCACTGGATTTGTCAAGGGTCTTGACTGTATTTTCTACAATCGGAAAGGTAATGGTGTCAGAAAGGCTTCGCCCAGGATGCTTGTTTAGGCATCCTGTGCCAACCCGTTTTTTTGGCACAGGGACTTGAAAGTGTCGTTGTATCCTCTTGATGGATTCAATAGATAGGGGAGTAATGCTCCAATTTTCAGTAATTACCCTAGTTTACTTGGGAGTTGAGGAGGTATTAGTCACAATATGGGCTTCAAATGTAAGCCGGGAAAGTTGTCGTTCTAACAACTCTTCTTCTAGAGGAATAATGATCTTCGGTTTTGGAAGAGATTCAGTCTTTCAGTGGTCAAGACCTTAAATTCCTCTAAGAATAAAACCTCGATGCCGAGAAGATTTGAGTTTGCATTGAAGCTTAGAAAGTGTGCAACCCAACCCTCTTCGATCATCGGTTTCTACTTTAGCATGAGGGGAATGAGTAATTGCCTTAGGAACACCTTGCTCATTTTTTCCAAGGCTAGAGCCGGGGCAGTAACCCCGAGCCAATAGCAAATTCCATGCTGTTCACGAACCGAAATCGTAATGACTACAACAATTTTTCAATTTCTCAGACTCTTCATGTGTTTCATGGATCATAACACAATTTTTCTTATATGTTAGAAGTGAGATCTCTTAGATTTTCCAATTTTTAGAGGGTTTCTTTTTTTCTGCTTTGATTGCATCTGAACATACGCGAGCCACTCCTCCAACAGTTGGGAATTTCAGGCATCAATGCAAAGTGGAGGCCAAAACAAGATTTTCATGTAACCATGGCTTGCCAATGAGTAGATTGAAGGAAGGTTTAATGACAATGATATAAAACCTCACTATTTGGACCACCAGCTCAATCTTAAGAGTGAGTGGGATGATCCCTAAAGTTTTTCTTTGAGCCCCTAGGTTGCAATTGAGATGTTTGAGACCTCAAGGTCTGTTTGTGATAGCCTTACTCTTAGAATAGTTTTCAAGGGACAGATGTTCAGAGATGCCCCATTGTCAACCATCACTCTCCTGATTTCATAACCGCTCATGAAAATAGTGGTATAAAGTGGATGGGTATGAAAACAATCGAACCCCCGAGGTATGTCATCATCAGTAAATGTAATGGGGGTCGGTGCCGTTAAAAGATTGATCATGTTGCTTAGCTCTTCGGGTCTAGTATGGGCAGTAGACTCAATATCTGAGTCATCACGAACTACAGACATGATTAGAAAAATTATGTAACAAAAATCTTCTTCTTTTTTTAATCTTATTCTTTTTTTGCCTTGTTTTTTTTTAGCTATCTAGAAAAAAAAAAACAAGATAAAGATGCATCTACAATAATTTTTTGTTTTTTAAAAAAAAAGCAGAAGTTAATGTCAAGAAAATTATAAGCTATGCAGATAAGGTTTGATAACAAAATATAAGATAACAAAAAGATGAGATCTATTTCTAGTCTAAAGAGATAAAGTAGAGAAGGCCTAGATCTATTTTTTCTTCTTCTTTTTTTTATTTTGATAAAAATTGTTTTATCAAAAGAGATAAAGATTATTTTTTTTTTTAAAGGAAAGAGATAAAAATGCTTCTAAAAGATGTATTCTAAAAAAATAAAGATGCCCTTAAAGAAGTTAGAAAAGAGATAAAGATTATTTCCTTTTAAAAAAAAATAAATATGTATTCTAAAAAGACAAAGATGCACTTAAAGAAGATAAGAATGATCTAAAAAAGATAAAATATGATCTAAAGATGATAAGTATGAATAAAAGAAGATATAAAAATATGATATAGCTGATATCGATGATAAGTATGAATAAAAGAAGATATGAAAATATGATAAAGATGATAAATATGATATAGATGATGTCAAGATGAATCTAAAGATGTTCTAGATGAGAAAGATGATCTAAAAGATTATCTAAAAAGATGATCTAAAGATAAAGATGAGACCTAAAAGAAGATTATCTAAAAAAGATAAAGATGATCTAAAGATTGATCTAAAAGATTGACCTAAAAGATGATCTAAAGATAAAGATGATCTAAAGTTAAAGATGATCAAGATGGATATAAAAGAAGATCTAAAAAGATAATAATAATGGATCTAAAAGATTAATATAAAAGAATATGATCTAAAAGATCCAAAAGATCATAAAGATAAAGAGAAAAAAGATCCTAAATTTTTTATAGAGAGAGAAACAATAAGATCTAGAAAGAAAAGATCGAATCTAATAAAAAATAAATCTTTTCAAATCTGACTTGTTTTTTTTTTTTTCTGAAACAATAAATATGAGAAAAAAAGAAGAAGTTTTTTTAAGTCTAAAATACATATCTGAAGCTCAAGGTGCCCCACGGTGGGCGTCAAATTGTTTACACTTCGATCTACGCCGATCTCAGTGATGAGATATACTCAAATCTTAGGAAAAACTGAATTATTTTGAAAAGGTAGAGAAAGTGGGGTCACTTGAATTATGGGTTCAAAAAAATCCCAGATCTATACAAATTCGTTCTTTTTTTTAGTCCACTGGCAGCGCCAGCTCCAAATTCGTATTTTGATCTAAAAATGCTTCTAAATTTAATAAAATCTAATAATAATTTAATTTCCAGAAAAATAATTTATAGCAGAGAATTAAATGAAGAAAAAAACAAATTAAATGAAGCAAAGCAAGGTATACTTACCGCTAGGGACCCGAAACCCAGAGTTTCGGGCTTGGATCAGGCCGCTCTTTCGATTTATGCTACCATCTCCTTTTTTTGAAGGCCTTTTGCTTATTAAAATTCATAGATCTAAGGTTTTTTGACCTAGGTCGTAACAATCCTAAAATTTCAAAAAAAAAAAAAAAAAAAAAAGGGAAAATGATGCTTTTAATAGGTGATGGTCTGATTGAGTATGATGGTCCTTGGAGACCATCACTATTTTCCAAACTTTTACTTTGGTTTAACTTTTGCTTTTGCCTGCTTTTGCCTTTGCCTGTTACTTTTGCTTCTTGCTGCCTGCTGCTCGCCACGTCCTTTAGCAGACGTGGTTTTCGTATGTTAAAAGCAGACGCTTAACGCGACACCTCAGGTATGAGGTAGAGCGTAATAAAATATTATAATAATACGTTCTAAGAATTTAAATAGGGGAGGTGAGCACTCCTACCCTAGAAAATTTTGAGACCTCTCTCTCTCTAGCCGAATTTTTATCGAAGTTCCCTCTCAAATATTTGTGGGTAAGTGACATCATCTTCCCGTAAATTAGTCTATTTTTAATAAATAGTGATATTTCCGTCTAGGATCTTTATTTTATTAGTTTTATGTGTAAGTGACCTCATTATCTCGAAAAATAATCCATTCTTTTTAAAAATAAAATGAAATAATTATTTCTGCTTATTATCATGAATTTTAGGCACGATAAATTTTATGCGCACACGACCTCATTATCTTGAAAAATAATCTTTTTAATAAAAATTGTGATATTTTATCTATGTTAGAAATTTTGAATGCTGTAAATTAGAAAAATAAATAAATTTATTTTTCTTGTCTATTGTTAGAAATAAATGTGATATTTCTGCTTTTAGTAAAATTGTGATATTTCTTTCTACTGTTTTGAATATTTAGACATTGTAAAATTTATGTGCAAATGACTTCCTTATTATTTAAAAATTGCCATTTTTGCAATTGATTATAGTATTGTTGTGAAATGTTTATTTGTGGATTGATATCCCATAAATTGTGATAATTCCGTATTCTTGAATTTCTATAAGAGTTTTTCTATACATATTAAATTGGCAATTATGCTAGAATGCCTGTACAAACTGCTACCTTTCTAAATTTGAGCCCAAAATATTTGATTGGTTATTTTTGAAATGTTATAGAGAGTGACTGTTATTAATGGTTTAAGTGAAATTCATATTAATGATTTCAGTGATATGTTGAGTACATGATATTGCTGCTTTCGAATGTTTAAAGAGATTTAGAAATAATTTAAGTATGCAAGTGGACTCATCCGGTTCGCCGGTGAGGTATAAGTGGACCTATCTGGGACGCCGGTAGGGATTAAGTGGACTCATCCGGTACGCCGGTGAGGTATAAGTGGACCTGCAGGGATTAAGTGGACCTATCTGGGACGCCGATAGGAATTAAGTGGACCCATCAGGACGCTGATGGGGTATATAGGTGACCTACTTGGGACGCCAGTAGGGTATTTTGTGAAATCGTTTGAATTATGTACTGCCGTTAAAAGTGTTACAAGCATTTCAATTACTCGGATTATGCTTAATTATGCATTTATTAAAAGTGAAACTGTTGATGCATTTCTGTTAATAGATCTCATTTTAGAAAATATTGATATCTTTCAAACATGATTATTTTTGGGATTATGATGATCACTTACTGAGTAGCCAAACTCATCAAACTATGGTAAACATTTTTCAGGATAACTGGGGATTCATTTTGAGTGCTAGTCAAGATCAACCTTGGAAGATACTGTTGTTGTGCTAGCTTTCTTTATTTACTTTGTAAGACCTTGCCACTGTAAATTTGTCTTATCAATAGATGTATATATGTTTTGCCTGTCACATCTCAGGAATAACAGTATTGTAAATTCTTGGGGTGTGACAATTATGGTATCAGAGCAATAGGTTTAAGATCCTTAGGAAATTTAAAAAGAATGTACTTAAAAATCACATTTATTGTGTGTACAGACAGGGATAAAGTCAAGATCCAGAATAGCTGAAGCCAATATAGAAGGAATTCACAAAGCCTTGGAAAATATGGTTGCTCTAATGCAACATCAGATGGAAAACAACAATCCAACCAGGCAGTCAGTTACAGGAAATGGTGGGAGCAATATCGAACAATTTAAGAAATTAAACCCACCTTCTTTTAAGGGTGCTGTAAACCCACTGGAAGCCGAGGGATGGATTATGCAACTGGAAAAAAATATTCGAGGTTATGGAATGTCCTAATGATAAAAAGGTGGCCTTGGCAGTTTTTATGTTAGAAGGTGAGGCACAACACTGGTGGCGAATGGCAAAAGGAGTATTGGTCAAAGAAAATAAAACCTTGACTTGAGAAGTATTTCCAGAGGCATTTAATGAAAAATATTTCCCAGATTTTATTCGAGACCAAAAAGAAATGGAATTTCTAGAATTTAATCCAATGAAATAGGACAGTAGCACAGTACGAGGCCAAGTTTACTGAATTAGCCAGGTTTGCACCACATATGATTAACAATGAGGCAAGAAAGGTGAAGAAATTTGAAAGGGGTCTCAGGCCAACTATTAGAAGAAGAATATCAGTCTTGAAATTAAGAACTTATGCTGAAATAGTGGATCGTGCCCAAATTGTTGAAAAAGATTTTGAAGATTACCAAAAGACGAAAAATCAGAACAGTCATGTTAGACCTACATCATCTAATCGATAACAGTTTGAAAGGCAAAACAAGAAGCCAAGGCCCTCGCCATTTCAAAACCCAATAGAACCATGTAGAAAATGTGGGAAAAATCATGGATCAAGCCCTTGTTATTGGAATATCGGAGCCTGTTTTAAATGTGGAAAATTGAGACACCAGATTAAACAATGTCCTAGCTTACAGACACAACAGCTTCCAAAGCAGGGAGAGATAGCTCCGAAGCCTCAGATGAAGGGAAGAGTATTTGCGATTACCGAGCAAGACGCTCAGGCCTCAAAATCAGTGATCCAAGGTACTCTTACTATTTTCCAAAAAGTAGCTTATGTTTTGATTGATCCTGGATCTACTCATTCATTTGTGTCACAACACTTTGCATGCCACTTAAAGGTAGAACCAGAACAACTAGAATACATTCTAGAGGTAGCCACACCGATGGGAGATTCAATTAACACCAATATAATGTACAAATCATGTGTAATAAAGATAGAAGAAAAGGAACTGTTGGTTGATTTAATACTCCTGGAAATTCAAGATTTTGATGTAATCTTAGGCATGGATTGGCTCTCTGCATACCATGCAAGTATTGGTTGTTATAAGAAAATTGTTACCTTTAGTATTCCGAATCAACCAGTATTTTACTTCAATGGTGTCAAAGAAGACTCCTCATCATATTTAATCTCTTGTATTCGAGCTAATCGCCTCCTTCGAAAAGGGTGTCAAGGCTTTCTTGCCTATATCAAAGAAGATAGGAAGGAAGAAATAAATTTGGATACCACTCCGGTTATCCGAGAATTTCCCGACGTTTTTCCTGAAGAATTGCCAGGATTACCGCCTGACAGGGAAATTGAATTCTCCATTGAATTATTGCCAGGGGTAGCACCAATTTCTAAGGCACCTTACAGAATGGCTCCTACAGAACTTAAAGAACTGAAACAACAATTGGAAGAATTATTAGATAAAGGTTTTATCAGGCCCAGTGTGTCACCTTGGGGTGCTCCAGTACTGTTTGTCAAAAAGAAAGATGGGACTATGAGATTGTGTATTGATTATAGACAGTTGAACCAAGTGACAGTGAAAAATAAGTATCCATTACCTAGAATTGATGATTTATTTGATCAATTACAAGGATCACAAGTGTTTTAAAAAATTGATCTTAAATCTGGATACCATCAGCTTAAGATTAAAAGTGAAGATGTACTCAAGACAGCTTTCAGAACAATGTATGGCCATTATGAATTTTTAGTCATGCCTTTTGGATTAACCAATGCACCAGCTGCATTTATGGATTTGATGAATCGGATCTTTAAGCCCTTTTTGGATAAATTTATTGTGGTATTCATCGATGATATTTTAATTTATTCCAAGAATCAGAAGGAACATGAGCAGCATGTAAGATTAGTATTGCAAATATTAAGAGAGAAGAAATTGTATTCCAAACTTAGTAAATGTGAATTTTGGCTTGAACAAGTGACATTTTTAGGACATGTCATATCAAAGGAAGGTCTATCAGTTGATCCTTCAAAGGTTGAAGCCGTTGTTAATTGGAAACAACCAAGTAATGTGACTGAAGTTTGAAGCTTTTTGGGATTGGCAGGATACTACAGAAAATGTGTAGAAGGATTTTCTCGAATTGCAATCCCATTGACTTGATTGACACAGAAAAATGTCAAATTTGAGTGGACAAATGAATGTGAGGAGAGTTTTCAAGAACTAAAAGTTCGATTAACTTCAGCACCTATTTTAACTATTCCTGAGGGGAGTGGGGGATTTGTGATTTATAGTGATGCTTCACATAAAGGTTTGGGCTGTGTATTAATGCAATATGGGAAAGTAGTGGCATATGCATCCAGACAGTTGAAAGAATATGAGAAAAAATATCCAATTCATGATTTGGAGCTAGCTGCAATAGTATTCGCTTTGAAAATATGGAGGCATTATCTATATGGTGAGCAATTCGTAATATACACAGATCATAAAAGTTTGAAATACCTTTTCTCTCAGAAGGATTTAAATTTGCGGCAGATAAGATGGATGGATTTCTTAAAAGATATTGATTGTACAATCCATTATCATTCAGGAAAAGCTAACGTTGTGACCGACGCTCTAAGTAGAAAATCTACGGGAGTCTTAGCTCATCTAATGATCCAAGAAATGCGATTGTTAGAGGAAATAATGGATTGGCATCCAACTCCGTCCATTAATGGTGTGGTAAGTATGATTGTCAACATTAAGGCGGAACCCTAATTAATCCAACAGATTCGATTGGCACAAAAGAAAGACCCTCAGCTTATAACAATTATAGAAGAGGTGAAGCAAGGAAAGAGAGATGAATTCTCTATATGTAGTGAGGATTTGCTAAGATTCAAAAGTCGGGTTTGTGTCCCGAATGATGAGAGTGTAAAGAAAGCTATCTTAGAAGAAGCACATCATTCTCGTTATACGATACATCCCGGAAGTATTAAAATGTATCAGGACCTGAAGAAAACCTTTTGGTGGAATAATATGAAAAAAGAGGTAGCACTATTTGTGTCTAAATGCCTAACGTGCCAGCAAGTAAAAGCTGAACATCAAAGGCCCACTGGGTTGTTGCAGCCTTTACCGGTGCCAGAATGGAAATAGGAGCACATCTCTATGGATTTTGTCTCTGGCTTGCCTAGAACAAATTCAGGACATGATAGCATTTGGGTCATTGTGGACCGGTTAACCAAAGCTGCCCACTTTCTACCGATTCGCACGACGTACACTTTGGATCGACTGGCTCAGTTGTACATTAAGGAAATAGTGCGGTTGCATGGAGTTCCTGTCAGTATTGTATCGGACAGGGATACTCGGTTTACTTCTAAATTTTGGGCTAGACTACAGTCAGCCATGGGGACGAGACTCACCTTTAATACTGCCTTTCACCCCCAAACTGATGGACAATCGGAGAGGACCATCCAAACCTTGGAAGATATGCTGAGGGCTTGTGTTATTGACCTTACAGGAAGCTGGGATGACCATTTACCCCTGATTGAGTTTGCTTATAATAATAGCTTCCAAGCCAGTATTCAGATGGCACCATATGAAGCCTTGTATGGAAGGAAATACAGGTCACCCATATGTTGGGACGAGGTTGGTAAAAGAAAGCTTTTGGGGCCAAAAATTATCCAAATAACCACAGATAAAATAGCATTAATTCGTGAAAGGCTCAAGACAACTCAGTGTCGGCAAAAGAGTTATGCCGATAACCGAAGGAGAGATCTTGAATTTGAGGAAAGTGATCGAGTTTTCCTAAAAATCTCACCAATAAAGGGCATTATGAGATTCGGCAAGAAAGGAAAGTTGAGCCCACGTTACATCGGACCATTTGAAATCCTGGAAAGAATTGGAGGTGTCGCTTATAGACTTGCCTTACCACCCGAATTGGCAAATGTCCATAATGTCTTTCATGTATCTTCACTACGAAAATATCAGCCCTACCCATCCCATATCTTAAAATATGAACCTTTACCAATCAGGAAGGACATATCCTTCGTTGAGCAGCCAATTTTGATACTGGATAGAAGGGTGTAAGTGTTGCGTAACAAGGAGATTCCTTTGGTCCGTGTATGATGGCAGTACCATTCAAGAGAAGAGTCGACTTTGGAACGAGAAGACGAAATCAGAGAAAAATACCCCTATCTTTTTCGGTAATCAGGTACACAAATTTAGAGAACTAAATTTCTTTAAGGGGGGAAGAATGTAACAATCCTAAAATTTCAAAAAAAAAAAAAAAAAAAAAAAGGGAAAATGATGCTTTTAATAGGTGAAAGTCTGATTGAGTATGATGGTCCTTGGGGACCATCACTATTTTCAAAACTTTTACTTTGGTTTAACTTTTGCTTTTGCCTTGCTTTTGCCTTTGCCTGTTGCTTTTGCTTCTTGCTGCCTGCTGCTCGCCACGTCCTTTAGCGGACGTGGTTTTCGTATGTTAAAAGCAGACGCTTAACGCGACACCTCAGGTATGAGGTAGAGCGTATTAAAATATTATAATAATACGTTCTAAGAATTTAAATAGGGGAGGTGAGCACTCCTACCCTAGAAAATTTTGAGATCTCTCTCTCTCTAACCGAATTTTTATGGAAGTTCCCTCTCAAATATTTGTGGGTAAGTGACATCGTCTTCCCGAAAATTAGTCTATTTTTAATAAATAGTGATATTTCAGTCTAGGATCTTTATTTTATTAGTTTTATGTGTAAGTGACCTCATTGTCTCGAAAAATAATCCATTCTTTTTAATAAAAATTGTGATATTTTATCTATGTTAGAAATTTTGAATGCTGTAAATTAGAAAAATAAATTTATTTATTTTTCTTGTCTATTGTTAGAAATAAATGTGATATTTCTGCTTTTAGTAAAATTGTGATATTTCTTTCTACTGTTTTGAATATTTAGACATTGTAAAATTTATGTGCAAATGACTGCCTTATTATTTAAAAATTGACATTTTTGCAATTGATTATAGTATTGTTGTGAAATGCTTATTTGTGGATTGATATCCCATAAGTTATAATAATTCCGTATTCTTGAATTTCTATAAGAGTTTTTCTATACATATTAAATTGGCAATTATGCTAGAATGCTTTTACAAACTGCTACCTTTCTAAATTTGAGCCCAAAATATTTGATTGGTTATTTTTGAAATGTTATAGAGAGTGACTGTTATTAATGGTTTAAGTGAAATTCATATTAATGATTTCAGTGATATGTTGAGTACATGATATTGCTGCTTTCGAATGTTTAAAGAGATTTAGAAATAATTTAAGTATGCAAGTGGACTCATCCGGTTCGCCGGTGAGGTATAAGTGGACCTATCTGGGACGCCGGTAGGGATTAAGTGGACTCATCCGGTACGCCGGTGAGGTATAAGTGGACCTGCAGGGATTAAGTGGACCTATCTGGGTCGCCGATAGGGATTAAGTGGACCCATCAGGATGCTGATGGGGTATATAGGTGACCTACTTGGAACGCCAGTAGGGTATTTTGTGAAATCCTTTGAATTATGTACTGCCGTTAAAAGTGTTATAAGCATTTCAATTACTCGAATTATACTTAATTATGCATTTATTGAAAGTGAAACTACTGATGCATTTCTGTTAATAGATCTTATTTTGGAAAATATTGATATCTTTCAAACATGATTATTTTTGGGATTATGATGATCACTTACTGAGTAGCCAAACTTATCAAACTATGGTAAACATTTTTCAGGATAACTGGGGATTCATTTTGAGTGCTAGTCAAGATCAACCTTGGAAGATACTGTTGTTGTGCTAGCTTTCTTTATTTACTTTGTAAGACCTCGCCACTGTAAATTTGTCCTATCAATAGATGTATATATGTTTTGCCTGTCACATCTCAGGAATAACAGTATTGTAAATTCTTGGGGTGTGACATAGGTCTAGGGTTCCAAATGCACGGGAAAAAGCTGGGAATTTTAGGTAGGGTCTACCTAGGCTTTTTTTAAGATTCGACAAGAATTTTTTTAGTTTTCTAAGGGTTTTGGAATCTCCAGAGGTTGAATATGAATTTTGAGATTTTTTCTGATTTTTTTGGATTTTTTCGAAATTTTTAGGAATTTTATAAGGTTTTTTCTTATTTTTGGTATTTTTTGGGTAATTTTTTTAATTTCAAAATTTTCTAAAGTTTTTTTGGTCTCTTTTTCTCTCCCCTTTTGGGTAAAAGGAGAGAAAAAAACACGTTTATTGCATCATCAGATGTGTTGACTGCATCATCAGCCCGCATTTGAGCCTGTCGGGCCGTTACAGTGCAGCTTGCGGCCCAACAGTTGGGGTCTCACAGGGACTAAATTATCATTTGTTATATCATTTTATCCGTAGGTCCGATTCAGACGATTCTTGGACCGTTGAGAAGCTCTTGGGTTCTACTTCAAATTGGGATAGGATTTGGATAGTTTTGGGGTAATTAAATTGGGTCTACTAGTATAATGTGGTTCTAAGGGTTTAGAAAACCATAGAATTTGTCAGATTTAAAATGGGGTGTCTACACATAGGTTCAATAATCAATTTCTTAGGTGTAATTTCGAGGTTCTTTATTTTTTCTAGTGTCATTTTCTACACCTCTTGTCAACACGGAGCACTCATCAAAATGTACATCCTAGCATGTAATTATTTTCCAGGCACTTGAATCCTATAACCAATATCATTTTACGTCTTTTATTTTGATTCAAGCTTATTTCTTTGATATCTAGGAATTAAAAGAAAGCATCACAACAAAAAATCTTTGAATTAGAACAATCACAAGGGGCTCTAAACAATACCTCTTGGAGTCTTTTCTCCCCTAAAGCTGCTAAGTGATCAATTGATGAGATAACAAGCTTCATCACAACTTTGGCCTATTGCTCTTGCTCCAACCCGATATTTGATTGACGTGCTTCTTGCTCTTTCTATCAAAGTGCAATTCATCATTTTCACAGTACCACTTTTTTAGAGAGTGTAAAATGTGGTGAAGTACCTCTTGATTTATTCATCTTTACGAAATTTTGTGAACTCTTAGGAGTTGTATTCTTTCCCATTATTGGTTCTGAGTGTCTTAATGTGGAACTATGTACTGTTCTTAACTGCAGCCTTAAAATGCTTGAAGGTAAAAAATGCATCACTCTTTGATTTAACAGTGAACACCTCTTACCTTCCTTGAGAAGTTATCTACAAAAGAAATAATATATAATGTACTTCCATCTGACATAGTGGATGAGGACCCCTATAAATTCGAGTGAATATAATCAAGTATTCCTTTGCTTGTGTGACTTCCAACTTTGAAACTTCGTTTAAGTTGTTTTTTATAGACAACGCTCACAAAATTTGGATTCCCAAAATTTTATGGTGGGAACTAGATTCATATTCCTGGAAATATCCATACCATTTTCACTCAAGTAGAGCCTAACCACCGTTGCCACAAGCATAGTGAAGATCACTACTCTCCACTACCAAAGTCATCCCATCATTAACAATAGAGCTTCCCAACAATTTATACGCGTTCTCAACTCTATCACCCTTGATAACAACAAGAGTGCACATTGATACTTTGAGAATTCCATCTAGCACGGTAAATTTATAGCTATCAGAATCCAACAACAAAATAGAATCCTCAAGTTTTCTTCAAGTCTGACAAATGTCGAACATTCTCAATCGTGGGAATACTTCGATCAAACATCCTTAATTTCACTGAACCATTCTCAACCGTTCTACTACTTGAATTATTTTCCATCAACACGTAACTACCCTCACATGGCTCATATGAACTAAATCATTATTTGTGCAAGCACATATGATATGTAGCGCAAATACCCAATAGTCAATTTTGATGAATTTGGGATTATAATACACGATATAAACTTTTCCAATAAAACTGGATGTAGGTTCTTCCATTTGATTTGCATCATTCTTGGGCTCATTAGTTTCCTTTTCTTTTTGTGACTTTTGTCCAACTTCTTTTTAAGTGATAGACCTCACCATATCCCCAAGAAACACACTTATTTTCTCAGTCTTTAAAGTTTTTATCGATCTTTGAACTTACTTCTTAAAGACTTTTGAGCATAATTACATGTTTCACTTGAACGCCCCTTTGACATATGGACTTCTGATTTAGGTTCTCTAATGGATACCTTTTTTCGGAGTTCATGAACAAGCAAAGTGCTACACGCCATACTCAAGTCAAGTGAATCTTCTATAGTGTAATTTAAAGTTGTCACTAAATTACTATAACATTTAGGTGAAATACATAACAATATTGCCCCCATATCCCCATCTTTCATATTTCTACGAACTCTTTCAAGCTCAAAAATAATATTGTTGAAAGTATTCAAATGTTCATAAAATTTTGTCCTCTGAATTTCTCTTTGATAGAATAATATTTGCAAGAAACTTGTTTTGGCAAACACTCTCCAACTTCTCCCACAGACCAATGATGCAATAACAAGCCTAAGCAATCGAGTGCAATAAAATTACAAGATAAATAAATAAGAGATGGAATAACCTAATTGTAAGAGGAAATGAAGAACAAACTGCAACAGTGAATTTTATGAATTTTATATGGTTGAACTCGTAGGACTACGTCAGCAAGCAAAATTCCACTGTCAAAGATAAATTTTCAATAGGAGATAAAATGTTACCTCATTGGAGAAAATCAGTAAAAAAAATCCTCAATAAAACACCTTGAACTCAACTAAAACCCAAGATTTGCACCTTGATTCTCTAATTCGAATGATCTAAAAACAGGAAGAATACAAACTCACGCAATCTCTCCACAAAAGGGGCATTATGGACCTTCTTACCCATTCCCCTTTCTCACTTTTACCGAAAGGAAACCCCCCACCTGTTTACAACTTCTACGTTGATCATTTTTGGAAAATGACAAACAAGGCCCCAAAAAAATATGAAAGACATTCCATTACCGTTATCATCCACCTTAAAGTGCACCCAAATTCTATTGGAAAATATAGTTCTTGTGCCAAGAACTCCTTATTATCTATTGTTATTCCTAATTATAAAATTTAAAGTACCAATAAACAATGTTGATAAAGCAAATCTATAAACACCTAAAAATCTTGAAAATGAACGATTCAAATATGTTATAAAATGCACTATTTTTAAAATCTTTACTCTTGATATATATATATATATATATATATATATATATATATATATATATATATATGGAAAAGTTTATATAAAGTTGCAACCTTAAAATGTAGAATCATAGATGAAAAAAAATTTGAGTCTTGGAAATAGTGCATCTTGCAACACATTATCTAGACCATCAATTTTCAAGATTTTCATATATTTATAGATCTACTTGATTTTAACTATTTTAGAAATTTAAAATTTTCTAATTAAGTATGAAAATAGGTTTTAAGATAATACCAAGAACTCTTTATAACAAAATTACATGTTATGATAAAATTTTTAAGGCGCACCTTAATTGGATTGTTTAAAATTGCATCCTTATATATATATATATATATATATATATATATATATATATGCTAAGATGATCGATCGAAGAGTTTTCCGGTCATTGAAACGAGGGTTTTGAGGGATACCTTGAAAATAGCATTACAAATTGTGGAATTCATAGGGATATAACTAACGTAGAGTATCTTGGTAGAATTTTGAAACGTACAGTGTTTCGTAGTCACACTCATTACGAAGGTAAATTTGAACAAAAGCTTATGTTGTCCTGCATGGTAAACATGCACACTTGGGGCATGTTTGGTATATTTGAAAATATTTTTATGAAAGTTTGTTCATATGGAAGAACTCCTTGTGATTAGGTGTAGGTATTTTTTCACATTAATTATAAACCAATTAATGTGAAAAATGAAACTAATTGATGTAAAAAACTCCAACATCTAATCACATAACTAAATGTGCCATTAGTCAATGAAAAATCAACATGCACCATTGACGTAAATATTAAATCACATAATCCCCATAGCTAGCCGTTTTCGGCTCCATAACAAATTGTCCCTAGGATCAACATACGAGTCCTATTTTATTTATTTTTTAATGTATTCGTAAATTATTGCACACCCTAGCATCCACTTTCTATACGTGCGCTTTTGCATCAAGTTCAAACTAAGTTTGGCATCGTACTTCCCCATCGGTTACACGTGCATGAGATGAACGAAGTGCTGGTTCTCATTATAGGGCAGTGATTTCATGCAACGGATGTATCATAGTATAATACAATCACATTTTTAGAAAACTATATTTGTGGTATTTGTATGATTCAAAATTTTGTACACACTCTCTTCATTTCAATAATCAAAATCTAATAGTGTTAAGACAAGACCGGTTGGTAGATGGATACCCCCTGTACAAGGTTGCTTAAAGCTAAACTTTGATAGTAGCTCCCTCGGTAATTCGGGTAGTACTGGTATTGGAGGTGTGGTACGAAGTTGGACTGGATAAATTATTCTTGCTTATGCCGGACCAATTGGAATTGCCATGGCTAACATGGCTGAGTTCAAAGCCTTACTCAAAGGATTACTTTTTATTAAAGTCATGAATCTGGGTCACTGTATAATGGTCGAAGGCGATAGGTGATATAACAAGGAACAAAGAGTCCCTTGACTGATGTGGTCGATCTGGGTACAAGTGGTTAATTTGGAAGGGGATTTATCTTTATCATTCCATCATGTCTTTAGATAATCGAACGTTATTGCTGATGGACTGGCTAAAAGAGGGGTTTCCATGGATTCTGTTTCTATCGTGAATGATGTAATGAGTGAGTAATATAACTGTATTCTAGTTTGGCAATAAAATTTGATAACATTTGTAAAAACATAAAAATAAAAAATAAAAATCCCAAAAAAAAGTTTCAATTTGAACCCTATGGTGAAAATTAGTCCCCTCCAACAACGAATCTACACCATTCATTTGGTGAATTTCAAGATCTTAGCCTTTACAAACTCAAAATTATTTTTTTCTTTTTTAACATTGTTTATCTAATGATAATAAAACCATCTAAAAAAGCTGGAAAAGAAAAAACCCATCTAAGGCCTAGATCTAAGCATTTCACCAAAATGGACGGCCTATGTTAATGTGGCTCAAAAAAGACTTTCTAAGTTGCATTTTTCAAATTTTTCTTTTTTTTGATTGTTCATTACAATGAAAAGAGTATATATTTCAAATTTTGGAACAAACAAATAGCCTTAACATGGTTTTAAAGGGTTGTTGCATCATACTATAATACAAACGTTGCATGAAATCACTGCCACTCGTTATAACTGCCATTGATCTCTCTCTCTCATAATTCTTTCTGGTAAATTATAGATAAATCTATTTTTAATTTTTTAAAATAATATCATGTATAAGTAATTGTGACTTCCATGTATAAAAGGTAAATGGTCTCATTGCATACAATTCTATTTCAATTTTATTTATATTTTTATATGTCGGATCAAGCTCAAATTTGGTATGTTCATATTTCTTGCCAATGTTTAACATGGATGGTGAGCGGATCGTTCAACCACAAATTCATGTTGGGTCGTTGGATTAGTGTTCCAAATCGTGTTTGCATAGGTACGACTTGGCAATCTAAAAAATATAAAAAATACATGAAATAAAATAAGAATTAAAACAATGATTTCAAGGTTGGGGATTTAGATGAGACCTAAAAAAAACATTAGATAAGCTTAGAAAAAAGTAAAAACGTATATAAGTGGGGGTTTTAGGGAGGAACTGAGCTGGGACCCATATCATTCCCGAACAAGTTCGGTCCTAATGGATTTCCATTCAGATTGGTGATCCATATCGAAAGTCCTCGGGTTTTAAAATATTGCTTCTTACCACTTATACCTAAAAAAAAAAATTTAAAAAAAAATTCAATATTTTATATCATAAACATTCCAAATTGAGTTTAATCCAATAAATAAAAATTAGATAAAACTAAAATGCAATTTACGTTCTTATAAAATGAAACTTGATTATAAAGTATATTTTATGTTAGAGTATTTTTAAATATAAAAAAATATGAGTGGATTTATCTATAAATTTACATATTACATTATTAAGAGTGATGGACTATCCCAGCATCATAACTATAAACTCCTCGTATTGTCTCTAGTTCTTATATGAAGAATCCCATCAGGTAGGTTATATGCTTGTTCTCTTAAATTATATTTTTCAATAGAATATTATAGATAATTATTTATTTCCTTAAAAAGGTTGACCTTATAAAATAGAGGTTAAAGGGGAGGTTTACATTAAAGTTCTTATAAGATCTGGCCTTTGTGATCACCCGCTTGTTGCATCTCCTCTCGAATATACCAATTTGGTATTCATCCGTTACTTTAATTTTTCTTTTACCGGGATCAGAACCAGCCAAGTATCATCTTCCCTCTACTAGGATGTTCGCATTCTTACTTTCGTGAGGTCGACAGATTTTAAAGGAAGTTTATGAGGAACGGTAAAATTACGAGAAATGACCCTCTCTCATCTATGTGTATAGGATTTCAAATAATCATCATTAAATTTGATACAGATATTTAAAAAAGTCAAGTCACACATTTATGTGATAACTTTTCTAGATATCCACATCAAATTTAATGGCGATCATTTGAGATCGTATACGTATGGGTGGGAGAAGGTCTTATAGAATCATTACTCAAAGTTTATATAAGGATGCTACTTTATAATGTAGAACTACGGATGCCGCTAAATAATCCATCAAAAAAGGTAGTTTTAATGTTGCAAAACCTTTTGAGTGATCATCCCGACATCGAGATGTATGACTATAAAAAATAAAAATATTTTAAGTCTAAAAAGTAGTGCATTTTACAACATATTATTTATACCGTCCATTTTCAAGATTTTCATATGTTTATAGATCTACTTGATTTTAACTATTTTTAAAATTTAAAATTTCATATTTAGATATAAAAATAGATTTTGAGATAATCCTAATAACATTTTACATCAAAATTATACACCATGATAAAATTTTAAGGGCACCGTACCTCTACACCCGGAGGCGTCCATATGCCAATTTCACCCATTGGGAAAATATCTATATGCCTCCTATTTTAAGTTTTATATCTCAATCAATGTTTCAAAAATATCTTGGACATAAAAATTTTAAGTTTTATATCTTTTTAACCCTTTACACTAATTTTATCCACTTTAATCATATGTTTTTTACCATAAACAAATTGTAAAAAGTTCTTCTAAACACATCATCTCTCTCTTTTCACGTCTCACTCCCAACTCTCTTTCTCTCTCCCCCATGACTATCCCCAAACCCCTTCTCTCTCTCCGTATTACCCTAAAACTAGGGGCACGGGAGAGCAAAGTTGAGTCTTTGAGCTTCAGGGACCAGAAAATTTTGGACAGAATTGCCACCGTTCTCTTTTTAGAATGGAAGGTGTTGGTCCCTTCTCGCCAGAAATTCGACAAAAAACGACGAATGGTGATTCCGGTCTTCAGTTGCATGTTCCAGAGCAGGCTCTATACTCCTGCACATAGTTAGTAAATCGCCGATTTTTTTTTTTTTAAATCGGTGACTTTATTAGGAACTGTTTAAAACTGTGACTTTATGAAAAGGTCGGCAAAAAATCTCGATTTTTTCATAAAAATGTTTAAAGCACTATTTTTTCATAAAACGATTTACACAAGACTTAAAATGCATATTTTTTTTTACATGTAATTTTTCTTCTTTTTTTTTTTTTATATGTTCGAGTTTTCTTGTTTTTCTCTCTCTAAAAATCAGCATCCCCCAGCAAAAAATCAGCATCCCAAATCTTGCCCAAGCCCAAAGGTACCTTTTGCCATTTCTGTACTTCTTGCTTACTGAAATCCCACTTAGAATTGTTTTGCCCTAGTTGCTTCAAAGTTTACACTTAGGAGGCATCATTAATTGATGGCGTGAAATGCTCAAAGTGTGTCTCAGTTTCACATTCAACCAGTGTTTCTCCTGAATGTTTGCCTATTTATGCCTGCACTCATTGCACAAACCCTAACTTTCCTTTCACAAATAATGGTGATTCTAATAAGAAAGGGTGGGGAATTGATAGGAACTTGTGTTCTATAACTCCTAATTCTAGACCAGTCGTGAATCTCTTAAGTGCAAGGGCTATTGTGGCAGCCGCTCAAATTTCTTCTCTCTTTATGAATAGATTTGCAATGACTGCTAGGGGTGAAGCTGATCGAAGAGTCATAGATTCTTCGAACGCAAAAAGAAGGGCAAGTGATGCTCTTGTAAAATCCTTTAAATTCAGAGCACCCAAACATAGAACTCAAACCCTTTGTCTTTCTCTCGGGAAACATCCTTTTGAAACAGACAAGCCTTTGTTTTCATTAAAAAAGAAAAAAGTTTATATAGAGCGAAGGCTTTAAATAATCAAGTTAGAGCGCACTTCAAAAATTTCACTAGACGATGTTGTTTTAATGCTCAAATATCCTCAAATTAGTCATCTCGACATCAAGATGCATGGACAAGAGAAAAAATAAATTTCAAGTTTTGAAAATAGTGCATCTTGTAACGCATTTTTTGACCGTCAATTTTCAAGTTTTCATAGATCTATTCGATCCACAATATTTTTAAAGCTTTAAAATTTATAATTAAAGATAAAAAAATAGATTTTAAGGCCATCACAAAGATTTTTAGCACTGAAATCATATTTCTCGATACCATTTGAAGATGCGTTGTGCTTTGATTGTTTAGACCCTCGGCTCTATACAAACCTCACCCATTAAAAAATTGCATATAAAATTTAACCATAGTTATAGAGTGACCATAGTCACCATACCATAATTAAAGTATTTTAATGAGACAAAAAATTAGTGTATTTTTTTTGGTACCTACTAAGTAGATGTGATGTTTGTTAAAGTATTTAATGAGTACATTTATATGGTATATTTTTATGGATGGATTGGTTATTACTGGTTTTGACATAATTTTTATTTTTTTGAATTTCAATTTTTTTAATATTTTAAAATTCTACGATTTTTTTATTCCGATTTTTTTAACCTAATTCGATATATTGGTGATATTTTTATATGAAGTATTTTTGCCGATCTGTAAAATAAAACTATTTCTTTCTGATTTTATGGTGAACCGATTTATTGATAGTCCCCGTCCAAAAAACATATTTCCAATGACGGTACTCTTGCAGTGTTCCAGCAGAACTCCTTTGTATCAGATTTTGATGGAGCTTGAAAACCAGGGTTATGGAATAACTAGAAGGGTTTGGCCGTGACGAAAACCCAAGAGGGGGGCTGGTTTCTCTCGTTATGCTCAATCCGCCATCGACATGTTGTTCACTGATGTCCTCGCCAAAGTGGGCAAAGATTGCATACCCTGAAAACGCTCTCCAGCCATTGTTACAACAGACAAACCGAAGAGAATTCATCAGCAATTGGGCAAATCTCCATTAAATGGTTAGACTTTGGGCCATCGAACCAGACTACCCATCCGTTGAAGGCAAGGCTATAATTGCAGGATAAGGGGGATCCAAAGACACAAATCCATGGTTCAATTAAAGATTTAAAGGCCATTGCTCCTTCTTTGCTCAATAAAGTACACCATTTCGATTTACCCAAAAAATTTTACCTACCCCCAAAAAAAAAAAAAAAAAAAAGTGCAGCATTTCGAGCTCAAAACTGGGTTCAAGAGTCTTTTTTTAGAGCGAGTGGCCTTTACATTAAGGGTGCAGTTGGCATACGGATGCATCAATAGGTGTAGAGGTAAGGTGCACCTTCACATTTTATCATGGTATATAATTTTGATGTAAACTGTTCTTAGGATTATCTCAAAATTTATTTTTTTATCTAATTATAAAATTTTTAATTTAAAAAATGATTAAAATCAAGTAGATCTATAAACAAATGAAAATCTTGAAAATGGACGGTGTCGATAATATGTTGTAAAATGAACTATTTTTGAGACTTAAAATCTTTTTATTTTGTATGGTCATACATCTCGATGTCCAGATGATCAATCAAAGGGTTTTTCAACGTTAAAACTACCTTTTCCAATGAATTTTTTAGGTGCATCCGTAGTTCTACATTATAAGGTTGCATCCATATATAAACTTTTTCCTAACATTAATTTATCTCTTTTATAAACAAGATGAGGAAATTATTGATCATCTATTTTTACATTGTCCATATACCTTTCATTTATGGTGTGGGGTAATGCAGAAAATAGGGTTGCCTTTACCTATCCCTTCCTCAGTTACTTTGCTAATGAGTCAAATGAAGATGCGTGGGCTCTCAAATGAAGATGCGTGGGAAGCAACATGCGTACCTTTTGATGGCATGGCTATAGGAATGGTTGAATTACAAAGCAAAATTAATTTTTTGGGATGGAGTTGGTTTAGTATTACAAAGGCGAGTTGGGGGATTTCAAGGAGAGGATATTGAACAAAACTTTGATAATCTAATTATGTAAAGATCTCTAAAGATGAAGCCATGGTATGTTTGGAGTCTACCAACAATGGGTTGCATGAAATTAAATTTTGATGGCTCTTCTTTTGGAAACCCGAGGTCTTCAGGAGATAGGGGTGTATGTCGCAATCACGAAGGTTAAATAATTTTTTGTTATGCTGGGCCTTATGGGATGGTTTCTGCTAATCACGAGGAATTTGTATCTTTGCTACAAGGATTGCTTATCTTTAGGGAGAAGGGTTTTGAGCAAAACCTGACCATTGAAGGAGACTTTCACAATGTTATCCATTGGTGTAAAGGTCTGTCAAGACCTCCTTGACGGCTTTTAACCGTATTGTACAAGGTGATTGAGTTATCTTCTAATGCTATTTTTACCTTTCATCACGCCTACCGAGAATACCATTGCCGATGATCTAGCCAAGAAAGAAGTTTCGTTGGATTCCCTGATTGTATCTTGTTCGGTATTTTAATTGGTATTGTAATAACTTTTATTTCTAATAATATTCATTACTCTTGTAAAAAAAAAAACCTGGTTCAAGAGCAAAAGGCTTTGATTTGAGAATTTGTAGTCAACCACTACAAATACCAAAGCTTGGAGTGAGTTTAAAACCAAGTTTAGAAGAAGGTTTGTGCTTATGTAGTAGATTGGAAAACAAATAAGAACTTGTAGTCGAAAGATCGAACACCTGGTCTTGATAATTCAAACATCGAAACGAAGAGAGAGAGAAGGGGTTTGAGGAGTCATGGGGGAGAGAGAAAAAGAAAAGGTTAGGAATTGAGAGGTGAAGAGAGAGAAATGATAGGTTTAGAAAGGATTGTATTTCTCCCCTTTGTTAAGGTTAAAAATATAATTAAAGTGGATAAAATTAGTCTAGGAGGTTAGAAGATATAAAACATAGGATTTCTATACCTTAAAATATATTTTGAGATCTTGAGTATGTGGAGATATGAAACTTAAAAATAAGGGGTGCGGAGATGTTTTCCCAAGTTTATTTCTCTTGAGTACACATCATGCATTGCTTTTAACCCTACAACTTGTCGTAATTCTTCTGCATGATGGGAGTTGGCCTCATCACTGATTCGTTTTCTTCTTTTTCTTTTTGTCCTCGATATCTACTTCTATTTTTCAATCTCTCTACCAATAGGGGTTGCAACGAGTCAGGTACGTGTCCTGTTCAGCTGGATCCAGACCCAAATCGAAATAGTATTTGGGTCCAGGTTTTGGACCCGGACCCAACCTGTCGGGTCCAAAAGTTGGACCCATACCCATACCTATACCTGTCGGATCCTGGGTCTATCCCGTCGGGTCCGAGCTCTGGTCGGGTCCATTGCCACTGTGAGCTTCTTCTTCTTTTTTTTTTAACCATATCACAATCACCACCCATTAGATTTCAAAACGTCTGATTTGTCGTTTAATAGTTAAAAATGACTATGACTTACTATTGTATACAATCCTTAATACACCCAAATAAATAGGGCTTGAAGTATTTATCTCCAACAGTTTACGAGTACGAGTACGAGTCAGGTCCAACCGGACTTGGATCCGGACCCAAATAGTGTTCAGGTCCAAGTTTTGGACCCAAACCCAACACGCCAGATCCAAATATTGGACCCAAACCCAATGCGCCAGGTCCAAATATTGGACCCACACCCCGATTCATGTCAGGTATACCCAATAAATCCCCATTCGAGTCCATTGCCACCCTTATTTACAAAATACAAAAGTCACCCCATAAACAAATCGGTGACAATTTCTATTAAAATCATGTTCATAAATTAATAATCAAAGTAAAGGTCTTAGGGAGTGTTGAGGGTTCAAAATACTTTCCCTCTAGGATTTCAACCACAAAAACCCAATACCCACCTAAAGGGGTTTTTCCCTCCCATATTTTTTAACAAACTTTTCACCATCCCCGTCATCCACATAGGCTTCCACTACATGTCTATGTAGGGTGTTGATTCTTATCGCCAATAACGCGGATTACGGTTTTTTGGGATTGTATGCAAATAGATTATTTATTTTTAGAAAATTACAAATACTTATCAAAAGTAAACTTTCTAGATAACCTCTCCCAATCAATCTTTTTTTCTTTCCTTTTTTTTCTTTTTTTTTTTTTTTTTTTTAAACCCCAAAACCAAGTTTTATAGCAAATACCCTCAAAGCAAAAAGTCATAATTTTTTTGACGAAAATTCCCTTTATAATAGTGCCGAACCATAAACAAAAACTGACAGACTGAGGGAACCTTTTGCCAGATTGCTCTTCACCTACCAAAGCCCATAACGAGATTGCCGGACCGCAAAAGAAACATAAGCCAATGCTAGACCGCATGAAGACAGGTCAAGCCACAACTGCCAAATCAAGACATGGATGTGCTGGACCGTGCGAACAAGTTGTCAGCCCTTTGGTTAGAGGGCTAGAGTGTCAGACCGTAGGAAATCACGTTGAGAAATGTGACTTTTGACTAAAAGATATTTTTGTCTAAAAAATATTGACTTTTTGACTTGGAGGGATATTTACTATAAAACTTAGTTTTAAAGTTAAAGTTGCAAAAAAAGTTTGGTTGGGAGGAGGTTGTCTAGAAATGTCTACTTTTGAGGCTATCCGCAAATTTCCCTTTATCTTTTGCACGTGGAGGTCTCAATCAAACTTGTCCCTTAAATTTAAAAATGGGTGGTTGTAAGAGTGTCATGGAATAGACACAAAGTTGTAAAAAAAAACATTGTTGGATTTTTGTGACTCACCCCAATCATCCAATTTAACATCTAATTAGTAAGAATGATGGTGACCTCCATGTATACAAGAGAAATGGTCCCTTTTGTGAATACTCCTCTTTTTATAACCTACATATCATTAAAGGTCCACAATTGGGAAAATGGGGTTTCTCTTCTTCCCAAGATTTGTTGTTGTGATTCATTGAGGTAGAAATTATTGTTTGTTTTCATCAAACCAAAGTAATCGGACCAGACATTCCTATGAAATTTTGAACTTCAAGGTTTCATCGATCAAGAAATTTAGGCATTTTCTTCTATCCCTACAGAATTCATGGTATAGAGGTCCATGGGAATGGAAACCAGACTCTCTTCTTTTCTTTTTTAAGAAATGGTTGGGAAATATTTGAAATTGCCCCTCTTGGATTGAACTTTTCATCTCCATCATGCCTTCTTGATTACGGAAAAAAGCAAATAACTTATGTGTATATAAGGTGCCCAACTTATACTATACAAGGCACACATTTAAATTTTTCCAGAAGATGTAACTGTGGTGTCGGAAACTTTACAATGGCTTGAAAATATATGTTTAACTTTAATTATTAAATTTATAAATTCTAAAAACGGTGTTGATCAAGTAGATCTATAAACACTCGAAACTTTTGAAAATAGACAGTTCAGATAATTTGTTATATGATGAACTGATTTTAAGAATTGGAAATCTTTCTTTTATGTCCATAGATAACAAGGACAAGATGGTTAATTAGATGGTCTTTGGAACACTCTTTTTAACATGAATTTTTAGGATTACCTCATTTCTACAACATAAGGTTACTGTTGGGCTCACCCAATTAGAGCCCTCTCACACGAATGCGGATGCATGCAACGAAACACAGATATATGGGACAAAAATTGCCAAAGTTAATATGTGTGTATGAGTGGGAATACATGCAAACAAAGCAAATAACTTACTTTAACTCAACATTTACAATAGTCTTCAAAGAAACATGTTTTCTTAGATTCACTAATTTCTTCTAGTGACTCTCTGTCTTTAGGTTTTCCTTCTCTCAAGTTCTTCTCTCTCTCCGAGGCTTCTTTTCTTTTGTTGAGGCTTTCTTTTTCTCTTTAAACAGAAAATGTTCTCTCATTTTCTTATCTTCTATCTCTATAAAGAAATGCTTAAAAAGATGATCACTGGTTCTCTTTCATATTTTTCTTCTCTCTAAAAAGAATGGTTATTTGCTCTTTCTTCTCCTTCTCTCTCAAATAATGATAACTCGTTCTCTCTTCATTTTCTCTCTAAGAGAATGCCAACTTTCTCTCTTTTCTTTTTCTTCTTCTTTGCAAAAAAAGACTTTTTGCATTTTCAATACACTATGAAAAGTAATAGGCACACTCCAAAAATGACCCAAGATATGGCTTTGGTTAAAACCTAACCAAGATCAACCACAAATTTTAACCAAGATCAACCACAAATTATGGGCCAATGGGATAAATACCAAAATGGAAAGAGTATCTCATAACCTCCTAAACAGTGGTTCATCTCTATCTCTTTTAAGTAAGAGATAAGGGGAATTATTTACCCATATCAATTCCCATATTTTATAGGATCATGACTAGGATAACAAGTCTTATAATCATCTTTCCAAAATTGCCCTTTTAAAAAAATAATTTTCATTAGTGCCCCTCTTTCATGAGATGGGATGCCCCAATGTAACAGTATATGAATTTTTTCCAAACTTAAAACCCTTCCTTTCTCCATTTCTAATAAATAAAATATCTTGTTTCACTAGATTTGATCTACTCAACTATATTTCCCAAGCAAAGGTTGCCAATGGTGTGAACTGAGCCGCAAAATTATGCGCAAGTTAGGCTTTCGGGCTCGATTCGGTGGCTAGATAAGGAAAAACTTATTTATTTCAGGTCGGTCGAGCCATACACTGAGTAGCCTGTACCCACCCTACCTGGGGGTAGCAATGGACCGTATACCCACCCTACCTCGAGTTGCAATGGACCATATGGCTGCGGCCTGGCCCTAAACACTGGGGCTTGGGCCACAAAATGTGGCTTGAAGGTTGGGCCTGGGCTAGGGCCACAGCAAGGCCGGGTTTGTTCGCCCTTTTTTTCTTTATTTTTTTCTCTTTTAGGTTTTTCATACTATCTAACCCAGCCCATACCTAATAGGGCTAGGTTCAGGCTTGGGCTGGGGGCCTCTTTGGTTCAATCTAGGTTGGATCGGGCCACGGCCAGGGCCAACCAGTTTGGCCCTCTTTTTTTTTTTTTTCTATTTTATATATTTTATTATATATGTCCCGACCAGGCCTGAATAGGGCTAGGTTCATGCTTGGGCTAGGGCCCCTTTGGTCTATTCTGAGCTTGCCATGTCAGAGCCAAGCTAGGGCCAAGGTTGACCCAGCCCAGCCTAGGCCCATTACTAGCTCTAACAATCCCATACACCCCCTTCTCTCTCTCCACCTGCCCCTACTATTTATCTATATCACTCCCATTTATTTTAAACCTGAAACCTCTATCTCTCTCTCTCTCTCTAAAAACCTGAAACCTTTTACTTTCCCTCTCAAAAAACTTAAACCCACAACGAGTACACTGTCAATAGTGACTGGTTTTGGAATTTGGCGTGGGAAACTTGGTTTTTACGAGAGTGGTTTCACAAGTTGTTGGGTATTGTGGATTTGATTGAATAAAGGTAGAAACATCATTTGGGTTTTGTTGGTTGTTTCTATTTTGATGGTTTTTCTGCCCTAGATCAAGAACCATGCCTCCACGTAGAAGAAAAGAAGGAAAAAAGGCAATCTTAGAAGAATTTGATGCTAATTCAAAAGAAGGGATTACATATTGGAAGAGATTGATTGAAATCTTAGCTCAATATTGGCGTAGATGGAAGCCTCATCTCAGGAGTATGAGATCAAAGTAGATGAGAAATCTATAAATCCTTTCCATGATCAAGCTCCGAGGAGAGAGGTAGCTGTTCATATAGATAGGGATATCATGGGGTGGGAAATCAATCTCAAGGTTGAGATTCCGGAGTGTTGTGGAAGTCCATCCGAGGAAAAGCATAGAAAAATATTGTTATTCTCAAGATAAGCATATTGTAGACTGGGACTCACCATTAGCCACCATTGAACTAGTCATTGACAAGTACCTGGATGAAGATTTGGGTGTTGAGAAAAAAGTGTGATCATAGCTTTAATTGTGATTCAATCCATAAAGAGGATCAAGAAAAAGATTCCTACTATTAGATAGGATCTTGTGGATGCTCCTCTCCTTGATGGAGAATTGGGTAAGAGT
The DNA here is from genome assembly GCF_054954075.1 of Amborella trichopoda. Taxonomy (NCBI): domain Eukaryota; kingdom Viridiplantae; phylum Streptophyta; class Magnoliopsida; order Amborellales; family Amborellaceae; genus Amborella; species Amborella trichopoda. The sequence continues at coordinate 10,062,739 of NC_142338.1, read as the reverse complement.
GACAAACTTGTTCTCGAGATGATGGACATAAAAAATTTCTTTATCCTTGAAAGAATTAGCGAAGAAAAGGATAGTGTTGACAGAGGTAATGATGATAATGTTGTTCTTCGAGTTTTACCTAAATTCAGAACATCACGTAAGATTCACACCAAAGAGTTAAAAGGTATTTTCTATTGAACTCTCTGCTCTTGAATTTAATACAACAGATTCTCTCCAAAGAGTTTTTGAAATCATTCTCTATGAGAGAACTCAGGCTAAGTTGTTATGCTTTGATGGAAGAACCAAATATATTCTTTTTCATTTTCCCCCAAAACCAAACACTAAGAAATCTAATATTTGTATCTCGACCTCACAAGATTCAGCAATAGCAACCCTCAAGATTTCGAAGTTTTTCTTGCATTCTAAAAGAAGAGTTTTCCCCATGTATGTTTATGATCGATAGTGTTATGCACTTGCATCGCAGCCGTGTTAGTTTCAATTTGCACAAAACATGATGGATAAGATGTATATGAGAGGCACCATAATCTAGAAAATATTGATCTCTAATTATTTTGAATTGTATATTATTAAGGTTGAGTTACAATGTTTCCAAGAGATGAAATTTTTTGGTCTTGGCCTTCTCAATATACCGTTGGTATTGTTAAATAAAAAATGTTGTAGTTGACAATTGGAAATTATGGAAGCAATTAAGCAGGTCCATGCTAAAGCTGTGAAACGTGGGTTTAGCTATAATCCTGGCACTGGCATTGCACTCTCATCAATTCATTGCAAACTTGGCAATCTCCTTTTGGCGGATTCAATGCTCAACCTCTTGCAAGTCATAGAGGTGAGATTTCCTACGAAGATATTTTGAATTGAGTCAAGACTCTTCCCTCCTATGCTTCTTCTAGTTCTAGACCAAGTTGTTCTAAACATCATAAGTTAAACTAATGCAAGATTGGACCGTGTGAAGTGGTGCTGAAGATTAATGACAATGCTTACAAATTGACGCTTCCTAACCATATTCGCACTTCAGATATTTTTTAATATCAAGCATCTCATTGTCTATCGAGGTCATACGTTTGATGACAAGCTACCAAATTCGAGGGTGAATTCTTTTGAGGAAGGGGGACTGAAGTAACCCAGATGCTACTCTCTCTTATCTAAATAAGAGAAACAAGCTTAAAGTTTACAATAGAAATCGTAGAAGGACAAATTAGTCATTGAGTCTATCATTTTATATCTTTTTTATTTTTTGAGTCTTTTTATTTACTTAGGGGGCATAAGTAGTAATTTTTATAATATTTTATTCCTTTTTAATCACTTAAAATCTTTATAATAAATGATCATACTTAGATTAGATGGATGGTCAAGATTAAGTCTTATTTTAGTATTTTTTTATATAAGGGATGTATCAAGCATAATGAATGATCATGTTGTAGACTTGTATAGAGCAGAAAGTGCCATTTCTTTTACTTGTGGTTTTTTAATCTCTCTAAGTTTGTATTTTACCCTTTCTTCTTCTCTACTAAACCCTAGCCCAAGCTACTAGGTCTGTGCCAAATTGTTAATAGCAAAATCTTTATACTATCCCTTTTTTGTGAAATTTGAAATATTTCCCACCATTTTTATATTCCACATCAGTGTTTCTTTTTTTCTTTTCTTTTTATTTTCCCCAAAATGCCCTAGGTCGGCATCTAAGCACCGAGCCCACCTGAATATTAGGTCTGGTCCACATTGAGTACCAATCCGCACTCTGGATTTGCCACAAGGTAGGTGACAGAAAGCGTGAGCAAGGCTAAAGCAGGGAAGAAAATGAGCAAATCAGGTCCCTAATGTGCAAAGAAAACTCACTTACTGGGGTCAGAACATGAGCTTAGGCCGAGTTGGCACTTGTAGCGGGAACCAGCTCTATTGAGCCCCATGGGAAATCCAGAGCATGGGACGACACTCCATGCACCGAACCGACCCCGACACTTGGGATATCAACCATGGACATTTTGAAAAAACTGAAAAAAATAAAAAGAAATGAGAAATGGACACAAAAATGTGAAAGTTACAGGATATATCTTAAGCACAGCAAAAATACATTCACACAATTTCCATGTTGATAGTTACCTCCTCGATTTAATGGGAATATCGCCGATGTTTGATAGTTGAGCATTTCAATTTTTCTGCTCTACCAAGTATAGGGAAAGCGATATGGAAAGTATCCAAGGCTGCTATTTTGAGTGAGATTTGGAGGGAAAGTAATAGACGAACTTTTGATGAGTGAGTTCTGATGACAATGCCTTCGAATGGAGAGTTCTTTATGACCTTCGGATCTGGTTTGCCATTTCAAAAGAAGGATGAGGTGATTCAAAAGTAGAGATAGTGCTTAACTCAGCAAACTTGGTGAACCAAGGGACCTTTAAGGTGTGACCGAAGATTAATTGGAGGTCCTCCTTAAAGCTGAATTTTGATAGGAGCTTTTTGTTATTTGGGCTAGCAAGTTGTGTCAGCCAATCATGCAAAGATCTCGTCTCCTTTGCCGGGATTGAAAATATTTAAAGAAAGACAACTTCCAAATGTGCAGAGGTGGAAAGAGACTTGATGAATGTGATTTAGTGGTGTAACAAGGTCCCTATATTCTAAGATCGATGTGGTTAGAAATCTTGGACATTAGCAACCCTTTGGACATCCTTTAAATCATGTTTATGGAGAAACTAATACTATTGCGGATGAGCATGCAATGAGACCTTGCAGGTTTTTCGATGATTTATCTTTCTTTTGCCTTTGTGACCATGTTGTAATTTGAATTTTCAACTAAATTATGAACCTTGTCAAAAAAAAAAAAATTACATCCTCAGGAGAATAAAAAGAGTTGTTTATTAATACATGTATCATTCACAAGTAATCAATGGAGATGACAATGAATATTTTTTAAATACATTGAAAAGAAAATAAATTGTCTACAAAAACACCATTTACTTTTTGTACAAAAAAATCACAATTATTCCCACTCATTAGATGTCAAATAAAAATATCTTGAAAGTTAGCTACAAAATTCCAAAAAAAAGTTTAAAACTGTGCCTAATCAAGGACACTCTTACAACCATCTAACCCTACTCCATCTCTGTTTCTCACATTCTAACTTTGTTATCTTTGTGTCACCCTCCAGACACCATGGAAAATTATTCTCTTGGTTCCGCTGGGCCTATAGTTGAGAATTCAACCATGATCTACCCCATTGTAAGTCTTGGTAAAAATTGATTATTGACGAAACTATGTTGCGATTGGGAAGATTAGATTTGCTTTTTCATGTGTGATCCCCATTTACAATGTTTATTTATGCATTATGCAACATCTAAACCGGGGCTATAAAACTCGGAATCAGACCCAAGATCACCAGGGAGTAAGTTCTGGTTCACCCAATTCAAACAGGTAATTCTTGATTTGTATCCCTGTACAGACACATAAAACTATTAAAAAATTACAAACATGGGGGATTCAGACAATTTTGGGCTTCCCAAGACTTGGACCACCCCCACCAACCTATTCTGGTTCAGTTCAAACAGGCGATTCGGCACTATCAGGGCAACTTTCAAAACCCTGATCCACACTATTCACCAAAAGTTTGCCATGAAAGATACTCTCAAAATTATGCCACTATTTATCGGAAATCAACTGGTGTAGCGAGATATTCCAACAAAATATTAAACCATTACTTTTTGCCTTCTGGAAGGAAAAACCAGAGCACGTTCTATTATTTACACGTTACAGTTCCATCATGCTGAATGCAGATCAGACAGCAAACAAAGCGTCCCAAAACTTTCACCCATCAAAAAAGCAAACGAGAAAATCAAAGACAGATTTGAGTATACCCAATATAACTGATATCATCGTAGTCCTCCAGCCACGAAGCCCAACGTGTTCAAGGATGACACTCATGACACCTGTGTGCTGATTTTCAGAGAGAAATAAATGAAGATCAGCAAACAAGAATAGATATTCCATTATACTCTCAGAGGAAAATGGCCACCTCATTTACTGCTCAGATGTTACACTACTTGAGTTTTGCTTTTAGCCGCCTGAAGCATTTCTACTATCAGAGTCTTCACATCCCTGCAAAAGCAAGAAAATAAGGGAATATTTTATTATAGTGATGGATACAAACAAATAGAAACAAGGTAAGAACATCAAAAGGGCATTTGGTCTAGTGGTATGATTCTCGCTTTGGGTGCGAGAGGTCCCGAGTTCAATTCTCGGAATGCCCCATTTTTTAACCTAGCAAACAAGAGAACAGGGAGGACCTTTCTTTTTTTTTCTTGGGGTGTGGGGAGAGTGGGGGTGTGCGATTGGGGGGTGTTGGGTTTAATAATAGCTAAAAAGCAAATACAAGCAAGGAAAAGGGCATCAAAACGGGCATTTGGTCTAGTGGTATGATTCTCGCTTAGGGTGCGAGAGGTCCCGAGTTCAATTCTCGGAATGCCCCAGGTTTTTAAACCTGCCAAATAAGGGAAAGGGAACTGCTATTTTCCCCATTTTTACCCTAGCAAAGAAGAGAATATGAAGAGAAAAAGGAGGCAAAACAGCTGTGTTCAATTTGATTGGCATTGTTCAGGCCTTTAACTCTTTTTTTATTTATTGGTAGGCTAATTCTTGTTTTTCTATTATATTTACCAAATTGTTAATGTTTGTTTTCCATACTATGTCCATGAAAACCCAAGCATGATAATTTATAAAAAAGTCATGCACATGTTGTCTCCTTGATTCCCTCTACTCAAAATCTGAGCTGGAAACATTAGTATTAACTTAATAGTACAGAAACAATTGAATATAAACCAGGCTATGTCATTGTTTACAATTTTGAGAAAGAAACTCTTACTTTATTCTTATCAATGCAGAAAATGATGCAGAGAGAGGGGGCATTTTGTTCATAAAACAGCATAAGGACGTAGTCCCTCCCTCTTCAGTTATGCCAAAAATATGAATGGAAATGGAAAATGTAATCAAGAGGAGGAAAAATAAAGGGGAATAACTAATTCTAATGAATCTGAAACCAAAGAACATCAACATGTACGCATGTTAAGTAAATTTAGTCCAATAAAGTTGAAAGAAATGGATGTATCAGTCACTATTTTTGCTGTGTACTGGAATGGAATTAGAAAGGTACTTTGGCCATTCCACAAAATGCAATAAAAAATTAGCACTCCTTATGCTGCTAATAAAAAGGGGCAAACGAAAAAGAAGTAGGATGGCAAATGAGGGAACAAAGAGACATCAACAAAATTTTAAGAAATAATGGATAACAAGGTGAGATGAATCAGAGGACTGGTATCCAGAGCCTTTGGATGACCCCAATGTACAAGGTACATTTAAAAACCTAGCTCGATTCTTTTATTAATAAAAGAAAGGAAAGCAGATTTAGTGCGGCCATTATGATCATTGTGAGTATGTTATTTGCTTTCCAGAACTCCTCATTTTTGCCATGGAAGAGAAGCACTGCAGAATAGGGCCAATTTGCCAAAGACTTGAGGTTTCTATTGGCCATAGACTTGAGATTTCTCCTTTAAAATATTAAAAATCAAGGTTTTTTATGAGAGTTTTCTGTTTTTTCCTAAAATATTGCCATACTCTGACAATGTTTCGTATTTTCTCGATATTTTCAAATGTAACGGATGTTTCACCAATAGATTGAAAATACTGGGTGGGTTCCATTCACTTTAATTTGGAGCCCCAAGCTGAAGAATTTAGCCTCTTCGGCTGAATTGAAGAGAATCTAAAAACACTGGCTCAGGCTGTGGGTGGGTGTGGGGAGAGACGGAGCATCTTTTGGGTGTTTCAGGACATTTTAGGGGTGCAGTTGGCATATGGATGCATCCGTAGCTGTAGAGGTAAGGTGCACCTTAAAATTTTAGCATGGTATATAATTTTGATATAAAATGTTTTTAGGATTATCTCAAAATCTATTTTTATATCTAATTATAAAATTTTAAATTTCTAAAATGGTTAAAATCAAGTAGATCTATAAACATAAGAAAATCTTGAAAATGAACGGTGTAGATAATATGTTGTAATATGCACTATTTCTGAGACTTAAAATCTTCTTTTATTTTTCATGGTCATACATCTCGATATCGATGAGTTTTTCAACATTAAAACTACCTTTTCCGATGGATTTTGAGGTGCATCCGTAGTTCTACATTATAAGGTTGCATCCTTATATAAACTTTTTCCTTAATTCAATGTCACAATTATATCATTTAGAAAATAAATAAATCCTAGAAGGTATCTGTTATAGAGAAGCATGGGCCTGATTAAATCGGACACAATCTATAATGCTAAAGATTCCCCCATGAGTAATTTACGTACGAACACAAAAAAAAAAAGAAGGAAATTACGAGTTGGTCAATTTTGGGTGAAGATTATGTAGGTCGGTCAACCCTTTTCCAAACTTGCCCATCAGTCCAACGATGCCATACTCGAACCGCTTTTAAATTATTATTTTTTAGGTTTTTCGTTGGTAGGGCGGTGCCCTAGTGTGAGGGGCAGTGCTCAGTCCAAAAGGCAGCCCGAGGTTGGCATCCTCGAACCACCTTATTTCTCAGCAAACAAATGAGCTAATGCGGTCTGAGGATGCCAACCTCAGACTGCCCTGAAGAGCACCAGAGAAGGCGTTCTGAGAATGGGCAACTCAGACCGCTTTGAAGAGCACCACAAAAGGCGGTCCGATGATGCTAACATCGAACCGACTGGGCATTGCCCCAAACATTAGGGCACATCCCTATTATCAAAAAAACTAAAAAAAAAAAATTTAAAAGGCAGTCTGAGGATGGTATCCTCAGACTCAAGGGCAATTTTAAAAAAAATAAAAAATCTTAGGTTGACCAACCTTCAGCGTAATTTTAACCCAAAATTGACTCATTTCGTTTTTTTTTGTTTTTTTCTTTTGGTGTCCGTAAGTAATTCACTCTTCCCCCATAGATGCATGCGTCATTCTCATGGTGCCTTAACTATATAAATACTTCTGATAAAATCAGATGCAGTATGTCCACTCGAATGTTTTTGTTTTCCTTCATATGGGCTGCCTCATGCTTCTAATTAAAAATTTCAGGAGTTTTAAAAATACTTACTTCCTATCCTCTGCACGTCTAGGAAATGGTATGCGAAGTTTAAATGTCTTCCCTTGATAACCAGCCTAGAGAATCAACATGAAAAGAAACAAATAAGACCTCATCACAATATTATTCCTATATGAACACATGCACCCTGGACACGTGCACTCATACGCACATGTCCAGTGATGCACATGCATGCTCAAACTTGATGCAAGCCAATAATGCTGCTTCAGACCACATAAATAGATTCCCCTAAAATAAGATAGAAGAAACTCGCGCAACGAGAAGCCTGAAAGGAAGAAAACTGAAATCAAATAGCAAATTTTGCAATGAAATTAAAAGTACCTTTACATTGAAGCCAAAACTATCCAAATCCAGCATCTGAGCAAAATCTACCTGAAAATATCCCAACATTAGGAATCACACAAATCTACAGGTAAAATTAAGAGCCACATACATGTGTAATCATTCAAGAAACATGCACAAATACATACTGAATCCAGAGGGTATCTATTCAATAAAAGTTCAACTACTAAAGAGGAAGGTCTATTGTAGTCCAATGGAGTATAGAAACTGCAGTCCGTGATGGTCATGATGGTCCAATGAAGTGATGTGGAGAGAATGGGACCCACCATTATGTTCACGTCTGTTATGGTGGGACCCTCTCTATTTCTGTAACTGTCTTCATCAGACAGCCATCCCCCACAATGGACTATGGTGTTCCACAGTCAGATGGACTATACCATACTTCACCTTGCTACATGTCAGTCATCCATACGAATTGCAGTCATTTGAACCTTAAACTATCAAAACCAAGGAGAAAACACTATTGTCTACAAAATTGAAATGCCATGTATACTCTCACATGCATGATCAAAAGAGTTAAGATGTAAATGTCATGAAAAATTCCTTTAACAAACTTCCCTGGAAAAGTAATTGCGGGTCTCTTAATGATACCTTCATTTCTAACAACCGATTCCAGTAGTAAGTTCAATCGTGAACAACAGGAATAAGGGGAGTTTGATCATTATTAACATAGATGGCCGTACAAAGAGCAAAAAAATTGGAGTCACCTTTTTGAAAGGAAACCAAATAACTTCTCATCAGTTTTACTATTAAACTTTGAATATGAGATCAAAAACTGATACAGGATCACTTTCATGAATTTCCAGATACATATTACAACATGCACGATTCAATTTTTCCAAATGTTAAAATCAGTGTTGATGCTTATAAAAGTATAATCACTTACGGAGACTGATGTCGAGTACTGTACAATTGCTTTGGTATCTTCTGAGTGGTCCCTATTCATGTGGGACTTTGCAGATTGATCAAGAGTTAGCAGGAACAAACACCAAATGATAAAAATCAATATTCAAAAAATAGCAAATACATAAAGAGAAATAAAGTAAGTAACATACAGTAACAGGTGCCGCAAACTGAGATATTGGGTCAACAGTTGCTGATTTGAATTGCTCTCCACTAAATTCTGGGACGACAGAAATAACACATTTATTGGAAAACTGGTAAACATCAAAAACTTCAACATGATCTTAAGTCCTAACCATTTAGTGAAAAGTCATCCTGAACTATAACCGAAATATAACTGTTAATGTCAAAAATAAATTTCATAAAATCCAAGATCCAGAACCCTACCTCCTGACCCTAATAAAGCTGTTGCAACCCCAGAAACATAGCGTACAACTTTTGGTTCAATTCGAATAAATTGGAAGTCCCCAAAGTCAACCTATCATTTTTTTCTGGTTTCTTTCAGTGAGTTATCTGAGACACATCAATCGCTAAACAAGATGCATACAATACAAGCACTCCGGAAACAATACTTAAAATTACCCAGAAGGCTCCAGGATGCGTTTTCAAATATGCAGCACGAACAAGCTCTCTTTTATCTTCAGAAACCTAAAAGTAATGCATACCAAAAATATTAACCATTATATAACAAGACAATGTCATACTGTAACATAACACCAGATAAGTAAGACCCACATTCCAAAAATCTAAAAGGAGAAGAAAAAAACATACTCATTGAATCCCAAATAATGTGATAGTAGTAAAAATAGTTTGTCCAAATGCCTGAGTGAATCTTTTAAAACTAAAATGATATTAATGTGAACAAAATTATCTCTTTACTTTTTATTTGATATGGTGTTTACACTTTTGACGTGGTAAATGGGTCCCACTTGGCAAAACCAAATCTTGGATCACAAACATCATCCATAAAATTCATAGGAAATATTGGGGGGCTCTCCTCCAACTTTTCAAGTGGCAATGGCCTACCACCCAGTCAGCTCCTCTCCTCTTTACCTCCCACCACATTTGCCCTGGCCCAAAGCAGGTATTCTCCTGTGGAAGGCATTAGTGGCTGCTGCACTTTGGGTCATATGGACCGAGAGGAACAGTAGGATCTTTCGACGAGAAAGATCCTTGCCGGCTTCTCTATTTGACAAGATCAAGTCCATGGTCGTATTCTGGGTGACAAACCATAAACACTTCAAAGGCCTTCCTCATTCCGCCTTCTTCCAGGATTGGGAAACCATAATTCATTCAACACAGGCTCATATTCCTCGTGCCTCCCATTGGAGGCCACCAATCCCAGGGCAGACCAGTCACCAAATTGAATTTTGATGGTTGCTCCCTAATAACCGTTGTCCCTCTACGATTGGTGGACTTTTCAGGGACCACAATGGTCACATCCTTGCCTCATTCTCCAAGAATATTGGACACTCTAACTCCCATACGGCAGAGGCCCTCGCTTTTCTTGAGGGTTTCAGACTGTTTAACCCACAGTGGAGCCAATCGCTAGTAGTTGAGGGCAACTCCAAGAACGTCATATGATGGGTTCCCAGTTTCTCTCCTCACCCTTGGTCTTTGAAATCACTCATATATGCAGGGACATGGACATCTCTTGGAAGCATATCTGTTGGGAGGCCAACCAACAAGCTGACTCTCTTGCTAAGGACGCCACCTTATTAGCTCTACATAACTCTCCCGTCTTTATAGCTTTTACTATGGCAGTTTTTTGGAACTTGATAGTTTTTTGTACAGGGCTTCCCCTTTCAGGGGTAGCCTTTATACCTCTGTATAGTGCTCCTATCCTGTGGGAGCTTTTTTGTATATAGAGCTCCCAGTATGTGGGATGCCTATTTATTTATACATATGTACTTCTCTACCCTCAATAGAACAGAACAGTTAACTTCTTCAGAAAAAAAAACAACATCCATAAAATTGAATAGAGCCAAACATAAATACCCCTTGAAAAAGATGTGAAGTATCTTTCAGGGTAATTGACTTGTTCCAGAATGTTTTTTATCTCATTGAACTGCAAAAAATAATATGAATTTCCCTAATATACAATTTATCATGCAAACAGCTACGATGGAGGAATCATTTCAAATTATTAAGTAGCAATCATCTCATGATGTTTCATATCCCAAGTTAGGTTTACTTAGTAACTCAATATGGGCCCATTTGTTTAATTTAACTAATCTGTTGTGTGCATGATGGTATTCAAGGTAGATAAGTTTAAAAATTTTGAAAATCCTTTGATGCAAATATACTATTAACAGTTTGTATTTCGTACTAGAAAGCCTTCAAGGAAGAAGCCTAGATATAGGAAATTCATAACCACTAGAACGATAGCCACTAAACTAACTAAAAGACAAGGAACTATCAATGGAATGGCATGTACATGACTGAATAGGTATGCACACATGACAATGACCGCAATACTCTGAAAAGACAGAAAAAGAAGTGTTGTTAAGGAACTTGCATAGGTCTACTACAATATCTTACTATGAAATCTCGATGCTGACTCTAAGTTCTTATTCTGGCACTGAGTTATGTTTTTGTCTCCAATACTCAAAGAGAAAAGTGATGCAAACATGAAACTAATAGCCACCTCAATAAATTCACATATTTAAAGGAAATAGGGGTGTCAAACAAGCCAAACAAGCTCACAAACAGGCTTGGCTAGGGTTGTGATGAGCCAAGCGTGAATAGTTGACAAGCTAAGCCAAGCTGAGCCCTCTAGCTCATTTATCAAACAAGCCAACCTCAAGCTGAGACAAGCTCGGCCAAAGCTTGTTTAGTTTATTATTCTTATATATAATACGAAAACTATACCACAGATATTATTTTGACTTCATATCAAACAGGACATTCAAGCTCTCATATTATATAATATAGGTGTTCTATTATATATTGCCTTCTTATAAGGCTCGTGCTTAGTTTTTTATTGCTTGCCTTTGCTTGTTTATGGGCTTGTTTAAGTAAACAAGCCAAGCCCAGGCTGAGCTCACCTTCCGTTAATCAAGCCAAGCTCAAGCCGTTTGGCCCAAGCTCGAGTCAATCTCAAGCCTAGCTGAAGCTTGCCCTCTAGTGCAAGCCATGCTTGAACGTGCCCAATCTTGGCTAGGCTCAGTTCTTTGACACTCCTCAATGGAAAGTGTCAAGCGTACAGAACTGCCAAAGGCCATGACTGCAGCCCTATTTAGCACCGTGCACGCTCAAGTGCCTCTTTCAGGCTTGCATGGCATATCAAGTTTCTTATTACAACTGTAAGGGCCTAGAGACACTACTTTCCGAAGCTTTTGCACTAGTTCTTTCAGCTCTTAAACAGAATCTTTCTATATTCTCCAAGGTCAGTCATAATCCATGCATCAAGAAGAAGTACTGGATATATAGATAAGGTCAACCAAAATACTCTTAAAAGTTAAAACATACCAAGTTAATAGAAAATCGCAATATTGACTCTAACTTAATAAAATCCAAGGTTTGAAAGCATAGACTCAGAGCAGAACTCGGTAGTTCCCCGACCTGAGTTGACTCAACGAGACTTGGCGAAGTCTTTTTAAAAATATATTAAAATAATGGACTTCAACAAGTTACATTACACTCCTGCAGGATATCATGTCAAACTTGGTTTAAGTCCTAATTCAACTCATAGAGGTTTAATACCCTTAGAAAATTCACAATGCTACTGCAAGAGCAAGAAATATCATTATACACAAGCTACCATTGGGATTGAACATAATTTTTGCAAGCCTTCTTTTGGAGAAGTTGGTTTTTTGTTGCTTGATTTCGATATCTAGAAGCATTTAGCTGTATTGACATCTCATCATTGTAATTCCACCAGATGACTGTAAAGTATCAGATCAGATGAATATGTCAGATTTGCAACCCTAGGTTTTGAAAAGAAGAAGAAGAAGAATTCTAACCCACAGTTGCACAGCTAACCATGCATTCGCAATATCAGTGATCAGAAAAAAAAATATTATAAAATGGTAAAAGATATTATAGAAAATGTAAAGGTAGCAAGTCAAATAACATTATTATGATTAATGACTGATTCATAAAGCAGAGATCCAAGAAAGATATTACTCACTACAATAATTAAAAAATTACCAATCAATGTTGCCAGGATGGGACCAGTGACTGAACTAGTAAGGCACCGATCAGGTCCGACCAGCTGGTCCAGACTGGTTCAACATGATAGGTCAACTAATTTAAAAAACTATAAAAAATAAATGAAAAAATCCAAAAAAAAAAAAAGGAAAATTGTAAAAGCCCTTAAAAAAAGTAAAACTGAATAAAAATGCACAAACAAATTTTTCATTCTTTTCATTGTCAGTTTCAAAGTGATTTTACAAAATAAAAAACGTTAAGACGCCTGAAAAACTGAAAATGCAAAAAAAAAAAAAAAAAAAAAAAAAGAGGAAAAGGTAAAGCACAAAAGCGAAAAAAAAAACACAACTTTCAATTTTTCATTCTTAAGGGCTTTTACATATTGTAAAATCCATTCAAAAATCGAAACTAAAAATACAAAAACAAATTTTCATTCCACTTTGAGTTTTTAAGTTCTTTTACAAAACAAAATTTGCGGGAGCCCTTAATAATCAAAAAGGCAAAAAAAAAAAAAAAAAAAGAGAAATGCGCAAAAGAGGAGAAAATGCAAAAAAACCTAAAATTCACAAAACAAGAGCATTAAAATTTAAATAACCAAAAATATTTTTCAACATTTTTGCTTTCTTTTAAAATCCAAAACAAATAAAACTAAGAACAGATCACAGGCACTTACTTGGGGTTTGAATACTATGGATGGCCAGATTTTGATAGGGGAAGTTGCCTAAAGTTTGCCGTAAACTTTGGGTTTCCTCGATTGAGAGAGAGAGAGTTGCCAAATCTTTTCTCTCTCTCTAAAAGTGTTTTCTATACCTAAAAACCCACCTTAACATCTCATTTTACTAAAACCCTAATACAAACAAAAAGTATGGAAAAAAATAAAGGGATTTTATTTAGAATATCAAAATACAAAGGTCAAAATTGACCTTTTCTATTCTTATCAAGACCAGCCAGTTTGGTCCTGCACCAGCAGATCGACTGATCCAAACATAGGACCGGCCCGTCCATTCATGAACGGTTTGACAGACAAGCCAGATTAAGGGATCTGACAGGATCGGCCAAGGCAGCAATTGACAAGTTCCCAGCTCAAACCGACCAATCAGTCCGATTTAGACAACAATTGTACCAATTTCATGTTTAGTATTAAAACGAAACAACCATAAAGAAATAAAGGATCACGAACTTACAGAAATAGCATCGCCATGCAATGTAATTACTAAATCAGTCCTATCTTCAGGGTCCTTTGCAACAAGTAATGAGCACTTTGGATTGGCTAACAAGTCCTGGAAATAAGCAAGTCTTCAGACAACTTTGAATTTCTCCAAAATGCATGGAATATTAGACTAATATTCAAAAAAGATATAAAGTACCACATTTGAGCAAAGCCATGAGGATCACATACTAGATCTCTTATTACAAGTTGCTAATTCTCAGAAAAGAATTTAAGAAACTGCATCTAAATTACACCTTTGTATGGACTGCCAAGCTGCTGATTGCTAATATTGGAGCGCCATCACTATCACAAGCAAAATCAACCATTGATCCAGATGGATAGCCCACATGCTTCTGCGAAGGCAATTAGCAAATGTATGATGTAAAGGAAGCATGCCAATACATATTTAAAGAATGATGTACACATTGTATCACAACAAGAACTGAATAACTTTAGCTAGAGTTGGACATAAATTATGTCAACTGGAACCATCAGACACAGCTTTGGAACAAATGTGAAACTACAACTTTCCATACAACAATTCAACAAACAAATTATTACGTGCTAATAATCTGATTATTACAGGAGAGAGAATTTCAAAAGTCAATACAACAAGAGGTTTTATACTACGAAAATTTATAGGGCATTTTTGCTTGATTTCACATTCGAAATTTCAAAACCCTAAATATCTAAACCAGGATCGTCCGGAGACAGTATTGTAGTCTGCCGTGTGTTGTGCAAATTTCCAAAACATGTCCCTTGGAAGTTGCAAGTTTTTTCATAGTTCTGCCACAAAGAATTATAAATGAACATCTTCAGCATAGAGGTGTTAATTAGCATTATAAATGAACATCTTCAGCATAGAGGGTGTTAATTAGCATACTTGAGTTTTCAATGCAAGGATAAGGAAGAGACAATAGACCATCTCTGAGTTCAATGTAGTTATACACAGAGGTATATTGCCAGTACTTGACACTGCATGGGCTACGAATGATTCCTTCCTTGGTTTAGTGCAAGTGTTGGGCAGGAAAAGATGGTAGGAAGTTTCTTTGGCAGTCAAGCTTCATGATCACCGTCTAGAAAATTTGGATGTACATGAGTTCTGATAGAGATAAATGAATCAAGAGATGTTGGTTGAGGTGATTAAATATTCCCTACTGTAAATCAGGTGAGGGAAAGGGAGCTGCAAGAATTATGAGTACAGAAAAACTGGGAGGAAATGTGGATCATATTCCTCAATATTTTCCTTGTGCGTTTTTACTAAAAGAAACAGTTACTTCCCTTTGTATTATTTATTGCAGAGAGGAAAAAAAAAAATTGGCCATCCTCATGGATAAACTTGATGAATTCTCAGTGCAATTCTTCCAACAAATCCCCATGAACATTGGAAGTGAAGCTCTGTAATCCCCATGAACATTTGATTCATCAATTAATAAAGCTATACAATTGTTTGAAGATGTTAATGCTCTGAATTTGGGCCCTAGATCTGATTTGCATCTTTTGGTTCATATATTATTCCTTTTATGTGAAAGTTCCTCATAATATGGGAGGATCCTTTTTTATGCATTAACATCTAAATCTTTGGCATCATAAGAATTTCATAAACATCATTTAGAACAATAAAACACTAACAGTTTTGCCCATTAATTTAGTGGGGAATATAATCCCTTATGAGATCCAAACTTTTCTTAATGATCATTTTATTTTTCAGCAAGGACCATATCGTCCTAAGCCATAACCGGGAATATCTTTTTTATTTTCTATAAAAATTAGGGCAATTACCAAAAAATCCTCTTTTTCAAAAATCATGAAACTATGTCTATAACCACTTCTATTGCCCCCGCCCCCACAAAAAAAAGGCAAGCTTTCTATGCTTCCCCTACAGCATAAAACTTATATTCTTCCCCTTATCTAGCCGTCCATTCTAAATGGAGGGATAAGATTGTCCCAATCACAATGTCACGTCTCTATACTATTTTATTTTTTATTTTTTTTCTATAAACTATTTTAACACCAAATTTTGTATGTCCAATCCTCTATTAAACTTGCACCAGCGAAAAATATAAAAAAAATATTTCTAATAAAATAAAATGACCAAAATACCCCTGAAAGTTTCAAAGGGTATTTTGGTCATTATATTTTATCAAAAATTTATTTTTAATATTTTTTATATGTGCGCCCCAATGAGAAGATGGCACATACCAAATTTCATATTCATACAATTTGTATAAAAATAAAATAAAAATAAAATACTTTGAGACGTCGGATCTAAGATCAAACGGTGAGTGGCTCTCTTGATCAAAATTGGACGGCTGGATAGTAGGGGAAGCATATATCTTCTATGTTGTAGGGGAAGTATAGAAACCTTTCCCCAAAAAAATATGCACTTCAAGTATCACAGTTCTATTAGAACCATGACACACCCTCTTTCACCCTCCGAAAACATTCGCCTCAATTTTCTATTTCTATCTCTGGTCCACCTCCATAGCCAGAAAGCCGCAAAGAAAAACCCAAAAAGAACACAAAACACGAAGCATCTGTTATGATGGGGAAAACCCATTTGTAGAAGAGTAAGTAAAAGCCATGATGCTTGTTTCTTACAGATTTGACCTTAGCCATTATCAGAGATACCCAAGTCTGCATTCTGAGAAAAAGGCCCTTTTCACCCAGTTGAGACCCACATTCTTATACCAGAAAGCAAGTGACCCTGAATGCAAAGAGCCCAACATTCTAGAGAGAAAAATAAAGCAACAAGAAGAGCCACAAAAGCCTCTTGGTAACCTAGTTGAAAGCCTGTTTCTGGAGAGGGAAGCAAAGAACAGAGGAGCCCGAAATCCTTTATCCTTTGTTTGTCATAGATGCAAGCCTTGGTCTAGAGAGAAATGAACCTACCACTTTTCAGAGACCAACCCTAAACCATCTCTTTGCCCTAACTGAAGCCAAATTTTATAGAGGACAGTGTACAAGAAAAACCCATCAAGCAAGCCCCTTCTCTGCCCTCCCCAAAACCCCATTTCTTGAGAGTGAGATAACCTAGCAAGAAAACCCATCAACCCCATCAATGTCATAGCCAAGACCCACATTTCTAGAGGGAGACGATGGCCCCTAAAAAACCCAACAGTAGCTATGGACAGCATTACCTCCACAACAGGCAAACTCAAGAGGGAGAAATCACCACACTCACCATTCAGGTACATGTTCCACTCCTCCATAGCCAAGCTCCTCATCTCCCTTCTCTATCTGGCCGTCCTCCTTTTCCTCATAAATCACCTTCCTCCCCTCTCTCCAACCCGATGGAAACTCACCGAAACCACCATTCCACCACTTGGGCGGCCAAGCTTGGGAAAAGTGTGAAGGCCTCTTATCAGCCAAAACCCCATTGCTCAAAACCACTCATCATGCTCATTACACAGGCCGCGGGCTTCATTGGAAGCTGAGTCTCATTCTCAATGTATCGTCATGGTCCTTTGAGCGTGCCCTGTGCAAGGGCCCTTGACCATTACACTTCTAATAGAACTGTGAAGGGCATTTTTGGTAATATATTATAAAATGTCAGAAAATGGGCATGGACGTAGATTTTCATTAAAGTGGGTATGTTTCACAAAAAGTTTAAAAAAATGGATATTTCTGATGGTTGTCCTAAAAATTAACCCCCAGAAGAATTGACTTGAACTCATTTAGTAACACATAACCAAGTAGAAAATCCTCATGTTTATCTGCATTATCTGAATGTGCCGTTAGTTTTTGTACATATATTATTTGTTTTTTTGGTGGGTTGGGAGGGGTCTCTGTTGTAACTGGTGAATCACTCGTATTCAAAATTCTTTAGAAACAAAACCAGCGACGAGATACTATAATGCAGGGATACTTCAAAATGGGTACCACAGTCATAACTGATACTTCAAAATCACACATAAATGGCAAAACTGACATTTGTAGCCATGTCCGTCCATCCACAGAAGTATCTATGCATCATTTCCCATAAACACAATGTGCCAAATTGAAGAAATTAAGAGTATGATTTTGAACCTTTTTTCTTTAAGAATTAAAAAGAAAAAATTATGAATGAACAACGGCATCATGAAATCAACATGGTTATTGGACAAAGTAAGAAATTTTCACATCCCAGACCCCATGAAACAGCAAGTTAACAAACTCATGTCCACTAAAGAATCGATCACCATTGAAAAATGCCAGTTTATGAGAACCACAGGAAAACTAAAGACTATTCCATGATCTCACAAGACCAAATTCTATCAAGACCTTGTAACTTTGAATTTCCAAATCATTTACATTTTCAAAGATTTAACTCATTATGGTGCAACAGAAAGACAAGAACTCATTCAATATTTTCCATCCATTATAAAGTTAATGCTACATTAAACACAAGACATCTTTGATGTTTTATGTTCATTTAGTGAACAGAAAGTGCAGCTCAAGTCAGTGAATATCAACCATTGCCCTCTTACCTACTTTAGCACAAAAAAAGAATTACATACAGGTTTCAAAACAAAACACCTGAGAAAATGTAGAGAGCATGCCTCGGGTGCTGCGATCAAATAGTGTACGAACTTCTTCAAGTGGTGGGAGTCGAGTAGCTGACTCCTGCAGGGATAAAAAAAGATCTAAACTGATATCCAAGATCTGTAAAGAAGCAAACTTATCAGTAAGACTTCATACATGAAAAATTAGAAGCATGTACCTGATGAGCCTTAATAAGGTGAGAGAAGTTACCGTCCTCATTCACTTCATCAGATATCACAGCCTGCAAAATAAGACAATCATTATATTCCAATGACCTATTAGGCCACTAATCTCTATAACTAGTTAGCACACGAAACTGTTTTCTAGTGACACATTAATTGCAACTCAAATGTACATGATAAGCTCAATGCTCGACAAACATAAATCACGCATCAAAGGTTATAAAAATAATCAGATACTAAAATCAAACATTAGTGGCATTTTATTGAAAGATTGGATTTCTATCCCAGGCAAGAATTGCCAGCCCACAGCATCCAGTTCAAGTAGTCCCGGAAATTGAGCCCGTAAAATGAAGTAATTAGTAGGTCTGATTGAGTCATTTGAATCTAAATATGTAGAGACAGAGTAATAAAAATGTTCGACCTGAAAATAGCAAATTAGAGAGCATTTTAACAAACTAATGGTAAATATACCAATATTAGTTTAAAAAGACTGGGTCAAAGTGTACAATCTTTCCATTAAGGAAAATACAATAAACAATGTCTCAACTTGAAGCACCCAATATAGGACCCAAAACCCAAAATAATCCAAAAAAACATTGCACAGCCCCAAGTATGGTACAAAATCTGACCACCTACTCCAAGGGAAACCGTATAGAATTCATCACACTGAAAATAAGCGATGTATAGTGATGTGCACTGTTCAGAATTCAAATCCATGGCACCACCCAAAATTCATTGTCTGCCTATTTAGCATACATATGCTAAGACAAGTATGACTAGCATAAGGTGAATGTTATCTATGAGGTGAAAGGTGTGGTTATATAGAACTCCAAAATATAAATTCAAACTTTTCTCTTTTCTGCAATTATTGAACGCTCACCTTAAATCTTGGAGCAGGGGTCTACCAGGGTTCATAGGGCCACAAAAAACCTCTACACTTCTTGCCATTAAGACCCTTGACTCGCTTGAAGAGTCCAAACCACTTTCGGCTTCTCTCACAAAGAAGACCTTAAGCTACAATACCAAGCCATCGTCAAGAAAGAGGAAATATTTTGGTACCAAAGGTCCAGAATCAAGTGGTTAAAGGCCGGGGACCTCAACACTGGATTTTTCCATAAGACGGCCAATTGCAGGTGCAGAGACAGTACCATCACACACCTACTGGTAGGAGAGAACCTATTGGACCAACCCCTAGACATAGAGCAAGCCATCCTTGGCTATTTCCAGAACCTACTCACTGCCCCCCCATTCTCGACCCCCATGGGGGACCTAGAGTTCCTCGCTCTAGCCCCTGACAAAGCTACCTAGTTAGAAAGACCCTTCTCTGAAACTGAAATTTTAGCTGCCATTTCAAACCTAGACTCAGACAGGGCCCCTAGACCCGACAGATACCCCATTGCACCCTTCAAACTCTTTTGGGAATCTTTTAGAGATGACTTTCTGAAAATGGTTGATGAATTTTTCAATAGGGGTATTATCAACAGGGCACTGAACGCCACCTTCCTCACTCTTATTCCCAAGATTGAAGGGGCTACCCAACTAAAAGACTTCCGCCCTATAAGCTTGGTAAACTCTACCTACAACCTACAATATCCTAGCCAAAGTCCTCGCCTCACGTCTCAAAGAGGTTCTCCCTCTTGTCATCTATACCTCACAAAGCGCCTTCATTAAAGATCGCCAAATTCTTGATGGGGCCATAGTTGCCCACGAGTGCATACACTCTAGAAATCTGGCCAATGTCCCAGGTATCGTGATCAAGCTGGATTGGGAGAAGGCTTATGATCACGTAGACTGGGCCATCCTAGATGAAACTCAGGCCAGGATGGGTTTCGGGATTAAATGGAGAACATGGATGAAAGCGTACTACTCGCACCCACACTTCTCTATCGTCATAAACAGCAGACCCAAGGGTTTCTTCCCTTTAACAAGAGGCCTCAGAAAGGGAGATCCCCTATCTCCCTTTCTTTTTGCTACAGCAGTTGAGGTCTTTAGTAGGTCTATTTCCAGAATGTATGCGGCTGGACGCTTGCATGGATTCCCAGTCGGACCTCGGGCTCCCAAAGTATCTCATTTCCAGTATGCATGGGAGGTAGGCTACCACCGATCAAAGCCACTCTGGCCAATATCCCGGTCTACCAAATGTCCATCTTCCACATGCCTGTGGCTGTCAGTTCCAGAATCAAACTCTTAATGA
This sequence comes from Amborella trichopoda, assembly GCF_054954075.1. NCBI lineage: Eukaryota > Viridiplantae > Streptophyta > Magnoliopsida > Amborellales > Amborellaceae > Amborella > Amborella trichopoda. The sequence goes on along the minus strand of NC_142338.1, from coordinate 10,042,129 downwards.
GAAGGTTTTTCTGAAGCAGAGATGGAACCAATAACAAATTCCATCTTCTTGCTTGGGATAAGCTATGCCAGTCCACGCATAAGGGGAGGACTGGGGATCAAAAATCTTAGAACTCAGAATTTGGCTCTACTGGGTAAATGGTGCTTGCACTTAACGAACCTCAGAGACCAGTTGTGGATTGACATACTCAAACACAAGTAACACCTCTCTAATACACCGTGGCTGCCGAACTGCAGGAGTAATCAAAGATCCTCAGGCAATTGGAGGTCAATATGTTATGCTTTCCATGCCTTCAAATCTAGAATCAGATTCCACCCGAGATCGGGGAACTGCATCCTTTTTTTGCATGACCTATGGTTAGGTCACACCATTGTTTTAAAAAGTGGACCGCCCAGCACCTGGGCGGCCGCCTAGGCAGTCCAAAAGGCCTGAGCACATCGCCTAGACCTAGACGGCAAAACTAGGAGGATATCCTTGGGCGCCCGCCTGAACCCCTGGGCGGCCGCCTAGGCAGTCCAAAAGGCCTGAGCGCATCGCCCAGGCCTAGGCGGCCAAACTAGGCGGATATCCTTGGGCGCCCACCTGAACCCGCCTAGGCGCCCCCCCGGGCAGCCCCCCAGGGCCTGCGTCTCGCCCAGGGGAGAAAATGCGGCTCCTTAAGGATGTTTTTGGGTCATTTTTTTACTACTAAAGGGAAAAATTGTGGGTTTTAGGTTCATTTGAAACCTAAAACCTATTAGAGGCTATTTTAGATAGAGAAAACCCCAAAACAAATTTTGTTTTTTACTAGGCCGCCCAGGTTTTGGGCGGCCTGGACCCCCCTGACCGCCTTGGTTCCGCCTGGCACTTTTTCAAACACTGGGTAACACACCTCTTAGGGACGGATTCCCGAACTCTACTCTCTAGCCAGAAATCAAGGGCCACCATAGCAGACGAAATGTTATGGGCAGGGTCCACTCGCTCGGGGAATCCAGTCTTTAGGAGGGCTCTCAACAACCATGAGATTGCGAGCTTCTCAACTTTAGCAATAGAACTCCAAACCACCTTCTTAGCACCCACAGGCCCAGATAGAATCATTTGGACACCTGCACCCTCTGGACTCTTCACAGTGTCACCCTTCTATAAAAGCCTTACTCCGCCTCCAACACTCCCCTTAGCTCCTGCTGCTACTAACGCTCAAGCTTTGGACTCCACCCCCCCAAAAAATCAAAATTTTCACATGGTTGGCTCTCTCCCAAAGAGTACTCACTGTCGATCAATTGCAGAGAAGGGGTATTCCAATCCCTAATCAATGTGTCATGTGCCTAACAGCTGAGGAAACAAATAACCACCTACTGCTGCACCGTCCTTTTGCCTACAACATATGGGGAACAATTTTAAAACTCTTCAAAGCTCAGTGGGTTTTACCGGCAGAGGTAACCTCAATCCTCTCAGCCATTAAACCTTAACCGTGGCCTAAGGCAGGGATACTTCTTTGGAGATCCTCGGTGGCAGCCACCTAATAGGCCATATGGATCGAGCGAAACAACAGAACGTTCAGAGGGGATTACTCCCCTTGGACTAAGGTATTCGACAAACTAAAGTCCTCCATTATCTTTTGGGCCACCAATCACCGCTATTACAATGGAATTCCAACCTCGGTTTTAGCCAGGATTGGTGCAATATCCTTCAAACCCATCAAGTGCGTCTACCTAGGACCACTAGGTGGAAACCACCACCATTAGGACAACTCAAACTGAACTTCAATGGATGCTCCGTTGGGAACCACGGCCCATCAGGAGTAGGAGCCATCCTTAGAGAACACATGGGTTTCGCTCTGGCCACGGTCTCCAAATTCATGGGCCACGCCAGCTCCATGGAAGCTGAAGTGCTAGCACTGTTGGAAGGCTTAAAGCTTCTAGACCCTCTCCACGTAAATTCTATTGTGGTAGAGGGAGACTCCAAGAACACCATTTCTTGGGCTCAAAAAATCTCTCTATCTCCCCCCCCATGGTTCTTGGCACACGTGTTTGATGAGATTGATCATCTATGCAGGAATATGTATGTCGTGTGGATGCATACATGGAGGGAAGGAAACCAGGATGCTGATACGCTCGCCAAAGAAGCAGTAGAGATGGCGAACAACTGACGTGTTTTGGGGTTTTGGACTTTTTTGGACAGTCCTTAGTCTTTTCTTTCGGATCAACCAGTTTTATTAAGTTGCTTTGTTCCATTGTAACCTCCTAAAAGAGGACTTGATTCTTCTTTTTTGGCTCTTATCTCCCTCGAGCATCCTACTCTGTGAATCGCCAAGGCATTTTGCACTTATCTTTTTTTTCTTCTATTAAAGGTCAACATTATCAAAACAAAAAAAAAATATAACCGGAATCTCTACTTACAATTACCACAATTCAATGCAAGTATAAACCTACTACAATCTAGGATCTTTAAATCTTACTGTCAAAATAAAACTTTATCCCAAAAAACTGAATTTAAACTTACAATTAGGAATTCAAAAACAAATATGAACCAAGAATAGAAATAAAAAATTAATAAACAAACTAGGAAAACGTACTGAACCTTTGCCTAGGGTTATCCCCTTAGGACGTAGCACACACCACATCCAATTACCAAACCGAATGGCACACTTGATCCTTAGGTCCTACTGAATGCACTGAAATAGGTAGCACCATTGGACTACCCTGTCACAAAACCATGGGCTACTACAATTAGGATTTCTTAAACACCTTTTTAAACTTTGGGGCATGCCACTATATGGCACCTCCCCTAACCAACACTAGGGCCGGGGGTACCCCCTTTTCTAGGTCTCTATTTACTAGGTGGTGCGTGCCACCCTTGGGTCTCTGTGGGGTCGTGTGCAACAAGCAAGAGAGAGAAAGAGAGAGAGAGAGAGAGAGAGGGCAAAGGGTGCTGAGAATTGTTTTTCTTTTTCTTTTTTTCTTTTTTTTTTTTTTTGGGGGGTGGGGGGGGAGGGGGGGGGAGTGTGGGGCTCCTTAGATAGGCCTCAAGGACCCTAGGGTATTCCGCTTAGATTAGGATTCAGTTTGGCCAAAAGATTTCCTGGTAATCTGTGAGGTAAAGAGAAGCATAAAAGAGTCATCCATCCCTAAAAGTAGCCATCATTTATTTAGGGAGAAATCTAGGAACCTTATCCCCCAAATATTTAACCCATATCTACTTCTAGACATTCTAGGATAAGACAAGTCAAAATGCATCTTCTATTTTGACTAGAATTTCTTCTCTCTCACAAAGGGATTGCAGAAATTCAAAGTCAAAAAGATACTTGGTCAAAATTCAAATATTGAAAGAATATTTCTCAAACATAAAATATTCTCTACTCCAACAAAATATTCTCACAAAAATCTTTCCCCAAGGTTTTCAAAGATTTCTTGTAGCAAACAAAATATTTCTAATACTGGATTCCCCACAAGACCTCCCAAATTATTGAGATATATGGGGGGCGTCCCACTACGTGGAGCGTGTGGCCCATGTGGGCCCCACATCCCAGTCCATGGGTCCCACATGTGGCAGGGGTTGGGCCTTTGCCCCCCCCCACCACACACACATGGGTCCCACTGGGCCCCTATAAGTTCTAAAAATTTCGTAAATGCCCTTTTAGGGTAAGCCATTAAAAATTTTACAAAAATTTGAAAATATCCAAAAATGACAGGAACACAAAAAGTTAAAAACAATATTTTTGGAGTTCTTAAAAAATTACAAAAACTCTCAAAAATGCCTCTGGAAATGGATAGGTACCAATGGGTCACAAAAAGTGGTTGTAAGGGCACTCCACCTTGCTATTAGAAACCATGATCGACAACTATCTTCTCAAACCAACTCAACGGGACCCATGACCCACATTCATGTACAACGTCTTATGATTGGTTCGTTAAAGTTGGCCAATAAATAGTAGAACCATGGTCCTACTATGTAGATTATAGGATCCCCCCTAATCACATGCACATATCAACTAAAGTACAAGGGGAACTGACAGCTGATATCACCAACAGCTAATAACCAACGATACATCCACGTTCTAGAGAGAGAAAGAGTAGAGAGGAAAATTTGCAAGAAAAGGCACAAGCGTGGGGATCCGAGACCACCATGCACCATAAGAGAAAACAAGGAGAAATGCTCTTTTTCTCTCTCTACTCTCTGCGTTAAAAAACCATCCCATTACAATGCATGTACCCATTCTTATTCACTACTCTTGCCTTGTAAAAGATAGATTATAACTCTATCCCTCCTACATCCCTCACCAAAAGATAAACTTCCTATGTTTAAAACTTAAAACAAACTCATTTCCTCCTCTAAAAGATCTAAAAGATAATCCTACCTACCAAAAACAACTCACACAAAAAGGAAAAGGACTTATCCTTCCTACAAAAAAATGAACTCTTTTAAGATTTAAACAAACTCATACCTTCTTTAAAAAAAAAGATTAACTTACCAAAAAGAAAATAAAGATTTGCTAAAGAAAAGACAGATAAATTTCCTGCTAACGTTGCTTCCTCTAGTCTTGATCTGCTTGCTCCAAATAATCTAGTGTGATCATTTCAAATCTATGAAAATCAAAATAAAAAATAACAATTTAGAATTATTTATCTCTTGATTTGCATCATTCTCCCTTGGTTGGAGAAACTTCGCCCTCAAGTTTAAAGATGAGTTAATATAAATCCTCCTCTAAACACAATGTCTCTCTCTACCTGAATGTTGTGTATTGACTTTAGAGCTTGATCTTGGGACCCGTGGATTATGGGCCAAATTGAAATATCATCGAACCAATTATTGAAGGTTTTGGCACAATCAACTATGGTAGCATGCAACTTTGGGGTGGAATCTTCCAATTGGGAGCAAGAAAGGTCAGCCTCACCATTTGCAGTCATTGCCCCCTATTACCTCTTCTACCTCCCCACCACCATTATCCACATCATCACCATCAACTTTACCTTGTTCTTCGTCATTGATAGGAACTCCAAATTCTTCGTCTTCACTATCAAAGATAGGATCGCCTAGGATCACGATCAAAGATACAATCACAATCAAAGATAGGACCATCCATCAATTCAAAGAATGTGGAATCCAATTGAAGATTGGATCCATTTTTTCTCCTTCAAACTCAAGTAGATCAACTTTGATGTCAAAATCCTATGATCTACTCTCCCAAACATAAGGCCCTCAACATAGAGCGTGTGCATAGAATGGGTCCTCGAAAGCAGCTTATGACTCACTACCGTCAACATCATGTGTTGGGGTTTTGTGCCAAGCATTGGGTTAACTCCTCAACTTACCTTCTCAAGTCTTAAATCTCGATATCTCGGAGATGACGTTTTCACTGGATGGGCTCATCCCCTGTATTTAGCCATCGACCATGTCCGCCAGCCATGACATCCTCTCAAACAACACCACGATCCTACAAGAACTGAGCTCTGATACCAACTAACACAACTATGATCAACGTCAGCTATGATCAATGACAGGTATGATCCACTCACTAGATGGGTTATTTCACATTTCTTTCTTTTTATTGATTTCTTATTTTTTTTGATGAATCTCATTGAAATAATGGAGAAGTAGGAATACTTCAGCTTTGGCGATTCATAATTAGGTATCTAGAATATTCATGTCCCAAGATCAAAAAAATATGAATAATGAAACATGAGGAATAGTCTATTCTGTAGTGACATAGTGGTCCTACTCCTACTAAAATAAGAAGTTTGATGTCTTAACAATGAAGAAACGATGAACTTTATAACTCATTACAACTCATTATTGAATTTATGTTATGATAGTTCAGTAGGTTCCTTTTTTTTATCACAAATATCAACAAACCTCCCTTTATCCTCCGCTAAAAAAATTAAGACCGGAGCTTTGTGGGAAGCCCTTTACCAGATTTGAAGGGACTTACGCCTTACCATGGCGTTACTCTACCACTGAGTTAAAAGAGCCCATTTTATTCAATTCATGAGTTAGCCCACTATGAGTATAGTGTATGTACCCATGTATATACTATATGTATGTACATATCAACATATCATATCATATCATATATATATATATATATATATATATATATATATATATATATATATATCAAATAGGGCACGGATGCGTGTATATAAAGATAGCGTTCATTCAGGAACAAGAAATTGGATACACATACGAAGGGAGGGTATGATCCCTCCTTATATAATATATTCCTTATAAATTCCCTATAGATAGATTTTGATTATGATTATTTCATTGTAATATTGTGGTTGAGTAATTGATAAGATAAGTATCACTGGAACGAATTGTTCCGAGACTGATTCTATCCTAATGGTTTTTATTGACTCATCAGAACGAGATTCACTTGATTGATAATGTACCAATTCAACATAAAGGGATTTGATTCATGCCTTGATCTAAATTGACATAAAAAAATAATCTCTTCAATCATTTGTTAACTCTTTCCTCGATTTAAAGGTTCTACATCATTCTTTGTGAATCAATCAAAAATTTTCTATCGTTGCTGAATCTACTGGCTTAGCCTGAGACAGAGATGGGCATTTCTTAATAATGTGCAAATGAATGAGTAAAAATTGAAATGAGGCTTTACTTTTTCCTGTGCCTGTCGGAAAAACGCACCCCTGAGGGAATCCGATACTTCGTCATATATTATAAATTAGAATGATGGTTTGTGAAATAGAGATGAACACAGGAAAGATTGTTGGGATCTAGTTATAACATTCTATTGACAATTCCAAAAGGCTATTCATATTATGATCATAGTATCATGGCGATGGGTGGTATGCCCCCATCGTCTAGTGGTTCAGGACATCTCTCTTTCAAGGAGGCAGCGGGGATTCGACTTCTCCTGGGAGTAAGGTAAGGTACTACATAAGGAAGTCAATCATGGCTTATCAATATCAAAAGGTCTACAATTGATTCTTCCTGGGTCGATGCCCTAGTGGTCAAAGGGGACGGACTGTAAATTCGTTGGCAATATGTCTACGCTGGTTCAAATCCAGCTCGGCCCAAGAATTACCGACCCATCAGGATGATAAAACCAATCTTTTTTTACTCTATTTATTCCCACATCTTCTGATATTTTTAACAACCAGGATTCATGACTTATTGTAAGACAAGAATAAAAAAAGAATCTTCTTTTTTTTTTACTTTTCATTCTCAACCAATTTGGTACACAGGATTTTTCATTCTCAACCAATTTGGCCCACATGATTACTAGTAATCCGTGTCATTATCACTCTAGTCTAGTATATTCATGTTCCATGGAAAGGAAAGAATCCATGTAAATAAATATGTAGTATGTATAGTATATCGATATATCATTCGTGTCTCCATTACAACACTTAACTTAAATATTAATATGTAAATAAAAAATAAATAAATAAATATAAAGACAGAAATGTGAAAAAATGAGAAATCAATTTCCACGATTGTTTTCTCTAAAACATGGCTGATATATATATATATATATATATATATATATATATATATATATATATATATATATATATCATTCACAAAAAGCAAAAACCATCCCATTACAATGTGCATACCCCTTTTTATTCACTACTCTTGCCTTTTAGAAAGATAAACTATAACTCTATTCCTACTATGTCCCTCACCAAAAGATAAACTTCCTATCTTAACACAAACTCCATTCCTCCTCTAAAAGATATTTCTGAAAGATAACCCTTCCTGCCAAAAACAACTCACACAAAAAAAAAGGGACTTATCCTTCCTACAAAAAAAATGGACTCTTTCAAGATTTAAACAAACTCATACCTTCTTTTTAAAAAAAACAAAAACAAAAAGGCAATAAAGAATTAAAAAAAAAGAAAAGATAGATAAATTCCCTCTAATGTTGCCTCCTCTATTCCCGATCTGCTTGCTCCAAATAATGTAGTGCGATCATCTTGAATCTATGAAAATGAAAATAAAAATAAAAATTAGAAATGTCCATCTCTTGATTTGCATCCGGGATTCTCTCTATGCACATGTACACGCGTCCCTCTAAAGGGTTGCTTCCCAAAATGTGGTTATCATATGTACATGCCGCGCGGAAATTTGTTGAGGATTTAGCCCTCATTCTCACGAGCCTACAGCCGTACACAATATACCATGATACTCTTCCTGACCTACAAACATCATCCCTAAGCTTCTCCCTGAACTCAACAAGAGAATGACCCCTGCATAAAACCCTCAAGGGTAGTGCCATGCCCAAGGGAAAAGGAATCTGGACATAAGCTAGGCATCTCGACCTTATACATTTTGAAATTCGGGGTCACACATGTTTCCTCTCCTTCTGGTTCACAATATTATGTGATTTATGAGAACGAGTACACTACATTTATATGGATTTATTTCCTTAAGCGAAAATATGAGGTTTTCTCAAAGTTTCAGCAGTTAAGAGCTTCATCGAAATGAATTATGGAAAAAGTAATAGAAAACTGAGAGGTGACGGGGGAGGTGAATTCACCTCTTAAGCAACAATTCTCATGTCCAAACACGTAGGCTCAAATGGTGTTGTCGATGGAAAGTATTGACATGTCACTAAGTCTGGCATATCAATGCTCTTTCATAGTGGTGTTCCGACACATCTATGGACAAAAGTTTTTCACACATCAACACATGTTATTAATAAGTTACATATAACCATTCTCGGCATGTGAATTGCTTACAGCTTATTGCTTAATGCTTACAGAACAAGAACCCGATTATTCTTATGTTATTTTTATGTCCATATTGTTAAAAATTAATAGACCCAAGTTATCTCCCACTGTGGAAGAACATCTCATGGTTGGCTACAATAATGAACATAAGAGCTCATTGTTAGTCCCTTCGAACCAAGAGAGTTCATGCATCTTGCCATCTTACTATTGATAAGATGCATTTTCATGGAGCTCATTCATCGTCTACTACGACTCAGAGAGGGAATCATCGTCGAAGATTGTTCTATCCTCTAAAGATAATGTGTCTACAATATGAGTCTAGAGCAGCAAATTCATATACCACACAATGGTTCAACTGATCCAATTAACGATTCATGATGAAGTTCCCTTCACATCACCAACATTGGCCTCAAATATAGAATTAATCCTACTGCAATCTACAGGTGCACAACATCTTTCTCTTCATGAGTACAATACTTCACCTATTGCAAGAAAATCCATTCGTTTGAAAATTCCAAGTGTTAAGCATCCTGCTGATCAATGGCTCTAACACAAAATTTTTAAGGGTCATCAATTAATTTTAGCCAATGTTGTTAAGGTGAAAAATTGGTTTTACTTTTAGCCAATGTTGTTAAGGTGAAATTTTGGTTTTCTTTGAAGGAGCCAAGGCTGATGAGAGATGGATACCAGCTACAAAACGATGAAATTGTAGCTTTGTACCATTAAATAATAATAATCACAATAATAATAATAATAATAATAATAATAATAATAATAATGATAAGAATAGTAATAGTAATAATAATAATAATAATAATAATAGATCTGAGATTGTTACTAGACCTTGAAATAAAAGTATAGTGAGATCCAAATGGGCATAGGAAGTACAGACCTTCAAAAAAAAAATGAAGTGCAAATCAAATAGAACCATTGAAAGAAAGGCATACAACATCAGTAGCAAAAGGATATGGACAGCTTTAAGGCAATGCTTACATGAGACTTTTAGCCCGATAGGTTCCTAATATAAAATTATTGACGCTAGAGACATGGTAATATGGAGAATACTAAATTGTTTGAAGCACAGAACGAACTAGAGCTGCCTCTTGCTTCAAGAGAAGGGGACGCGCTATGCACATCTCATTTGATGGTCAGGGGCAAAATAAAAGTTGAGCAATAGTAATTCTAAATTTTGCATGGGGAAAATTGGAGATGCCTTCTACGTCGCCCGTAATATGTGTAAAAATTAGAATAATAAGACCAGTATTTAAAACTCGAACTTAGGTCAAGACTGTAGGGGTATGAATCCAAGTTTGTGGTCCTACTAGACCGAGTCTTGCCAAGACTAGGTCAAGTCTCTAAAAAATAACATAGTAGGGTCCTAACCTGATGGAACTAGGGTGAGTCCTAGGGTTTTTTAACAGGAATACGTACAGTGCCGGGTCTGAGCGACTTGGCGGAGTCCAAGCCCGAGTCACCAAGTAAGATTTAATATTGCATTGGCTAATTTCTATGAAATGGAAACTTTGTCAAATAGATGTAAAACATGATTTCCTCCATGGAGAATTGAATGAAGAAGATATATGGAACAACCACTTGGTTATAACAAGGCAATGAAGTATGATTTTGCATGCAAATTTAAAAGGGCTATAGATGGGCCAAAAGAGGCATTTAGTGTATGGTTTGATAGATTTAGTGAAGGTATCAGGTGACAGGGCTTCAAGAGATGCATTGCTTATATTTCTTCATTTACAAAGAAGACTGATCAAGGAAGTGAAAATGTTCTTTTATATGTTGATGATGTCTTCATTATCAAAACAATTTGAAAGAGATCAAGACTTGGAGGGTACACTAAGTCTGAATTTTGAAATGAAAGATCACAGAGGGGTCATATATTTTCTTGGAATTAAAAGTTGAAAGAACATCAATTGGCATCAAGTTGACACAACAAAAATATGCTTTGGAACTCTTGTCTAAGTTTGAAATGAAGTCCTGCAAACCAATATCTAGTCCTGCAGAAATGGAAAAGAGATGAAAGGCAAATGAAGGGGTTCTCATTAAAGATCCCCTAAGATATAGAAGCAAGGTTGGAGGCCTTAGTAATTGACTTTTACTCAACCCGACATTACTTTTGCTGTAAATCAAGTTTGCAAATTCATGCATGCTCATTGTCAAGCTCAGTTCAAAGCTGCATAATGAATTCTTAGGTTAAATTAAGGGAACCATTTATGATGCGCAATTTTATTCCAAAGATCTAGAAGCAAAATTTAATTAGGAACCCTACACGATGCTGATTGGGCAGGAATTCCAGGCAATAGATGATCAGTAAGTGGTTATTTGTGTAGTTTTTTCCTGGATTGCTAATCTCTGAAAAAAAAAAAAAAAAAAAAAATTTCCTTTTTTTTTCTTTTGGTTATTTTCTTTTCTTTTGGGAGGGAGGAAGGGAGGAGGGGGGGGGGGGGGTCGGCAGTCCCACAATGGTTATGTTTTCATGGTTTAAAGTTTAGACATCTACTTGAAAATTTCGGAATTCTTGTTGGTGAACCTAAGTTATATTGTCATAATAAAAGTGAAATAAATCCCTCCTCTAATCCTGTTTTCTATGCAAGAACAAAACACATTGAACTAGATTATCACTTTATTCATGAACAAGTTGAAGATGGTGAGATATGTGTGTCAAGTAGATGCTATGGAACTAGATTATCATTTTATTCATGAAACATATAGGAAAGTACTTGCTATGGAAACCTTGTGGTGAGCCGTAAAACCATGGGGTCTCTCCTATATAATCATGCATCAATCACAATGAAAGGACATCCTCTAATTCTTCAGTCTCTTGCATCATCTATCTTTATCTCTCGTTTTCTTTTGCTATTTAATTTTCTATCTTCTCACGCTTTCCCCATTGCTAATGCAGAAGAGTGTAGCATCCCATGCCCATCGAAAACAATTAATTTTTTTCCAAAGGAGAAATTAACTTCAAATTTTCAACCTGGAGACTGGGTTTCTAAACTTTATCTGGAGTAAAGTAAAGAGTACCAGATTGGAAACCCATGAGAAACATGTTTCCATCACTTTCATCAACCCATTACCAGAATTTGCATAGTAGCCGATATGGGTTTTCGTGATTTTCATCAACCCACAACCAAAATCCTATCATGGGTTTCAATCTATTTTACCAAACACCACTACTAGAATCTCCATGGTTGCATCAAAACACCCTAAGAAAAGAAAAGAAAAGAAAAAAAACCCAAAAAAAAAAAAAAAAAACTCAGATATAGGACACAAACACAAAACAATACCAATCAGTATTGGAATATGCAGAGTATAGACAGAGCATACCTGAGGTGCCATGGCCATTGGAGAAAAGAGATAAGCAGCAAGCGTGGGCCTCTCTGAAGCAGATACTCGGCAAAGTAAAGTAGGAGAGGGAGAAAGGAAGCGTGCAGAGCGAGAAAGAAGGAATTGTTGTCCTTTTTGGTGCCTAGAAAGAAAGAGAGCGCCATTAATTCGGGGGTAGATAGAAGTTGGCAAAGCAAAAGTTTTCATCACTCTACGCTTGCTCCCCTAAACTGTCAACAGCAGCTGCGTCCTCTCTCTCTCTAAAACGTCGGGAGTCTCTCCCTTTCTATTCCGCATATGCCCCCTTTCTTTGTTTCTCTCTCTAAATTTTGATGGCAGCAATTATGGCCACCGTTATGGCACGGAGAAGAGATGTTTGAGAAACTGGAAGATGAGACCATCTCCTTTTGACACATTGAGGTCACACCAACTCCCAGCCGTCAAATGCAAATTTAAATGGCTAAGACTTTGCACAATGCTCAAATAATTTTTTTAATTTCGTGAGTCTTTTCTAATTCAAATTTACTTGACAGGATATCAAAAATAAATGGTCTCGTGGTATATATTCCCGATATGGACACGGTTTTTATGAGTCCACGAAATATCCACCCCTTGATAATTTATTTTTGAAATAAAATTTGATTTTAATTTTTAAAAAATATATAATATAGCCATTATTAATTGTAAAAACAAATAAATTTTAAAAACAACAAATGATATGTTTTGGAGAAATTATTTGAACGGTTGATTTTACTTTATCTTTAGAGGGTTGTTATTTATGTGACTTGATTTTGGTGGACTGTGTAGATCTCCAAGCCCGCATAATAATTTTCCTTCCGACATTGATGAGTGTGTAACATGGAGCATAATATGCATGCCACCTATCTACCATCCGATGGTGGAACTAACATGTTGTTCTGCTCGGGAGATTGGTGGACTGTGTAGATCTCCAAGCCCGCATAATAACAGGTGCAGGTGCGGGCTTGGACGCACCAAACAATTTTCCTTGATGAGTGTGTAACATGGAGCATAACATGCAGGCCACCTATCTACCGTCCGATGGTGAAACCAACATGTTGTTCTGATCGGGAGAATATCATCCTCACGCATTAAGGGGGCTAATACTCCTCAACTTCTCACTCGTGTTTTTCAAGTCCACCAAAACCTAGCTGGCAATATTAGGGCCAGTTTGGATTCATTCAGGGACTTTTTTTTTTTTTTAATGGAGATTTATCAAATTGCAACTAGAAATTGAGGCTATTTGACATTTTATCAAGGTGTTCTTCACAAATTTTAAAGCCCCATTTTGAGGAGTGCAATTTGAAATTTGATCAAGAGACTTATGGGATATTTAAAATTAGTTCAAAAAGTATAGAAAAAATTGTTGAATAATTCAAATCTTTAGTCCGATAAATTTACCTTTTTCTAATGAGATGTTGAAAATTTTTATTTTATTATCAAAATTTAAAAATTATTTCATATTTTACACTCAAGTTCCACTTTTTAGGAGCACATATCTTATTTAAGTTTTTCAATATATCAAATTAAGCTTAATTTTAGGACATTCATACTTCTCTCAATTATGCATCTATAAATATAAGAAATTATTTAGTATGCAAAATGGCCAAAATATTCCAACAATTTCGGAGGTATTTTGGTTATTTTAATATTTCAGATGTATATCTTGTATTTTTTATAGGTACGTGAAATACCGACACCCCAAACTTGAGTTTAATCCTATTTATCGAAAAATAAAATAAAATTAAAATAGTTTATTGTGGTATTAAAAAAGTGAGACGTGAGTAAAAAATTTACAATATTGACAACTTTTATTTTTTCAAAAATAAATGTGGTTTTCCTATTTCCTTTTTATTGTTGTAACATAACGAAAAAAATTTATTTTTTCATTTTGGGGATTATAAAATACTCATTTTCCATTAGCATTTCTCAAGTAGGGCAGAGTGAGCGACAGTAATGAGTTGAGATATTAAACCCGCACAAGTAAGATGAAATATTTCGTGCTCCCTAGGGAGCATACTAAAACCCCATCTAGGAGTACTTTAAGTACCCAACATTTCGGAATGTTAACCTCTCCAACTCTCATATTAAATGTAATAAAAATATATTTCCAAGTGGCATTCTCTATAGGCTGGAAAAAACTAATGCCTCAAGATTGAATGGAAAGTGTCTAATTTTTTAATTGTGAGATCTAAATGTTAGAAAACTTAAAATTAAAATGTTTTTTTTAAAACATCTCGTAATTTTTAGGCGATTCTCAAAATTTCAAGTAAAAGAAAAATCTTCCCAAATAAGCTTTATGTTTAGGAGAATAAGTGTACAATATACTCCCACGAAAGCATAATATCCAAAGCATTTAACCATCTGAGCTTGTGGTATTTCCAATGGAAGTAGCTAAAAATGCGAATAGGCTCTAGGAAGAAGCCATCGATGCGAACAAGGCACCGCAATGTGACATTTAGAGTCCCATTCTTACCGTGTACTTCTATTCTCACATATCACCTTAAAAAACTACTAACAATTTTAATAGGGCTGTATTTCCATTGAACTACCCAAAAAATAAAAAATAAAAATCTATCAAAATCATAAGAGAACGCAAACACTATACAAATATCTTTTGGTTTAATTTCAAAATACTAAAAACAACGTGATTTAGTCATAAATGGATAAAATAAATAGACCATATAGTTTAGGCAGTATGATAAATTTCCTTTTAAAAAAAATAAAATCGCCCAAGTTCCATTTTCTGTTGAAAAGGATGACAGGTTCCTATCGAACGTGGGGCTCTGATTTGGTCCAACTTTAAGTGGCGGTTTGAGTATGTGAAACTTAATAGATTACAAGAAAATATGACATTTACATTATTTGGGTACACTCTAATAATAAGGAAATGGAAAGATATTATCTGACATTATCTAGATTTTTCTCAAAAATCACGAAATCTATTAATCAGTAAAGGGTATCTAGATTTTCCCAAAAATCACAGGGTTCCTAGATTTTTCCAAAAATTACTAAATCCATTAACCGCTGAAGGGTGAAAAATCTATTAACAGGTTGACGAGTAATCTTTGAAAATCTTCTTTCGTGTATCCAAAATCCATTACATACAGTAAGGGCCGAAAAATCTATTAACAGGTTGATGGTAATATTTGTAAATCTTTGTAAATTTTTCAAAAAATCTATTAGCAGGTTGATGAGTAATTTTGGAAATCTTTGTAAATTTTCGCTTGGGTCTTTCTGTCCTATCTCCGCTTAAAGTAAATATAAAGTGAAAGTAGGGGATATGTAAAGTAAATATAAAGTGAAAGTAGGGGATATGTAAGGGAATCTAAATTGATTTAAACAGATGTACGAGGATAATTTTCTACTGCATTCATAATAAAAAATATCTACATCCCTCTATTCCCAATTTGGTTGTAGCCCTCATCTGACTCTCATGTAAAAACAAAATTTTTTAAGAATTAGTAAGTGAAAGTTTGGAGAAATATAAATTGATTTGAACAACTGTATAACTTGATGAGGAACAATTTTCTACTGCAATCATAATAAAAACTTTTATACATCCCACTATCTCCAATTTAGGTTGTAGCTCGCCATCAACTCTCATATAAAAAAAAAATATTAATAATAATAATAATTGATAATTGATGGGAAATTATATAACACAATCATAATAAAAAAATTCACACAAATAATCATCATAAGAGGTTAGTAAAAACTCAATTGGAATAAGATACATATTTAGCTTCTTCTAATGCTTCAAATTTTTCTACTGCAATTACCAAACCTTCTAGTTTATTAATATAACTTCTTCCAATTTCTTAACTTGTACCATAAAGATTTTGATTTTGATATCATAAATTTATTGCGTATTTGAAATTATATATAGAGAGATATTTGAAAGGCTTCTATAAAAAATAAATAAAAATAAAGCTTATCACAACAAAATCATGTTATTCCAATCATATTATTTCAATGACTTATCATGTTGAAACCAAAGTCTAATCATGTTAACCAAACATAGCCATATTTGTCATATTTGGATGGTAATGTATTTTTCATATTTCTTCCATACATAGCCAAACAGTAGCAATGTATTTCTCAAGTTGCATCTAAATACTACTCAAATAGTGACAATCTATTTACAAGTAATGTATTACGCAATAATGTATTACGCCCATAATATATGTCACAAACAATATATTTCTAGGCATCCAAACGGTCCCTAAGACTTTCTACTCCCAAAAAGTTCATCGATCACCCACACCCTAATGGGTCGTTTGGATCCCAGGATACACAAATCCTGGGTTTCTCGCAATACCTAGTTTTGCAGATTCTAGTACATGTAAAAGCTGATTTTGATAACAATGTTGTTTGGCTGGCTGCTGAAAGAGCCTAGTATGTGAAATATACCCGGTTTGGCACCATGAAGATAAAAATCGAAAAGTACCCTATTTGGCACCATGAAGATGCAAAACCAGGTTTTGGCTATTTGTTGTTAATACAGCTTAGTCATTCATACAATAAATCGATGATTCCCTAGTAATACATAGCCAATAAAAAGTATTTTTTGAGAATAAGTTATCAATAATATAACAAATAAATTAGGCGGTTCCAATCATATCATTTTATATTTTTCTAAGCCAAATTATGATTCTCTCTCTCTCTTTGTATACGTACACAACTTATAATAAGTTATTCCCATATCCATAGCACGATTCTCTCTCTCACTCTTTGTATACATACACAACTTATAATAAGTTATTCCCATATCCATAACACTGCATCTCATTATCTCATTAAATAATAAAGAAGTTAAATAACCACCATTAGACAGTTCCGATCATATTTTCTTATATTTTTATGGGTCAAATTATCTCACTCTCTCTCCCCCAATATACCTAATATACCTACATGACCCACAATAAGTTGCTCCCAAATTGCCTCATCTCCATAAGACTACATCTCAGTAGATAATGAAATTAAATTGTTCCATAGGCTATGCTATGCCATGTCCTCTCTGCAAAAACTCAATCCATGAGCTGTATAAGAGGTAAAACAATGCCGAACCGCTTCCCTTCAACTTCATTAGCTTATGCACATGGAATTTGTAAAAATTGAATAGTGTACCTGGGGTTTTTTTAGAGTAAAAATTACGCCCATATTTTAAAATTACCTAAACATACTCCTCCAACTGAAACGTTCGATCATCCAAACATCCGATCATTGAACGAAGTTGTGAGTACTAGAATCAAGTGGCAACTGATGACTACTTCAGTTCGATGTAGTCATGTGCTTTGGAAAAAGAAAGCAAGGCTCCTTTTCAGATTGATTCAAAGGCAACTAATTGATGAGGCAGAGTGAGTTTCTACAGCTTGAATTCTGTAGCTTTGTCAAATGCAGGCTCAAGTTAATGAAGAAGATTACAGACCACTCAACTCTGTCCTTTACAAATGGAAGGACCATTTGGGTCCATAAAACATTGGGATTAACTTGGCTACTAAGGATGTATTCTCCACTGCCTTATTGTTGCTTTGAGGTACCTAATTACCACAGTCGTGGAGGCCCAAGTAGTGCTTCAAGGAACTTTTTCAATCTATGGCCTTTTTCATTCATGGTCGAAGTGATACTTCAAACAATTTCTCCTAGAAAATTGGTTGGCCAACCGTTCTAGGAATTTTGCATGCATTTTATAGAAACTACAAAGATTTCCCAATGCAAATCAATTAGTGCTGGAGTTTTATCTATGTTACTAAAAAAAAGGCAAAGGTCGAAAACATGCCTAGGAAACAAAAAAAAATATCACCTTGGTTTTTGGTTTTTAACCATATCAGCAATTCCTGAAACTAATACATTCAGTTGAAAAGGAGAAAATAAGAATGATATGCAAATATCTACCGAGGCATGGATACCAAGCATCAATTGACATTTAAAGGAAGAAATGCTTTTGTATAAACCAGCAAGCAGCTTCACGAGAAAGATCAAATCAGCTCCAACAAACTGGTAACCAAGAGAGCTCTAACTGAGCCTCATTGGAGCTAAAATAAGCACACAATAAATTTCACTGTGGTTCAAAATTTCACTGTGGTTCATATAAACAATGAACAGGAAAAATCAGCCGGAAGCTTCTAGAGAGAGAGTGGCCATTAACTTAGCTCCACTAAACTGATCTCGGAGGAGCTCTGAACCTGAATAATTCAGGCTAGAAAATGTTGCAGCGTAAGGGGCTTCTAGACAGATAAACTTACCATCAACCTGGGTCAAGCAAACCTGCATCGAAAATCTGACAAACTTGATTAAGAGATGACACACGAAAGTTTCAAGAGAGAATATCATCATCACACATCAGCAAATGAGTGTGGCAAACTATCGGCCCAGCCCAAACCAGTGTGGAAACAGGAGTTCCAATAGAACCTGGGTAACTGATGCTGACCCGCTACACAGTTGTTTATGTTGATGTTAACAAGACCAATATAATAGCTTGAAGTTCCACAAGGCAATTACATGAGCCACAATTTGCAAATTCAAAGACACATATAAGATGGAAAGATGAGAACTGAAGCTTACTAGCACGAGACTGAGAATGACAGTTTAATGTTTCTGGGCCACGAGCTCGCCAAAAGCCATAGAGCAAGTACATATGGCCAAAGCATCTCCCAGACATTCAAAATAACTTTGCGCCAGTTTCCTCTCCCTCTCCCTCTCTCGCTCTCCCTCTCTCTCTCTCTCTCAAACACACAAAAAGAGAGACCCAAATAAAGAAAGAGGCAGGATTTAAAGTACAACCAAAGAAAATCCTAAACTGATAGTTTGCCGATTGTTGATTAAAGATGCAAGAAACTAGATCGCACTCTTCAAATGTACATGGAACCAGGTGATATTTTCTGGGGGTTTCAAGCCCTGCATATGACAGATGGAAGGTAGAGGAGAACTACATCAACATTTTAGCAACTCCAATGGGTGGGCTGGCAATGCAGTCAGATATAACTCTACATATAATTATGAGAATTTCAAACCAAACGAGTTCTACAACCGATAATAAAGAAATAGATATTCCCATTTTTTGAATGGTATTAAACCCAACAAGGATAAAAAAAAGTTAATCTACCAATGGCAAGATTGGAAAGCCTCTTAAAGAACATCTCAACTCAATTTGATCTAAATGTAGAATAAATTTGCAACTGTGATAGAGCAGGAAACTTCTTTCAAAATATAATAAATGTATAATTAATATTCCTCAAAAAATAAATATAGAATTAGTACCAAACTTCATTTCAAGAGGAACACCTCAAAACCAAATATATGGCATATGGCCTTCCAGGGACATAAACAAGAGTTTTGTTTCTTCTGGCAAGGCAACTTTCCAATGGATGAAGCAGAACCACAGTGGCTATAACCATTAAGAATAACCAGAATGTGCAAATCAATAGAAATTGAAGAAAACAAAATCAATCTATCAATACCATTGAGTTCAACCAATCAACACTGAAAATGATGAATATAATCTGCAATACAACAGTTTCAATAAAAACTACATAAAACCTCAAAATTCAAAAGGGGGAAGAACGAAACAGAAGTGAATGGAGGTGCAGAAATAGATAAAGGGTTCAAAAAGACCTGATTCACAAAAAAAAAAAAAAAAAAAACTTGATTTAAAAGGAATGAAAAATCTAATCCATGTTTTTGCAAATGGAGACAACCAATGACAGGAAAAACCGCAAAAATAACCCACAACAAATTTTAAAAAATAAAACAAACATTGTACTATACTGACCTGAGAACAAGGAGGATGACCAAAAGCTTCAAAAACCCATGTAACAATGGAGAGGGTTTCGAAACCGTCAATCTCAAAATTTTCATGTGTTTGTAGATCTGCTCGATCTGTACCTTTTTTAAGTTATAAAGGTCATAATTAGATTTGAAGTAGTTTCTCAGGTCATTAATAATGTCGACACCAAAATTACATCTTTAGATGAGCATTGGAGGTGCACCTTAATTGGATTGTTTAAGTTTGAGACCTCATACAAACCACACCTTTCATGATATTCTAAATTTTAATCAACCAACTCTATCACCCCTTCACTATAACTACTAATCTAAGAGGCATGCGTTTTTTCACCCCGATGGATGTCAAACATGCAAGCTTAAACAATGGAAAATGGTCTCATAGTATACAATCCCTTAACAAAATCGCTTTATTGCAAAATTTTATGAAGAATTGCAACTCATATTTAGTCAATGACACACTAGACTGTCAGAAGCATTGAATATTTCAAAGAACTACCAAGCTACAAGTGATTTAAGGCAAGTTAAAGATCATGACATCAAGATTCTCTTTAACAATATGAATAAGGCCTTTGAATTAGTAGACAACAGTGACTAGAATAAGATTGCAGCACTAGTAATAACAATCAATTCCTAATTCTCAACAGTGACTAAAACAAGATTGTCATATTTTTTGTTTTGTATCTGCATAAATATAAAATTACAAAAAGTGGTATTGAAATAAAAAAATCAGAAAGGAAAATGTTCTATTTAAGTTTCTCGAACTTCCAATTTCTAAAATTTATATTTCTTCAAAATTTCATCAGTTCAATATAACATGCAGAGATCATATATAAAATTATATCCACATTTTCGAAAAGAACCTAAGTGTAAATTCTCCAGACATTGAGGAAATCATCTTTTGTTTGATCTCACAGCATAATTTGAAATCTTCAAAAGACGGAAATATTTGTCTCTTCTTGTGCACAAAAGGCACCACAGGTACACAAATGAAGAGTCCTAAAACCAGCGGCACAAACTGAAATTACCTCAGCAAGTTCACACAAGCAAACTACAACTAAACAGTCCCAAAACCAGTGGCACAAACTGCATTTAACCTCAGCATGTTCATGCAAGCACACAAGTACAGACTCAACTCAGATAACAAATAGCTTGTGACTTGGGGTGCCATGTATTTAGGGTTTTTTGGGTTTATCTTTTAATTAATATGTACATTAACTGTGGAGAAAGGCGGATGCCACAATACGGAACAATCCGCTTCTCAATTGGTATAACAATGTCACACTAGCCCAAGACTCACCACCAAAGAAATAGAAGAAGAACACTCAATATAAGGTGGAAGAAAAACAATTTTTCATTCAATGATGAAAAATACACAAGAATTACAAACTTGTAACATGTGACCCAATTTCCCCACCACACAACTCTCTTTAAATAGAGGTTCTTACAACCATATTTACTAAAATAATTACTAACCACCTAGTAGTTCCATAACTTTAAATTACACAAAATTACAAATACAACCTCACTACGTCACTTAAAATAAAATAAAATAAAACTAATATGGTTTCAAGAAAAATACACTTTTAACAATTTTAACATTAACATCTACACACGTGCGCACTTGGGATCAAGTTCAAATATATTTATTCTACACAAATATATTTATTCTACACAAACAGTTAACAGCATCAAAAAATAAGACATCTACAGACAAATATATCATAAATATTTATTTAAGTAACAATAAGTACATTTGGGATTAGTGCTTTGGGGTGAGGCAATTGTCACATAGGAGGAGGGAATGGTAAAGTAACTAAAGAAAATTTCTAATCTTACTGATGGTCGAAGTCAGTTGATAGAAATCCTTCTAATGTGCCACTCTTTTAAATGGATAAACAACCAATTCAAACTGATTAGAGCCAAGTCTCATAGATACTATTGATGGGAAGGAGAAATTTTATTGAAATAGAAGAGCCTCGCCTAACATGTCTCCAACTAAATGCTAGCCCAAGGCTGGATATAAGTCTGTACGTTTGAACCCATCCATCACATGCTATAAAAAAAATCATACATAGCCAAATTTAATATGCTCACTAGGATTGGTTTGAATTATTTTTTCTATCATAGAAATGGGAGAATCCAATTATGTGGATGTATGGATAATGTTTTAAGTTTGTTAAGAGCTTTTGTTTGACTTTTTGTCTATCAAATTAAAATTTTCAATTGATGAAGATGCAAACAGGAAACAGGAAAGTACTATTGAAATGCTAAGGTGAAAAAAGAATGGTACCTGTGGCCATTGGCATTACAGATAGAATAGAAGAGCAAAGGTATCTAGGAGAGTTTAATTGAATAGGATGGTTGACCTTAAAACACTAGTACCAAAACCATCTGGAACAAGAGTTAAATCGAATGTAAAATCTCTTATTCTTTTCTACGAATAAGGTGACCTTATTCAAAATTTTTCATTTCAGAGTGGCCAACACCAGGAGGTAATTAAGTACCAAAATAGAAGTTCGGTGAACTCTTCATCATGTTAAGGTGTTTTAGCATGTAACTTCAAGTATCAGGACTTCAAAACACTTTATCCTGAACAAATAAATCGGCCACAAACCTTACAGAACAGACCATAAATATTATCTTCAAATCCACAGGCAGGAAATTCGAAAGGAACTAATCAAAGTGTAAATAAATACCAAGATGCAGAATTCAACACTCATATAGAATTAATAAATGAAATATGGATGTCAATTAGTTCAGCTATGCCAAAGGATTGAACCTTAAGGAATAACTACAAGTACAGTTTCCACTTGAAGTGGCAAAAGAAAACTACACACAAAATAAAAAAAAGGGAAAAGAAGAGAGGCAGAAGGACGGAGAAGAAAGAAGGGGGACACAGACGAACAAAAGGACCCCTTGCGTTTTTATGATAATATAAACTCCACTATGAGATATGGGACTACAGTTATGGTATTTTCCATAACAATAACTCAAAATTTGTCAATATTTCCCCATGAATTCCAAAGTTTGAAATATGGATGTCAATTAGTTCAGCTATGCCAAAGGATTGAACCTTAAGGAATAACTACAAGTACAGTTTCCACTTGAAGTGGCAAAAGAAAACTACACACAAAATAAAAAAAAGGGAAAAGAAGAGAGGCAGAAGGACGGAGAAGAAAGAAGGGGGACACAGACGAACAAAAGGACCCCTTGCGTTTTTATGATAATATAAACTCCACTATGAGATATGGGACTACAGTTATGGTATTTTCCATAAAAATAACTCAAAATTTGTCAATATTTCCCCATGAATTCCAAAGTTATAGCAAATCACGCTAAAACCATATTACGTCCTATTTCCTAGGCATTGCATGTAAATCATACATTTTCTTTGTTTCTGCACATGATAAAAAACTCGAGATTGGATTCCAAGAGGAAACAGAAGTCTAGCAAACTCCTTGTCTCAAACAAAAATTAAAGCCATCCCTGCAGTTCACAAGGGTTTAAATATGTAAACCAATATGAAACTGTACTAAAGACTATTGAACTAGGTTCGTCACGATATCCATAATTCAAACTTCACAACCAACAATATAAAGGAAAGCTGCAATAATTTAATCAAACCCAACCCCAAAACAATCGGAGAAGATGATAATTTCAATTATGCATTCATTGAAGATCACCTTACAAGTCTCATATAAGTTCAAACACAAAAGAAAGAAACACTCTTCACCACTAACTCTGTAATACTTGAAATTTATAACACTGTCAAATCTCAAACGTTGAAGTCTTGAGCCTCCCACAAATACTTTACAGATTTACTCCACTAAGAAACGAGAAAAAGGAGACAATTTTCAATAGTACAAGACAAAAATCAAACCCTCCAAAATCATCACTAACCAAGCTTCTCATAATATTTTACTCTGTAGATCTACTTCTCTGATGAGTTGGGTCCCCTCTTCTTCCCAAAACCAATCACTGCAAAAGAACCAAAAAAGAAAAAAGAGAATAAGCAAAGTTAATCTGTATAAATTCAACCCAAAAAATCAAATCATTAATTGCTAGAACAAAATTAGAGGCACATGGATTTGATATAAGACAAAGATAGAAAGTTATAGAGAAAAACAAATAGAGAGATAAATCTGAGAGAGAGAGAGAGAATGTGTGCGTATGTGCCTGCTGTGACGAAGCGGCGGTTGTACTGCATTCGCTTGTGAGCCCTTCCTCTGGGCTTCTTCTTCTTATCTTGCTTCGCTACCTTTGGGGTTTGCCCCCTCACTTTCCCAGCTCGAGCCAAAGAACCGTGAACCTTTCCTGCACAATCAAACCCAAAAGAGCCCACATCAAAAATAAATAAAAACCCACTAGTAAGATCCAATGAACATAGAGAGATAGAGAGAAGGTCAGGACAGCCCTGTAAATCAACCACAAAGTCCGAACCATGGTTGTTTCTCCTCTCTTAGAGAGAGAGAGAGAGCGACAGAGAGAGACTAACCCATGGTCGCTAAATCTGGTGGTTTTGCCGCTGCACCAAAGCTCTCCTCTCCTCACGAGTCTGCGCTTCTCCCTCCTCTGCGACAGGAAAGGGACCCTGCTATCGCCGATAAAAATATAGGATGACTTTCAACGGACCTGATTTCACATCCGGCTTATCAATCACCAGATTCTGTCCGATGACTGTACACATAGACCGCCAAAACCCTAGAAATTATAAACATAGGACAGTTTTGCAAGACTCCAGACTTTGAAATGCTTCCCTTAGACCAAATTTTTTAGAAATATATAATATCGTTAATAGCTCATTAATATATATTAAAAAAAAAAAAAAGAGAAATGATTTTGCGAGACCTTCCCACATCTATGTTTAGTGCCTCAAAAGATCACCATTAAATTTATCACATCTGTCTAGAAAAGTGAAGTCTCTGTGTCGAATTTAATGGAATTTAATGATAATTTTTTAGAGTCTTACATATATAGTTGTGGGAGGGTCTCGTAGGATCATTACTCAAAAAAAAATTAGGAAAAAGTTTATATAAGGTCGCAATTTTAAAATGTAGAAGCACAAATGCACCTCAAAAATCTAACGGAATTATTGTTTTAACGTTGAAAAATCCCTTTAATCAATCATCTCGACATCGAGATCTATGAATATGAAAAAAAAAAAAGTTTTTGAATCTCGAAAATAGTGCATCGTGCAACACATTATCTAGACCGTCCATTTTTAAGATTTTCATATATTTATAGATCTACTTGATTTTAACCATTTTTAAAATTTAAAATTTTCTAATTAGCTATGAAAATAAATTTTAAGACAATAATAAGAATTTTTTACAACAAAATTGCATGCTATGATAAAATTTTAAGCGCCTTAATTGGATTTTCTAAGGTTGCAACCTTATAGAAACTGCACCCAAAAAACTATCATCATTATTGTTTTTTTTTTTTTTTTAGCTATGTGGGGTTACGATCAAGGACGGGTTTGTTTACTGGAACTTACACATTATCCAGAAAAAAGAAGTTTTTCTTTTTTGGGAAGTGGAATGTTTTCTTCCGAAAGCTTAAAGAAGTTCTGAGTACCTGTGTTTGATAATTTATTGGAATAAATTTAAAAATACTTTAATATTACCTAAGTATAACTATTTTACTATACAAATAATAATAAATGTAACTTTGTCTTATAATATCAACTAATTTAAAAAAAATTATTTACAAACATCTGTAGCTGTAGAGGTAAGGTGCACCTTCAAAGTTTATCATGATATATAATTTTGATGTAAAATACTCTTAGTATTATCTCAAAATCTATTTTTATATCTAATTATAAAATTTTAAATTTCAAAAATAGTTAAAATCAAGTAGGTCTATAAACATATGAAAATCTTGAAAATGACGGTGCAGATAATATGTTGTAAAATGCACTATTTCTGAGACTTAAAATCTTTTTATTTTTCATGGTCATGCATCTCGATGTCTAGATGATCAATGAAAGGGTTTTTCAATATTAAAACTACCTTTTCCAATGGATTTTTGAGGTGTATCCATAGTTCTACATTACAAGGTTGCATCCTTATATAAACTTTTTCCAAAAAATAATACGTTATCTAATTTAGAATATAAATATATTAATAAATAACATAAAATATTTTGTTATCAATGTATAATTATTAACCATAATATTATAATAAACGTGATTCCAAAAATATTAAAAAGCACTTCCATATCATATGATTAAAAATAAAAATAAAACCTCTTATAAATTTCAATGTTATGACATAAAACAAATATTCAAAAAGGATTTCTCCCCTAAAAAATGAAAAATAATGACATCAAAATTAAAAATATTTAGAAAATAAAAAATATTGAATCACACATCATATGCATCAATAAACTATATGCATCATAAGCCCCAATTTTATTAAAAAGTTATTAACTTTCAAAACATGATTTCTCAAAATCCCCATAACCGGTCCGCATTCATGGCCCAAAATCCATGCTCTTTTTTATTTCTATCTATTATATTGGATTTGTAATATGGAATATAGATTCACTAAAATCATTTTCAATCAAATTTCAAGAAATCATATTCAAATTTGTAGAAGAACATATTGGTATGGCGAACCCTAAAATCTGTGGTACATTTATGCAAAAACAAATTTGTAGAAAAAAAATATGAAATGAAAATTAAATTCATTTGACTTATATGAGAACTACATCTTTGCATATTAGACGGTTTCATTATTTCAAATTGTAAATCCCTACAGTCCAGGGATTTACAACTAAGAATAACATATATCTTGTAAAATCCCCATAAGAAAATTATTATATTTAGCATGTAATTGTAATATATAATTATCCCTTTGGGTCAATCAAAAACATAGATCGATTATCCAAAAATTTTAACATGGTATCAGAGTGAGGTTGGTCAATATCTCCACTCCAAATCACCTGATTGGCATCGAATAAAGATAAAATCCAAGCCATTATCTTGCTCAAGCTCACAACCATTTTCTCTCCCTAAACCTGAGTGAAAGAGGCACGAACTCTCGACCTCACGTTGTCTTGGTGGCCTTCGAATCGAGGGTGAACTCGTTCCAAGCAAATAGGGTCGGGATCTGAGACTTGCCCACAGCTGAGTCACCGATGAGCACCATCTTGAACACGTAGTCGATTTTCTGGCTCGGATCACTTGCCATAGTTACACACCACCGAGATTCTCTCTCACTAGCTTCCCTCTCTCTAAAAAGAAGCCCGTAAATTCCCTGCTACCTGTATTTCATTGACACAGTTATGTCAAATTTCCTTATTCGTTGTTATTGCCATGGACTAGCAAATACCTCTTCTTTCTGAAGACTCCACCAATGTCATCCCCGATGGGAACACTATTACCAATAGTAATAGCTTTTCTTCCTCTGTTATTGATTTCACTAGCCCTTTTCATTTGACCAACAATGATAATCCTGGCAATATTCTTATCTCTCACATCCTTGAAGGTGAGAATTATCCACAATGGAGTCGAGCTATGACCACTGCTTTGAGTGCCAAAAATAACTTATCCTTTGTGGATGGTTCTTTAATCATACCTCACATCTCTTCTTCTAATCATCTTCTATGGAAAAGATGCAATGACATGGTCCGATCATGGATCCAAAATTGTATCGATAAAGATATTGTTGATAGTACTTCCTATGAAACCACTGCTTAAGGCATGTGGGATGATCTGAAAGATCATTTTTCTCGTATCTTCAAGTTACGACGAGATATTGTAATTGTTTCTCAAGGTTCTTCTACCATTTCAGCTTATTATACCAAACTTAAATCTTTTTTGGGAAGAACTTGCTTTTTATACCCCTCTGCCACCCTGTTCTTGTGGGTCTTTTAAGGCCTTGCTTGACTATCTACTATATGACAGATTAATTCAATTTCTCATGGGACTTCATGAGTCTTATTACCCAATTCAAGGCCAGATCCTTCTCATAGACCCGCTTCCTAATGTCAATAGAGCTTATTATCTTCTTCTTCAAGAAGAAAAGCAGTGGCAGGTGGTTACAAAAACAATTCCTTTAGAAGATGTTGCCTTTGCAGTTAACACCGCTACACCTACTACAAACCGCCAACCCCGACATCCTTTCAACAATACAGACAAAGTAAAAGGTCGTCGCAAACAGCGGCCCAAATGTGATTATTGTGATTGGGTAGGCCACACCATTGACACATGTTATGTTATTCATGGTTATCCACCGGGTCATCGATTGCACCAACCGAGCAAAAGGACATCTTCTAAGCCTACAATAAATGAGAAAAATATCGTTGCTGTAAATTCAAGCCAAAGTAGCTCACAATTTACACAGGATCAATATCGTCGCTTACTCTCTATGCTTACTGAAGGTAATGTACAACCAATGGTCAACTTTGCAGGTAACTCCACAGCTTATCCATCTTCCATTCCTCTCTATACTTGGATTGTAGACATAGGTGCTTCTGATCAGAAGATTTTTGACACATCTTTGTTTCATTCATCTACACATGTTTCTCACATAACACCTATCAAACTTCAAAATGACTCATTTGCTTTGGTAACTCATATTGGTTATCTTTTTAATACCTACACTTTGCTTACATCATATATCGTGTGTACTTTCTTTTGGATTCAATTTACTTTCCATCATCAAACTTACTACATTATATCCTTGTTTAGTGACATTTTTTCTTGATATGTGCATTTTTCAGGACCTGTACCAGAAGACGATGATTGGAACAAGTAAGCAGCTTGTTGGCCTCTACTATTTTGAAGCCTCTCCACTGACGCATACTGGTCTTTTGTCCATTTCAGTTGGTTTTGATTTATGACGTAGACGTTTAGAACATGTTTCTTCTACTCGTTTGAATTTGTTAGCTAAGACTGTTGATGAGATCTCTGTTTTCAATCCTAGTTATTGTGATGTTTGTCCTTTAGCTAAACAAACACGATTACCTTTCGTTTCAAGCTCTATTTTATCTATCGCACCTTTTGATTTGATTCATTGTGATATTTGGGGATATTATTCCACTTCTTCCCTTGTGAAGCTTGTTATTTTTAACTCTTGTTGATGATGTTTCTCATTCCACATGAGTATTTCTTATGCAAAACAAATTTGAGACTCCATCCTTATTAAAATATTTTATTGCATTTGTAAATACTCATTTTCAATGTACTATTAAGCACATAAGAGCATATAATGGATCCGAGTTCCTTTCTCGTACTATTCAACATTTTCTAAAGAACATGAGGCCACCCATCAATATAGTTGCATTTGCACACTGTAGCAACATGGGCTTGCCGAATGCAAACATCACCACATACTTGAAATGATACGTGCTTTGCGCTTTCAAATTAATATTCCTCTTACCTTTTGAGGAGATTGTATTCTTATTGCCACATATTTAATAAACGGGTTATCAACACCTTTATTATCGAATAAATCCCTATTTGAAATATTATTTAACAAACAATCATCTTACTCCTATTTGTGAGTTTTTGGTTACCTTTGTTACGCTTCTACCATTGCTTCAAATCGAGATAAGTTTGACTATCGCGCTCATAAATGTGTTTTCCTTGGTTATCCCCATGCTCAAAAGGGCTACCGTCTTATTGACCTTTCCACCAATTCTATTTTCACTTCTTGTGATGTAGTATTTCATGAGAACATTTTTCCTTATCAAAATCTCCCTTTCATTGATTCCTCTGTCATTATTACCCTTACTAATACCTGATGACTCCACCCCTTGATTCATATGATGCCCCAAATACCACTGATCCCATCACTTCCCTACCCAATTCCCCTATTTCTCCTCATCAAGGCCAACCCCATGACACCTCATCCACTTCTGTCCCAAAACCAATCTCTATACCACCCATTCGATGTTCTCAACGAGCTTCTCAACCACCTTCTTATTTGAAAGACTTTCACTGCTCTCACGCCATGCTTGGAGTTGCTTCCACATCTTCTTATGGCACTAATTCCACCAAAGGTCCACATCATCCCCTGTCCCATTTCATTTCTTATTAAAACTTGTCTCGCTTTTATCAAAGTTTTGTTTACCCATCAAGCACTTGAGAAGAATCATACCTCAACCCTTACGGCTTTACCTCCTGGGAAAACTCCCATTGGATGTAAGTTGGTATATAAAGCTAAGTATCGATCTAATGATACTGTTGAACGCTACAAGGCCTGCCTTGTTGCCAAGGGTTACACCCAACGTGAAGGATTGGACTACTATGAGACCTTTGTACTAGTTGCAAAGTTGGTCACTGTTCGCTGTTTATTAGCCATTGCTTCAGTTCGTAACTGGACTTTGTACCAATTAGATGTGCAGAATGCATTTCTTCACAGTGACTTGGAAGAAGAGGTATACATGAGTCTTTCTCTGGGGTTTTCTCGACAGGGGGAGACAAGGGTTTGCCGGTTACATAAATCCATATATGGACTCATGCAGGTATCCCGTCAGTGGTTTACAAAGTTCTCATTGGCCTTTATTGATGTTGGCTTTACCCAATCTAAAATAGATTATTCTTTATTTACTGACAATCGCCATGATGGTTTTTTGATAACTTTGGCTTACGTCGATAATATCATTGTTACAGGCACCAATTCACATGCCACACAGTCTCTCAAATCCTCCTTCCATCGCCGCTTCCACCTGAAAGATCTTAGTCCTCTCAAATATTTCCTTGGTCTTGAAGTGGCACGGTCTAAAGAGGGTTTATGTATCTCACAACACAAATATACTCTTGAGATAATTGAAGAAATGGGTCTCCTTGCTGCCCTACCTATTCACCTCCCCATGAAGTAAAATCTCAAACTGCATCATGATCATAGAGAACTCCTTTCTGACGTCACCATGTACCGTCGCCTTGTAGGTCGTCTCATTTATATGGCTCTCACTAGACCAGACATCGTTTATGATGATCATATCCTTAGTCAGTATATGAATCAACCACGGTGGGCACATTATGAAGTAGCCCTATGCTTTTTTTGGTACTTAAAACTTGCATCGGGACAATGTTTATTTTTTCCCTCAGACAACCCTCTTCAACTTTGAGTTTTTTGTGACTCTGATTGGGCAACACCCGCCGCTCTACCACTGGATATTGTGCTCTTCTTGGTCATTCTCTTATATGTTGGAAACCAAGAAGCAACATACTATTAGTTGGTCTTTCGTCGAGGCCGAATTTACGAGATATAGCTACTACCAGCTGTGAAATCATCTGGTTACGCTCCATGCTGCATGACTTAGGAGTTCCTCACTCACCACCTATCGTTCTCTATTGTGACAATCAAGCTGCATTATACATTACTACCGATCCTGTGTTTCATGAACGGATGAAACACATCAAGCTTGATTGTCACTACATTCGAGAAAAGATCCAAAATGGAGTTCTTCGGACCTCCTACATTCCAACAATGCGGCAACTTGTTGATGTATTCACTAAAGCTCTTGGCCGCAACCAATTCAATTCTTTGATTCGTAAGTTGGGTGTTCTCGATATTTATGCTCCAACTTGATAGGGAGTGTTAAACGGTTTTATTATTTCAAATTGTAAATCCCTATAACACTGAGATTTATAACTAAGAATAACATATATCCTGTAAAATCCCCATAATCAATGGATTATATTTGGCATGTAATTGTAATATATAATTATCCCCTATGGGTCAATGAAAAATATAGATCGATTCTCAAAAAATGTAACGATGTAGATCATAAACACTGCTAAAATTGGATCAAATCTACTCATATCCGCACCATTATCTTCAATTTTGAGTGACTATTAAAATTTCAAGAACTTTTGGGTTTATTGCCTTTCAAAGCAAAACCGATGGGGAATCGTAGTTTAATCGAATAAATTCTTATTTTAGTGGTTTTCTTTTGTTGGGATGTTTCGTCCAGGGTATGGTTATCTTGATCGATGATTTGCAATTTTTTTCTTTTTTTCAACTTCTTTTTTTTTTTTGGTGTAGATATTGGGGATTCTTTGCATCTCTCTTTCTAGCACAAGTGTTAATAGATTTAGGTGCTAAGTTCTTCTATTGTCCTGTCCGGTTATTTTTTTTCTTTGTCCAAGCTTAATGGAAGAATGTCTATGTTTTTAACGATAAATTCATATTAGTTACGAGCCCTATGTTTGTTTCTCCTGAAATTAAGACCCAACGGGGTCAAACCATTGTTCGCAAAATCGCCCAATCTAACCGCTAACTGCCCAATTAGATTGGAACTGCCCAATGGCCGGTTCCGCTTTTGGGTAGTTAGGGTGATCAAACAGTATTTAAAAAAATAAAATAAAAAATATATATATAAATTCTCAAAAATAAGGAATTTGATTTGCTATGCACTTTTAAATATTCTTTACATTATGGTAAAAATTAAAAATTGTCTTGGTCATTAATACTCACTTTTATATTTTCCCACCTTTTTTAGAAAATTTTAAAAGTAGCCTGTTGGAAAATATAAAATAGGTTAAAATCCATATTTTTTCATTAATTTTCAACTTCATTTGAATCTATTTTGTTTTAATTATTCTTTATATGCTTTTCATATTTTAGTAGTTTTTTTTTGTATTTTTATTTTTATTTTTTTCAACACTTTTTTGACTGCCCTAGACTTGCCCGGTTAGAGCGGTTGAATTGGCTAGTTTACCGGTTAGGCCGGTTAAACCACTTCAAGGCCTATGTCTGGTTAACCGTTCCGGTTCGATTTTGCGAACACTGGGTCAAACCATCCCAATCCACATTAGAGAACTTATTTCTTAATTTTCATGTCAATCATGTATCTCTTTAAAAAATATACTAAAAATATACAAATTACATCAAGGTAAGGTACACAAAAAATTGGGGGTATTTTAGTATTTTGAACCACCTAAGAGGCCCAGTTAAACGATAAAAACAACGCAAGGAGATTGAATAAAAACTGTATGTTCTGTTATGGTTAGATCTAATTGTTTAACAATAAAATTTTAATTTTTCTTAATCATCCCTTGGTTATCAAAATTATCCCCACATTTCATTGCGAAAAAATCAAAGTAGTTCTTTGTTGCTTGTGGGGAGCATAATATACGCGACCGAGGTTGAAAGTGCTATTAAAAATTGCCAAGAATTATCCTCAAGCGAGATGCTAACACAAGCACACACATACTCTTATTACCATGGTTTCAAAAAATGTTAATCTATATTAGAATGGCCTAGATCAAGAATTAATGAGACGGACCAAGTTTATGTTATGTGTTTGTTTTGCCTCAATAAACTCCATCACGTATGCAAGGTGTAAAAAGGTAACATGGCTTTGAGTAGATGAGTTCATGTAAGGGTGAATAACTGAAATTAGTAGAAGGTTGTTAAGAGTCCTAGTCTTTAGGGAGTATGAGCTGAATGAGTGCTAAAATAGCGGAAGGAAGTTGAATGAGTTCCAGTTTTTAGGTGGTGTGAGTAATAAGTCAGTAGAATGTTGTTAAGAGTCTTGGTGTTTAGGGAGTATGAGAAGACTGAGTGTTAAAACAAAAGGAGGAAAGTTGAAAATGGGAAGGGCATTAATAAAAGTGTTGTAGTCGATGGTGTGGGGCATATTTTTTATCCCATTAATATATTGCATTAGAGGTTAGTTTCCATCGAAGAAACTGTTTCTCTCTCTTCCCCTTACCTTCTTTCATATTACAAATCTACCAAAATAGGTAATAGTAAATAGGTAAGAGTAAGAACAAGGGAAAGAATCGTGAATTTTCCTACTTAGCTCGTGATCAAGTCACTTTTCCATTCTGGTTACCAGATCTGATTATCGAATACGTAATAGTTTCCATCATATATCAAGAACTAGCTGGTTCTCCCTTAGAACCGGCCAGTTCTTTGATACAGTTAGCTAATTCCCCCCGCCCTCTCCCCCCCAAACGTTTTATTTTTTAAATTTTTTTCTAATTTTTTATTTTGATCTCTATTTTTTTAAAATTTTTTGTTGGCCGATTTACTTAGTCTGATCGCCGATCTAAATTGTAAACCCACCTATCTAGACCGGTCTTTTGGATGGAGAATCCGCCCGCGACGTAATTTTTAAACACTGGCAGGTACATTGATGAGATGTATGGGCAAAGTTCATGCATTGATGACAACATGCAGTGACAAGAAAGAAACATGACATCTAGCATAGAAAAGCCACGGTTATGCAAAGTTTCAAGGATTTTTGCAAACACAAAATCATACAATATTATTTTTCTTTGAACAATTAACAATAGCTTTTCATTCGAAAAATTACAGAGAAGCAACAAAAAAAAAAAAAGAAAAAAAAGACAAGGAAAAAGTGAGCAGCAAAACATTACACCACTACACCCTTGAAAATAGCGTCAGCACTTCCATTTCATTGTCTGTAACATGTAAAAAAGACACCTCCTTACCTCGAAAGCCCCTATCAATATAATCCCAAATAGGGACCCATTGTCAAGGGGTGGAAAAAGTATATCATCACCAGTTGATGACGTTGAGGGAGTCTCCTTCAATTGTTACTCTCATGTAGGACTCATCAATTTTGTTGATATCATACACAAGAGTGCACAACTTAACACAAAATCATACAATAAGTATGATAACTTCATGCAGCCATGCATCAATTTTTTTTTTTTTTTTTGGAGCCGAAGGGCTTTCAGGATGGTGGGGAAGGCATATATGGGGAAGTCCCATGTTCAAAACATCAACTAACCTAAATATAGGGCACACGGGCTTGCAAATTAGATATTTTTTGTGAAAGAAACGGTCCAGGTTTATAATCCCGAACCGCTTGCTTTCACACGGATACATCTTGAGCAACTGAGTTAAGTTCTAAATGTTAGCAGTCCAAGGTTCAACATCTCGAACCATATTATGTTAAAACTTTTTTAAGTTGTTTTGGGCGAAGTGGTCACGGAGCAATATTTGAAGTCTCAAACACCCTTTATAGAGAGCAATCCAAGGTGTTAAATATTGGACCCTACGTCCCCAACAAAAAAAAAAAAAAAACAGGAAAAAAAAAAATAAAGAATATCAAATGTTATGATTTTTGAACTTTGGGGTAAATTAGGGGGAAAAAAGAAAAAAAAGAAACCTACAAGGTGTTTGGTAAAAAAGGCTACAATCCAACTTTGCAAACCTCATACTAGTGAAATTACACTTAATATTGTTGTAAAATTGCAACTGATTGTATCATATACATTTATATATAATATAGATACATTTTTTTCAAAACGTTTATCACAACCTTGGCCTCCTTGTTTGTCCCATCAAACTCACCTGTCCCGGAATTGTGAGTTAAGTGCTCACAAAAACTAGACTTGACATGATTCTTTGTTTCATTTTCAGTGCGGATTTCTTTTCTATTATTTTTTGGGCGATGTGGCCAACATTTACAAGAAAGAAACACATATCCATGTGTGGGTGGTTTTTAAATGCCCAAACTTCAAAATAGCGACCAAAACTTCAAAGTAGCTTAACCATGGCCAAAGCACATGAGTGGCAAAGCACACGAGTGGCTCAAACTCAAGAAATACCTAGGAACAAGTTAAAATAAGGGAAAATTACATAATTATTTGTAGTTTATGTTATTATGAAAATATCTAAAACTTTCTATTATTACACATATATTAGTTTTTTTAACTTTATAACAAATTTTGTAAAAAAATGAAACTACCCATTTTTTGTTTTTCAAAAACCGAAATAGCCTTGATTTTGGTTATTGAAAAACCAAAAATAGCACTCTTTCTCTCTCTCCCCTATATGTGCCGGGTGAAATGTTCCACAAGAATCATAATCATGTTATCCAGGTGACTTTTACGGTTTCATAATTTGACTGCATTTTTCTTTAACTTAAACTTCCACAACCACACCACAAGCCTGAAGGTTTTTGACTCCCGTAGGAACATATGGTCTCCCTCGTATAAAGCCTAATCAAGGAGCAATTTCAGACCTCAAATTTTGGAGATGTAACATATTATTTCCATAGGCTATCTTTAAAAAAAAGAAATTTCTGAATTTTTCTCCAAGAACTTGAAAAAGTAAATATGTCAAGATTGAACAGACTTTAGAAAAAAAAAAAGAGTAAATAAAAGACATACTCCACCGAATTCATATAGGAAAACTTAAAATTCAAAATTTCTTTTCTAAAAGATAATTATTTAAAGACTCTTAGGTGGTTCCCAAAATTGGACATTTAAAAAATCCTTCCAAGTAGGTCTCTTACTCAAGGGAATACGTATACATTACACCCCTTTGGGAGCATGGTACATGTGCTCCACAATAACTCCATCTATATTTTCAGGCAAGGACTTTCCAATCACTTTTAGCTGTTAACTTAAAAATTGAGCGGATAAGGGCATCTTATTGACCAAGCTCAAAGTTTAAACAAAAATTCCGTAAACTTTGTAGACACATATCAAGGTGTTAGATTTGATATACTAAGAGTGAATGTGCCTTTATTGTATCAAAGGTAAATACTATTATAATATACAATCTCAAATTTAAATCTAATGTTTCATTTTTTAATCACTATACGGATTGCTTGGTTGATAACTTTTATCTCCAATTAATTCATTGTATTTAATTTATTACAACAGTTCAAATGTAGATAATTACTCTAGTAAGGGACTTTATATCATCCATATCATACAGACACTTGAAGGGTGCACTAGCACCTTTCAATGACTTTGATTGAACCTAGCATCATCCAATCACAACATTTCATACGGCAATTGAAATGCCGTAAACTCACCCATAAAAATTTAATTTTGGCCGGATATTCACGTAGGCTTGCATGGGCTCCTGGGCCGCTATTTGACATTGCTGAACCTGGTCAAACTAAAAAAAGTGATGGACCGCACTTTGGGTGTGTTGCTGGACCGCATGGGCTTGTTGCCGGACAGCATGGGCCTCTTGCTAGACGCATGGGCCTATTGTCGGACCGCTCTTTGGCAGTACCGGACCACATGGGCCTATTACCCGACCATTCTTTGTCAGTGTCATCTCGCCACTTGTACTGCCGGACTGCCACTGTTATTTACTAGACCGACATTACACTGCTGGACTACCCTAAGAATGCATACCGCCTTTTCATGGGAAAGATGAGAGAGGCTTGGGTAAACGTATGGGAGGGTAGTTTAACTTTTTTTATTTT
Source organism: Amborella trichopoda (assembly GCF_054954075.1). Lineage (NCBI taxonomy): Eukaryota > Viridiplantae > Streptophyta > Magnoliopsida > Amborellales > Amborellaceae > Amborella > Amborella trichopoda. The sequence goes on along the minus strand of NC_142338.1, from coordinate 10,005,146 downwards.
TTTTTATTTTTGGGTTGGGGGTATTTGCTAAGAAAGTATGTTTTGGGGTAAAAAATGAAAAAAAAAATTGATTGGGAAGTCTAGTCTAAATAAATACGAACACAATGAACTTTTTAAGTGGATTTTTAAAATATCGGTGATTCGGCCTTATTGGTGTAATTTAAATTTAGACACTGAGAATTTACAATTCATTTATTCAAGAAAAAACTTATGGTCCATCGGTCCAAGGGCAAGTCGCTAGTGATCTGCCGTCCCCTATTTTTGGGGCCTTAAGAATATTTGTTTCACGCAAAATTTACCACTCTTGGACTGTAGCTTATGAAAAGGTACTCAAGAAAACACAAGAAAATGATTATTTTGAACTCCATGTGTGTAAGTTGTGCATTTCCAGTATGATGCGACAAACTACAAAATTTAAGTTTTAAGCAAACCTCCACTGGCCTCGACCTAATGATGTTTTTTCTAGTTCATAAAATAAATCCAATATTTGGAAACCAACTCACCTATAATAGGCAAATCATTTTTAAGAAATCCAAACGCCCAAGAACTTTATATGGTATAATAAATTTGAAAAAAATATGATAAAATCAAGAGAAATAAAATAAAATATCAAAAGATACAAGTGCACACTACAAATAATAAGGTAATCATCATCAACGCACAAATATACCTGGTTTACCCTAAATCGGGTTGCATCCATGGACAACCAGTGAAGATGAGTTCATGATCAATAAAGGAAATTCCAATTTTCATGGATTTTAGAGATTGCTTTACAATGGCAAAGGAAAGCTCAAATTAAGTTTTTCTCAATATAAAAATATCATCAATCGACTCGTTTTGTTGTTACACCAACTCCATTGCTACAAAGAAAACCCTAAAAAATCTGGCCCAATACAAGGGTATAAGGGTTTACCCAACAAAACCCCTGAATCTCTCGTGCGATCTACTCGTACACTTAAAGTGCTTTTTCACAATTACCAAATTACCCTTGAATAATGAGAAAACCCCGGTGATTTTCTATCACAACACCACTTATATTCACTGTATTTTTCTCTCCTTTAAAAATAATTTTCTAGTTATTTTTTATTGTTTTCTAACATTCTTATTGGCTGGGTACAAGAGAATGTGCATGATCAATTTAGGTGAAACACAATACCTAAAGCCCTTTAAGGGGAGGCAGAAGCTGTGTAAATAATTCCCATTCTTATTTATGATTTAATCAATTCGGTCCACCAAAATGGGCCCTATATTGATGTTCCTAAACCAATGCATATGAACTTCTGTGGGTCCTGTTTCTCCGATTGTTGTAGTTGATCAGTCAGAATAGGAACAATTTGATATCAAATCTAGTCTTTTTGTGACTGGTTCCTTTTCTCCTCCTATTGCTGATTTTTTTGGTCTTGCTAATTGGGCTCTCACGGGATGGAAGTTATCGTATATTGGTCCAAGCGAGATTGTTTTTAAATTACAGTCAAAAGAGGATGTCCGTAAGGCATTATCTAATAGGTTTTGTAGAGTTCGAGGGAGTTTACTGTCTCTGGATCTGTGGAAACCTTCTGATCATGGTTGATTTCGTCAAAAGAAGGCGTTTTGGATCAAGCTGTGGGCCTACCGTTAGTTGCATGGAACCTCTCTATTATCAAAAAGTTGGTAGGTAACTTTGGAATTTACTGTGATGTGGATTGAGATTCTTTTTTGAATTTGTTAAGGTTAAGATTTGGGGTGTCCATGGTATGTTGATTCTTGAGAAAGTGTACCTATGTATCATGGACGATCTCTTTGAGATTCCGATCTCAGGTGACTTTGCCACTTTTTCGGTTAATGAGTTAGGCAAGCAGCAGAAGGATATGAAAACTTTGCTGGAGAAGAAAAACAGATCTATTGCTAGAGGGGCATTGCTGGGGAAACGGCATGGACGAAAGTTTTAGAATTTTAAATTTCAAATTTCAAAATGCAAAGAAATTCAATAACCCCAGATTTTCGAGGCGGTGGATTCCGATGGGAAGATTTCCGGAATCAACTGCAGGTTTTTTGGAATTCGCAGTTACATAAGAGATTGATGGGATCAAGTGTTTGAAGTCAATGGAAGAGCTATTGTTAAGAGGAATTTCTGGTAGTGTGGTCGAGTACGGTGGTCCCTCGGTCTCACGGTTTTTTAAGTTGGGCGATTTGCATGAGGGAAGGGCGGTACCTGCGAGTCTCAAGATAGGAAGGGATTTGTCTGTCAGCGAATTTCTTTGTAGGACTGCCATTTTGCTACCATTCTATCACGCGGCTGACAAAAAGGTCTTTTCTATTTCTATCTTTCACCTTTGGAAGGAGATTGAATTGAAAAGGAATGTATTAGATTTGATCTCGGCTTTGACGGTGAGCCTAGGAATTATGACTCATAGGAAGGTCTCGGCTGCTCTCTGTGAACAAAGCTTTATGTAGTTGCTGGTTGCATTTCTATATACACTGAAGATGTACCCGTTACCCTATCACCAGGAGGTGGCCAAAGGAAATGTAAAGAAACCCAAGTCCAGGTTTGATCCTTTGTTGGTGGATCCTTTGGCCATTGTCTTGGTCATGCCTGAGGAACAGCCTTTGGAAGCTTTGCCTCCTGCTGAAGTGGTGCCTCTGCCTCCTGTTGAAGAGTTGGAAGCTCTGCCTCCTGCTGAAGAGGGGCCTTTGCCTCCTGAAGAGATGGAGGCACCAATGTTGCTAATTCAAGGTCCAAGTTCTGATGCTGCCTTTGGGGGTTCTAACTCAGAGGAGCTGGTCTCGGTCCAGCCATAAATGGATGACACCCCTTAGTTGTCCAAGATGTTGGTTGACATGGGAATGGATGAAGTGTCGCTTCGGGTTGTTCTGGATGGTATTAAGGAGCGAAGGAGGAACATGGCTGTCAGTACGGAAGTATCGAATTCTGGGAAGTCTCCGATGATGGTCTCTTCAGTCAAGTCTTTAGCAGCAGATAAGAAAATAAAGTTTGTGAATTTGGGGGCTCTTCTGCACGTCTTGAGGCCAGGGGCCTGATGAATGTTTAGCATGCACCTCTATAAACACTTATGTGAGGAGGTTTAATAGTTTCATTGAAAGCAACGCGTTTTTGGATCTTCCTATTATTTGATCAAAATTTACTAAGTCTAATAAAAGTGTTAATAATTTGGCGAATTCCAAATTGGATCGGTTTTTGGTATCAATGGAATGGCTGGAGGAATTTCCTTTAGCTTCTGTTAAAGCTCTTCTGAGGCTTTCTTCTGACCATCTCCCAATTATGCTCTCTACGAGTATTATAAATCCGAAACCTTTCAAATTTAATTTGGCCTGGCTAGAGGAGGATGGGTTCTTGGAGTTAATTAGAAGAACGTGGATTAATACCATTGTGGAGGGTTCAGTGGATTTTCAATTACATTGAAATTGGCGGGTATTAAACATATGTTGCTTGCTTGGAAGAGAAACAATAATTTTGATATTTCAAATAAAATTGATGGGGTTCTACATGACTTTGAAGGGATAGACCAAAATGTCCAAGTGGCTAGTGTTTTGAATCGTCAGTCCATTGTACATCGTTGTACTAAATTGAGTGAGTTGAATAATCTTCGAAGGGCAGAGGAGCTATATTGGAGATAGAGGTCTCGTTCTAAGTGGCTTAAAGAAGGAGATCTCAATACTAAATTCTTTCATGCAATTGCTAGCTCTAGAAGAAGACATAATAATATTTCTGGATTAATCATCCTTGGGGTGGATCCAGAAAATGATAATGCAATGGAGAAAACAATTAATAGCCATTTTAAGAATATTTTCAAGAAGGAAGTGTGCTTTACTCCGAAATTTGGGAGAATATATTTTAAGGTGCTTTCAAATACTTTGAAAAGCCAGTTAGAGCGTGAGGTTCCGATTAAAGAGATTCATAAGGCGGTCTTTGCTTTACTAGGTGATAAAGCACTTGGATCAGATGGCTTTCCTCTAGCCTTTTTTCACTGGTGTTGGAATTGCGTTAAAGATGATCTTTCAGTTTTGGTTTTGGTTAGGGGTTTTATGATCTCTGGTAATATTTTTAAAGGTATTGATTCTACTTTTTTGGCTTTGATCACCAAAAAATTGGTTATCTTTGAAATATCTGATATTAGACCGATTAGTCTTCTTACAAGTCTTTACAAGATCATTGCCAAGGTGTTGGCTGAAAGACTGACAGTGGCCCTTCCTCTTTTCATTCGAGCACACAAACAACCTTTATTAAGGACCGCCAAATTACTGATAGTGTGCTCATTGCTCAAGAATGCATTTACTCTCGAGTTATCAGTAATAAGCTTGGGGTGTTGTTAAAGTTAGATATGGAAAAGGCGTATGATAGAGTTGAGTGGGGCCTTTATTAGAAATTATGAAAATGATGGGTTTTGGAGACAGATGGAGGAGTTGGATTCATGGTTGTTTGTCATCTACGCATTTTTTGGTCCTTTTCAAAGGGAGTCCTATTGGTTTCTTTAATGCCTTTAAGGGATTGTGTCAAGGGGACCCGCTCTCTCCATTTTTATTTACCATTTATGCCGAATGTTTTAGCTTAATGTTAAGTAATGTGGAATGAGTTGGACATTTTGTTGGATTTAAGATTGGGGATTTTAATATCTCCATCTCATATTTGCAATATGTCGATGACACTCTTATTTTTTGTGATGCAGATCCTCTTCATGTTAAGAGTATTGCTCGGTTCTTGGAATGCTGTGAGGCTACGTTGGGTTGAAAGTTAACGTCTATAAGCCTTCTTTGGTTGGCATTAATTGTTCACAAGGGTTGGTAGATCAACTGGCAACTGCTATAGGTTGTAAAGTTGGTTTTTTTCTGGTTACTTCTCTTGGAATGCCTATTTCAGATTCGAGACTAACTGTGGCTGTTTGGGATAGGGTGATTGAGAGAGTTCAGCTCAAGCATGACTTATGGAAGCCGAAGTATATGTCCCTGGGAGGGCGTGTAATGTTGTTGCGGTCTTGCTTAGCCAATCTCCCTGTTTACCAAATGTCACTGATTAATATTCCTACTTCAATTGCTAAGACATTAAAAAAATGATGCGAGATTTCCTTTAGGGTTATTTTGGAGAGTTACGGAAATTTCATTTGTTAAGGTGGGATAGAGTTTGTACACCAAAACGAGAAGGTGGTTTGGGTGTTAGGAAGATTATAACTTTCAACCAAGCTCTTCTTTGCAAATGGTGGTGGCGGAGTCTTAATTTGAAGGACCATCTTTGGTACCAGGTTCTCGTATCTAAGTATGGGATGGATAGTATGTAGTTGTGGATTGGGCGTGGTAGAGGAAGGAACTCTTCTCATCTTTGGCGATCGATTTCCAATTATAGGGCAATGATTTCAGGATGCTTTAGATGAAATATTGGTAGTGGTTCTCAAGTTTTTTTTTGGCATCATAAGTGGATTGGAGATTTTCCGTTGAAGGCTTTATTTCTTGAGCTTTTTAGGCTTGTTGCAACGCCCAATCTAAAAGTGTGTGATGCTTTGGAGAGGAGGTGCCTAAATAATTCGTGAAGCATTAATTTAATTTATGGTCGCCTGAGCAACATTGTGCTAGCTCAATGGTGCCAGCTGATGGAGATGTTAGGTAAAGTTTATTTGTCACAACAGGCAGATGATGAGATGATTTGGGTGATTGAGAGTGATGGTATTTTTTCGGTCAAATCTTGTTATAATCTTTTCTTCAATGATCGATGGAGATGGACTTGTACCTCTTTAGTTCAAATTTGGAAATGGCAAATTCCACGCAAAGTTCAAGTTTTCATCTAGCTGGCCGCTCAGGATAGAGTTCTGACTGTCGATAATTTGATCAAAAGGGGGAAAATTCTGCCAAATGTTTGTCTACTGTATAAGGAAGATGGGAAGAATGATGCACATCTTTTCTTACATTGCCCCTTTACTTTACGAATTTGGGATTGGTTGTTTGAGATGATTGGATTACAGATGGTGCTCCCTCAAAATGTGGCTGGGATTATCTCTTTTTTGAAAGCTCATTTTTTGCCTAAGACAGGTCGAATTCTATGGAAGATTGCAGTAGTAGCTATTATCTGGGAGGTTTAGAAGGAAAGGAATCGAAGGACTTTTGAAGGGGAGATTGTTCCCTTTGTCAAACTTATCCATATTATCGAATATTCCACCTGGTCGTGGATGTCGGTGACAAAGGATGAAAAAGGGATTTCCAAAGTGGATGTGGAGGCTAATTTGTGAAACCTCTTTCAACTGGATTCTGGTAGTTTGAGAATTCGATGCATATGGAAGGCTCCGAGTCCAAGTACCTTGAAACTTAATTTTGATGGAAGTTCCTTTGGGAATACTGGGTTAGCTGGAATTGGAGGGGTGCTGCATGACTTTTTTGGCAATGTAATTTTTACCTATTCTTGCCTGATAGGTAAGGCCACGGCGAATTGTGCTAAATTGAGTGCTTTACTTTGTCGGTTGAAGATTTTCACCTCTAAGAATTTGGGCAATAACTGTATTTTGGAAGGGGACTATCTGAATGTCATTAAGTGGTGTAATTTGGAACAGCAAATACAGTGGGAATTCGATATCTTTGGTTGCAAGTGATGGATATTGCAACATCTTTGTCGATCTCCATTTCTCATGTTTACCCTGAGGCTAATTGTATTGCTGTTTCTTTAGCTAAAAGGGGAGCTTTTTTGCAGTCCCTTATTATCTTTGACGATGTAATCTCTTTTGAATAGTTTTTAATAAAGTTAGTACTATTTGCAAAAAAAAATAAAATAAACATAGGAGAGAGAGCTTTAACTAACAACTCTTTTAGTATATCAAAACGTATGCTAATTAAAATTAATTACAACAAATTGGCAGATACCAAATAAAGCATGAAGATGTTTAACACTAAAGAAGGGCATGATCATTACATGGAAAGATGAATTCCTCACACTGTGTGGATAAGAACGGATGCTAATTGAAATTAATTACATGGAAAGATGAATTCTTCACTCTGCTGCGAAGATAAAAATAAATTTTTATTTTGTAACCATTCTCTCTTACATAAAAAGAACTCATGAATTCTTTGGTACCACAAACCCCCCATATACGTTACTTTGATGCTTTCCTAGCTTGGCAAACAAAGCATAAAATCTCCATGTTGTATAGCACAGGCATCAAAGCTCTCATTTCTTTTCCGTAATTTTTCCCCCTTCTATTTTCATTTTTCTTTTATTTATTGTTTGGAACTCTTTCTTTTTTTTTCCGGAAAGTTATAAGCACTCCTTTTGCCCTACTTTCTAAGCAATGCACCCAACCCCAATAAATACTTTATAAACCACACCACTAACTCTAAAATTGTTTATTTTATAGGAAAGGTTTCTATGCTTCCCTTATAGCATAGAAGTTCAATCTTAGATCCGACATCTCAAAGTATTTTATTTTTAGTTTTTTTTATACAAATTGTATGAATATGAAATTTGGTACATTCCATATTCTCATTAGGGCGCACCTATAAAAAATATTAAAAATAACTTTTCGATAAAATATGATGACCAAAATACCCCTTTAATCTTTTAGGAGTATTTTGGTCATTTTATTTTATTGAAAATATTTTTTTTAATATTTGTTGCTAGTGCGAGTTTAATAGAGGAATAGATGTATAAAATTTGGTATCAAAATAGTTTATAAAATTAAAAATAAAAATAAAATAGTGTAGAGACGTGCCATTGTGATTGGGGCAATCTTAGCCCTCCATTCAGAATGGACGGTTGGATAAGGGGGAGGATAGAACTTCTATGCTATAGGGGAAGCATAGAAAGCTATATCCATGGCCTAAGTAAAAAAGTAGTTTTATATAGGATAAAAATACCCCGGTGTTGTGAAGAAGTCTCAGGTTTCTTTGAAGAGACTTTCTGTGTCCATTGATCATATGAATATACAAACTTGTATTTTATAGACAAATTGCAGATGAAAAACTATAGAAATAAATAACAGATTCCTATACTATACCTAAACTTACTATAAATACAAGATATTGTATCTATCATTTTTAAATATACAAATTAAAATATACACCTTCCATATTAACTGGATTTACAATATATACTTTTTTTTTGCGTTCCCCTCAAACTCAAGATGCCATGAAAAAGAGCAACTGAAGTTTGAACACTAATTGCGAAAATGAGTCGTTGGATCTTCAAGTATGTAGCAGGACTAATAGATGCAGTGGTTTACATGTTCGAATTGCTTGATCAACAAGCACAGAAAGTAGTGGCGGATCAACAAGCCTCAAGAACTGAGGGTCATATCAGAGTGGGCTCGATAAATCAGACAAAAATTCCAGACAAAGCAATCGAGACAGCTGAGAGAATAAAATAACACTTGGAAGAGCCAACAAAACTCGGTATGGATCCGAGATGGATTCAGCAGCTCGCAAACCATAATAGACATGATCGAGTAACAGAACAAACAAGCTCGAACATACAACAAATTTTCAGAGGTTTTTTTTTTTTTTTTTTTGAATTGGTTTTTCATAAGGGTTTCAAAGGGTCAATGACAATATCACATCAGAGTGGTTCACACGGATCTGGACACTGAGATCTGTGAAGGGTCTCAAGTTTCTCTGAAGAGACTCAATGTCCATTAAAAATATGAATAAATAAACTTGCCTTTTATAGACAAATTACAAATGAGAAAATAGAAACTAAAGCATAGACATCTAACCTATACCCAGACTTACCATAAAATACAAATACTCTACTAACACTTCCCATATATATTGATTGCAATATATAATTTCCATGTTAACCTTATAAACAAGATATATTTTCCTTTCACAATATCAAGATCCAGAGGCAAAAACACGCAGAGGGCCCAGTAGCAAAGGGTTTTAGGGCGGTTGCAAAGTGGCTCGGAAACCTTCTGAATGCAATAACAACATCAACAAATATGTGAGAAGCAAATATAGATAGTCCAAACACGACTCAAGTGTATCTCACAACTGCATCAATATATGGGTCTTAATAGCGAAACCATCTCAGGACACGGATCAATCTTATGATGGCTCTAGATGATTCTGTTGTTGGTATGTATGAGTGGCCATGGGGCCTAACATGTCTCATGTTTCTCTCTCTTATTATTTATCTTAATGATTTAATATTTATCACTAAAAATAAAGGTTTCTTAGAGAGAGAAGATGTTGTCATCTAATGGGTAGGTGATAACTATCCACCTCCCAAGAATTGTGGGACACGTTTCTCATAGATTCCAGGAAAAAGCGGAACTTTGGAGAACGGCCTCTTCCATCCCTATATAACTAGACCTTACATGGTTATGGAGAGACATACATAGAGAAGTTATCTTTGAGTTTTTATTGTTCTGTAAAACTCTGACATCTACGATCCACAATCTCATGACTCCTGAAAATTTGGTGGGTCCATCTCTTCCCTCAAGATTTCAACATCCATGATATCGAGCGCAAGCGCGAAACCATCACAATTTGATGAACTATTGAGGTTGAGCGTGGCGGTCTATAGAGAGGGCACTAAAACGTTGGACATTTGGGGGTAACGGTCGGTATTGAAGGCTCACAACAGTGTGGGTTTTATTTGGTGGAGTGTTGTAGAGAGAGAAAGAGCTTGCGTGAGTTTTAGACAAATCACGTATGTAAGACCTAATTGAAATCTTTGGGAGAGAAGACAAATTAGATTTTCAAGAGAGAAGAACGCCTCAAGGGAAACGAAGTTATAGATGGAGAGACTATTCACGGATGCAAGGGAGACAATGAGCGAACTGAAGTAGCAACGATGGGTTCTGGCCCTTTTGCTCATCACTCAAAGCGGGCTGCTGCTACCTGTGCGTAGGGCCATCCCCCATTCAAAGACTGTAGGGCTCAGGTCAGACAAGATCGAATAATAATAAACTACTATACTCGAGCTTACAGGAATGGACATGACAAAGATAAATCTGGCTCTGATGTCATGTGAATTAGTCTCGGGTTTTTTTGAAGATACTCCCTATGTCCACTGATCATATGAATATACAGACTTGTCTTTTTATAAACAAATTACAGATGAAAAAGTATAGAGATAAATCACAGATTCATATACTATATCTAGACTTATCATATATACAAGATATTGTATCTACCCTTCCTAAATATACAGATTAAAATATACAACTTTTATATTAACTGGATATACAATATATATTTTCCTTCCAAAGATACAATGTACATTTTTCTCTAGGAAAAAAAATCAAACCCTCCTGATCCATGTTAAACAATGTGTTGATCCAACACATATTGTGTTGGACTAATTTCATTACACATATTGTGTTGGACGAATTTCATTGTTAAAATAAAGCAGAACTAGCATAATGTGTGTTGTCCAACACATTCTTTGAAATGAAGCAGATCTGGCACATAGTTTAAAACAGTGGTTTAAAAATCGTCGAGTCAGCACGGACTCGGGTGATTCGACATGGGAATTGGTCACCCCGTATCGATTCTAGATCAAAACACGAAACCGCACGTATTTAGAAAGGAACCGGACGAGTCGGGCAATTTTGATGTCACAAAACGGATTATAACTTGGCATTTTTGTAATTTTTTTTAAAAAATGGGGTACTTACAGCGTAGTACAAGTATGACCACGAGTGCCTTTGTCAGTTGCATGCTTGATCATGCTTTTCAAGTACACGATGAAACATGGTACTGAGGAGGGTTTTATTGACGTAAACCTTCTCATATTTTTTCGATGTAGGATTTGAGCATGGTACTTAAGCTTGAAAACGTAATACAATATAGTTTTTTATTATAAAAAGTAGGACAACAAGTGGCGCTATGCTGTAGTTGGCTATCACGTCGATATTGTATACAAAAGGTTCTTAGTTCAAACCTGGACAACACATAAAAGGTAATACAACAAGTATTTATTATTAATAAATAAATAAAACGTAATATAATAAAAAAAATAAAATAAAAGTTACCTTATTGTCAAAAAATAAATAAAAGGTAATACAATAAATATTTATTGTCAAAAAATAAATAAAATATAATAAAACAAGTATCATGCTTTTCAAGCACACATTTGAGCTGCGATTATCATAAGCTTAAATTAGATAAGCAAAGGTGATACAATATAGGTTTGAAGTATGTTAGCTCTTTTTCTCTCTCTCATATATGAATGGCTATTGTTTTTTTTTTTTACTTATGAATAAATGGTATAATTATATTTTTTATTTTTATAACATGATGGTCTTTAACATAAATTTAGGAATATTAATTTAAAGATAGGGATCATACAATGAGGCCATTTGAAATTTCTCTCTCTCTGCTAACAATCTCTTCCACTAAATTTATTCTAGAAACCTAGAAAATTAGATTTTTGAAAAATAAAAATGTTATTTTGAAAATTGGTATGCATTCTAATAATTTTTACATTGATGACCAAATCTTGTATTTATTGATTAATTTATCTGCAGTATAAATTATGTAATGTACTATTTTTTTTTTACAATTGTCAATAATATATTTTAAATTAGATGATATTACATATATTTTGGATTTGTTATTATTTGTATGTAAAATAATTATAAAATGTATACTAACAATTTCAATTTCAGTATACAATAGTATAGTTAGTTATGTTGTAATAATTTTGGATTATAGTTAGTTAGGTTGTAATAATTTTGAATTATAGTTAATTAGATTGTAATAATTTGAGTTTTTTAGTGGATTAGGGTTTTCTGTCAATTCAAGATTTTGGTGGCTATTTTTTCATAGATTTAATCCATTCTTTATTGTAGTCCATGTATGATTATATAGTTTATCAATGATAGTTCTATGACTTTTCTTTTGTGCGATGTAAATTTAATGGTTAACATAAATTCATACAGAGAAAGAACAACTCAATATTCGCATATTGATGGAAAAAAATAAAAATTAATAATGAAGTACTCCATTTCTTATTGGATTTCTAAAAAACAACATTTATAATGATTTTTAATAATTTTTTTAGATTTTTTTATTGCTGAATCCAACCGATTTGGCCGATTCCCGATCCGAACTGCTGATTCACTGATTCAAATGGGTATTTGGGGTGCTCGATTTAAGGCACTAATTCGTTTTTTAAACCATTAATTTAAAATGATGTTGGGGCCAAATAGGCATAAGTTTAAAAAAGAAGACCGTTGAAAGAAACATGCATTATAGAGGGGTATTTGTACTAAAAAAAAACTACCATTTTACTTAGGGTTGGGGGGTGGGCGCAAAAGATTAACAATTTTAGAGTAAGTAGTGCAGTTTACAAAAGATTTGTAGGGTAGAGGAGCGGTTGATACGATGCCTAGAAAGTAGGTCAGGGGGGTATCTGATATGTACTGCGGGGCGTTCTTCTTTGGCTTAGATGTACCTATGGTCCTGCACAAGAAGAGAAAATACAGAGGAAGAAATACAACAGGAAAAACAGGTTTTACAAAGGAAACCTGGCCTCTAAACATGAAGTGTTATTGATTCTTAAAGCTTGCTCAGAGCATGATAACTATCCATTAAATAGACTCGTTATACTTACACAATTTGAGCCAAGAAATCAGGTCCCACTAAAAAAAGAAATAACACACGAATGGCTACTTAACGACACACTAACTTCCTAACAGAACCGGTCAACTCAAAACTACCCACTAAGTAACAGACTCCTAAAATAACTCCCACAAATATGCCAATTCATGTGAGCCTTATTCTACCCAATTAATGACATAAACTAACCGTAAAATCTCCTCCCCCCTTAAGATCCGGTCTTGTCCCCAAGACCGTGTTCTGGAAATTGTTTTTCCATGGCTTCAAGGTCCTCCCAGGTGGCCTCTACTGGTGATGTCCGTTGTCAATGGATTAGAATTTGCCTTTTCCTCTTATGAACTCTTTGATAAAGGACTGCTTGAGGCCTTGGATGAAGTGTTTCATCATCTCCTCGAAATGGTAACTCAGTTTGGACCATGATGCCTTCTCCTACCTTTTTTTTCAGCAAGGACACATGGAACCGGCGAATGCGTGCTTCCTCCAGCAAATCCAACTTGTATGTAACGGCTCCTATCCTTTTGATAACTCGGTATGACCCATAGTATCTCGATGAAAGCTTGAGATTTCTTCTGAAAGCCAATTGTAGACTGTCAGTAGGGCTGTAGCCTGATATATATCAAGTCCCCTTCATTAAACTCCCTCTCATGGTGATGGTTGTCATACACCTTCTTCATGCGGTTTTGTGCCTCTTTTAGTGTGGACCTTAATTCTTTGAGCCTTTGATCCCTGTCTAACAGCTGCCTTTCAACAGCCTCAACCTTGGCAGAGCCTGATACGCAAGACATCAAAGAGGGTGGTGGTCGTCCATGTCCATATACCACATCAAACGACATGGTCTTGATAGCTAGGTGCCAACTGGTATTGTAGCAATACTCTACCCATGAAATCTATTTTTTCCACTCCTTAAGATTATAACTAGTGAAGGACCTAAGATACATCTCCATTGTTCGATTTACTACCTTGCTTTGCCCATCCGTTTGGGGATGATAAGCAGAGCTATAGTTGAAGTTTGTCCCGTTGAGCCGGAATAACTCTGACAAAAAATTACTAGTGAAAGTGGGATCCCGATCACACACCATGGATCTGCGCATTCCATGCAACTTGAACACTTGATCAAAGAAGATCTGGGCAACTCCAATGGTTGTGTACGGATGAGACAAAGGAATGAAATGTGCATACTTTGATAGCCGATCCACCATAACTAGCACAACTGATTTCTCTTTCGAAACAGGCAGACCCTCCACGAAATCCATTGAAGTGTCTTCCCATGCTTGTTGCGGAATGGTAGGGGCTGAAGTAGTCCGACGGGAGAGGTTTGCTCTACCTTGTGACGTTGATAAGTATCACATTGAGCAATAATTTGTTTAATTTTTTCTCTCATACTTGGCCAATAAAAACTGGTTCTTATCCTCTGGTAGGTTTTGTAATAATCTTCATGGGTACTACCTTGAAACTAGTCAATAATGTCATAAATTAAAGAGGAGTCCCCGGCAAGATAGACTCTATCTTTAAAGAAGATAAACCCTTCTTTATATTGTCATGGGCCTATTACCTCACCTTCATTAATGTGAAGGATCAATGCCTGTAAATTTGGATTTACCTTAATCTCCTCTTTTACTGCTACCACTCATTTGGCCACGGGCTGAGAGATAGTAGCCAATTTTCCCCTTGCCACGTCACCATCTTTTTCGTTTTCTACCCTCCTTGACAATGCGTCAGCCACGATGTTCTCCTTCCATCTTTTGTATTCCACAACAAAGTCATAGCTCATCAATTTGTACAACCACCTCTATTGTGCCAACGATGTAATCTTCTAAGCCCATAAGTATTGCAAGTTTCTTTGGTCAATTCTTACCACAAATTGCCTTCCCAATAAATAGGAGTGCCATTTTTGCACAGTCATCACCAAGGCAAAAATTTTCATCTCGTATGTTGACAAAAAAAGGTTCTGTCCTTGTAAAGCTTGACTTTCTTCTCGTATGTTGACAAAAAAAGGTTCCGTCCTTATAAAGCCTGACTAAAAAAAGCAATGGGCCGTTCCTACATCAACACAGCCCCCACCCCTGATCCGCTAGTATGACATTCAACAACAAACCTCTTGGAGAAGTTCGGTAAAGCTAGGACATGAGTTTAGTCATGGCTTCCCTCAAGTCGTGGAAGGCTTTCTCAACTGCAGTGTCCACTTGAATGCACCCTTCTTCAGCATGTTAGTGAGTGGCCCGGCTATTTTGCTATAGTTTTGGATGAATTTCCTGTAGTAGCCCCGTTAAATCAAGAAACCTTCTCATAGCTTTGGTTTCAATTTAGGCCAATTTAACATGGTGGAAATCTTATCAAGGTCAATCGCCACTCCTGCATTTGAAATTATAGAACCGAGGTAGTGGACCTCACTCTAACTAAACTGACATTTTTCTCTTTTGATAAACAACTTGTTAATCCGCAGAATAGATAATGCAATTTCTAGATGCTTGAAATGATCTTCCCATGACGCACTGTAGATTAAGATATCATCAAAAAATACTAATATGAATTTTCTCAAATAATTTCGAAATTCCTGGTTCATCAGGGACTGGAAAGTTGAGGGGCATTAGTAAGCCCAAAAGGCATTACCAAGAATTTATAATGCCCATGGTGTGTCCGAAATGGCGTCTTCCCGATGTCTTCCGATACTACCCAAATTTGATGGTACCCAGAACGTAAGTCAAGTTTTGAAAAGACATGTGCTCTGGTCAGCTCATCGAATAGTTCGTCAGGAAACCGGTCCTTGATGTGACCTTATTAAGGGCACATAATCCACACATACGCCATGTCCTGTCGTTCTTCTTAACAAATATCACGGGCGAGGAATAAGGGATGTTGTTGGGCTGGATTACTCTCAAAGTTAACATCTCGGACACCAACATTTCAATATCCACCTTCTGGTAATATGGGTGGCGATAAGCCTTGGCACACACCGGTTTATTATTGGCCACCAACAAAAATTTGTGGTCCTGGGATCTCTGAGGTGGTAGTCCCTTGGGTTCTCTAAACAAATCTTGGAATTTTTCTAAAATTCGTTGCAAGTGGGCGTAACAGCTTTCATCATTGGAAGCAAGTAAGGGAGTCTCAATTAAAAGAGCTACAGTAACATTCCCTTCTTATTTTTTTAGAGTAAATGATCCTATGAGACCCTCCCACACGCATGTGTGTAGGACCCCAAGGATCATCATTCAATTTGACACAGATCTCTAGAAAAGTTATCACATGGGTGTGGGACTTGACTTTTTTAGAGATCTGTACTACATTGAATGATGATCCTTTGGGGTCCTACACACATGGGTGTGAGAGGGTCTCATAGGATCATTACTCTTTTTTTTAACTTCTCGATAAATATCGTGGTCTCCAACAACCTTATGGTTATGAGCGGTAACTCCCTTGGTCTCCAACAACCTTATGGTTATGAGCGGTAACTCCCTTGAGAATTACTTCCTTACCCGCTACCTTGAAGGTCATCATTAGCCTTGCAAAGTCCCACATGATTGGGCCAAGTGTCCTCAACTATTGGGCACCCAGCACCACTTCACAGCCTTCTAGTGAAAAGCAAATATAAGTCTACACTAATTGGAACTCCTTGTAAATTTAACTTAACGTTAAAGAAATACAGGGGCTTGGAAGCCTCTCCTCAGACGCCACCATCACCTCAAAACGGGTATCTTGATTCGGCTGCAACCCCTCTTTGAGCCAACTGTTTATTCATAAAATTATGAGTGCTTCCTGAGTCTATCAAAATGGTGACTTCGACTTGGTCAATGCTTCCCTTTACACGCATAGCTTCGAGAGCTCGAATCGCGCAGATGGAATGCAAAGAGATCTCAGGTGTCTCTTGGAAATCCGTCGGTATGCCTTCCTCCGAGTTTGGATTGTGGCTGTCATCTTCCTCTTCATAACACCCCTCGATCAAGAACAGCTTCTTGCATCAATGTCCGGGTGTAAACTTCTCATTACAATTAAAACATAACCCTTTGGCTCACCTCTCTTGCATCTCAGTAGGTGAGAGTCATCGAACCGGAAGTGTAGGGCTGCTATCAGAGATCTCCTTTCCGTTGGTTGAAGTTTTCCTTGTGTCAGAAGGTGCACCAATCCGCCGTTGAGATAAATTGCAGGCCTCGTAAAGAAGAGCTAACCCAATAGCATCAGAGAGAGTCACTGGTCTCCCTGCCAGTACGTCCACCTTAATATTGTTCTTTAGCCCACTAACAATGCAGCTGACCTGGCGGTCAGGTGGAAGGTACCCTACCTTCGTTAACAGCTTCTCAAAACAGGTCTGGTAGTCCCGGATGCTTCCAAGTTGTTGCAGCTTGGTCAGTTCTCCAAAAAAGTCCTGGAACTGTGTGGGTTCGAAAAGGGCATGCACCCCGTCACAGCGCCTCTTCCAAGACAGCTCGTCGGCTTCAAGTTTGAAAACTTGATGCCACAACTGAGCATCTCCCTCCAGATGGAAGGATGCCAAAGCCACGCGCTCTTCGTCCGGTGTTTGATGGAACTGGAAAAATTGTTTCACCCTGCAAGTCCAGCTCGTAGTATCTTCGTCACCATTGAAACGTAGGAAGTTGAGCTTGACCCACTTAGGAAAGAAAGATTGTTGTCAGGTTCTGCTATTGTTCCCAGATCGAGATTCATGGTTCGTGAGTGGAGTTTTGGAATTGTCCCTAATCTCTGTTTCGAGATTGGCGGAATGTGAACCAAGCCTTACGAACAACTCGTTAAGTTTGTCCATGATTTGTTATTGATCAATGCTGAGAGAGCTCACATCACCCTCCAACTTTTCCACTCGTTGATCCATGCCCTTGCTATGATACCACAATGGTATGTACTGTGGGGCGTTCTTCTTTGGCTTGGATGTACCTATGGTGCTACACAAGAAGAGAAAATACTGAGGAAAAAATACAGCAGGAAAAACAGGTTTTACAGAGAAAACCGGCCTCTAAACACGAAGTGTTATTGATTCTCAAAGCCTGCTCAGAGCAAGATAACTATCCATTAAATAGACTCGTTACACTCACAATTTGAGCCAAGAAATCAGCTCCCACTAAGAAAAAGAAATAACCCACGAATGGCTACTCAACGACACACAAACTTCCTAACAGAACCGGTCAACTCAAAACTACCCACAAAGTAACATACTCCTAAAATAACTCCCACGAATATGCGAATTCATGCGAGCCTTATTCTACCCAATTAACAACAGAAACTAACCGTAACAGTATCTATAATTTTCCCTATTTTCTCGTATGCTTGAGATTAACATACCCGTTTTGACCACTGGAGCAAAGAGTCTTACATGAATAATGCTTAAATTTTCGTGGGATTGGCATAATCTATTTACCCCAAATTTGGATGCAACTTACAAATCGGTCATTGTATGGTTAACAACTAGCATTCTGAATCAAGTTTTAGATCGGTGGCCCACTATACCAATCTAGATCAGCTGAATCGATGATAAAGATCGATTAGATTGGTCAAAATCAATAAAAAAAAGAAAAAATTATAAACAAATAGCATCGGTTGATTCTAAAAGGGGGGACCCAAATCACCAAACCACTAAACCAATCCGAATCGCCGGGTTATATAACCCTAGTTCCAACAAACACGACACTCTGCAAGTGAAATGAGAACCGGCAAGTTCAGTTTTCATGTCTCATGAAACCGTGGGATTTTTTTGAGAGTTTGAACTTTGAATACCTACATGGCCTTCCAAGTAAGACCGATGGGACCACTCAAACACATATAAGAGAACCCCACCCCATACAGGTTTTGGTTGGCAAAAAAACGAGCCACTAATAATCAACGCGGAAATAGGTAGGTATGCCAACCGACGACCTGTGTGTGTGAGTGAGAGTCAATATAATTAAAAAATAGTAGAAAAAAAAACAGGCAATCTAAGGATATGGGATAGAATGCTGATGCCTCAATTGACTTAACAGCTTAAAAAGACATGCGCAAAGCACAGGTAATTTACAAAAGGGATTGTATAATATGGGACTATTTATTTTTCATTCAAAGTGGTCACAATCATTTTTCACAATTGGATATAATAGATGAAATTATATCACAATATTCAAAAAATTTTGTTTTAGACTTTGTGCTCAAACAATGACATACCCTCAACCAGTTGACCTCAAATCTAACGGTTGATAATTGTAACTTCATTGTACCAAAAGTAAATAATCTCATTACTTACATTTTTTTTACAGAAAGGTTTTATTTTTTATTTCAAAATGTAGAAAAGGATGAAGTTCTACAAGGCCTATGCGTTATGACAATAAAATAAAGCCTCACCTCAAATCTCCCGAAAGTTATTTCGTCAACAAAAATCTCCATGATGGCTCTAAAATCAATTTTTAAAACCAAAAATAAAATTTGAAACTCAAAAAATGATCCAAATCTTGCGAAGCTATTAACATTTTTTTTTAGGGCGAAATAGACAGTCTAGATAATTTAATATAATATACACTATTTTTAGAGTTTAAAACTTAAATTTTTTCATAACCATAATGTTCAATCTGCGATGATCCATTTAAAAGCTTTTCAATGCTTTGGTAGTAATTTTCGATGAGTTATGAGACGAGGCTTTACTTATTTTCATAAGACTGCAGCATTATCAACACTTTTTCCTTCAGAAAATGGTTTTCCATAATTCATAATTTCATACATTATGTTCATATCGTATGCTTAAATTCCCATTATTTGAGATTATTATTATCATCATCTTCATCATCATATCAATTTTAGGACAATACTTGTTATGTTCATGTACTTGTCAAAAGTATTAAAAAATAAATCAATAATAAAAAAGCAAAAGGATGAAGTTTCTATAAGGCGTAGGCTTTATAAAAACCAAATAAAGCCTCACCTCAAATCGTCGTCTAGAATGAACTTTCGGCAATAGAAATCTCCATGATGGCTTTAAAATCAATTTTCAACACTTACAATAAAATCTAAACTCAAAAAATTATACTAATCTTGCGGATCTTTGAATACTTATATCTAAGGCGAAATGGACGGTCTAGATAATTTGTTAAAATATACACTTTTTTTAGAGCTTGAAATCCTAATTTTTTTTCCCAACAATAATGTTCAAATCAGGATGACTGATGTAAAGATTTTCCCATGCTTGAATTGTAATTTTGAGTAAGTTATGAGGTGAGCCTTTAAGTATTTTGATGGGATGCATCCCTATCAAACCATTTTCCAAAACAAAAGTATCCTTTAAGAATTGGGAAAAACACGTATACTCTAATTTATAAATTATTATCCCAAATTACCTTTTGTCCTATAAAAAACCTAAGGAACTCACCAAGTTAAACAAAAAAAAAAAAGGACGTTTAACCCTCTTATTACCTTATTCATAATCCAAATGGCATAATTTACTCTTCTTTAAATAAAAAAATAAATAACTTTATCATAAAAATTGAGTTTGTGATACCTCTTTTGACTTACTTGTAAAGTTTTTGAGGAAGAGGTCCACGGGTGAAAAAGAAAGAGAAAGATAAAGATAAAGAGAGCTTTTTCAATATTATATAACAAAGTGATTTTAGAGAGGATGGTTTTTGTCTTTTTTTAAAAAATATGTAAGGGTATTTCGATATTTCTATTTATTTGAAATTAAATTTTTTTCTTGACGTGCATGACACACACCCAACATTTGAGCTTGATCTGGCACAATAAAATGAAATAAAATATACAATAGGCTTTGATAAATTGGATCCGAACGTAGTACAAATTTTTTTTTTGGAAAGTTTGTGTATATCCTTCTAAAGTTCCGTTATTTAAGAAATCCCCAAATTTTCATGTTTTGACATTGACACTCAATTTTTGGCATTTTTTTCAAAATGATGATATTGCCCTTACATCAAATTTTGAAAGTTAAAAGTTTAACAATTGTTATAAAACACTTGTACAGTGGTCCTTTCCTCATAGAACTTCAGATTTTGAGAATATGGAGTTGGTTTAATTTTGAATTCTCAAAATCCGAAGTTCTTTTGGATATCCTTGTCCTCTGGATGAAATAATTATTATTATTTTTTTTAAAAAAAAAATCTTAAATGGTTCAATAACTTTAGTATTCAAGTTTCAAAGTAAGGGCAGTTTGCAAAAACAACAAAAAAACATAAAATAAAAGTATGAAAGTAATGTTCACATTTTTAAAAGGATTTTTTTAATAACAAAAACTTAAGGAAGTGGTTTGTATAAGGTTGAGGTTCTAAACAATCAAAGTAAGGTGTACCTTTAAATAGTGTTTAAATATATTGTTTCAGGACTAAAAATCTTTATGATGGACTCAGTATTTATTTTCATCTTTATATATAAACTTTTAAGCTTAAACAATAGGGTAGATCGAATATATGTATAAACACTTGAAATTTTGAAACTTGATAACTATAAAATACATTACACCAAGACTTAGAAATCCATTTTTTATCCATACACCTTGAGATCGAGATGATCAATTTCAAGATTTTTGGATGTAGTGAATTTTTGAAGTGTGCTTTGATTCGAATGTCTGGCCTCACTCTTAAATAAACTTTTTTTAGAACTTAAAAGGGATATCTTCTAAAATTACTCAAACTACTTTTAATTAAAAATATAATTTTGTGATAAATTTTCAATGCAATTATAGAAATTTTTAAGTTTCACTATTAGGACCAATCTTAATCCATAAAAGCACAAACATCAAAAACATTTTTGCCTATTTGAACTTCTCATCATTATCAACAGTCTTTTATCAATTATTTGAAATCGGCTGCTCTACTAAGGTCCCTAACCTACGTAAGACAGCCCAAACAAAAATAATAGAAAACAAAGAGCTAAAGTCAAAAAATTTAATGCTCCTAATGTCCTTTTATAATTCATACATGGAGGCATCCCTCTCAACATTGTTTTTGCTTCAGCTCATTTTGATAGTTTTGTGGACATTGCACATAGATTAAGCCAAAAAACTTTAATGTTCCTTATGTCCTATTGTGATTCAATTATTGAAGGCCCCTCTCTCTGTCCCTCTTTTTCTCCCTGTAATTCAATTATGAAAGACCTCTCTCTCTTTCTCTCTCTTCACGCTTGCCTTTGCCTGAACAGATTTTTCTCTCTCTTCACGGATGCTTGAACAGATTATGAGAGCTATATAGATAGAATACCCCGTCAAAACACCCAGGTCTTTCATTCAATGAATAATACCAGAACAGATTCACTCCAGGGAGAAGACAAACAAATGTACAGTAGTGATAGAGAGAGACAAAAGGCCTGCTCCTTTTCATCAGATTGACAAGAAACTTGACCCACCCCTCCCAATTTGTTACCCCCCACACCTACAACAGATCCACTAAAAGAAAACCTTTTAGAAAAGGCAAGAGAAAAGGAAAAACAAAGGGAAAAACCCAAGTGGAGAGGAATTCAGACCGCATATTCTCACTGTCACACTAGGAAAATATCCCATCTCTGAGTATGAGAAGGGTGTGAGAGGAGGGAAGCACACCATAGGAACTCTTTTCTTTTAGGTTACATTAATGGTACATGAGAGAGATGGGGTCATGGGCAGTTGGGTTTTTTGCCAGCCCCCATTGGAGAGAGAGGGGGGTTATGGGCATTTGGAATTTTTGCCAGGGCCACCATAGTAGAAGTAATTACCCCAATCACCATTGTAGCCATTCTGAACATTATAGCAATTGGATTGCTCCGTGAAGGTGCCAATCCCTTTAGGTCCTCTCAAGTTATTGGAACCATCAACAACCTGGATGTTCCTGAAATAACTGGCCTTTGAAAACCCTTCATCAGGGAAATGGCCACTCCCCATCTCCGTAGAAGTGTGCTCTCCATCTGGTTCAGAGTTCACAACCTCACCTCCCCATTCTATCATGCTTGCACTATCAGCCAAGTAAGAGAAGAGGAAAGATGGCCAATACCCCAAAACATAGTCATTCCCAAATTGCATCCACCAGTTTCCCTCCTTAGGGTCCTGCAAATAAAGAAGAGAGAGAGAGAACAATAAAGAAGTAAGAAATAGGTGTGCAAGAGCAACCAAATAAAACATCATCATTCATTTCTCAATCATCAATCATTTGGGGTCGGCTACACACATTTGGGGTCGGCTACACAAATCCTGATCCATAATTCTGCTCCACATTCAAGATTCATAAAAAAAAATTGGCAAAATTGTATATATGCTTCCAACATAACACAACCCACTTCCTTTATTTGGCCTTAGGGAAAAAGTTTTAAGTTCCTCTCTTTTCTTAGAGCAAGCAACCAAATAAAATAGATATAATAAAAGAAAGGCACATACATTTGGAAAAAAAGAGGAGAGAGAAACATGTAGAATAGTTCCCAAAATAAAAATAAATTCAAGAAACAAACTTACATAGGTCCTGAGGATAAAGAAGAAACAGTAACATGTGTAGTTATGTAGAAAAATATTTAACAAAGGTGGCATATGTGAGTGTCAGATAGATTCTCTGGCCTCTCTGGCATTTGGGTTTTATTAAAAGTTAAGTTATTTTGGTTTGTTGTATGAAGGGATGATAATTACCTTCCAGACAAGGATACTGATATCATATTGGGAACCACGATATCCAGAGACTGGGAAGATGCTGGCACCCATGGCTATGTCACTGTTTATTTGAATGAAGCCTGAGCACAAAAGGTTGTAGCACCCTGTGGCTTGATAGGCATCACTCTGTTATCAATTCACAGACCACCAGTATTAGAGAGTGATTGATTTGAAGCCCATCTTATAATTAGAGAGAGATGGGTGAGACTCACAGTCCAGTAGGTGAAGAGCCTGGTGTTGTTGTCCCCATAAAGATCTGGGCTTACCTGTTTTCCAATAGGAATATATATAGAGGTATTAAAAATCATTGTGTTGGCAGCTGAAAATTGAAAGCTCGATAGAACAATCAATAGAGAAAATGAAAGGATCTCTCTCTCTTTCCATAGTAGAAGTATTAAAATCATTTATATTTGCAGCTGAAGATGGGAAGGTTTGTAGAAGAATCAATACTTGTAAATCTCTCTCTCTCTCTCTCTGCAAATGTTGTTTGATGCCCCCTTCATCCCCAATTCAAGGCCAATATCAATTCAACACCAATCTCTCTCTCTCTCTCTCCTGGTTTTTTTGGTACATTACCTGCCAACCAGCCTCAATGCTGTTGAGATCTTCCCCAAAGGAGCCCCCCAAAATCCAGAGCTGGGAGAGGCTGAACTCATTCGACTGCTGAATTTTAGGTTCCCAAACATTAATGGTTGCCTTTGCTCCATAGTATTTGTCCCCTTGGACATAAGCAATTGCATGCTGTTAAAGTTAAACCACACCACACAAGACTAATCGTTAACAGAACAGAGGCCCAAAAATTGAAAGAAAAAATGCCAAGGCGAATCAATAGGAAACCTAGAGAGAGAGAGAGGTCACCTGATGCCCACTTTCATTTACAAGGTCGGGGTCTGCGGATTTAGGTGGTAGAGGCATACTTCTGTGCTTTTTTTTGCCAAAAGTTTTAACAGAGCTAGCTTTGAGGATGTCATCTCTGGTGGTTCTTCTAATGGGTATGGTTCCTTGTGGGCACCTCCCAGTCAAGTGCCATAGCTGAGTCTGAGAGATTGAGGCCTGTTTTGGGCCAGAAACCTTGTTTGCACTGTAAAGCCCTTCAGGATGAAAGCTTGGCCTCATCTGTGATAAACCCCAATGCACAATTACTTAGAACAGTAGAGAGAGAGATGAGGAATGAAAAGAACTAACAGTTACCAGAACCCAGCAATCAGACCATGAACAGTTTGGTTTGAGTGAGAGAGCGAGGGGGAGATTAAGGAGAAAACAAATAAGAGAGAGAGTGAACAAATTATCAGAAGCTAGCCACCTGAATGGTATGATTCTTGAGAAAGGGGTGATCGAAAGCAGGCTGATGATGAGTGCGAACACAGTCGATTGTGTCTCCATCTGGACTCTGCAACCAAACAGAAATATGGGATTTTCAATTTTCCAAGATCAAAACTCCAAAACCCCGCCATGTTTAACAAATTATGCCAGATACCACCAAAACCACGCCATTACAGCACTGCAAAACCATCAATCACCCAAAAGGGGCACAGAGATACAACACATGGGCCAATGTTAAATCTACGGTTTAACGGAAAGTTTTAAAAATGTAACTTTACAAAACCGAAAAACCCACAAAAAAGCGAAAAAAGAAAACCACCGTAGAAAAACAGGCGAAAATCCATGGTGTAACAAAAACACCATTACGCACTCAGAAAACCACCAAAACCATTAAAAAATGGGCAGATTCAGCTAAAAAGTAAAACCACTATTGCAGAACCCCAAACTACCAAAAACGCAAAACTCAAACTAAATCCACCATTGGAAACCGCTGGAAAACCCAAACTGAAACCGACATTTTTTTAGCCTGAAACTACCAGAGCAGAGTCCAAAACCACCAGGAAGAGAAGCAGAAGAAAACCTTGATCGTCTGCACAGGTGGCTTATTAAGCCTCCTCAAATGCTTTTGCACTTCAAACCTCTGCCTGGACTTAGTCTTTGCATCCACGACAAAAGGAACTAAAATCAGACAACAAACAGCCATGAAAACCGCTATCCTTCGCCAAAGCAGAGATTCCATTGTGGTTTTGGTGTCCAAGACAGTGGTTTAGAGTGACCGAAGAATTCCAAAACCTTGAAACTTTCAGCTTCAGCTTCTCTGCAACAGCTCAATGGCATTCGCAATCATGGCGGTCATCTGCAAATAGAAAACCACTTTCCTCAGAGGAAATGGGGATATGAAGTCACACGGGCGTGAAAAGAGAGATGAAAAACAGCCCCACAAGGATCCAAGAAAACCGCCCATCATTAACAGTGGTTTTTTTTTTCACTTTCTCTCTCTAACAGGAGAGAGGGTAAAAAAGTAGTAAGAAGACAGATCTAGGGGCTTTTGCGCGGAAGACATTGGGCACACGGGCCTTGTCGTATTGCTGGGCTCTCACTCTACCAAACGTCTGCAATGTACTCGTATCGTACTCACACCACTGGAATCCCACCCCTCACTCTCTCTCTCTAAAAACCCAAAACTCTCTCTCTCTCTCTAAAAACCCAAAACTCTCTCTCTCTAAAGTCCAAGTTCATAGTCTACACGCCGCCCTATTTACAGTAAGGTTACTTTCTCTCTCTAAAGTCCAAGTTCATATTCTACACGCCCTCTTTACAGTAAGGTTACTTTCTCTCTCTAAACTTTGCCCTTTTTCTGGGTAACTCTGTCGCTATAGCCCTCTCCCACGCTCTCTTTAACCCCACCACTCTCTCTCTCTCTCTAAGCCTCTCTCTCTTTGAAAAGTCTTGAACGCCCTTTCCTCTCACAAACCCCCACTTTCTCTCTCTTCGGCTTTCTTTCCTGTTGTGCCCTTTCTGCTATTCGTTTGTTATTGACCCACTTAAAAGTTGCATGCATAAATAAATCAACATAAAGCAAACAAAATATAATTGAGGAAACTGAATAGAGACCCATTTGTCGAATATGTTCATATTTTATTATAACAATATTTTAATATCGCTGCAGTTTTATCAAAGTAAGTAAAGCCTCAACCCTAAACTCACCCAAAATTATAATTTTGATGTAAGAACAATTTCAAATTGATAATTTTGATCTTGAACTCTATGGTTGTGAATAAAATTAAAATTTCATATCCTAAAAATGGTGTGTATTATAACCTGTTATCTAGACGATTTATTTCGCCTTAAAAATAAGTATTCACATATTTATAAAATCAATGCTATCTTTTGAGCTTCAAATTTTCATTGTTGGAATTTGATTTTTAAATCAAATACCATGTTTTTGCATGTCCAAACTACTCGCCATGAAGATTCAAGGTTAGGCTTTACTTTGTTTTTATAAAGCCTAGGCCATACAGAAACTGCATCCACCTATAAAAATATTCAAATTACCGGATAGAGATCCACCTATGGCTTCAAAAATTTCAAGAATAACTCTGGTGCCCCAAGAGCAAACCATTCCTCTAACCAAACTCCCATTGAGTAGATCTCACAACAAATGAAACACTAACAGCATAATTAATTTAATGCATTTTAGTCCCTGATATTCACAAACCAACAACTTACCCAAAAAACAACCGGCTCTTTGGAGGGTATTATTAATTTCAATTTCCCATGAGCCACTTTGGGCAAATCAAAGTTTGCTAGTGCGTTAAAAAGTGGATTAGTGAAGTAGACCGGACAGCCCAAAAATCAGTTTGGATCAGTGAATCAGCGTTTCAGATTGGTGAATCAGCTATTCAGATCGATGAATCAACGGTTTACTTCGGTAAATCAACGGTCCAGATCAGTAAATCAGCAGTCCAAATCGGTGAATCAGTAGTCCAGATCGATGAATTGGCAGTCCAGATAAGTGAATCAGCAGTCAAGATTAGTGAATCAGCAATTCGGATCTGTAAATCAATGGTTCAGATCGCTATTTTACTCTCCAGGAAAAATAGTGACTAGCAAAAAGACATCTAAAAAAACAAAGAACGAACCAAAAACTGATTCGGATGGGTCAATAGGCGATCCAAATTGCTGTGGAAGTGCAAGTTTCCTTCCCATTTTCCTTTAGGGGCTATTTGGATTACTGGAAATATATTGTCTGTGAAATATATTACACATTATTGTATAATATATTACCTGTAAATTGATTGTTACTGTTTGGGTAGTATTTAGATGCAACCCGAGAAATACATTGTTATTGTTTGGCTATGTCTGGAAGAGATATAGGAAATGTATTACCAACATTTTACCAACACATGCCTATAAACTATTATTTCTTTATTTTTTGCCACAAAATTACACTAAAATGCAGAATTATCATTTCTTTCTTTTTTGTCACAAAATTTTACTAAAATACAGAATTAAAATCATCATCACACAATTCCAAAAAGATTTCTAATAATAATATCATCATCATTCAAAAAATATTTTTTAATAATAACTTGTGCAATTTTACAGTCATCATGATATTATTTCCTACTTATTTTACATGCCTTCCGCACTTATATGGAATCACATGCCTTCTAACATGATATTGGTTTCAATATGATAAATCATTGGAACAATATGATTGGAATAACATGATTTTATTATGATAAGCCTTATTTTTACTTAGTTTTTATAGAAGTTTTTAAAATGCCTCTCTATATAATTTCAAATAAATAATAAATTTATGATGCTAAATTCAAAATCTCTATTGTATGAGTTAAAAAATAATAAGAAGTTTGATTAGTAAACTAGAAAGTTTGGTAATTGGAGTATAAAATTTTGAGGTATTAGATGAGACTAAAGATGTATGTTATTTCAATTGAGATTTTAGTAATCTCTCATGAGGATTATGTTGTGTGAAATATTTTATTATGATTATGTTGTGTAATTTATTATTAATTACTAATTTTTATTTTTATTATTTTCGTTTTTATATGACAGCTGATGCCTTTAGATGAGGGGACGAGCTTTTTTATTATGATTACATTTTTTTAGGATTGTGTTATGTAATTTATGATTGATTATTAATTTTTATTTTTTTTATTTTTGTTTTTAGGGGACAAGCTTTTTTATTATGATTGTGTTGTGTAATTTATGATTGACTATTAATTTTTATTTTTATTATTTTTGTTTTTATATGACAGCTTGTCTTTAGAGGACAAGCTTAAAACAGAGGGATCACCTATGCTAGTTATTATGAAGACGAGTTTAAAAAGGGAGAGATCGGCTAGGCTAGTTATTACTAAGACGAGCACTAGCATATTACGAACACGAGCTTAAAAAAGAAGGGATCACCTTTATTACGAAGATCCGCTTAAAAAAAGAGAGATCACCTATACTAGTTATTATGAAGACGAGCTTAAAAGGGATGGTACGAAGAGAGAGGCTTACCAAGAATTTTTTATTCAAGTATAGGATAGGCAAAAACAAACGCGAAAGGTTTTTCAAAATTACCTGTGACTCTTGTAATAGATTTTTTATAGATTTTTCACAGCACGTAATAGATTTTCTGATTTTTTGGGAAATCTCGCCTAACCTCTTTCCATTTCCTTATGATTAACGAGCCGTTTGGATACCTGAAAATATATTGTCTGTAAAATATATTACTTGCATAATACAATACTGCGGAATACATTACCTGTGAAATATATTACTGGCATAATACATTACTACGTAATACATTACCTGCGTAATACATTACCTGTGAAATATATTACTGGCATAATACATTGCTACGTAATACATTGCCTGTGAAATATATTACTGGCGTAATACATTACTGTGTAATACATTACCGATAAATGAATTGTCACTGTTTGGGTAGTATTTAGATGCAAATTGGAAAATACATTTGTAGTGTTTGGCTATCTCTCAAAGAAATATGAGAAATGCATTACCAACCAAATATGAAAAATATGGTGATGTTTGGTTAACATGATTAGACTTTACTTTCAACATGATAAGTCAATGGAATAACATGATTTTATTGCGATAAGCCTTATTTTTATTTATTTATTATAGAAGTATTTCAAATGTCTATCCATATATAATTTCAAATAAGAAATAAATTTATAATACCAAAATCAAAATCGTTATGGTATGAGTTAAAAAATGGGAAGAAGTTTGATTAGTAAACTAGAAGGTTTAATAATTGCAGTATAAAATTTTGAAGCATTAGATGATACTAAAGAGGTATCTTATTTCAATTGAACTGTTACTAGTCTCTTATGATGATTATGTTGTGTGGAATTTTTTATTATGATTGTGTTGTGTAATTTTTCATCGATTATCGATTATTAGTTTTATTATTTTTATTTTTATATGAGCTGATAGCTTCAGATGAGGGCTACAACCCAAATTGGGGATAAAGGAATGTAGAAATTTTTTTATTCCAAATATAGTACAAAATTGTTCCTCATCCCGTTCTATACCTATTCAAATCAATTTAGTTTTCCTCTACTTTCACTTGCCCATTATTAAAAAATTTTGTTTTTATATGAGAGTAAAATGATTGCTACAATCCATATTGGGGATAGAGGGATGTAGAATTTTTTTTGTTTTATACGAGGGTTACAATCCAAATGGACGATAGAGGGAGGTAGAAATTTTGTTATTATGATTGTAGTAGAAAAGTGTTCCTCATTAAGTTTGTATATCTGTTCAAATCAATCTATATTACCTTTTTTATATCTCTAATTTTACTTTCTACTTACCTTAATAATTATACAATACAACATAGACTAGGCAAATATTTTTTTCTATTTACGTTAATAATTATACAATACAACATACACTAGGGAAATATGTTTTTTAAGCAGGATAAGGCAATTTAGATTACCCTTTTCATATCCCTAATTTCACTTTCTGTATACCTTAATAATTATACAATACAACATAGAGTAGGGAAATATTTTTTTCCATTTATTTTAATAATTATACAATACAGCATAGACTGAGGAAATATTTTTTTTAAACAGGATAGGGCAGAGAGACTCAAGCGAACGATTTCCAAGGATTATCCGTCAAGCGACTAATAGATTTTTTACCCTGCGTAATGGATTTCGTGATTTATAGGAAATCTCAGGTAATCTCGTGTAATCTCTTTCCGTTTCCTTATTATTAAAGTATATCCAAATAGTGGAAATGTCATATTTCATATCCAAATAGTGGAAATGTCATATTTCTCTGTAATCTATCATCACATAATAGATTTTCAAGTACCCAAACTACCCCTACGTGTACCCAATGAAAATACCATATTTTCTTGTAATCTATTGTCACCTATTAGATTTTCAGGTACCCAAATGGCCACGTAGTGTTTTTTTTATGAATATTTTCTTTAGTTTGTCTCTCCCTAAACTGATTTTACTCATCTATTGTTACCTATCAGATTTTCAGGTACCCAAATAACCCTTTAGTGTTTTTTTTGGTAAATATTTTCCTTTAGTTTTGTCTCTCTCTAAACTGATTTTACTCCTAGGTTTTAACATAACAAACTTTTGTCAATATCTCTCTCCATTTATATTGGGGAGAGACTTTGATTAAACGAATATATACGAGCTTTGGGAAATATTTTTTACCTTAAATATTATTGAACCGCCTTGTCATTATCAAATATCAACTATACAATTTCAAAATTAATTTTGATTTCTAATGCTTAAAAGGAAAAATTTTATGTAAGCTTGAGATCTTAAAAATATAGAATTAAGGTGCACCTATAAAATAGAAAGGTTATTTTGATGTTGGAAAACATCCAATTGATCATCTCCACATAAGATACATTCTTAAAACACTAATTTATAATATTTTTTCATTGTAAAGTTTTCATATTATACTTAACTATAATTTTTCATTTGCCCTCAAAATATAGATTAGAATATCTCTTTCTCTATCTTCATCTCCTGCTCAAATAAAATATTACATTTTTAATATTTCAACTAAGAAAATAAAAAGTGTAGAAAAAAGCCAATGAAAAGAAAATAAATCAGAGCGTTCCTAAAATGAAAAATTATTGATAAAATATAAAATAATAATAAGTTGATTTCCAATTGAAAAAGTAAAAAAAAATGGTTGAAAAGCATTCATAAAAATTCAAAAAAATCACTGTAAAACATAGGGACATATTCTACACCCAAACAAAAAAAGAGTAAGAAGTATAGAGCCTACCTAGTGTGAAGATTGTTCTTGAAAGAGCACTAGGAATGGAGCATAAAAGACGGAGGTGTGGGAAAAGTAGTATAAATATGATTGGAGGAATCCTCTCCATACGGAAACAATCTTGTATATCATATGCATATCTTTTCTCTCTTGAATGCTCCTATATATATTACTATTGTAATATAGGTATATTTTCTCCTATATATATACTTATTATAATAAAACACATTAAATTTTATTTCTTCTATCATTATAATAAAATAGGTTAATTTTTATTTTTAAAAATTTTAGATTGTCGGTACTCTTGGTGATTAGTTGGAAACAATAAGATTTGAGTTGGGGATAGTTACCCATTTTAGGAATTTTGAATTAAAAAATAGAGTGAGAATAAAATTGGGTCTGATTTGCATGCATAACTTTTTGAAAATGGTGGGATAAAAAAATCTCTATATATATATATATATATATATATATATATATAAAGTAATGATCCTATACGACCCTCCCCTACCTATGTGTAGGACCCTAAAGGATCACCATTAAAGTTGTCACGGATCTCTAAAAAAATTATCATATGGGTGTGGGACTTGATTTTTCTACAGATCAGTGTCAAATTTAATGGTGATCCTTTGGGGTCCTACACAACGAGAGGGTCCTATATGATCATTTATATATATATATATATATATATATATATACTTACTATAATAGGATAGGTTCATCAACTTTCTTTTTATCATTTCTATAAAATAAATTTTGTTAAAATTTTGGTTTTTTAAAATCGTGTATTAGGAGATTCTCTCTTTCCCTAATCTTTAAAAGCTTCCATGAAATCTCTCATCTTTCCTAAAAAGTATATATATATCTCTCTTTCTTGTGTATATTCTCTCTCTCTATCAAAATCTAGCAGTCTCTCTCTTGTTCGTACTCTCTCTCATTCTCAAATTAAGATATAGAAACAATCTCTCTCTCTTTTTCAAATTAAGATATAGAAACAAGGGAAAAGTTTATGCAGAGTCGAGGCTCTAAACAATCAAATTTGAGTATATCTAAAAAATCTATGGTTGTTTTGATGCTCAAATATCTTCAAATTGATCATCTCGACATCAAGATGCATAGATATGAGAAAAAATGGATTTTAAGTTTTGGAAATAGTGTATTTTGTAACGCATTTTTGGACCGTCAATTTTTCATGATTTTCATATTTTTATAGATATGTCGATCTACATTATATTTGAAGCTTTAAACTTTATAAACAAATGTGAAATATTTTAAGGCTATCACAAAGATTTCCAATATTGAAACTACATTGCTCGATACGATTTGAAGGTAGGCTCTAATTTGATTTTTAGAGCCTAGGCTCTACACACCTTAGAAATAATGTGAAAAAATAGAGAAAATGGTGAGATCTCTATTTGTGCATATTTATTCTCTCTCTTTTTCTAAAATTAGAAATGTATCCTACAATCTCTATAGAATTAAAGTTTTTTTTATTTTTGTAATGAGCGTTTACCTCTGCTATAATAATTAGAAATATATCCTACAATCTCTATAGAATTAAAGCTCATTTTATTTTTGTAACGCGTATTTACCCATGCTGTAATAATGTAGTACATAGATAAATATGCATAAAATGAGGCACGTTGACTCATCAAACCTCATCTAGTGTGCCCCACGCACAAATTAAACCTGGGTGGTTTGAGAGGTTAGATCTTTTACATTGAATCCTTTAAAATAAATTTTATATAAAATCTGAATTTTTCTTGCATAAAAAAACCTCAGAAACTCGTAAGAGTAATTTAGTTAATTTTTATTTAAAATATTATACGTTTTCATTTAATGCCCATGTTGGTTTGTGGGAAGAGATGAGATCCAAAGTATTTTCGTCAAATCTACGAAGTTTCAGGAGGATATTTGTGGTATTAGAGGAAAACAGGAGGGTCGAGCACAATTGACGGAGCCGTCGGTTGTCCCGTGTCGAAACCCATTGTGGGAAATTGCAACGGTTCAATTTCCACGTTACACGCCGTCAGTTTGGATTTTGAAACGAACGGTTCAATATACGTTTACTATGCTCCTCGGTGACACACGTTACTTTTACTCCCCCATTTAGATGACCTAATTTCGAGGATATTTTCTATATAAAAACTTAGTAACCACCTTATAATCACTATATCGTTATTTAAAAATAATAATAATTAAAATTTGAGTTTTCTAATATTTAGATCTCATCCTTTTAAAATATGACGGTTTCTATTAAATCTACAAACAATTTTTTTTATGTGCTTGGAGTGTGGAATTAAGAATATTTTTTTTATTGAGGTTAATATATTATTCAAAGAGGTTATATTCTCAAATTTTGGAGCCCCAAAATTATTTACTCGAGGGAGTAAATGAACAGTATACTCTCAAGAGAGAATAATATATTTCGGCAGATTTGTTTATTAACCATTAAAAATGGTTAAGGTTGCAATTAAAGCACATGGGGGATGAGAATCCTGGGTGCACGAGTAGTTTATTCAGCAAGCCAGCAAGGAATTTTTGTCCTCTATATCTCACATATAATATGTAGGAGAAATTATATCTATTTATTTAAAGATCGTTTTTTAGTAGAGATCTTTGGACATAGATATGGTCCCTAGTTTATTTTACCCTTATTTTGCTTGTTGCCCCAAAGTGGCTTTTTGGTAAGTGGAAGGAAAGGCCTCCACTCCACTTTATGAAAGAGACCCTCCCTTTGGACATCACTCCAATCAAACTCTCCAAACCCTATTTTTGGACTGCTTTTGAGTTACTATTTAACTAGATTTCATAATACAATGGGACTCCAATTTCTTATAACACAATTTTAGGGCATTCATAATTGACTATAGTGGGTAGAGCTTCATTACACCAATACTTGGGGGTTGAAATTGACTATAATGGGAACACATGTGATTCCATGGTTGGTTTTGACCATATTTGCAACCACCAACATTTGGTAAGCCTCCTAGCACAAGAAGGTAGTCGAAATGGGGCCTAATACTTAATTTTAGAGGGACAATGTTTATCTATAAGAGTGGACACATATCTTGAAAAATAAAAAGAGCCCTAATGCTATAGAGATTGTAGGATAGTTGCCTACCTTAAAAGGAAGAAGAGAAAGTGGTATGTTCCTCTTTTAGGAAGATAGGCTAAGAAAGAGAAAGTTGTATGCCCTTACTTTAGGAAGATAGGGGAAGAGAGGTGATAGGTGGAGAGATAGAGGTGTAGTTATCTCTTGGGGAAGAGAGAAGGAAGTTGAAAATAATAGGAGGGTTAAAAAAAACTCAAAAACATTTAAATGGTACCTATCTTTAAAGAGATTTAAGAAGCTAAAATTTTATCCTCAAAAAGTGTTTTTTCCTAATCTAATTAAATTAGAAATTCATAAATCCAAGAGATATGGAGAGAGAAAGAGTGAGGATGTAAGAGGAAGGTATGGAGAGAGAGTGTTTGTCAAAAAAATATGGAGAGAGAGGGAATATGTAGAGAGTGAGGGGGGAGGGGGAAGGCCAAATAATATGAAGTTAAAATCAATATCTAAAAAGATATCTCCCTATCACCAGGCATAGATAAGTTTCTATTTTTTTAGGAAATTCTAATTTTGTCAAGAGATTGACTGAAATATGCTATTTCTCAAGAGATGAGAAATTTGCTATTTCCATTGACCTTGCCTTATTCTCAATGAAAACTGACCCCCATTTTCTTTGGCCTTCATTAGTACCTTGATTATCTGGAGTACATATGTGCACATATTCGTAGTAATGCCTACCTATGAATTTTGGATGTCTTTTATCAACATTTTTACTCTATTAATTATTGCTGCTCCATCAAAAAGCACAATCCATATTTTTATATCTAAATTGTTGGACGTATTTTTTTCTCTTTCAACCAGTTAGTCTTTTTGCAATCAGGCATGTCTATCTTCTCATTATGTGTTACTTTATTTAATATACTAATTATTGTCTCTTTTATCATTTTTGACTGTTTTTTGTTATTTTATTTAAGTTACATGGTATTACAATTTTTATTGTTTCATGGTTTCATGTAGATAACAATAACTCTGATATTTTTGACCTAATTTACTAGGACATAGAAATAGTGACGGATATTTCAAGTTATAAATATTATATGAGTAGAGTTGTAATATTGAATTTTTTCTTAATAAAAGCCACATCTCAAAATCTCCCAAAAAAAATGCAGTTCTAACCAATGCTTTAACGCTTGTCAATTTTTGATTCATTTATTTTTAAACTTTTTATTTTTATTTTAATTTTATTTTATTTCATTTATTTTAAACTTTTTTTCTTGGATATAGACAATTTAAGAATGATCCAGCCGATCCAGATCAAGATGAGAGATGGATGGTCTATCGGCCCAACCCATCCGATCTTATAAACATTGGTTCTAACACTGGAAAATATTCAAATATATCATCTCAACCTTGACAACTATCGATCTAAAAACCTAGAGCCTCAAGCTCAAAAAACAAGATATACTGTGACACATTATCTTGACCACGCATTCTCAAGTACTAAAGATTTGACAAATATATATTATTTTTGGAACTTGAAAGTTCATAATCAATAATGATAATAAATTTATATATCTTTAAAGGGTGCGGTTTTTATATGGTTGCAACTTTAAACCGTCCAATTAAGGCACACTTTAAAATTTTATTATAACATGTAATTATGTTGTAAAAAATAATTAGTATTATCTTAAAATCTATTTTCATACCTAATTAGAAAATTTCAAATTTCAAAAATGGTTAAAATCAAGTAGATCTATAAATATATGAAAATCTTGAAAATGGATGGTCTAGATAATGTATTGCGAGATGCACTATTTTCGAGACTCGGAAACTTTTTTTTTCATATTCATGCATCTAGATGTCGAGATCGATGAGAAGGTTTTTTCAACATTAAAACAACATTTTTCGATAGATTTTTGAGGTGCATTTATGATTCTACATTTTAAGGCTTATATAAACTTTTCCCATCTTTAAAAGGGTATCAGGTGCCAAAACTGGTGCCACAACTGCACTTCCCAACACCGAGCGTGGGCGACTTTACTGTTTAAACATAAAGTACAGTCTTATTTCATTTGTTTCATGAGTCAGCGGGCGCAAGAGCCCACTGTCTAACAAAACGTCCATCCTAAAGATGGGAGTTGTCTAGAGTATATTGTATGGACAGTGCATAAAAAAAAAACTAAAAAATTATATTTTTAATTCTAGAAGCTTATTTTTCTTTTTCCTATTTATGATCATATTGGCCTGATGATGAATCTACAAAAAAAAAAAAGAAAAAAAAAAGAAAAGAACAAATCATCTAAACTAAATTTTAATGGGGGGGGCACATATGTACATATGAGCCGGCCGACACATAGAAATCCCATCTCTAGAAATATATGCTAAAAATAAAGGAACCCCTTTGAGACCGGCGTGGGCTTTTATGTCGCCATCACATTTTAAGTGTCTATGGTCCTGTGTGAAATCTTTGGGCCCTTTCCACATGTGGTAAAAGTTGAGTATCTTTCCCCCAAATTAGGTACCCTCAAATATTTGAATCTGATGACTGTATCATGTGTGAGATGCCCAACCAACCATAGGGTTCAAGGAGCTCTCCATGTCATTGGTTCCTTATTGTTTATCATGAGATGGATGGTCCATATCATCCCACATTACTAGATGGCATCCAAGGGTTTCTTGTCACTATGCCACATGTCAATGGCCCCACATGCCTAAGATTTCCCTTGAATGAACTTTAAATAATGGTGCCAGTCTTTTAGCACTACCATTTCCACAATAAGGTTATACCATATGCAAGATGACTACACTAGTCAATGGAAGAACTGTGTTACATGTATAGCCAAAAGATTTCATGCTCCCACTGTTCATTAAGTCGCCGGGTAAAACCTGATTTGGCAGTATTTTTAGAATTTCAAATTTTGGGGATGTAACCTCTTCAATCCATTTGCTACATTCAATAAAAGAACATTTTCAAATTGCATTCTCTATAGGATTGTAACCAATAATGCCTAGAGATCGAATAGAAACCATCCAATATTTGAAGGGTGAGATCTAAGTGTTAGAAAACTTTGAATTCGTTTTTTTTTTTTCTTTCTTTTGAACATAATCATCTACTAGAGATTTTAAGATGGCCCCAAAACTTAAGAATCAAAAGATTTTGCCTAATCTTCTGCTCGAGGGTGTAAATGTACAACACACTCCTGCGGGAGCATAGTACAAGCAGTCTTAGATACTGGTACTTGTGTCTACCACAAATATGAGCATCAGGAGCACTAATTTCAAAATTGGATTTTACAACACCACCATTCAAAGAAGATGGAGTGGGGTTTTACGTAATTTCAAGCACTCTTGTGATAGTATCTCAAGAAGAATGTTAACAAAAGTGTAGTGGTTTTCAAACACGGGTGTTGTGTTCTTGGGTGTGGTCACTCATAAAGAACCTTGGACACGCGTGTCCATATTACACAGCGAAAAATTTATGGATTTACCAAGTTCTTAGTTATAGCCAACGGTGGTGGTAGTGCATTTCATGGGTACAGTAAAAGAAGGGGGTAAGCAAGCATGAAAATAGGTAAATGTAGGCAAATTTTTGTTTGGATACAAAACAAGGGTGGGCAAAAACCTCTCTTTCCAAGGGGAAAGTTGGGAAGTGTCCCTTTTTGGGGTCCAAATTAGACAAGTAGGGGTGAGGGTGCTATTATATTGAGTGCCTTTCCCCACAATAAAAAGTCCAAAGTAGGCAACAAGAGCTATCCACTTATTAAAAAAGATGTAGAACTTGGGGCCATCTAGAACATAAAAGTGGTATCCTTTATACTTTTTTGGTGGAGCTTCCATAATGTCTTCATAGGAATGGATGGGTCCCCTCCCTCCTTTTAGCTGTCATGATTTCTACTATCTCATTCTTTCACGCTATTATCTCACATATTCCTTTGTCTTGTAGATTCCCCCATATATTACTCATAATATTGATCTCAATTACCATTGTCAAGATCCAATCAAACCCAACTCCCTTACAAGTTAAAAGCATCTTGTTTTGATCTCAAATTCCTGCCCAAATAATTAGGTCAAATGGCCCTTTGGACAAGACTTATATTTGATAAGTGAAAGTAATTAAGGCCTCATCACAAGTCACATGGCCTCCATGAAGAGCTTGATACAAAGATCAATCATGAATATTGTAGGAAAGGACAACACTAGTAGATATACATCATTATTTATGGATAAGCTCGACCTAGGGACAAAAGTGGTTACTAATCTCTCCAAAGGATGTGCCTTTGAGCTTCCATATGCATGTCTTGTGTTAGCGGGTCTACAATAGATAACGACTTGGTCTCTCGTTTTTAAAAGCCATTTTGGCATTAATTAATATTCCTAAATAATTCCACGTCAATAACTCTTACATTTGTTTTACGGTGGTCGTGCCATCCTAAATACATTTTTCTACTTCATTAGTGCTTGAGAAGAGCAAGCTCAAGGCTAGAAAGTCGGGGTGGTGGATCGCTACAACGTGATGTCTTGAATTTCATTGCCAATATAAAGAGGGGACACCATCCCTACTGAACCACTCCATCCCTACTTAATGACCCCTAAAACAAGCTTAAGAAAAGAAGAGGAGCTTAAAAGCGTGGGTTGGAATTTATATAGATAGAGGAAGTGTTTAAAACTACAAAAAAAGAAAAGAAAAAAAAGATAGATGAAGTGTTTTAAAACCCAAGATTTCCAAATTGTTCGCTAGTTGAACCGGTTTGGCTAGTCGGATGGTCGTACGAAAACATTAAAAATAAGAATAATAACTCAAAAATGGAGAGAATTGGGGCAATTCACCCTCCTTCCTCTCAAAACACCTAGTTCTGGTAGAACTGGGTGATTTCGGTTCACATAGCCAAGCTGTCAGGTTTTAAAAGATGTGTATTAATTGTGAACTATGATATGATATGCATGCGGAGGTTACAAGAAGAATGGTTACCAGGGATAGTGGGAAGAGGGAACATAATTTAGAGGTGATGTGGACCATAGCAGATGGTAAACATGAAAAAATAAGGAGACATATGGTAAAAAAAAAAAAAGGGCAAAGTAAGAATAATAAAAAACAAGGAGACATATAAAAAACAAGGAGACATATGGTAAGAAAAAGGGCACAGTAACCAATGTTGTCATATTCGTTTCGGAGTCTTCTTCTGTGTAGTGAGAAAAACAAAACAATTTAGTGCTTTGGCTGATTCAGAGGAAGACTTCAAATTTTTTTTTTTTTTTAATTTAATGTAAATAATTTAGATATCTATTTGTAAAAAATATAAAAGTAATGAAATATAAAATTTTTTAAAAACTGAAAAATAATGGAAATATATTTTTAGCCGAAAAGGCCAAAGCTTCTACAGAATTGCTGAAGCTGACCAAAGCAGCATCATCAAGTTTCGCTTCGCTTCGGTCTATGTCTAAAATTCTAAGGCTCCGGCCTCTTCGATCGAAGCGTAGCGAATATGACAACGTTGGTACTAACATTGTTCATATATTCCAATCATAGTTTTAAACAACAAGAAGAAAATTGCTTTGTGATCAGTCACTTTGTAGGAGCCACTAACTAAAACGATTATTATGAAAAAGGGCAGAAAAAGACAAGAAGAAAATTGCTTTATGATACGTCACTTTGTAGGAGCCACTAACTAAAACGATTATTATGAAAAAGGAAAGGAAAAGACAAGAAGAAAAGCAATCGTCTGTTATTTAGTTTATATTGGTAAATTAAATAGTAGCAGCATGCACTCCTCTGAAAAATCTTGAAATGCCCTTTTGCTGGAAGAGCTAATAATATTTATCAGGTATCTCAACAATGTGAGAGACTACGCTAGGTAATTGGTAGTAAATAAATTGATAGAAGAAATAATGTAGAAGTAAGTAGCACGCAGATATGAATGAAACTTAGAGATTAGGTCATACCAACCTTTTTTTAAAAAAAAAAATCTGGTGGGAGGGAGGTTACTTTAGAGATTTGTATATTTGGTTTCTTCAAGTGAAAATGAGAAGACACAAACAAGAGGACTAAGGGCTCATTTGGTTCTATGGGTTAACAAACCCAGGTTTTGAGTCAAAACCTCGTTATGTCAAACCTTGATTATGTTGTACTCGATCGGGACTTGTTTGGATGGCTTTGAATGGTACCTAAGTTATACAAATTTTATGTTTGGATCATTTTTTGTATAACCCGGTTTGCATTGTACATAGAGAGTGAACATATCAAACTTGAAATTTGAGATAGTTTCTTACTCTAAAACATTAAAATTTTACATAGTTTTTCTTCAAAAATTTTGAAACAATTTCTCTCTCTAAAATTTTTGAAAATTTAGCTAGTTGACAATTTCTCTCACAATAAATTTTGAGATAGTTTTTATCTGTAAAATTTTTTAGATACTTTCTCTCTCCAAAATTTGATATAGTTTCTCTCACTAAAATTTTAAGATACTTTTCCTCTCTAAAACATATGATTTAAGATAGTTTCTTTAAAAAATTTGAGATGGTCTCTCTCTCTCTCTAATTTTTTTTTTAAGTAATTTCTCTAAAACATTTGATGTAGTTTCACTCTCTAAAATTTGATATAGTTTCTCTCTCTAAAACTTAAAATTTGATATTGTTTCTCTCTCTAAAAAATTTGAGATAGTTTCTCTTTAAATTTTTTCAGGAATTTCTCTTTCTAAAATTTGATATAGTTTCTCTTTCTTTTAAGATACTCTATCTCTCTAAAGCTTAATATTTTGGATAATTTCTCTATCTAAATTTTGAGATATTTTCTCTCTCTAAAAATATAGGTATTTTCTCTCTCTCTCTCTCTCTCTCTCTAAATTTTACGATACTTTCTCTATTGACAACTTGAAATTTGAGATAGTTATTCGCACATAAATTTTGAGATACATTAACTCTTTAAAATTTGATATAGTTTCTCTCTCTAAATTTTTAAGATACTTTCATTATCTAAAACTTGCAATTTTGAAATAGTTTTTTTCTCTAAAAATTTTGAGATATTTTCTCGTTAAAAATTTTTAAATAGTTTTTCTCTCTAAAATTTGATATAGTTTCACTTTAAAATTTTATGATACTTTATCTCTAAAACTTGAAATTTTAGATGGTTTCTCTCTTTAAAAAATTTCTGGTAATTTTTCTCTAAAATTTAATATAGTTTCTCTCTCTAAAATTTGATATAGTTTTTCTCTCTAAAATTTGAAGATACTTTCTTGCTCTAAGTTTTTTGAGATAGTTAATCTTTCTAAAAATTTCAGATAATTTCACTTTCTAAAATTTGATATAGTTTGTCTCTCTAAAATTTTAATATACATTTTTCTCTCTAAAACCTAAAATTTGAGATAGTTTCTCTCTTTAAAGAATTTCAGGTAGTTTTTCTCTCTAAATTTGATATAGTTGCTCTCTTTTAAATTTTAAGATGCATTTTCTCTCCAAAACTTGAAATCTGATGTAGTTTGTCTATCTAAAATTTTAAAATAGTTTATCTATCTAAAACTCAAATTTGATATAATTTTTCTCTCTAAAATTTTTGAGAAGGTTTTTCTCTCTAACAATTTTTAGATAATTTTCCCCTC
Source organism: Amborella trichopoda (assembly GCF_054954075.1). Lineage (NCBI taxonomy): Eukaryota > Viridiplantae > Streptophyta > Magnoliopsida > Amborellales > Amborellaceae > Amborella > Amborella trichopoda. The sequence goes on along the minus strand of NC_142338.1, from coordinate 9,963,265 downwards.
TAAAAATTGATATAGTTTTTCTCTCTAAAATATTTGAGATAGTTTGTCTCTCTAAAAAATTTCAATAGTTTGCCTCACTAAAATTTGATATAGTGTCTCTTTTTGAAATTTTATGATACTTTATCTCTCTCTAAATCTTAAAATTTGAGGTTTTTTCTATCGAATTTGTGGGGATATTTTGAAATAATTAAATTGTATTTAATGAAGTGAGAAGCTCCGGTGTGTGAAAATCGTATTATCATTAGTTATATTATATTGTACTCCCTCTTTCATGCTTACACAAACTCATATTTTAGATAACCCAATTTTTTTCTTGATTTTGTGTGCCCATGAGCCCTCTTTCTTGCTTAAAAAAAACATGATTATGTATTAAAAAAGTTGCATACCGTGGGTATAGATAAATAACATGGTTTTGGATACCCTTAGGATCCAAACCACCTATAAGTTAGTACTCCACAAAAACGTAGGACAAAAATATAAAATGAGTGTCCAGATTTGGGGACACAATTGATGTAAAGAGGATACGAAAATGAAGATATGGGCCGTACATTATAAATGAACGCTCCATATGTTAAAGGAAGGACTGCAACAACGCATCCCACTAATACACGAGTACACCTTTCCTGTAATGAAAAGGGTACTACACGAGCGATACAGGCAGGGATGACATTTGTTTCCCCGCTAAAAAGACCATATGGATTTTTCACATCCAAATTTGATTCTATTCAGAGAAGAGCTCAAAAATAGGTTTCAAATGAATCTTAACTCCTAGATTATTTTTGAACCATCCGGCCGACGAAATAAGATTTAAGATATCAAGGTTTCCAACACAAAAAAAATTTATTCTCCTTGTCTGGTGTAGGTTCTTTCCGTAATGTTTCTGAGCCACACATAAAAAGAAAAAAAAAAAAAGATAAGCATACTTTACTCACCAAAACTTCCACTTTTCAAATGGCCAAAAGTTCTTTTGAAAGTCCCTACTTTCAAAGGAGCAACTATGTTGATTTTGGTAGTTCTTTTTATGGCTTTCCTTTGACAGGGGTAAGGAAAACAAAAGTTCCTTAATGTATAAGTAATTCCAATAGAAAGGACATGGGTTTGGAGGTGGGAGCTTTAGTGTATTTGTCTCCCTCTTTCATCACCGATATTCTCTTTCACACTAAAATTCAAAAGTGCCTTAGCCATAAGGGTACACCCAACTTTTGCATAGAACACTATGTGACAAAGCACCTCAAAGTCCTTATTTCTAGTCTTCCATCTTCTCTTACCCTCACTGTGTTGGGTTCATGTGGCGTTTAAAGGCCTTATTAGTACTTGTAAAATGAAATGATAGAGTGGAACATGAACTCAGTGAAAGTATGGTCCCTCGTGGACCATATTAAGTAAACGATGGTTTATTGATACTGATATGTGCTTAACGATTTAGGCCAGTCGGTTGGGAAAAACCCATGTTACCTGAGCATGAAAAACAAACCGATGAGGGTTTATGGTTTAGCCCTTGATGAGGTTGGAGAACATACCCGGATGAGTGAGCCGAGGGACTGTGTGACCCTTGTATATGATAGTGGCCTACAGAGACAGGGGCAAAAACCTCATCCATGTACCATCACACGGCATGCATATCGATATATTGTTTGGAAAAGCCAGAAATCCACCTTTTAGGGTGAAGCGTATGCATGTGCGAGAGATACCCCTATGCGCCATAGAGTTGTGGTCGCATAAAGTCTTGGTGACTTTAACTGGTCTTTAGGGGATGACTTGAAATCCACATACTGGAATTGCGATCCCTTGGCTCATTGGTCGGACTTTAGTGGCCCGCTAATGAGCCCTTGCTTAGACTGTGGGTCATGGAAAACACTAGGTCTGTCTGATAAAGCAAGTGTGGTCTGTAGTCCACAGTTAAAGATGGAGTGCCCCATGATTGTTGATTCCTAAACCATATGGATCATTTTCCCATCAAATTAATTTAATTGTGTTTGTTTTATGATAAAAAATATTTTAATATTATTATTTGAATTTTTATGAACCCCTGAAAATTTTATTTATAATTTTTGGATTTATAAAATGAAAGATATTGATTTTACAATTGTTTAAATATTCAAATAATATTCTAAAATCTTTTTATTAATTTTAAATATATAAAAATATCATGGGGGCCCATTGTGCAGATGAGCCTGCCATATTTTTAGAAAGTGGGGCCCATGAGTGCCTCCCTTGGGTGGCACGCCCCACCCTTACTCTCTTTTCTATTTTTTGGTGGTATGACATGTGGCCATATGGTTGGAAGATATTGACTAAATATTGACTTGATATATCTTTGAAAGATTTTGTTGAAAGATTGAGTAGACTTGTGTTATTTTATGTTATGTACAATATTTTGATTAGATTTAATTTATTTAATTTCTATTGATGGGAAAATGGTTTAGGAAAAGGGGATAATAGTTCATGCACCTTTCATAATGTTGATGACCCATCTATGGAATGGATGACTCAGATCTCTCATCCCACAAGTCAACCTTGATCGACGGTCTATGTTCAATCTCACAAGAAGAAGCCAGCCAAAGAAAATCTTAAGAAATCCTAATCTTATTCAAAGCCTGTAAAAATGGATTATTTCTACCAAAAAATCTCTACACCTTATCTTTTTATTTCTCTCTCTTAAGAAAATTTATCTATCTCATGTTTGATCTATCTCTCCCACATTGTGAAAGAACCTAAGGGTTTAGGTTATGGAGTTCTTTTTTTCTATCTCTCAAATATGGATTTATGGCTAAAGGTTTTAGGGTTTAGCAAAAAGAGAATTCATTTCTCTCAAACTAGGTCGCTAAGAGAATTCACCTAGGGTTTGAGTTTGTGATCAAAGGGGTTAATGTTCCATTAGTGTAGCTTGGCAGAAATTTACTTTCCCAGTTCTAGATTGAAGCTAGACCGTTGATCCTGCGCCATCGGATGGTGGTAACTTAGTGTGGGGTGTAACAAGCCCGGTTGAGGTAATCTCCGGTACTCTTCCTTTTGTTTTTTGCAATCTTATCTTTTATTCTCAAGTATAGTGCATAATTATTTCAATGACATCAAGTTGTTAAGATCTTGGTTTTATCGTTATGCTAATTTTATTTTGAAATTTATCTTATTATAATAGAGACCACATATACGTGATATTTTGCCAAAAGAAAGGGGTGAAGAAAAAAAAAAAAAATGTATTTCTCAGTAAAAGATCACATAGGTTTTTCTTTCATTGGTATCAGAGCTATTGATACTTGATGCATTAGTTATCTTTTCTCTTTATTGAGTTTAAATTAAGCTTGTGAATGAGATATAGGAAAGCTAATGACTTTTGAGGTCAAGAAATACACCCATGGTTAGGAATTATTGAAATATTCCATTACCGAAAAGACATTCTGCATAATAAATATTCTGGGCTATTTTAGAGTAGAGATATGAAGAATATAATGAGGTATTTTTCTACTACATACTTCAGTGATATTTTGTGTATTTCAGAGTAGGATTTACCTGCAAAATTTTAGTGGGAGATCCTATAGGAATTGAGAGTTATAGACTCAACAATGAAGGGTGTCAGTTGTAACCATGCAAAATTCAAGAACTTTCCATTGAGTTCTGTGATTTTTATCACCAGCCACATAATTTTATTTTTAGCTGAAATTAGACTATAAGTTATAAAATTGAGTCTACTTTCAAACAAAAAACGTTTCATCAAGAAAGTTCTTATGGTTTGAAAGATATGATCAATTTATTGAAGGGTGCGCAAGTGCTGTTTTCTGCAACGAAAACTATTTCTATGACTTGGAAGTCATGATTTTATTTCTATACTTAACAGAATGTTTTATAGTCCACACTAAATTTTTAAACTTCCATTCCAAGTCTAATTTGTAATAAAATTTATTTGAGAGAGAAATATCTACGAGAAGAGAGGAATAAAAATTTTGCATTAAAGAGAGGTTATCCTGAATTTTTTGTGATTTGGTATGTCCTTCATTGAAAACATGAATAACTATATTTATCAAGCCTACCTAACAGAGTGATATAAGTCTTGTAAAAATATATGTGTTACTATTATGTGTCTAATTTCAAACAAAATTATTTTGAAAGGGAAACTCTATGATGATAGAGAGAAAAAATAATTTTATTAGATAGTATTCATCCTAGAATTCTGCAATATGATTTATTTTGTGACGTGAATGTCACTTATTTATTTCTCTAAAGAAAACTATTATTTTGGATTCAAATTAGGATGTTATGATTTGGTTTTGAGTCTAGTTTTCAACGCAAAAGATTTCATGAAGAAATTCTTTGAAGATTGAGAGAAACAAATTTTTATTGAGAGGTGCTCAAGCTGATTTTTAACTGAAAAGATTGCATTGTGACGTAAATGTCACTAAAATGAATATTCACTAAATTGTATGATTTAGTGATGGAACTGAGCACTATTTTTTTTTTAGTCTATTTTAATACTCAAAAAGATTTGAAGATTAACTCTTTAGGAGTTGAGAGATATCATATTTTTATCATGGGATGCTTAAGTTCTATTCTGGAGTAAATTAAAAAGATGTGGCATGTTAAGACACATCTTTGGATTCCTAATTATGAAGACCTTTTTTTTGGGGCTCATTTAGAAAGGTTTTATAGTGTGCTATGAGTATGGTTTATTATAGTACAATTTCAGAGAGATGTAATGCAGAGTTAGCAAGATAAGAGACTCTATGTGAAGAGTATTCGATTTGGAAATAACAGAAAGAAGAAGAAATACAATACCTACAAAAGCATCTTGGTTTCTTCGAAGTGAATGGATATATAGAGAGACTTGTTGGTAGCATAGAAACGCTAATGATCAGTGAAAGAATCGAAATTGTGATATTTGAAATAATGGGATGAAGAAGATATTTTCTTCACAGACAGGAGAATCCAAATGCCGAAGAGATTGACACTTCGTGACATGTGAAACCAATGACCAATATATTCTCTATGAGTTGCATGCACTTCCAAGATCACAAAAGCTTGTCAAACAAGTAAAAATGATGAATCAAGAAAGCCCAGGTACCATACTACATGATTTTGAGATATGAAATCTATCCCATATTATATGGTAAGGTCATATAGGAAAAGATGATTCAATAACTTTGTTTAATGTGCTTTGGTTATATTTTGGCTAATTGTTTTATGAATATATATGGAGTGTATAGACATTAAGTGATAACTGCTAACAAATTTGAAAGTGTCGTTTTTGAATACCTTGTGTTTTTGTGCCTCATTGTGCTTGAGTATGAATTACGTAAGGTAGTGATACACATGGAGATGTGATTTTATCAAGGACTTTGAGTCTTAAGGATGAAACACGAGAGATGAGTGTATCTCATTCAAATATGTAAGCACAAATGGAGTGTTCTGATTGAACTTGGTCTTGGTGACCATCCTCTTAATAATGTCTATAATATGATATGTGCATGTGATGATGAGTTCTTGATAAATTCTTCATAATTGCTAAAAAGAAAGTAAAGTCAAAGCTTTAATAGACATTATTTAGTCGTGCTTTATTTTGGATAAAATTATAAGATGGTATATATGATTTATTTTTATGGCCATGAACTTGACTTGGTAGGAAATTAAATGTGAATGCGGTAAAATGATATATGAAGGCTAAACATGTATTTTATAATTAAATTAGATGATTTGAGAAAAACCTTAGTCTATGAATATGGTTTTGAAAAAACCACATAGTCTTGCAAGGTCCATTAAGTTTTTATGAAAATCATTTTAAACTGTCATAATATTATATAACTATTGCTTGTGAATACATATATATATACAAAGTCAATTTTTTTTTATTAAAAGGAAAAACATTCTGTCATGAAGGTATTTATAAAAGTGGGAGAAAAACTATCATGCACTTTTTTTTTTTAAATACTTATATACCTTGACCCATGTTTCTAGTTATTTAGAATCATCGATTACCTAAGACTTTGAACCATAGGGAATGTTGTAGGAATGCCATCATGCTGGGTTTCCCTGACACATATTGTGTTGATTAGATAACTTGGTTTGTATGTATTTACTACCAAGATGTCTAGTGTGGTTGAACCTTTGTGGTTCATGAAGGTTTTTGCATATTGTGAAACCAATAGGTATTTAATTACATATTACATGAGACTTGATATACTTGCTCATGATATATGCATAGGAATGTTGAGAATGTATATGTTGTATGTGCAATAATTGAGTGGGAGCTGCAACAGTCCCACGTTTTTTTAGCTGCTTGGATATTCAGATATACAAGTGCAAGCTTTCTCACAGATCCAGATGATACGAAGTCTACATCTGGATATGTGTTCATGCTTGGAGGGGGTGCAGTTTCTTAGAAATCAAAGAAATAGAATGTGACGAATTGTCCAGCATGAAGGCATAGTACGTGGCGTGCTGTTTGGTGATAGAGGAGGCTATATGGATTAAAAAAATTTCTTAATCGACTTGACTTTTACCTAGTGCGTTGTGAGCGAGTAAGAATTTTCCGCGACAGCATGGTGACGATATACGTCCAAGCATATAAAACCATGTTTTTATCACCTGAGGAATGAGGAGAGATTAAGAAAGATCGAGATCGAGATAAACTAAATATTCTCGTGGGAGCACCTGCTAGTATTTGATATGCTAAATGGAACAACAGACTATAATGTTGTTCACCCATAAAACCCAAATGTTTGGTGCTGGTCGTATGGCTACAAAAGGGAGCATCTTATTTGAAGAACTCTTTTGAGCCTATGAACATACGACCCCATGCGATGAGGCAACGTGATGGTCTTTTGAGACAACAGGTCCATGATTCGCGATGTAATGTGAAAGATGAGCTACGACCATTTTTAGGATGAGATCCGAGTAACAAAGAGAAAAATGTGTTGCCTCTATAAATCTTTTTGTGAAAGGATTGATGGCGAAAGCCATGATTAATGTATTGAGAGAATAAATAAAAATGCTTGAGGGAAATTGAAATTAGGAGAGAGAGATGAGAATGAGAGAAAGTAAAAAAGTTGTAATGTAAGGCCTTCAAAGGCCAAGTGGGAGATGTTGGGTTCATGTGGCCTTTAAAGGCCTTATGAGTGCTTGTAAAATGAAATGATAGACTGGAACATGAACTTAGTGGGAGTGTGGTCCCTCGGGGACCACACTAAGTAAACGATGGTTTGCTGATACCGATTTGTACTTAAAGATCTAGGCTAGTCGATTGGAAAAAACCCATATTAGCTGGGCATGAAAAACAAACTAATGAGAGTTTATGAACTAGCCCTTGATGATGTTGGAGAACATGCCCGGATGAGTGAGCCGAGGGACTGTGTGACCCTTGTATATGATGGTGGCCTACAGAGCCAAGGGCCAAAACCTCATCCATATACCATCACACGACATGCATATCGATCGATCATTTGGGAAAGCCAAAAATCCACCTTTTAAGGTGAAGTGTATGCATGTACGAGAGATACCCTTATGCGCCATACAACTATGGTCGCATAAGGTCTTAGTGACTTTGACTTGTCTCTAGGGGAGGACTTGAAATCCACAGACTGTGATTGCGATCCCTTGGCTCATCGATTGGGCTTTGGTGACCCGCTAATGAGTCCCTGATTAGACTGTGGGTCATGGGAAACACTAGGTTGGTTTGATAAAGTAAGTGTGGTCTGTAGTCCACAGTTGAAGGTGGAGTGCCCCCATGATTATTGATTTCTAAACCATATGGATCCTTTTCCCATCAAATTAATTTAATTGTGTTTGTTTTATGATGAAAATTATTTTAAAATTATTATTTGAATTTTTATTAACCCCTGGATATTTTATTTATAATTTTTGGATTTATAAAATTAAAGATATTGATTTTACAATTGTTTAAATATTCAAATAATATTCTAAAATCATTTTATTAATTTTAAATATATAAAAATATCATGGGGGCCCCTTGTGCACATAGGCCCACCATATTTTTAGAAGGTGGGCCCATGAGTGCCTCTCTTGGGTGGCACGCCCCACCTTTATTCTCTTTCCTATTTTTTGGTGATATAACATGTGGCCATATGGTTGGAAGATATTGACTTGATATATCTTTAAAAGATTTTGTAGAAAGATTGAGTAGACTTGTGCTATTTTATGGTATGTACAATAGTTTGATTAGATTTAATTTATTTAATCTCTATTAGAAAAGGGAGATAATGGTTCATACACCTTCCATAATATTGATGGCCCATCTATGAAATGGATGGCTCAGATGTCTCATCCCACAAGTCACCATTGATAAACGGTCTATATTCAATCTCACAAGAAGAGGCAAGTCAAAGAAAACCCTAAGAAACCCTAATATTATTCAAAGCCTATAAAAAATGATTGTCTTTACCAAAAAATCTCTACACCTTATCTTTCTATTTCTCTCTCTTAGAAAAGTTTATCTCTCTTATATTTGATCTCTCTCTCCCACATTGTGAAAGAACATAAGGCTTTAGACTATGGAGCTTTCTCTCCTATCTCTTAAATATGGATTTATGACTAAGAGTTATATGGTTTAGCAAAAAGAGAATCCATCTCTCTTAAACTAGGTTGCTACTAGAATTCACCTAGGGTTTGAGTTTGTGATCAAAGGGGTTCATGTTTCATTGGTGTGGTTGGTCGAAATTTGTTTTTCTGGTTCGAGAATGAAGCTAGACCGTTGTTCATGCGCCATCGGATGGTGGTGACTCGGTGTGGGGTGTAATAAGCCCGGTTGAGGTAATCTCCGGCACTCTTTCTTTTGTTTCTTGCAATCTTATCTTTTATTCTCAAGCATAACGCGTAGTTGTTTCAATGCCATCAAGTTCTTAAGATCTTAGTTTTATTGTTATGTTGATTTTATTTTGAAATTTATCTTATTATAATAGAGACCACGTATAAGTGATCTTTTGCCCAAAGAAAGGGGTGAAGAAAAAAAAAAAACAAAAAACAAAATGTATTCCCTTGGTAAAAGATTGCATAGGTCTTTCTTTCATTGGTATCAGAGCTATTGATACTTGATGTCGTTAGTTATCTTTTTTCGTTATTGAGTTTAGATCAAGATTGGGAATGAGATATAGGAAAGCTAATGACCTTTGTGGTCAAGAAATACACCTACGGATAAGAATTATTGAAATATTCTAAAACCGAAAAGGCACTCTGTATAATGAATATTCTGGGCTATTTTAGAGTAAAGATATGAAAAATATGACGAGGTATTTTTCTATTACATACTTCAGTGATATTTTGTGTATTCAAAAGTAGGATTTACTTGCAAAATTTCAGTGGAAGATCCTATAAGAATTGAGAGTTATAGACTCAACAACAAAGAGTGTCAGTTTTGACCGTGCAAAATTCAGGAACTGTCCATTGAGTTCCGTGATTTTTATCACCAAGCATATGATATTATTTCTAGCTGAAATTGAACTGTGACTCATAAAATTGAGTTGAATTTCAAACAAAAAATGCTTCACCAAGAAAGTCCTTGTGGTTTAAAAGATATGATCAATTTATTAAAGGGTGCGCAAGTGCTGTTTTCTGCAACGAAATCTATTTCCATGACTTGGAAGTCATGATTTTATTTCTATATTTAATAGAATGTTTTATGGTCCACCCTAAATTTTTAGACTTCCATTCTTAGTCTAATTTGTAATAAAATTTATTTGAGAGAAAAATATTTATGGGAAGATAGTTTAGGAAAGAGGGATAATGGTTCATGCATCTTCCATAATGTTGATGGCCCATCTATGGATTGGATGGCTCAGATATGTCACCCTACAAGTCACCCTTGATTGAGAGTCTATGTTCAATCTGATAAAAAAAAGGGCGCCAAATAAAACCCAAAAAAACCTTAATCTTATTCAAAGCCTATAAAAATAGATTATCTCTACCAAAAAATCTCTACACCTTATCTTTCTATTTCTCTCTATTAAGAAAGTTTATCTCTCATGTTTGATCTCTTCCTCCCACATTGTTAAAGAACCTAAGGGTTTAGGTTATGGAGTTCTTCTCTTCTATCTGAAATATGGATTTATGGCTAAGGGTTTTAAGGTTTAGCAAAAAGAGAATCCATCTCTCTCAAACTAAGTTGCTAAGAGAATTCACTTAGGGTTTGAGTTTGTGATCAAAGGGGTTCATGTTCCATTGGTGTAGCTTGGCCAAAATTTGCTTTCCTGGTTCAAGATTGAATCTAGACCGTTGATCCTGTGACATCGGATGATGGTGATTTGGTGTGAGGTGTAAAAAGCCCGGTTGAGGTAATCTCCGGCACTCTTCTTTTTGTTTCTTGCAATCTTATCTTTTATTTTCAAGCATATAGTTGTTTCAATGTCATCAAGTTCTTAAGATCTTGGTTTTATTGTTATGTTGATTTTATTTTAAAATTTATCTTATTATAATAAAGACCACATGTAAGTGATCTTTTGCCAAAAGAAAGGGATGAGGTGAAAAAAAAAAAAAAAACAAAAACAAAATGTATTCCCCAGTAAAAGATCATTTAGGTTTTCTTTCATTGGTATCAGAGCTATTTATACTTGATGCCATTAGTTATCTTTTCTCTTTATTGAGTTTAGATCAAGTTTGAGAATAAGATATATGAATGCTAATGACCTTTGTGGTCAAGAAATACTCCCACGTATAAGAATTATTGAAATATTCCAACACTGAAAGGGCACTTTGCATAATGAGTATTTTAAGCTATTTTAGAGTAGAGATATAAAAAATATAATGAGATATTTTTCTATTATATACTTTAGTGATATTTTGTATATTTAAGAGTAGGATTTACCTGCAAAATTTCAATGGGAGATCCTATAGGAATTGAGAGTTATAGACTCAACAATGAAGGGTATCAGTTCTGACCATGCAAAATTAATGAACTGTCCATTGAGTTCCGTGATTTTTATCACCAATCATATGATATTATTTCTAGCTGAAATTGGATTGACTCATAAAATTGAGTCTACTTTCAAATAAAAAAAGTTTCATTAGAAAGTCCTTGTGGTTTGAAAGATATGATCAATTTGTTGAAAGGTGCGCAAGTGCTGTTTTCTGCAACGAAAACTATTTCCATGACTTGGAAGTTATAATTTTATTTCTATACTTAACAGATTGTTTTATGGTCCACATTAAATTTTTAGACTTCCATTCTTAGTCTAATTTGTAATAAAATTTATTTGAGAGAGAAATATCTATGGGAAGATGGTTTAGGAAAAGGGGATAATGGTTCATGCACATTCCTTAATGTTGAAGGCTCATCTATAGAATTGATGGCTCAGATCTCTCACCCCACAAGTCACCCTTGATCAAGAGTCTATGTTCAATCTCACAAGAAAAGGCAAGCCAAAGAAAATCTTAAGAAATCCTAATCTTATTCAAAGCTTGTAAAAAGATATTGTCTCTTCCAAAAAATCTCTACACCTTATATTTATATTTCTCTCTCTTAAGAAAGTTTATCTCTCTCATGTTTGATTTTTCCTTCTGACATTGTGAAAGAACCTAAGGGTTTAGGTTATGGAGTTATTCTTTCCTATCTTTCAAATATGGATTTATGGCTAAGGTTTTTATGGTTTAGGCAAAAAGAGAATCCATCTCTCTCAAACTAGGTTACTAAGAGAATTCACCTAGGGTTTGAGTTTGTGATCAAAGGTGTTCACGTTCCATTGGTGTGGCTTGGCTAAAATTTGTTTTCCCAGTTCAAGATTGAAGCTAGACCGTTGATCCCGTGCCATTGGATGGTGGTGACTCGGTGTGGGGTGTAAAAAGCTCGGTTGAGGTAATCTCCGGTACTTTTCCTTTGTTTCTTGCAATCTTATCTTTTATTCTCAAGCATAGTGCATAGTAGTTTCAATGCCATCAAGTTCTTAAGATCTTGGTTTTATTATTATTTTGATTTTATTTTGAAATTTATCTTATTATAATAGAGACCACATGTAAGTGATCTTTTGCCAAAAGAAAGGGCTGAAGAAAAAAAAACAAAATGTATTCGCCGATAAAAGATCACATAGGTCATTCTTTCATTAGTATTAGAGTTATTGATACTTGATGCCATTAGTTATCTTTTCTCTTTATTGAGTTTAAATCAGGCTTGTGAATGAGATATAAGAAAGCTAATGACCTTTGTGACCAAGAAATACACCCACGGTTAAAAATTATTGAAATATTCCAACACCGAAAAGCACTATGCATAATGAGTATTCTGGGCTATTTTAGAGTAGAGATATGAAGAATATAATGAGTTATTTTTATATTACATACTTCAGTGATATTTTGTGCATTTAAGAGTAGGATTTACTTGCAAACTTTTTGTGGGAGATCCTATAGGAATTGAGAGTTATAGACTCAACAATAAAGGGTGTCAGTTCTGACTATGCGAAATTCAGGAACTGTTCATTGAGTTCTGTGATTTTTATCACTTATTATATTATTTTATTTCTAGCTGAAATTGGACTGTGACTCATAAAATTGAGTCTACTTTCAAACAAAAAAAGTTTCATCAAGAAAGTCCTTGTGGTTTGAAAGATATGATCAATTTATTGAAGGGTGCGCAAGTACTGTTTTGTGCAACGAAAACTATTTTCATTACTTGGAAGTCATGATTTTATTTCTATACTTAACATAATGTTTTATGATCCACACTAAATTTTTAGACTTCCATTCTTAGTCTAATTTGTGATAAAATTTATTTGAGAGAGAAATATCTATGGAAAGATGGTTTAAGAAAAGGGGATAATGGTTCATGTACCTTCCATAATATTGATGGCCTATCTGTGGAATAGATTGCTCAGATCTCTCACCCCACAAGTCACCCTTGATCGACAGTCTATATTCAATCTCACAAGAAAAGGCAAACTAAATAAAACTCTAAAAAACCTTCATCTTATTCAAAGCCTATAAAAAGGGATTGCCTCTACTAAAAAATCTCTACACCTTATCTTTCTATTTCTCTCTCTTAAGAAAATTTATCTCTCTCATGTTTGATCTCTCCCTCCCACATTATGAAAGAACCTAAGGGTATATGTAATTTAGTTCTTCTCTCCTATCTCTCAAATATAGATTTATGGCAAAGGGTTTTAGGGTTTAGCAAAAAGATAATCCATCTGTCTCAAGCTAGGTTTCTAAGAGAATATACCTAGGGTTTGAGTTTCTGATCAAAGGGGTTAATGTTCCATTAGCGTGGCTTGGCCGAAATTTACTTTTCCGGTTTGTGGTTGAAGCTAGATCGTTGATCCCGTACCATCGGATGGTGGTGACTCGGTGTGGGGTTTAATAAGCCCTGTTAAGGTAATCTCCGACACTATTCCTTTTGTTTCTTGCAATCTTATCTTTTATTCTCAAGCATAGTGCATAGTTGTTTCGATGGCATCAAGTTGTTAAGATCTTGGTTTTATTATTATGTTGATTTTATTTTGAAATTTATCTTATTAGAATAGAGACCACATGTAAGTGATCTTTTGCCAAAAGAAAAGGGTGAAGAAAAAAAAAATGTATTCCCTGATAAAAGATCACATAGGTCTTTCTTGCCTGCAAGGTCTTAGTTTCTCAGGAATCCAAAACACTAAAGCTAACAATACACCTAGGAATTGCACTACCTTAGTTGTCCTAGATCTAGGAACCATTCAGAAAATCAGATTCAACATCCCAAGACTCATCAAATGACCATGCTATACTTTTAACCTAGAAAAATTGTTCAAAATAGGTCACTTGGACTCCAAAACCATTTCCCCATACTGTGGGAATCGAAGTGGTCCATAGAACATTTGGTATCGAGCATAGTTAGCAAGTCGGGGAATAATAATATATCGGTAAACCAAAATCCGATAACAAGTCGGTTTTATTACAAAAAGTCGGAGGAAAAATAGGGTAAAAAACACGAATCGCCCAAAAATAAAGTAAGTTATAAAATTGTGAATATTTAGGACTTGCCTCAAAAAGGACTGAAAAAATCTGAAAGGTAAAAAACGTCACGATATAGCTTATGATTTGTAGATATTGTATAGATACATTAAAGCCATTGAAAAATAAGTTTACACCTTTACCTAGTGTCATTGGAGTAATGTTGGATAATGTTTTGTCTAAACTCTCAATAAATCCAATAACAATGCTTACTCTTTTGTAAGCACAAAATGTATAATAGATTTATTGGGGGCATAAAATAAACAACAACAACAATACTAAACACAAAAACTACATTAGTAAATAACATTAACTATAAACCAAGGTATCGGATTATTATTCATAGAAAAAATAAAACCGACTATGAGTATAGGATTGTAGTTAACTAAAATAAAACACAAAGATCCAAATAAGTAAAATTGTGGTCTACTCAAAATGTTATGTTGAATACACTAATGAAATAAAAAAATAAAAATATGTAATTAATCAGACATATCTATGGGTAAAAAAAGCAACAAAATGATTAAGTAAATTTGAATCCCACATTGTATTGTTAGTTGCCTAAATATTTATTGTTAGTGGCCTAAATATTTAGCATCATTGAATCTCTCTCTTACTCTTTATAATAAAATTTTGGGATTTAAGGAAATTTTTTTTTGTTAGTGAGATATACCACTATTTTGATATTTTAGTTTTTTGGAGAATATATTGCTTGTATTTTTTGTACACTTTTTTAAAGTGAACTTAAGTTAATGAAGAAATAAATTATAACAAATTTTTCTTTTTGAAAATTTCTTTTTAACAAACATAAAATACGGATTTATGTCAATTCGATTAAAAAAATATGTTTTTTTAACGATCTTTGTAAAAACTGAGACTATAATATGGAGTTCTGAACTCTAATGCCAAATGCATGCTACTGATGCCACGGCCCCGACGCCTGTACCATCTATCATGGTGTGGTCAGATAATGGAGGCCCGTGGACTTCACTTTCCCTCAGTTCCATCTAAAAGGTTGAGGAGATCAGAAATTAGGGATTTTAAAATTTAAAACTTAAAACTTAAAACTTTAATTAATTGTTAACAATTCAAAATATTTGAAAAAACTATTTATTTGCTCATCTCCAAGTATTATAATAAAGTCTTAATCCAAATTAGGGTATTCCAAGTTTTCCATGTTAAAAAATTTAAATATTTTAGACAAATTGGAAGTTTTAGATTTTCAGGGCACAAGATTAGAAATGTTCATTTTAAATTGGTTTAGGCCTATATTCTGCTCGACTCAGTTTGCCTCTTGCCTGCAAAACGCATTATACACGTGCTGGTTTTTGCAATGGTGAGTCTACAAACACATAATTCCAAAATATTTTCAACTATTTTTTAAAGATCATTTATCTTTGTTATGATGAGCCATTAGGTATCAAATCAGATAGGTTGGGGTATATCACAAAGTATGAGAAATTTTTTATTGAACTTGAAGTCTGGTCAATATTAGATCTATAATCCCCCGATTGAAATCTGATGGACAAGAGTGATTGTAACTTTCATATATTATAAATAAATAGTCACTTTATATACTGTTCGAAAACCTAAGCCTTCTATTAAGGTTGAGAAGGGAACTTACTTCTCAAAGTCATGATAGTCGCTAATTGCATAAGAATAACGGGAGCACCCCTCTGCATATCTCCTTCCTACGAGGAACCCTTCTGATAACTAGAACCAGGCTACACATAAGGGTTGGCTAGGTCTGACAATGTGAGTGTACCTAAGTAGCAAAATCATGTTAACATTTTTGAAGTTAGGAATCCTGAACTTCATCCTTACACTTAGGGCTCGTTAGGATCTTAGGGTAACAAAACTATGTTTTGGATCATAGGGCAAACAAAACTATGTTTTGGGCTGCAAACCCTAGTTATGCCAAAACTTGATTATTGAGAAATGACTGTTTGGATAGCTTGTAAATAATACCCATGCCAAAACTTGGTTATTGAGAAATGACTGTTTGGATAGCTTGTAAATAATACCTAGGCTATGCAAAATCCCTCTGGTGGGTCATCTATTTGCAGGGTGTGGTTTCTATAAGGTTGCAACCATAAACAATTCAATTAAGGCGCACCTCTAAATTTTATCATAACATATAACTTTGGTGTAAAAAATTCTTAGGATTATCTCAAAATCTATTTTCATATCTAATTGTAAAATTTTAAATTCCAAAAATGGTCCAAATCAAGTAAATTTATAAATATATGAAAATCTTGAAAATAAACGGTCTAGATAATGTGTTGTAAGATGCACTATTTCTGGGACTCAAAATCTTTTTTTTTTTTTTTCATATTGATACATCTCGACGTCGAGATGATCAATTAGAGGGTTTTCAACATTAAAACAACATTCTCAAATGGATTTTTGAGGTGCATATGTAATTCTACATTTTAAGGTTGCAACCATATATAAACTTTTTAAGGTCGCAAATATGTAATTCTACATTTGCTTAACTTGGGTTTACACTATTTAGGATAAATTTGGTACTAGGTTTGAACACTTTCATGCAAAATATTTTCATATAGAAATTACGTTACACATATTTGGTATGGAGCAATACATATAAAAAATTTTCCCATTATAAATATTTTTTCTCTCTCTTCAAATTTTGAGATAGTTTCTATCTCAAAAACTTTTCAGGTAGTTTCTCTTTCTAAAATTTGATCTAGTTTCTCTCAAAAAACTTTAAAATACTTTCCCTCTCTAAAACTTAAAATTTGAGAAAGTTTCTCTCAAACTTTAAGATAGTTTCTCTCTCTAAATTTTTTTAAAGTAATTTCTCTATCTAAAACTTGATATAGTTTCACTCTCTAAAGTTTTAAGATACTTTTTCTCTAAAACTTGAACTTTGATATAATTTCTCTCTTTAAATTTTTTAAGATATTTCTCTCTCTAAAAATTTTCAAGTAATTTCTCTCTCTAAAATTGGATTGGTTGCTCTCTCTAAAGTTTTAAGATTCTTTCTCTGTCCAAAAACTCAAATTTGATATAGTTTTGCTTTCTAAAATTCTGGAAATAGTTTCTCCCTAAAAAATTCAAGTAGTTTCTCTTTCTAGAATTTGATATATTTTATCTCTCTAAAATTTTAAGATACTTTATTCATCTAAAATTTATAATTTGTTATAATTTCTCTCTCTAAAATGTGATATGATTTCTCTATTTAAAATTTTAAGATACTTTCTTTCTGTAAAACTTGAAATTTATTATAGTTTCTCTTTCCAAAATATTTGAGATAATTTCTCTCTCTAAATTGATTTAGTTGTTTCTCTCTCTAAAATTTGATATAGTTTCTCTATCTAATTTGTGTGGATGTTTTGGCATAATTAATTGTATTTAATAAAGTGGGCAGCTTTAGTGTGTGAAAATAGTATTATAACAAGTTGTATTACTTCTTTCATGCAAAACAATGTTTTGGATAACTCAATTTTTTTTTTAGTTTTGTATACCCATGTTTTGGCCCTATTTCTTAAATACATAAAACATGATTATGTATCCAAAAAGTTGCCAAATGTGTTTTTTTGCAAGATAACATGGTTATACAAATGTGTTTTTTCGCAAGATAACATGTTTTTTTGTTTACCCTAGGATCAGCGACGTGGAGCAAACATTCAAATTTATTTTGACGTGTTTGAGGCCACGTCTCTTCCTAGCAATCGTAAAAAGTGCGATTTAGACTTGGCCTGAGCCGATTACTTGGTTTGAGTTTGAGTAACTTGACCTGATTAGTGCTGAGTACTATAGCAAAAAAAAAAAAAGGTAAATAAATTATAAAAACTCTAAAAAATATATAAAATGTATGTTTAAAGTAAGGTTACATAAAAATATCAAAATGATGTTAAAAAATTAGTAAAAGAATAGATTTTAAAAAATCGACTTGTGACCGTGATATTTTTGAAATAATCTATAAACGATGGTAAATATAAAATAAATATTTATAGCCAAAATATTTTCTAATCTTTGCCAAAAATAATAGAAAACATAAGAAAAACATATCTTAAAAAATTTCCTTATTTTTTAATATTTTTTATGATTTTCTTAAAATTTGTTTTAATATCTCCGAGTTGGACACCCAAGTAAAGAGAACTCCAGCTCGACAAGGGCCTAAGCCCGAGTACTTTGACCGAGTAGAAACTACTCTAGGCCGATTTTTCACTGACCGCTTTCTAGCCAAAGGTACTACGGTAACATCCTTGTTATTGTCGTTCACATTTAAATCTCAAAAAGGCGAATCCGGAACTTACCCTATCCAATTTGGGTCAAAACTACATAAAATATGTTAATATTAAAAGTATCACACGTTAGGTCTTGCCAAATTGTGATTCCTATAGATGATAGCAACGATGAATTCTCTTAAAACCACTAGAATCTAATGAAACTGAAATAAAGCAAATTTAGAACTAAAAATCCAATAATAATATGGCAAGATGAAAGCATATCAAAATTAAAAAGAATTACTAGAAAATTACCATGTAGAGTCCACAAGCTTCGAACCCCGAGTTGGGCCTGGATCACACTATTGAAATTGTAATTGGTCTTCACTAACTTGAAAATTTGCTTCAAGCATTGAACTTTTTTAAAAAAATTAATTGAAACATGAATGGCTTTGGTTGAAAGTTGAAGGTAGTATTGATAAAACCAAAAGATCACATCTAGGGTTTTTAGACTTGGCCTAAGGTTTAAAAGTTTCCCAACTATTCAGGATTAAAGTGACCTAAATTTGGGTTCCTACAATGTCTAGGGCTAAACCATGGCTCTTTGAAACTAGGATTAGGCCAAGGGTTTTGAACCTAGCCTCTCTCAAGGGTTTAGATCTCAAATCACTCAAGTTTTTTATCTGGCTCTCCTAGAATTTCTCCCTAAATGAATCAGGAAGAGGCCCAGAGGGGATTATATAAACAAAATATGCAATGATCATGTCTAATCATGCCTAAGGACCCTTTGTTTACCATCCCAAAAAAGTTTGGATCAATGGGACCATCGAATTGTTAGCTAATGCAAATCATGATGCCCCAACACGTGCCGCATTGACAACAATGCGATATGCATTGGCGAGCTAACCACGAATCCAATTTTCGGTGAAACTTTATGGTTTGACTCCTTGGCACAAATGTTTTCATATTTAATTGAGAGTTTTTTTTTTCAAAAAAAATGAAGCTATTTGATGCTTCCGTTGATTCAGGGAAAGCTTCTGTTTTTTTATTAATTTAATAAAATAAATTTGATATTTATATATAAAAATATAAAAAAAATTAAAATATTTTTTTAATTTAAAAAAATTATCGGTAATATACCTATATTTTACTATAATCGGAAAAAGCCTTCAATTTTTCAAAACCTCACCTACACCATTTCTCACAATTTTCGATATTTTTGAATAAAAATAACCTTCACGGTAGTCTTTTTACCGTAAAGAATATTACTGTAATTTAAGTAGTGTAATAAGTTGAAGGAGTATTACGGTAATTAAAATATCGTAATACTTGAATAGGTATCATTTTATACGGTATTTGAAATACCGTAGTAACTTCAATTAGCATTACGGTACTTTAAGTACTGTAAAACTATGGCTATGACCGTGAAGCTAATTACAGTACTTTAAGTACCATAAAAACTAAAACCAATTTTACGGCATTTTAAGTATCGTAAAAACTAATCCATGTTATACGGCACTTAAAATGCCATAAAACCCTTTCTCTTTATTATATTTATAGCTTTCACCTCTATTTTTTTATGTTTATCTCTTATTTCTCTCTCTCATGCTTTTTAATATTTATCTTTTCTTTCTCCCTCTAATCATTTCTCTCCTTAACTGGGATATTTGGCCATGTCTAAATTGGCTCGTAGAGTAAGATTGTAGAGAGAGAAAGAAGTGATAAGAAAAAATGAGAGAGAGAAAAA
The DNA here is from genome assembly GCF_054954075.1 of Amborella trichopoda. NCBI lineage: Eukaryota > Viridiplantae > Streptophyta > Magnoliopsida > Amborellales > Amborellaceae > Amborella > Amborella trichopoda. The sequence continues at coordinate 9,943,414 of NC_142338.1, read as the reverse complement.
AGAGATAAATATGAAAAAGAATTAGAAAGAAATAATAAATAAACAGAAAAAGAAATTAGAGATGAAATAGATAAATATAAATAGAGAGAAAGAATATATCAACATAAAATAAATTAGAGATGAAATAGATAAATATAAAAAAGGTCTATCGTAAAACATGGGTTAGTGTTTACAGTACTTAAAGTACCGTATAAAATGTCCTCACTATTATGGTATTTAAAATACCGTATAAAATTCTCTAAGTATTATGGTACTTGAATTACCGTATAACATGCACTAACTATTACGGTAATACGACTACCGTGAATGTAATTTTGGTAAAAATAAATAAATAAATAAGGAAAAAGAGTGTAGACGTATAAAATTCTCTAAGTATTACGATACTTAAAGTACCGTATAACATGTACTAACTATTACAGTAATACGACAATCGTGAAGATCATTTTGATAAAAAAAAAATAAAAAATAAGGAAAAAGCGTGCAGACGAGATAAACGAAAGTTTGGGGTTTTTTTCTAATTAAAGTTAAACTAAGGTATATCTGCGATAATCTCCCTTTAATTTACTATTCGGTGCTACAAACATGGTTTTCTAGAAGTGTGGTTGTTGCATTATATTACTATACAATTGTTGTATGAAATCATTATATATATATATATATATATATATGGGAAAATTACACATATCCGTTATAGTGTACGTTATTACGGTTACACCAAATAGTTTATGTTATTACATCTTTGTTCATTTTTTTCATCTCAAAACGAAATTTTTTAAAAAGACGACTTTACCTTTTTTCAAATGTTGAACAACCGAATTAAAAAAAAAATTCGGATGTTCAACAATCGAAAAAGGGATTAGCTTGTTTAAACTTCCTGCTATGGTTTTATTGAAATATATCTGAATTCGGTTGTTGAACAACCGAATTTCAATTTTCCGTTGTTCAACAGCCGAAATTTTGCGGGGCTCATTTAAAATTCATGGATCTATTTCTTTTTCTTCACTTTCTCATTCCCCCCATTTCTCACTAACTCTTACCTTTCTGACAATCAAAACATCATATTTAGATATGGATACAAGTATTTTGACCGATCATAACTGCATTTGACACATTTTGAGGGCATTTGGATTTCTAATATGTAATGAAGGTATGTATAATCTGATTTCTTGTTCGATTTTTAGAACATAGCATTGTATAAGATTATGATTTAGGGTTTCATACTTGAATAGAAGCGGCCGATTTACGGTTTATTTGATGGATTTTACATATTCTTTAATGACGAGTGATAGTTGGGTTTTTAAGAAGTGCAATTATTTGGGGTTTGTAATAACTGTAAATTTGGGGTTTTTTGTAGTTCTTGAATGTTATACATGAGTTATTGAGTTATGTTTCTTTTTTATTTATTGTTTAAGAATTTAGGGTTACTGAGAACTACAAATTTGGGGGTTTTATTAGAACTCGAAATGAATTAACCTGCAATTTGAAATCAATAGCTCAAGATAACTAAATGTGTTGTTGGATGTTGCCTTTGTATTTGAAAATGTATAACTTATGCTTTATTGGGTTTGCAATTTTAAATGAGTAGTATATAACTGAAAATTTAGGGGTTTATCTGTAGGTGAATGGGTTTGTGTTTTGCGACTGTATATAAATGAATCCATCTGTAATTTGAAATCTATAGCTCTATATAGCACCCTATGTTATTGGATGTTGCATTTGTCTTTGAAAATGTATGAGTTATGCTATGTTGGACTTGTAATTTGAAATGAGTATCTTAATACAGATTGTTGGATGTTACTCTGCGTTGTTGAATGTTGTTGTATGTATTTTGTTGTAATTAACATTTGGGTTATATTAAACGCAACAAACAATAGTTATCTTTAATTATTTCCCTTTTAACCAATATCTTAGTTGGTCTGAAACGGTGCATGAGTTGTTGATTGTTTTGATTTCTCATAGCTGTATGGGCTTATAATGAATGGGTGTGGGTTTTGTTAGTTGAAATTTCTTATAGCATATATTTTGAATAGGTACATAGATGGTACAAAGATGAATAGGTACAGAGATGGTATAAAACATTGTTTTGGTTATCATACAAGAACAAAAATTTTGCATTCATTACTTCATGCCCATTCCATTGTTAGTGATATATGATTTACTGATATATGGATTACATACGAGTTGCAAATGTGTTAATAACTCCATTTATAGTTTGGCTTGCTATTTACCTTGAACATTTTACAAATGCTTGTGGGTTTAGGAGTACATAGGTAATAAATAACTTTATGCATACTTTATGTAAATATGAGTCGTATTTGATATGTAAATTTATTATCATATTCTTTGGTTAGAGTAGGATTCTATATGCAATGCATTATGCACTTTTAAAATGCATGATGAGTTTTTTTTTTCTCAATTTCAATGAATATGAGTCGTGTCCATCCAAAGGGCGGATACCCAGGAGGTCCTCAGGACCCTTCATATGGGAAGGATAGGTATGTGTATATATTCAACTGCTCTTTCCATTAGTTTGTTATTTTTCAATAAATTGTAGTTTGTTTCAACATCATGTGGGAAATACATGTGTATATTTATTGTGACTCAGATGTTTTCTATTTGTTGTATTCTAGGAAAAACAAAAAATTAGAATCGATGAGAAGACTTTTCAATTGACCGATTGGTAGCTAACCGATGAGCAAGTTCAATTAGTGAACACGTCTGGGTTGGGTGCTCTATCTATCGTCCAACCAGGTCGAATTGATCATCATTGGGTCATAGCCAATGCAGAGAGGTGGTGTTTTGAGACAAATTCATTCCATTACAACATTCAAATTGGTGAGATGACACCAACTTTATTTGATGTGTACGTGTACGAGATTTTAAGACTGGCTGTGGAGGCGAGCCTGTCACATGTTGTCCTATTAGTGACCTCTGGGAGAGTTCATTGAAAATAATTTGGATATAGTCCCCACTGAAAGCAACTTGACAACCATTAAGCATTCATGGTTGAAAGAAAATTTTAGAGAATTGCCACCTAATGCAACCCTTGTGGAAGTACTAAGATATACTCGAGCCTATCTGCTTTTCCTCATTAGCATTACCATTTTCGCTGATACGTCAATTACAACAGTGCCAATGAGATACTTGCAATTCTTTGAAGATATTGAGGAAGCTGGGAGATATGCTTGGGGTGCTGTAGACTCGCATTTCTTTATCATTCCCTTAGAAAAGCTCGTACATTCAAGCAAAGACATTTTAGTGGTTCAACCACTCTTATGCAGGTAAATTTAATTTTTGTGTAGACATAAGCATAATAGTTTAGATTAGCTAGAAATAATATTTATTACTTATCATATCTTGATATAATGCAGTGCTGGTCTTATGAGAATATTATGCATATGAGGCCCATACCGCATAGTATCTCTCCAAATATGCCTAGGGCAAAAAGATGGGAGCCACCAAAAAACTATTATGGCAATCCACATAACCTGATACCTCTCATTAGATAAGAATTGGATAACATCGAACCTAATGAGGTTAGTGTGTACTTTGATATTAATTATTTTCAATTGTATTGAAGTATTTGTAGTTTTTATTATTGACTGATTGTCATATGTTTGATTGCATATAATATTATAGGTAATATGGAATCCCTATTTCAAGCGTGAAGAGGCCATTTCAGAAGATAGGCATCAGGCATTCGAAACAGCAATGTGCATAATGACGTTTATCTTTGACGAAATTGCCGAGCCGTACATGTCAGATCATGTTTGCTGGCAATTTGGAGCTAAACAGAGCATTCTAAAAAATCCCACTTCTATTGGTAAGAAGTCTAGCAGACATGTTGGACAGCGAAATTGGCGAAATGTCAATTCAGACAAAATTCATAATTGGTTGTCTCGCCATGATCACATGATGGCAGACATTGAAGTCGATATTATCAATGGGTCGCCATCAGAGGAGTACAAGACCTGGTACAGCTGAGTGTCCCATCCTATAATAAAAAATGTCTCTAATCTACCAAAAGATATATTGCAATCCCAGGAACAAGAAGAAGAAGAGGTGGTTCCTGTACATAAACCACAGTATATAATGAGACCTCGAGGATATGATGATCAGTTGGTATGTTTATATTAACCTAGAAATTGTTTTTGTTTTGTACTTGCCTATCAGATGGTATGTTTATATTAACCTACAAATTGTTTTTGCAGGTTCGTGCAGTTGAGGCCAGTACAACCATGTTAGCATAAGCATTTACACTTAGACAAAAGTGGTATCCTGAAGTTTATAATCGCGTTAACTACACGTTTGAAATGTTGTCTAAGTTTGTGCATGTCGACATGGCTGATATAGAAGCAATGATGGAAATTTTACAACATCAAATTAATAACGAAGCTATAGAAGAAGAGGGTGGACAAGATATAGTGGGTGAAAGTAGTCGGCCTGCATACGACTTGGCTCCATCCACATTACCTGCAGTTGAGGAGCCCAGAAGACATAACACGCGAAAGAAGCAGTATCAGCCGAAGAGAAGGTGGTCAGTGTAAATGTCTTATTTGGCAATGTAATGGTCATTGAATACATTTGTAATGTTATGAAAGGATAATGTATTGGTCATTGAATACATTTGGTAATCCATTTTGGACTGCTTCATGGATCCTTGTGATCAGATTCATAAGTAATTGAATTAAGTAATTGAATGAGTTTGCACCAGCATTGCTAAATATACTTTAAAATTCCATTCCAATGTGACTTTCATACTTGTGCTGAAATTAATTTATGTAGTTCATTTTTTGGGTGCCGCCACCAGAGCCAAGACATTGATAAGTTTTGACATTTTAGCATTCTACATATGTTGCATGAACAATCTAAAGCAACAAATTTACAACCAAATTGAATGTGACGAAGACAACATTTAGAAGCCCATGAGCCGCTTCAGCCTTATGCACTTGGCTGGTAATGACCAACCCAATTAACGTATTGAATGCAACTAACAAGTGCATGGCGTAGTAACCACAAGAAGAACAAAAATATTTAAACTGGATGCAACTCAAAAGACATAAAAATGAGCACAAAATCATAAGAATTTGGGGGTAGACCATTTCAATTGTTGAATAACCAAAATGGTTGATTTCAGTTGTTCAACAACTGAAATCTTCTCCGCGAATAATAGAAGGTCCCTGGATGTTCACAGAGAACCATTTCGGTTGTTTAACAACCGAAATAGTCTTTGCCCTGAATTTGGGGGTAGACAATTTGGTACAATTTCGAATGTTAAACAACCGAAATTGTCTAATTTCGGTTGTTGAACAACCTAAATGGTCCCTGGATGTTGGTAGTGACCATTTCGGTTGTTGGACAACTAAAATTGGCACTATTTTGGTTGTTCAACAATTGAAATTGGCACCATCCGAAATGGTCTTTGCCGTGAATTTTGCGGTAGACCAAATGGTGCCAATTTCGGTTGTCCAACAATCGAAATGATTGATTTCGGCTGTTCAACAACCGAAATCTTCTCTGCGAACAACAAAAGGTTCTTGGATGTTCGCAAAGAACCATTTCGATTGTTGAACAATGGAAATTGGACAATTTCGGTTGCTCAACAATCGAAATAGTCTTTGCCCTGAATTCGGGGGTAGACCATTTCGGTTGTTGAATATCCGAAATGGTTGATTTTGGTTATTAAACTACCAAAATCGTCTCTACGAACATCAGAAGGTCCCTGGATGTTTGCAAAGAACCATTTCGGTTGTTGAACAACCGAAATTTGACAATTTCGGGTGTTCAACAATCGAAATGGCCTTTGCCCTGAATTTGGGGGTAACCAAAATGGTACAATTTCAGTTGTTGAACATTCGAAATTAGACAATTTCGATTGTTGCAATTCAACAACCGAAATGGTCTCTGCGAACAACAGAATGTCCCTGGAAGTTTCCAGAGACCATTTCGATTGTTGAACAACCGAAATTGGCATCGAAATTGGCGCCATTTCGGTTGTTCAACAACTGAAAACAACAAAACTCATTTTTTTATCCTAATGGCCATATATTGATGTTGACACATGACCAATTTGAAGATATTTGTGCATCAAAATGACCAAATGCTGAAATATTTGAGGTGCACTCTAATTTGATTGTTTACGGTCAAATGCTCATATATTATGACAACGAATATTTTTTTTTCTTTTCCAGATTCATTGCAATCATTATTGAAAGTCATTACTGAAAGTTTTGAGATACGCTCAAAGTTTTGTTATCGATCTGATTATAACACCAAGTACAATAACACAAGATTGACAACACGAAATTCAGTTTATGAAAGGATTCATCAAATTGATAATTCGATACACAAACACAATATTGACAACATTTAATTCAATCTATTCATTAATTCATCAAATTGATAATTCGATACACAAACACAAGATTGACAACATTGAATTCAGTTTATTCATTAATTCATCAAATTGATAATTTGATACATAAACACAAGATTGACAACACTGAAGTTCTCTACATATCCTCCTATTATGACCCACTGCGCCGCATCGTTGCACTTCAAAGGCCTGGTGATGGGTTGTTCGGTCTCAGATATTTTTCGATGCTTTTTCGGCCTATCGGGAAGGCGTGTAGTCCTTGATGGGAACACTATCCAGTTGAACATACATGTCAACTCAATATCATCAGGGACATGTCCAAGGGATAGAGCCTTTTTAAAGTATTCCACTGTGAAATACTGAAGGCAGTACGCAGTGGGATCCAAATTCATATGGTTAATAGCCACAATGGCATGGCCACACGAAATGCCACTGAGTTGCCATTTTTTACAATTGCACGTCCAATGCCTTAAATCAACAACACACTTCTTCCCAAGATAATGGATCTCAAACTGCGAATCCATGACGGATATTATTGTGTGAAAATATCTAGCCTTCATCTTTCGCAAGTGGTGTAATTCTTAGGCTTTCGGTACTAGCATCCCCCTCCAAGTATTACTTAACTCCCTTTTCTCTTCAAACCTGATCATCAACTGTACCCTTATTTCTTCATACATTGTAATGATCGGCTTCTCTCGAGCAGATAAAATCCAAGCATTGAATGACTCTGCCATGTTAGATGCAAGATAATTGTATCTTGTCCCTGGAAAATAGGCATCTGCCCAAAATTTGGGTGGGATATTCTTAATCCACTCATATGCTTCTGGGTTGGCACACTGTATATCAAACATTATTTTTTTAAAACCTCCAATGGTCGCTTTACAGACAGCCTTCCAAAACAGCGTTAGCAATACTTCAGTATTTACTGACTTCTTCAAAAAATCCTTAAAGTTCTCTCCTATACGTCGCATGCAACATGATGGAAAACATGACAGAGAACATTTCTCTATTGCTTCTAGCAGGCTTTCTGTCAATCTGATATAATTATTAAGGTAGGCAAATTAGGATACTCATTCAATAGCTCACTCAATATACTTAAGAACCAATACCAACTCTGATAGTTCTCCTTCTCAACCATTGCAAATGCCAATGGGAAGAGCGCATTATTTGCATCTAGAGCGATGACGCACAATAATATGGCTTGATACTTTCCATTTAAAAATGTCCAATCAATACCAATTAGTGGCCTGCATCCATTAACAAACCCATGATGCATGGACAATAAGCAATAAATAGTCGATTGAACCTGCCTTCATATGTGTAGATGCGAACTTCGATTCTTGGGTTGTTTCATCGGATCTTCTCCATAAATAATGGGAGGTCATGGTATTGTTGTTCATGTGGTCCATCTATCATCTCTCTTGCAACCTCTTTTCCCCACCAAGCTTGTATGTAGGAAAGCCTAACACCGTGATCACATTGGACATCCTTTACAATGTCTTTCACTCTAATTTTTGGTGGGTCAATAAGGCAGCCTTTAATCTTTTTTGCCACCTAATCACTACGAGTTAGTGGCTAATGGACCCTCCCCATTGGACCACTACATGTGTGCTCCTTAACTATAGAATTCACTTTAAAGTATGCGGTACTGCCAACTTGTAAGCACCGCACTTGCCATTTGCATCCCTCTGCCTTATAACTTGCCCACACCCGTCCTAATTCACTTTTGTCAAAATTCAGAACAAAATTATTGTAGATTGCAAAATCAACTAGATGATGATGCCATTCATTGACATTTTCAAAAAATTGCCCAATATCCAATTGAACATCGTTACCAAATTCTCTACATGTGCTCTTTATTGGTTCAATATCCTCCATGTCACGTCTAATACAAGCTCAGGGTCGGGCGCTACTTGAATGTTTTGATCTTGATTAGGTAAAGCGTTACGCTGACTGTTGGCAAAAGATAGAGTGTAAGATGAAGCAACAATTTCTGCCGATAAAAGATTAAAATAAAGCACTTTATAGATGAAAAAGTAAATTGTAGATATACCTATTCGTTGAAGATTGGCCTTCAGTAATAGATTCTTGTGCTGACTCCATTGTAGCGGCAATATATACAACAATTCTCAAAGATTCCCCTCCTAACATAAAAGATTAATCTATATCATCACTTACATCGATCAATTCAAGCCCATTAGATAGACTTGTGTTGTGGTACATAATAGCTAATTTATGTGGATCACATATGGTTAAATTACTAAAATGATTTTTTAGTTCCTATATGGAACTATTTCCATTATACCTCGTGACCTTCAATTTTTCCCTGTTATAAATAATACGTTTGTCATCTACATTCATCTCAAATGACCCCCCATATCGGAATACTAGTTGCAAAATTTGTGCTACAAAAAATCAATACAATAAAGAATACAAAAAATATGGATATTTCTAAGTACTTTAGGGTTCATAAATTTTGAGTAGTACATAGATTGAAATAGTATACTACTATAAAAAGATAAATAATCAATAAACAACAAAAATAACAAATACTCAAACAACACCGAATAAACAAAAAATATTAATACGAACCAACAAGCTGAACAATATTTAACCAAAACAATAAATACAATGTATCAACATAATACAAAAAATAAATATTTATACAAACAACAAATAACTATACAAAGAAACAACTTCAATAATATTTTAATAAATATTATTTATTAATCAACAATACATAAAAATTACAAATATAAAAATATAATATTCTATTAAGGGTGCGGTTTGTATAGAGCCTAGGCTATAAACTATCAAATTAGAGACTACCTTTAAATAGTGTTGAGGGGTGTAGTTTCAACACTGAAAATCTTTGTGATAGCCTTAAAATATATTTTAATCTTTACTTATAAAGTTTAAAGCTTCAAAAATGGTGTAGATCGACAGATCTATGAAAACTTGAAAATCTTGAAAATTGACAGTAAATAAAAACATTACAAAATACATTATTTCCAAAACTTGAAATCAATTTTTTTCTCATGTCCATGCATCTTGATGTCAAGATGATCAATTTGAGGATTTTTAGGCATCAAAACAATCTCGTCTAGTGAAATTTTTGAGGTAGGCTCGATTGTGATTGTTTAGAGCCTCGGCTCTATAACTTTTCCCTTCTATTAATTGTGACAAAATTAACAAAAAATAATCAACAACATAAGGCAAGAGTAAGAACGGTACCGATCACGACCGTGAGCCAATTTCGTGGGATCTGTATTGCGGGAAAGTAAAAAGGGTATGATCCACGTATGATACTGTATTTGGCTTGTTTTCCCCCAACTTTATATAAAATAAAATTTCTTACACTAAGAAATATTGACACGAATATTTTCGGTTAATCAAAAGCCGAAATCCACAAAATTTTGGTTGTTGAAAAACTGTAATCAAATTTTCTGTTTTTGAGCAACGAAAAACCTAATTTCGGTTGGCGAACAACTGAAACCATAGCGAGAGAGCAACTCTCGTTTTCGGGTGTTGAAAAACAGAAAATCTACGGTTTCAGTTGTTCAACAACAGAAATTAGCTTTTCGATTTTTCAACACCCAAAAACTCTAATTTCGGTTGATGAACAACTGGAACTAGAGCAGGAAGTTTAAACGAGCTACTCCCTTTTTCGGTGTGTTCAACACCCGAAAAAGGGTAAAGCCGTTTTTTTTTTTAAATTTTTTTTTGTTTTGAGATGAAAACAACAGACAGGGATGTAGTAATGGAAACTATTTGATGTAATCGTAATAACATAAACTATAACGAATAATTTCCCTATATATATATATATATATATATATATATATATATGAAAAACACTACGCAACGCCGATAAGTGAAAATGAACAGTGATTTCGCCTATCCCCATCATCGTCCAAACTTCATTACGCTGTCACGATTGTCCAGTAGTGTTTCAGTTTCTATTTTGTTTTTATAAATCGGAATGACCTAAAATTTGAAACATGTATTCATAAAAAATAGAGTAATCTTTGAAAATTATAAAAAAATATTTTACATGAAAAAAATGATCCAAATACCCTTGAAATGTCTCAGGGGTATTTTGATCAATTTATTTTTCAAGGATAATTTTTTTTTTATATTTTTATTAGATGCATCTAAGAAAGATGTATATACTCTCCAAATTTCAGGTCATTCCTATTTATAGAAAACAAATGAAAAATAAAATACTACCAGACAATCGTGATCGCGCGATGAAATTTAGACGATGATGAGGGTAGCCGAAATCACTATTTATTTTCGCCTATAGGCGTCGAAAAGAATTTTCTTATATATATATATATATATATATATATATATATATATATATATATATACTGAGATTAACCCACTAAGTCATATGAACATATGAGGTTATATGAGCCCAATGGCCCAGAATGAATCTGGGCAGATCTGACGCTCACAACCTCATTTTATATTTGAATTTTAATATTTTTTATACAAATTAAAATAATTTGTAATTTTGGGCGTGTGTTATTCAAAAATAGGATAATCTAATAAAATATCAAAAAAATAATTTACAGGAAATAAATTGATTAAAATACCCTTGAAATTGTGAATTATTTTTAAAATATTTTTATTAGGTGCACCTTGATGAGTAGAAAAGATGCCTAAAATTTCAAGTAATTTGAGTTTTTATAAAAAGTATTAAAATTCAAAGATGAAATGAGGTTGGGACCATTAGATTGACCTGAAAAGATAGGATTAGCCCACTAGCTCATATGAACATATGAGCCCAATGGTCCAGATTGAATCTGGGCCGATCTGACGATCACGGATGTCTGGTAGTATTTGAATTTTATTTTATTTTTTTTAGATCCAAATCACTTGAAATTTTAGGTGTGTGTTCTTCTCATCAAGGCGTGCCAAATAAAAATATAAAAACAATTATTCAAGAAGAAATGACCAAAATACCCCTGAAAACTTTTCAAGGGTATTTTGGTCAATTTATTTCATGTAAAATATGTTTTTTGATATTTTTTGAATATTCATCTATTTTTTATGAACACATGCCTAAAATTTCAAGTGATTTGGATTTTTAGAAAAAAAAAACTAAAATTAAAACACTACCGGACATCTGTGATCGTCAGATTAACCCAGAATCAATCTGAGACGTTGGGCTCATATGTTCATATCCCTAGCCCACTAGCTTATATGAACATATGAGCCCAATATCCCAGATTCATTCTGGGCTAATCTGACTATCACAGATGTCCGGTAGTGTTTGAATATTAGTTTTTTTTTTTCTAAATTCCAAATCACTTGAAATTTTAGACGCATGTTCATAAAACATAGATGAATCTTCAAAAAAATATCAAAAAAAATATTTTACTTGAAATAAATTGATCAAAATACTCTCGAAAAGTTTTGAGGGGTATTTTGGTTATTTTTTCATGAATAATTGTTTTTATATTTTTATTAGGTGTGCCTTGATGAGAATGACACACATCTAAAATTTCAAGTGACTTGGATTTATAGAAAAAAAAAAAAAAAATTCAAACACTATCGGACAGCCGTGATCGTCAGATCGGCTCAAATTTAATTTGGCCCGTTGGGCTCATATGTTCATATGAGCTAGTGGGCTAATCCGATCTTTTCCATATATATATATATATATATATATATATATTTATTGTATGGAAAGGTTTATATGCTTCTCCTACAGCATAAAAGTTCTATCATCCCCCACCATCCAGCTGTCCAATTTTGATCAAGAGAGCCACTCACTGTTTGATCTTAGATCCGATGTCTCAAAGTATTTTATTTTTAGTTTTTTTTTTTATACAAATTGTATAAATATGAAATTTAGTACATGTCATCTTCTCATTGGGGCACACCTATAAAAAGTATTAAAAATAAATTTTCGATAAAATATAATGACCAAAATACCCCTTGAATCTTTTGAGAGTATTTTGGTATTTTATTTTATTAAAAATATTATTTTTATATTTTTTGATAGTGCGAGTATAATAGAGAAATGGACATCCAAAATTTGGTGTTAAAATAGTTTATAAAAAAATATTAAAATAAAATAATGTAGAGCTGTGACATTGGGATTGGGGCAATCTTAGCCCTCCATTCAGAATGGACGATTGGATAAGAGGGAGGATAGAATTTATATGTTGTAGGAGAAGCATAGAAAGCTTGCCGTATAAAGTATTGTTTTCCGTTACCCAAAATCCCCTCTCTCTCTCTTTCTCTCAACTCTCATTCCCTTAACATTTATCTGATTGGAATTTTCAAGAAAGTTTTTTTCAAACGAGCCCTTAAATAGGAATTTTCAAGAAAGTTTTTTTCAAACGAGCCCTTAAATAGGTCCCCAGCTTAATTCCAGCCTTTTGCCCTAACATAGAGTTGCATTGAAGAGAACTAGCAAAACCTAAGGCGCGGACCATAAAAAACAACACTAAAAAACATCCAAGAGAAAGGCCCTGCATTTCAAGTTCTCATACATGAACAAAGAAGGAAAAGCTGTACATGTGGCGCCACTCATATTTAAAGATATGTGATCCCACAGCCGAGATGGATGGCTGGGATTGCTATCATGATGTCACATAAAAAAGTTCTTCAAATTTTATTTTTTCTACAAAATATTTGCGAATGAAATTTGAGGCGCCCTCCCACTTTATTGTTTGCAATTAGTCAAAATAAAAAATAAAAAAAATTCTATGAAAATAAATAACCAAAAAGCACTTGCAAGTCTCAAGTGTATTTTGGTAACATTTCCTCATTAGAAATTTATTTATTTTATTCTTATCATGTGCGCCCAAATTTGATGTACGCACGTCTCAAAATTCCACAGTAAAATGACTTATAAAAAAAAAATACTTTAAGCCGTTGGATCAAGATTAGGTGCTCAAGACTAACTTATGACATTGCAAATGAAATCAGCTAAATCGCTCATTCAGATCTAACGGTTGAAAACAATGGTCACTTGTAGTTGGCACCATATGTAAAGCTTCCAGCAAAAAAATTGCTTTTTTTTTTTGTTGCAAAATACGGTGAAAAACTTTAATGCTTAGGGTTCATAATTGATATGACCAAACTCGAAAAAAATTTGTGAAACTTTTGTGAGGAATGAGGGAGCCAAGAAAGTCTCAAATCAATCTCTTCCTCTCTTAACATTATCTTCTCAAAAAAATATTGGGGCTTTAAAAATGATGAAAATCAACTACCACCGCTAGTATTAATTATTAAATATGCACTATCCATTTGAATGTGTAATTATGAATTTAGAGCCTTTTCTGAAGATCAATATAAAATCACATTTGGAGGAGCCTCTCCAAAACTACTACCCCCATGAAAAATAATTGGAGCTCAAAAATGCTACAAAGATTCCCCAAAACCGGATGCAGGCCATCCATTTTGAAGGGACAATTTGGGTGAAGGATTGGAGTTTTTTCCAGAGTTCCAAATCAAAATAATATTATTTGATGAACCCTAATTTGGAGGTGATTTGAAGTCATTTTGGGCCTCTCACCTACCTCAAATGTAGTTTTTGAAGTAGGGGATGTCATCTTTTTATGGTCCCTAGAAAAGTTAAAGGGAACCCTCTCAACGCGCAAGCAGCTTGGAAGGACACCAATCTTAGCTGCTAAGTAGTATGTGTATGTTAAGGCCCTCTTATAGTTTCGGGAAGGGTTAATACTTGACTTTAACAATGTTATATCTCAAGATCATTCTTACCAATGACCTACTCCAAAAAAAAAAAAAAAACCTGTAATATTTTTGAGAAAAGGCATACCATGTAGATATGGAAGAAGTTTATATAGAGGGCCGAGGCTCTAAACAATCAAATTAAAACAATCAAATTAGAGTGCATTTCAAAAATTTGACTAGAAGAGGTTGTTTTGATGATTAAATGTCCTCAAATCGATCATCTTGAGAAGCATGAACATGAGAAAAATATGGATTTCAAGTTTTGAAAATAGTGTAACTTGTAATGCATTTTTTGACCGTCAATTTTCAATATTTCCAATTTTTCATAGATATGCTCGATCTATACTATTTTTGAAGTTTTAAATTGTATAATTTGAGGTGAAAATATATTTTAAAGCTATCACAAAGATTTTCAATATTAAAACCATATTTCTTGACACTATTTGAAGGTGGGCTCTACTATGATTGTTTAGAGCCTCGACTCTATACAAATCGCACCACGAAAATGTTGCATATCTCTGTCAAAAGGAATATTAAATATGCATATATTTATGGCTAGCAACAGGCCGACCCCTGTCCTAACTGGGCTAAAAAGGCCTTGGCCTAGGCCTGGCCCTAGCCCTGTCAGGGTGGGGCGGGCTGAGCAGAATAACAAAAAATAGAAAAGGAAAAAAGAAAAGGAGGGCCATGGGCCAGCCATGGCAGGGGACCAGCTTGGGCCTATGCTCAGGCCTCATATTGTAGCCCAAGCCCTAGTTTTTCATGGCCGGGCCAACCGGCCCATATATATCATATCTCTCTTATTAAAGGCATGGCATGTGCATCATAAATCAGTTACTACCTTTGTAGTAGTCCGACTCACATTTTGACCAATGAATTGGGCGTGCTTTTGAACACTCCAAAAAAGAAAAGAAAAAAAAAGAAAAGAAAAAAAAAGAAAAAAAAAGAATTGGGCCTGCTTTTGAGTACCAGAAAAAGGCATCACGGAGGGAAAAGTATGGAGAAAAGGTCATTAGAAAGGCTCCAAGGGTGTGAAGCCAAGGTTGAGAAACAAACAAATATTTGAAGTCCCCTTATTGTTTGTTCCTCTTCAATCCCAGTCACCCATGTGCTTTTCATTCACTCGGGCTTGCGTCCTCATATCAAAGGAATCCACTTCTTTATCAAAAAAGGACAAGATATCTACGTTTTTTCTACAACATAAAATTTATATACTTATTTCTTATCCAACCGTTCATTCTGAATGGAGGGCTAAGATTATGCCGATCACAACGTTATGTCGATAATTTATTTCTATAAATTATTTGGACACCAAATTTTGGACATCCAACCTCTGTTAAACTTGCACGGGTAAAAAGATATAAAAAAATTATTCCCAATAAAATAAAATAACCATAATACCTCTAAAAGTTTTAAGAGGTATTTTGATTATTATATTTTATCGAAAATTTATTTTTAATATTTTTTGTATATGTATTCCAATGAGAAGATGACACGTGCTAAATTTCATATTCATACAATTTATATAAAAAAATTAAAAATAAAATATTTTACGGCAACGGATCTAAGATCAAACGATGAATGACTTACTTGATCAAAATTGGATCGCTAGATGGTAGGGGAAGCATAGATCCTCTATACTGTAGGGAAAGTATAGAGACCTTTCCCCTTGAAAAAACGTATCATATGGATCTCCAATACCATGAGTGAAAGTATACCATACAGTACTGGCTTATGATACATCATACACCATCGCTTAATCCACCCCGGCAAAAAGCAGTGGAGATTAACCATATTAGGGTAAGTGTTTGTCATGAGAAATAACATTTGAACGCACAGTGGATACCCCTATGGTGAGCCATACACCACTACCCATACAATGGATTTTATAAGCTTAATATCAACGAGTTTTCCTTTCGCTGACAGTTGGTTTCTTTTTATTTTTATTATTATCATTATTATTATTATTATTATTATTATTATTATTATTATTATTATTATTATTATTTATTGGGTAGTTCAGAGATAGGAATCGAACTTGTGATGTAGTATTGCTTTAATTGCTGATCACTCAAAGCCAAGCACCATTAATTAATTTTTTTCTATCCTCTAGTGATGAGAATCAACCATGTCCATGGTTCGAATTAACTGTCCTTTACTTTAGGCAGTTCAGTTTAACCCACCTTTAGGGTGTGTTTGCTTTTGTAAAACTATTCTTTCAAACGGTATTCTTTCAAATTTGACGAAGTTCTGCGTTTGTTTTACAGTTTTTATGAAAAGTTCATAAATTAATATTTCAACAAAAGTTCTCATTCTTTTGTTAAAAAGTGAAAGATTAAATTCCTACAAGAGTAAGAACTTAATCTTTCAAAAAACATTTATTGATCACTATTCCCTATGCATAATATAAATACATAATATTATTATTATTAATAATATGATATAATATAATATAATATAATATAATATTATTATAATATAATATTATATAATTTATAATATTATATATTATATATATTATTATATTATAAATATTATATTTATTATATTAAATAAATATTATATATAATAAAATAAATAATAATATAAATATGATATTATATGTTATACTTATATATAATACAAATATACATTAATAAAAAGATATAAAATATTATATATATATATATATATATATTATATTATGTTATATATGTTACATATTTATATTTATATGGTTAATATGTATATGTTATCAAAACGCAGTACTCAAAACTTTCTTAACATTCCAGCAAGTTATCAAACACAGTACCCAAAAGTTATTTAAACCTTCCAGAATAAAACATTCAACTTTACAAAAGATTTGTAAACATTCAACTTTCCAGAAAATATCTTTTTATCAAACACAGTAGCCAAAACTTATTTAAACCTTTCAAAACAAAACATTCAACTTTACAAAAGATTTATAAACATTCAACTTTCCAGAAAATATCTTTTAAAAAACAAACACACTATTAAAGAAGAGAAGTGTAGATGCTTGCAATACACAATTTTTTTGATTTTTTATTTTTTGACCAATTTTATAATACACACAGTATTTTGCATGTCATCTCTACATCAATCATCAAAATGAACAGTTTAGATGAACCACTACCCTTTTCAAGTCTGCAACGTCCACTTGATGAGCCAACGTCCAGTTGCCCTTCAGTTGTTATCAATGGACCTTTGGTGTCGCATCCATTATTTATAAGAGTGTCGTCGATTAAACACAGTTTCAAAGAACAATTATTAGCCTTTGCGACAAACCCCAAGCTATCTAATTTGAAATCTAATAAATGAGAATAGTTATGACTTCATTCTACAAAAGATAAATAGTCTCTTGATAAATAATCTCTTAAAAAATAAGGTTTTATTAGGCTACACCACTTTACACCCTTGAAGTCCTCAACATTTTTGACACTTAGATACCCTTATCCTATAGTGTGGTACCTTTTTGTCTAAAGGTATTTTAAGTAATTAATCAATGGTAAAGTAGAAATTTTTAATATAAACAAAATCATTTATTAATAATAGTGGACAATGGCATCACCCACAAGATATATTAATCGTTTTTTAACTACTAATAGAATGCTACTATTTTCTTATAGAAATATCCATTCTACCCTTCTAAATGACCAAAAATACCCCTACTTGAAAAAAAAATTATTACAATTCAAGGGTATTTTAGTGTCAAAAAATGTTGAGGACTTTAAGGATATATACCACAAGTGGTGTAGCATAACAAAACCCTAAAAAGTATAGGTGTAGAATTTGCATTAAGAGAAATGGTGATGAGAGAGAAAGATTAACAACACATACATATGGTTCGGTAATTGTGCCTATGTCCACAAAGGGTAAACCAGTATTTCATTCATAGGAATTACTCTGGTTTACCAGATATTTATAGAATTACAATTCTTATCTCTTAGGAAACAAATCTCACTACAACTGTAATCCTACAAAATAGGGAACTCAATATAAGAAACTTAATATCATGTAATATACAAGATGTGAAGCTTAATATATGGTTCTTATAATTGTGAATACTCCCCCTCAAGTTGGTGCGTAGATATCAATGGAGCCCAACTTGGACAGTATTTGATGGAACTTTGTCTTTACAATAGCTTTTTTAAAAATGTCTATAAGTTGGTCTTCACTTCGAACATAAGGAATACTGATAATTTGTTGCTGAAATTTTTCTCTCACAAAGTGACAATCAACTTCTATATGCTTAGTTCTTGCATGAAAAAATGGATTGGAGACTATATACATAACTACTTGATTATCACAAAACATATCTATTGGATGACTGTTGGGAACCCCATATCTCAAAGTAGATAGTTTATACAAATCAATTCACTTGTAGTTGAAGCTATAGCTCTATATTCGGCCTCTGCATTAGATCGAGCAACTACATTTTGTTTCTAGGTTTTCTAAGTAACTAAGTTTGTTAAATTAAGTAATATCAGCAGGAGTGCCAACGGGTTTTAACTCTCAATTTCTCAGTTTCTTTCAACAGATTTAATACATATTTTCTTTGAGAAATGACAAATCCTTTATTTGAATATGCCACTTCAATGTAGAGAAAATACTTTAGGAGACCAAGATTCTTGATGTCAAATTTCTTATGAAGATAATTTTTAAGCTTCATGATACTTTCTATATCATTACTTGTAATAATAATATCAACATCAATGATGTTGTACCTGAAATTCCTATTTTTGTAAACATCGAAGAATCAGCTGAACTTCTAAAAAACCTGACACTCGTCAAGGCTGAACTAAGTTTGGCATACCATATGCTAGGTAATTGTTTAAATCCATGCAAAGCTTTCTATTGACTTTTTTATTGAAGGGTTAAACACAAGAAGAAACAGTGGTGAGGTCTGAGGTATGATATTAAAAGTATTGGGGGGGAGACTATCTATAAAGTTCATTTTGAGGGGATTTATATAATTTACCCAATATTTATTATTTATAGTAAAGGATGACATCATCGTGGCATGGCCTACGAAGAGGAATGATAATATTTTAACTACTAATAAATGCTAGCACTTTCTTGTAGAAATATGTATCTGAACCCTCATAATTACAAAAAGTACCCTTATTAAAAAATATTTGTATTACAAAACAAAAGTATATTAACGCCCCAAAAAAATTGAGTACATTAAGAGAATACTCATATATAGTTTTTAAACATCTAAACAAATTTTTAAGATGCGTTTTACACCTTATGAAAACTTTTTCCTTAAGAGTGGCACACTATTAGCCAAACAAATTAGAATGCTAACCTAGGTCATTTCTTCGATATTCCAAGCGGGATCTTAGTTTCCACTGGGCTGGATACATAAACATCGGACTTCAAACTCCTTATCACGATGGCTCTTGCCTATTGAAAAACTAAATATATCAGGCAAAACATAGAGCCATACATAAAAAATTCTTAAGATGGTGTGATAATTTATTCCTATTTCTAATTATAAAATTTTTAAATTCTAAAAATAGTTCAAATTAAACAAATCTATATACATATGAAAATATTGAAAATGGATGGTCCCGATAATGTATTACAAAATTTACTATTTTTAAAACTTGAAATCTCTTTTTTTCTCCATTTCTATACATCTCGATGTCGATATGACCAATTAGATACTTTTCCAATATTAAAACAACCCTTCTCGAAAAATTTTAGAGGAGCACCTTAATTCTACATTTTAAGGTGTCAACCTTATATAGACTTTTTCATAACAACAAATGGCTGAACTCGATAACTAGGTGGCTCCTTGAGGAGGGGTGGGGGCCCAGGGACCTTGCACAGGCCAAGGCAGGCTGATACTCTTTTATGAGGAAAAAAAAAAAGAATTTTTTTTAAATTTT
The DNA here is from genome assembly GCF_054954075.1 of Amborella trichopoda. Taxonomy (NCBI): domain Eukaryota; kingdom Viridiplantae; phylum Streptophyta; class Magnoliopsida; order Amborellales; family Amborellaceae; genus Amborella; species Amborella trichopoda. Next base: position 9,923,428 of record NC_142338.1, on the reverse strand, counting down.
TTTGAGAGCAAAGAAATTCAAGAACTTCAATAATTCCTCTCAAGTCCAATTTCTTGGATAAGTCTCATTGTGAAGTATCGAGAGAGGTTACAATATGATATTTTGGTGATTTAAAGTTCTAGGAATTTGAGATAGCAAAGGTTAGTTCGATGATTTAATGTTCAATGTCACATCCACTAGGGAATAATGAAGTTTAACCTTGTTTATCTGAAAGATTCCAAGCATGCAATCCTTCTACTACTAGGGAAGTTTAAAAGCTTGTTAGCATGATCCACTTAAGAATCCGTATTTTTTATCAAAATAGCGCAGATTGATATTCTTGAAAAGGGGCAACAATATTCCTTCTTGATTAAATCACGGTTAGGTGCATCTATGAACCCCTGGGATCTGATGCTGGATTCCAAATAACTTAGTTCGAATTCAAAGTTCACAGTTTTTTTTTAAAAAAAATAACTAAGTTCTAATTCCCAAAAGGTGGAAACGAAATTCCTAAACTTAAAAGAACTGGATTCTATGAACATCCGTTTATCGAAGTGACAAAGCGAGAATCTGAAGCGGAATCACCACCCAGGGAGGAAGATTCTGCTAGCTATGATTTGATATCATCTCATTAAAGTCCCTTCCCTTATGTGGTTTAGAAGCATACATTTTAAAGAAGTGCGTGTTATATACATGGACGAGTTCATATAGATAGGTCATCGCTATGAAATGTTGACCTAAGAGAAACTGGTAATGCATCAGCTAAAAATTTAGAACTGTACAATCTAAAAGTAGCAGTTTTAACTACAAAGCAAATATATGGCATACGGTTGCCAGTTTTTTAACACAGTTTCAAACAATTGTCTTTTGGGAATGGTATAACCATTTATTTTTAATACAAAAAGGTCACAATTACTCTCATCCTTCAGATTTCAACTGCTCCTTCAGATTTCAACTGGGGTAGTTGTGAGTGTTTCGTTGGCTAAAAACAAACTTGAAAAATATTTTCTCAAAATTTGTGAATCACCCCAAGATATTCAATTTAACCTCTAATGACTACCTCTCATAATAATAGGAAAGCTAAACAAAGGAAGACGTGAGGTCGAAGCGATGATCAAGACGACGGGCTCATAGCATAGTGCTTGCTCAGTCGTATTCAATTGATCGTGTACGGATAGTGGAAGAGTTGGGTTCTGCTCCCATAACCCGAACGTGCACACCGCACCAAAGGAAGGTGTGGACTCGTTCTCTACTTAACGAACATGGTCTCATGGTATACTATCCCTTGTCTTTTTAGGTTTTCATAACAGCATAACTACACTAGCATTTATTTTAGTGTGATTTCTAATACTTAGTAATTCTGTTTTTTTTAGCATTTATTTTAGTGTGATTTCTAATACTTAGTAACTCTGCTTTTTTTAGCATTTATTTTGGTGTGATGTTTAATACTTAGTAACTCGGTTTGTTTTTTCACTAAGTGATATTCTGGCATCGCTCTCATCAGTATTTTGTTCCTTCACAGATATCCAATAAAATTGGAGTGATACAAAGATCAGCAGGAACCTAGTTCCAAAGATGATCTGCACAAATATTCCTCTATCTCAAAACCCCAAAAACAAAGACTTTTCTTTTTGACACCTTGATGATGTTCAAGATGGAAAACTTTGTCTACATATATATTTGGTTCATTGATCATCAAATTATCATAACCCAGACCTACATCAAGACTCCCCAACAAACATGATTGAACACTTTTCCATGAAACAGTTTCACCATTCCTACACTTTAACCGAGGGTCCCAGAGCTGACACTGACACCACAGCCCTATATCATATAACAGATGATTAAACCTCTTTGCACCAATACAATAGATTTAGGAAATATTTTTCTTGGAGAAGGGAGTGCAATGGAAATTAGTTTATAAAGGCATCCAACTAAGCTAGAAGACTTTGATATGAATCCTAGAAACTAATGTGATCACAGATCAAAAAATATCTACTACCATAACGAGAATATGCAAAGTGTCACGTTGAACCTCGCAAAGAAGAATTAAACTGTCACATTCACATGCTTAAAATACACATCCTTCAATAAACCACAAAAATGCACTTCATATATAAAAACCAATAGAAACACTCCAATCCGGGAGATTTAATCTTTGAAATTGAAAGCATGCCCATCGATCACTCTGCCTATTACCTCTGCAGTGTTGAAGCTAACTTAAACCTGAAGGAGAACCCACTAGCAGGCTCACAAGAACGAAAAAACAAGAAATTCGATATAGAATTTGATATATGGAAACCAACCACCCTCCCAACTGAATAACTAGCAGATAACGCCTTTATCTTCATATATTAGCATGCAACCTCTTCCCTCTATACCTTTTCATACCTTTCCTCGACTTGTGGATCTGTTAAAATTAGTGTGCAACCTCTTCCTTCAACCCCAAGCTATAGAATTTTATCATTATCAAAATTTTATTCTAAAACCGCCATGCACGATTCCAGCGATGTCATGGTTTTCACGAACCAACCTCAAAAGACAAGGGACCCAGTCTGCCCCTTTTTTTTTCTAAAGTCAAGAATCTGCAATCCAAAAATTGGGGCTTTCTTCTCCTTAAATATCATCCCAAGAAACCTGAGACATAGCTCCCATCAACCGAGGGCCAAAGGAAGACTGCTTCAAAACACTTAGGTCTAAAAACACAAGATTATGGTGGTCCAAAAGAGATCATATCAAGGAAAGAGTGTGATAACTATTCCTTCATATCAACGTTATACTCATCATGAAAATCCTTCCATAAGTTGTCTATGAGATATTTACCCACTTCAAGGAAGACCCAGCAATACAAATTATTTCTCAAAAAAATAAATATTTTGCAATTGGAGCATTTCTACATAAGTGCATATCAATTGTAAGGACAATCCATCTGGACGTCTCCTCTGAGAAGAGGGGAAATCTAGATGCGCAATAGCTAGAGGAAGTCTCTGTAGGAACTCGGAGGCAATTGTCTGCTAGAAAACACCTAACATGTAAAAAACAATATTGAAATTAGGAGTATACCCAAGTATGAGGTTGCTTATAACTTAGCCTCATACATGAAAGAGAGCCAGATCTTTGCCTATACCCTTCAGCTCTTCCCACCATCCATAATGCACCCGTTAGGGCTCATAAACACATGAGATTCCAAAAGTTATTTCCAATCAAGGAAAAATTAGAACTATCTAAAAGTATCCTCTTATCAATCATCTCAACACAACATGAAACAAAATGAATCGAATGGATCCAAAACTCTAGCAGCTATTCAGTCCACCAAACATAACCCAGTTAAAGAATGTCTTCACATAAAATATATATCTCATACTCATCCCAAAAAACTTCGTCCACTAGAAATGCTTAAGCGATATGCATTGCGATGAAGGAGGCAAAGAGACAATCAGGAAAAGACTAAGAATCTGGCAAGGAAGCATTAGATTCGGGAGAGGACATACTTCCCAAGTACAAGTTCAGCTATACTTGGCATATTATGATATTTTACTTTATGAAGTGGTTTTAATTTTTACCCACTTTTGAAGTCCATTGGCAAATATATACAAGTCCATTGCCAAATATATGCAAAAAATATTAACATATACAACAAAAATTCTTCAAAGAACACCAGCCTATGACATCTTTTTCTTCTCTGGTTTTTTTTTAGCATGTTAACTGCTTTTCTTCTCATTGTTAATACATGAGAAGAATCCATAACTTCTTGTATATCCTTATTTGACCCTACTCATCCATGATAGCTGGAGTTATTGCGTAACTAAAATCATCATAGCTAAGATCCAATTCTAAAATATTCCCCTATAATATCTTCTTAGAGCCCGTTTTTGTCCATGACCTCAAGCTCCTCATCCTTTAATCCATGTCAGAGTCATACCAGTAAATGATCCTTCAAAGACTAATTCTCTCCTAACAAAGCGAAAGCACAAGCTATTAGTAGACAAGAGTTCTCGAGAGATCCAACCAAGCATAAGTAGTAAACCTTAATTTATCTCACCTAGACCAAGACAAATGTGTGCCACACAATTGTGAATTTTTGCAGATTCTGACAAAGATTCAATACGCGTATTTGTACTTTTTCCCAAGCTCCTTACTTTCTGCAACCATGGATTTTTTGCGACTTTTTTTGTTCTTTTGTATGTTTCTGAGCACCCAACATGTGAGGATGTCCTCACCCACAACTCGTGGGTTTTTGTAAACTATATTTTATTCATTATTATAATCATTTGAGCCTTTTCCCAACTTTCTTGAGGCAGCTACACAAATCTTGTTTCACCATTCTGCTCTGTCAAGGACCATATCCTCGGTAAGACCAAAAGTCACTATATCTCTTCTCACAACTTCCATCTATGTCCTTTTGGAACTTTCCTTTAACCTTTTAGAGCCGTCCACTGGTAAACCATATCTATTATCTTAAATATAGTCACATTTTACTCAAAACACATTGTACTAAGAATTACCAAGTACATTAAATTATCATAGAAAAAGTACTACCTTCTCTTTGCCTCATCTTTTAATGTGATTGCCATATATGATGTTAATGATGCTCGGAAGGACTTGAACAGAAGGTCAACCACAAGTTTTCTAATTACCTCAGAGTTCATCTTGTGACATGATAAGTAAGCATCAACATGTGGCATGTATCTCCAATGTGGAAATAAAGCATCAAAATGTTAGCTACTCTTTTCTTTTCTTGCAATTCTCAAAAAAGTTAGATACCCTGTAAGTATTCTAGCCATTGTATAGATTCTCATACCCCTGGTGAATGTCATTTTATTTATTGTACAAAGATGTATTTCTGCAAATTAAAGACTTAATAATTAGTCGGATGTGTTACTTGTATAGGAACCCTTTGTTAACTGGGGATCCAAGCAGTAGCCTCCATTGTTCTTCTTTCCCAAGCTCTTCAGTCCGTGACATAGTATCAGAGGAGGCTAATGGACAATCCATTAATTGCATATGCACAATCTATTATCAAAAATTAAAAGAGAGGCACAAAGAGTGGCATCACAGATTTTTCAGGAATTATTAGGGTGACTATACACCTATTCAATAGCATTAACCAGAAAACCATATTATGTTAAAAACTTTTCATATTGTGAAACAACTTTCAAGATATCACCACATTTTTCAAAATTACTAAAATCTAAAAAACTCAGAACACAAGTGGATTGATACAATAGAGAAATAGGAAAAAACACAAAAACAAAAAAATCTAGGAGAGGAACCATAAGAAAATTATACATATATATATATAGGCACAAAGTTCACCAAATAGGTAAACCTACAACATTCAAGCAAAAAATCCATTATGCATTCATATCGAATGCAAGAAAAGGCCTAATGCAATGATTTGAGGGGGAAAAATTAATCATTTGCAAACCCCTAAAAACAGAAATTTTTTCACTTTTCTAAAATCTATAGCAATCAAATGAAAAAAAAAACAAAACTTATTTGGTGATTAAAATAATCTGGAATTTGTGGCAGGAATAACCTCAGAATGTCGCAAGCTATATAGCCCCAAACTGGGGCTCTCAGGTGCACACACGCATGTAGACGCCCGTGCACACATGCACACACACACAGAGCTCTCTCTCTCTCTCTCTCTCTCTCTCTCTCTCTCTAAAAACCTACTACTTATCAAAACCCCAAACCTACCCAAATGGTAGAAATTACCAAAACACCCCAAACGATATTCAAAGGACAGGAAAACCGTGGAAAAATTACTTAAAATGTCTTATGAAACAAAAATAAGGGGCTCGTCTGGAATTACTATAGCACCATCTGGACAGGCCAATTCAGTCTGGACTTCCAACCAGCCAGTCCAAGCAAAGAACCACATATTCTCCGGTTAGATGCTACTTCATTGGTCCTCCCGATTTGGGACCCCAGTCTGGCCAGCTGGACCTGTCTGCTCTTAATTTCACTAGATTCAACTTGGGTTCAATTGTCTTCTCTCTAGATCAAGGCATATGTTGCATTAGGAGAGGGTAGGTTTTCATTTATGAATATTTGATTGGCATGCTCTCATACTTATTATTCAGTCTAAACAATTATTCAAATGATAGCTTGTCCTCAAGATATTAAAGGCACATTGGCACGTTATCTTAAAAATAACCATATCATGACTAAAAAAAAAAAAGCTTCTTCAATAAGAGAATTTGTACCTTGAGGATTTGTGGTGTAAAGATACAGCTGCTATGTCATTGCAATGTTATTTTTCTGCACATATATCACTTGAATATATCCCTGATTCATGTAGTAGAACTCATTGCTAAACTGATCCTCCCTGAGGTAAAAAACAATGATATATTGAAATGTTGGGTTTCACATTCTCGATATCTGAGGTTTGAATTTTCCAATTTGCGAATTCTTCCAGTTAAAAAGCCTAGCATTATTCACCCCCTAGGAACACAATCACTGAATGAGACAATAGGGAGAAATTGTTTCAACGGGGAACTCCTGTTCTCATACTGAGTTAATTTGATAATTATATTGACAGGTGACAGGTTATAGGGGGATGATTCTTAATCCATTGAGAAGAAGATGCTAATGCAACACCACATTTTGATGAAAATGAAAGAAAAGTATCAGAAGAGAAATTCACTGGTGATCAAATACTTCTTCATTGAAGCTAAACCTTTTTGGAGGGAAGTAAATAGGCTTGTATTAAACCCATCTATGAAAAATCAAAAAAGGACAACTGCTATTTAAGAGAAACCAGTTGAAATACCAAATTTTAGGAATTAGAAATGTGACGAGTCTCACAAATTACATTTGGACATCATGAACCAACATGCACTAACAGTTCAATCAAGTGCCCCTAAGTCAATGCTCCAAAATGAGTGTGATGGTCGCTCCATGTATCTAAAGAGAAACATTGCAAATGTTTGATTATTTCTTCTCCCTTTTTCTCTCATAGGCTGTGAAACAAGCCCACTCTGATACAATGCAAGAGACTTGAGGAGAATGTGAGAAAGAAACATTCAAGTATGTGGACCATCATTACCTCTTAGGACCTAGAATTAGGTTTCTAAATACTGAGTATTCTAGGAGAAGGGCTAAATTAATATCAATATGAGAGAGAGGGCAAGCTGAGTTCAGGTAACAGGAAGTGCCAGAAATCATTTGTCGAGATGTAAGGTTGAACTAACTAAAAAAGATAAAAGATACAGGGAGCTCTAAACAATATTTTACGTTAGACAACTGTGGGCTCTAAACATATTTTACATTAGATACAACTGTCTTTTTGTAAAGCAATTTTACATTAGATACAACTGTCTGATACAATAACAGAAGAACAATTGTTTCATTCAGGCTGGACCATATTTCTATAATATGCGGCCCAGAGGTATAAAGCATCCATCTTAAAGATGGATGCAAAAGATGGATGCAAAAAGGTAATCCATCTAAAAACAATTGTAACTAACAGTCCAAATGTTTTTTAGTATAATTATTATTTTTAGTTTTCAAAAATTAATTATTTTTTTCATATTCATGATCTCCATGTTAAAGATTATATATTCTCTAAAAGTTAAGATCAAATTATGTTCAAAAAATATATTTATTGCCAAGCCTGCATTTCTACATGTGCGGGCTTGGACGCATGCTAACCGCGCCCATAACAGAATGACATACAATTAACAAGAACATGGGATAATAGCATATGGTGACTCATAAATGCTGCCCTTGATCTAACCATATTTAATGTTCTTTAATAAATCAGATAAGACCAGGAACTCAGCAAGTCTCATGACAAACTCAGCTAGTGGTTACAAAATGCTAATTTTCATCCCTGAAGAGCCTACTTGTTTTAAAACTTTGAGAAATGCCTGAGCCAACTTGACTTTGGGTGATTTCTGAGTCCGAAATTTGAATCGTTTAAATATTATTTCCGTACAATCTATTAATCCCTTCCCGATACAAATGAGATTTCATTTGTCACTATTTCTCACACCTCAGATCATTAATTAAGAATAACCTGTTCAATACAGTCTGGATATTAACAATTTCACATATCTCCTTTGGAGTTAAATACATGATCATCAAAGTTTCATACAAATAGCTGAGATTTGATTATAAAAGCTCTGCACTCAATATGAGTAAGCAGCAGTCAACAGAATCCTTTGAATTAAAGGACTCACTGAGTTTCCATTAAAAATAATTTGAAATAATGCGGTATCAAATGACACAGTTGTTCTCAATGATGCTGTGTCTTAGGCCCCTTAAAGTTCTCAACGCCCATTGTAGGATAGGGTGGGAACAAAGAGAGGAGTCAGGAAGTACCGAATGGTGATTGCCCAAGAACAACAATCCTCTGCAGTGGGAACGACATCCGTAAAATAGAAGATGGCTTCTATGGGCATTCCTAAAATATGTCGACAGTTAATCACAAATATATATGTGTGTGTGCGGGTGTATTACATTTCTTTAGTTTCTCTTTTATCACGCGAGTTGGTCTCACATCTCTTAATAATGGCTCCAGGCAACAGCTTGAAGATCTGTAATCCATGTTTTCACCGGCGAAAAGGACATTGGACTTTTAGGCAAGACTCCATATAAGTAGCCCAGAGCTCATAATTACCTTAGGCACATACCATGCTACATAGATTCTTATGTTTAGGTGCAGTACGCATGCCCAAAATGTAAAGGCACATATACCAACATAAATTATTCCAGAATTTTCTTCTTGTTTAATAACCATCGTATGTCATTTTAGGGACTTGATCTTTTTGTTTTGATGAGATGCATATCACCTTTGAAAATACTTACAGGACTTAGAAAAAATTATATGGATCCAGCTAACTACGGTGTAATTGATTTTTTCTCGCTAGTCATCATGAAATGAAATAGTAGAAAAACATTGTTAGGTTCGGTTGTCTCATCATATTATTATAGCCATATCGCCAAATCCTCTTTTTCATGGCATGAGGAATCTGATGCCCTCTACAAGTGTTAGTTTACAAAAGTGTTGGAAAGATCGACTTGGGCCGAGCACTCAGCCCAGCCCAGGCCCGAGTTGAGTACTCGGCTTGAGTCTGTGGAACTAGGCCCGAGTTCAGTCGAGTTCTGGCAAAGCCAAAAAGTGCAAAATAAAAAAAATAAAATAAAATAAAATAAAAACGACCTAAAAAATTAGAAAAATATGTTTAAAATAAGAGTAATGACCCTATAGGACCCTCCCCCACCCATGTGTGTAGGACCCCAAAAGATCACCATTAAAATTGGCACGGATCTCTAAGAAAGTTATCACATGGGTGTGGGACTTGATTTTTCTATAGATCCATGTCAAATTTAATGGTGATCCTTTGTGGTCCTATACACATGGGTGGGGGAGGGTCCTATAGGATCATTTCTCTCAAAATAAACTTAAACAAAACACATCTAAATGAGATTAAAAAGTAGTTTTGAAAAAATCAATTTGTGACGGGCAGTGTTTTAGAAATAATCCAAAAAGAAGGGAAAATGAAAAAAATAAGTATTCATGGCCAAAGCACTTTCCAATCTTTGCCAAAATCATAGAAAATATTAAAAAAAACATATCACAAATAATTTTTTTATTTTTTTGGATTTTTTATATTTTTTTTAAGATCCCCACGTTGCACCACCGAACTCAGGATACTTGGGCTTGCCAGGGGGGCGAGTCCAAGTTACTCAAGCAATTCCAAGTAGGCTCGCCTGAGTAATCAAGGCACACGCAAGGCATGATTTAAGTTCCCATGCATTCCCCAAGAAATCAACAGCAAATACAGCAAAAGGCATACTCTTGGTACTGAATCAATAAACAAAAGTCGGTGAATATTTTATATTCTCTGCGTAAAGCCCCAGCCATCATTAAAGACAAACAAATTGAAGACTGGATAATCAAAACAATGTTCTGATCAAATCAGCCCAATGCAAGGTGACAGCCCTCAAAATTCAACAATTATATCCCTAACAGTAACCAAATTTCAGGAAGAGCCCAACTTCAGATGAGGAATAGGGCAAAAGAAAGACTCACAATCACCAGAAAGAGTCCACATGGAATCATATTTCAAATGTTAGCCATGCCACGAAATCAACTGACATTATATGAACGAAGACTGTCTCAATCTCTACAGCTTCCCACAGCTTCCCAAAAAACGTGAAAGGGAATGCCCCTCCCATATCAACAGATTCTAACCAGTAACCACAGAATTGGCATGTACAATAGTCATATATATGTATATGTTGCTCTGCCAGCTTCTTGGGAAAAATTTGGGACTTCGCTTATGTGCCACAAAGACATCACACAGCTTGAGACCTCAATTATTGTCAAATAGTGATACAAGAAGCTTTGTCTACTATTCCAATACACAATGAATAAGAAAACTACATCATCTAATGGTTAAGAAACATGACCAAGCTTTTCGTTCACCAAACAAATGTCGAGCATGAACTTCCCCAGCCTAAACTCTTTATTATTGCTTTGATCTAGCTAAAGCAAATGAATATTCATAGAAAGAGTACAAGTTCATGCTCAAGGACAGCATACCCACCTTCAAGCTACAATCACAGACACACCCAACCAGACCAATATATAGAGGTTTAGTTTCATGGCTTGATAGTTTTGCAAGGGCAAGAAGCAATAATGTCCCACATTTGAATGTCAATATACAAACAAAAGAACAAAAAACCAATAAATAAGATACCCTGAAGACAAACTAAAATGATGAATAAGCATTTGGATCATTCAACAGATTCAATAACTAAACCTCAGCAAACTTTAAACATAATTGATGCAATTTCCAATGCTAGTGGATCTTTATACACTTTAAACCTCAATTGTCTGCTAAGTTTAAAATAAAAATCAAATCAACAAGGATAAAATTGGAAGAATAAACCACAAGAACCAGCAGACCTCCTTTACTAAAACAAGCCCATTTTCCTATAGTCAAATCCACAATTGCCCTATAGGAATTAAAGTTCAGCCATTCACTTATCAATTATACAAACACCTTTTTTTCTAAACAATTATTCAAACACAGGAAATCAAAAAAGGGGCAGCCCAATCACCAAATTATTCATGCAAAACATAACAAAAACTCAAAAAACAAGAAGCGGGGGACATCAGAATCATATACAGAGAATCATAATAAACTTCTTCTATCGAAAACCATTGAAAATTTCACCATTAACATTATAGATCCCTCCCCGAAATGATCAATCAGAATGGAGATAATCTGAATCATAGCTCGAATCTGAATCAGAAGTATCAGAAGAATCAGTGTAATACTCAGGGTGGGGATAACAAAAGAAGGTCCATAAGCAAAGGGCAAGCCTCCCAAGCTGTTGTAGAGGGAAACAGCATAGGAGATCAAGCACTTGGTGGCTACTAAGCCTCTGTGGATTGAAAGCTATGTATTGGCAAATATCTGCTGACCAGGAAGCAACACTAAGCACCATGAAACTGTTGAAAACCATTGTAGAAGACTGATAAGACGTCCCTGGGCACATATAGAAGCTCTATGGGAGCGATGCCGTGTTACTGAAATATAGCTTCTCCATGTCATATAGAGAAAATGCAGAGGAACAGATTTGGAGACGAGAGAGGAAAAGATTCGGAAGATTCTTCGAGAGAGAAAGAGAGAGAGAGCTAAGGATTTGGTTGATTGTTGGAGAGAGAGAGCTTTGGAAGGTTAATGGTGGCGCAACGGTCGGGCGATGCAGAATTTACCATTCAAGACTTTCCGGTGGCTTTCTGTCGTCAACATGACCTAAAGACCCCATTCTTTCCTTCAAATACCTAGATTCCCCTTGGTGTATTCTTTGCAGGACCAAAGTGCTATGGTGACTATCTATGTTTGGTACAAGTTCTTGGTAATTAATTTTTATTATTGGATGTGAAATTAGACGGTTTAAAACTCAAAAGAAAATTTTTTCGAATTTTGTAACACACCCAAGCTTCACAACAGTTGTATATATAATTGTAACCGCCTTGCATAAAAAGTAAAAAGTGCAGTTTGCATAAGGCCGAGGCTCTTAACAATCAAATTAGAACCCACCTTCAAATAGTATTGAGAAATATGTTCCCAACACTTGAAAGTTTTGTGATAGCCTTAAATTATATTTTAATCTTTAGTTATAAACTTTAAAGCTTCAAAAATAGTATAGATCAAGCAGATCTATGAAAACTTGAAAATCTTGAAAATTGACGGTCCAAAAATACGTTACATGATACATTATTTTCGAAACTTGAAATCCAAATTTTTTCTCATGTCCATGCATCTTGATGTCGAGATGATTAATTTGATAATATTTGGGCATCAAAACAACCTCTTCTAGTAAAAGGTATGAGGTACACTCTAATTTGATTGGTTAAAACCTTTTTTCAAAAGTAAATGGTTCTATTGTATACAATTCGAGAAAGAAAACATGACTATTCGTAATAAAGCATTCATCTTGAAGATGGACGCAAATGGTGGTCCAACTAAAAACAATTGAAACTAATGGTTCAAATATTTTCTTAATATAATTATTATTTTTAAATTTTCAAAATCTATTTATTTTTCACATTCATGATCCAAAAATCCATCTTAAAAATAGATTTTTAAGATGTGACTCATTTCTGTGTGGACTCATAAAAAGACCCGGTTTCTATCTTGTCAAGCTTGCATATGTAGAAATGCAGGCCTCTAAATAAATCTATTTTTTAGATGGATTTTTGGACTTAATTTTTAAGGACATGTAATCTCTAACATTGAGATCATGAATACGAAAAAAAAAATTAATTTTTAAAAACTAAAAATAATAATTTTAGTAAAAAAACATTTGGACTATTAGTTTCTATTGTTTTTAGATGAAACACCTACTTGCATCTATCTTCAAGATTGTTGCTTTATACTTTTTGAACCGTATATGTAGTCACGCGGTTCAGCCCCCATGAAACAATTTTCCCTCATAAAAACAACATCCTTCAATGAATATTAATAAAGAAAACTATATAATGAGACTACTTATCCTTGGGACAAGATGATCACAATTAATCTGACTATTGGATTATTCTATCGACCAAGCTCAAGGTCAAAAGAAATTTTTTCAATTTTTCTCGTGACATAACTAAGCCATCAGATTTTTCATGAGATGGTTATAAGTAATTGTAACCTTCTTGTACCAAAGGTAAACGGTCTCATTGTATACAATCCCAATTAATAATGGATGTGGTTTGCATAAGGTTGCAACTTTACAAATCGAATTAAGGTGAACTTCCAAATTTCGTCATTAGATGTAATTTTGCTGTCAAAAATTCTTAGAATGGTGCGAGAATATATTTTTATCTCTAGTTATAAATTTTAAACTTGAAAAATAGTTCAAATCAAGCAGATCTATAAACGTATGAAAATCTTGAAAATAGACGGTCTAGATAACGTGTTACAAGATGTATTATTTTTAAGACTTAATATTTTTTCTCTATCCACATCTATACATCTTGATGTCAAGATGATCATGTAGAGATGCTTTTCCAAAATCAAGACAACATTTTTCAAAGGGTTAGAGGTGCATCGTAATTCAACATTTTAAGGTATCAACTTTATATAACTTTCTTTTATTAATAAATGGGCACATATACTATGCTTCTGTAGGAGTTTATTGTAAATTTACTCCCTCGGGCAGAAGACTTACTAGAGAAAAAAAAAATTATCCGAGCTTTTGGGAGCTACCTACAAATGATTAGATGATTATGTTTAAAATAAAAATTTTGAATTTCAAGTTATAAGTACTTAGATCTCCCCCTTCAAATATTAAAAAGAAAATTATGTATATATTCGTTATAGCTTCAGTTATTACCAAATAATCCGTTATTACTAGAATGTCTGATTTTTTCACTTTACAACGATTTTTTAGAAGAAAAAAAAGACTGTTTTACCCTTTTTTGGTTTTTGAACAACCGAATTCGCTAGATTTTCAGTTGTTCAAAAGCCAAAAATTTAAAATTTTTTATTTTTGAACAACCAAAAATTTTAAATTTTCGGCTTTTCAAAAACCTAAAATTTAAACATTTTGGTTTTTGAAAAAATGATAATTTTCCCGCAAAAAAACAATACATACGAGCATAAATGGGCATTTTTCTTGATATTTTAGGGTTATAAAAAATTCGTGTCCCCCAATACAGTATCCTACGTACTTTTCTGTTCTCCAATACAGCATCCCACAAAGTTGAAGAGATTGGCTCTCAGTCTGGTCTTGATTGGTACCTTTTTTATTCTTGCCTAAATTGTTTATTAATTTTGTCACAATTAATACAATATTATATTTTTGTATTACTATTTGTTGTGTATTGTTGATTAATAAATATTTATTGGTAAATATTATTGAAGTTGTTTATTTGTATAATTATTCGTTGTTCGTATTAATATTTATTGTTTTGGGTAATTTATTGAACAATCGATTTATTTAGTAATACATTATATTGATATATATGTATATTATGTTGATATATATGATAGTACACTATATTGTATTTGTTGTTTTTGATAAATATTGTTCAACTTGTTTGTTTGTATTAATATTTGTTGTTTGTTTTGTGTTTATATTAATTATTGTTGTTTTGTGTTGTTTATTGAGCAATTGACTTTTTTAGTAGTAGATTATTTTGATCTATTATGTAAAAACCCACATTTTATGAACCCTAAATTAGTTAGATATATTAAATTTTTTTGTATTCCTTATTGTATTGATTTTTTATAACGCGAATTTTGGTATTCATTTAATACAGTAGCATTGACGATGGTTACCGAGGAAGTGTAATTGGTATTTCGATATTGGGGGTCGAATTCAGATGACGGATGTGTTGTTTATAAAGGGGGAAAATTGAAAGTTACAGAGTATAATGGAAATAGTTCCTTGGAGGAACTAAAAAGTCATTTTGACAATTTAACAACGTGTAATCCATAAAATTATTTATTTCCTATGTATTCCCTAAGACCACAAGCATTTACAAAATGTTCAAGGTAAATATGTACTTGAATCATAAATCACAACAAATTTTCATTTTTAAGCTACTTAATCTATCAACAACATAAATTAACCATTTCCTAAGATATCACTAAATCTATCACAAATATGTACTTAAACCTATATCAAAGTTAACACACAATACAATATAATGTAAAATCTGCCCAGCATTCAAAATAAAGCAACACATCAAATTTTGAGTTCTAAAAACAAAGCATTCAATCATAGTTATGTGAATTTCCTCACAGCCAACTTAATACAACCTCTTGTAAAAATTTCGAGTTTTAAAAAAGCCCCCAAATTTGTAATTCTCAAAAGCCCCAAATTTTTAAATTCTTATACAATAAATACTAATAATAATAATAATAATAATAATAATAATAATAATAATAATAATAATAATAATAATAATAATAATGATAACAACAACTTAACTCAATAACTCATGTATAAATTTCAAGTTCTAAAAATAACCCCAATTTACGGTTCTTAAAAACCCCAAATATTATTCAAACAAATTGTCATACTTATGGAACTGTAAAATCCATCAAATAAATCTTAAATCGACCTCTTCTACTCAAGTGTGAAACCCTAAATCATAATCTTATACAATATAAAATTCTAAAAGGGTGTGGTTTCCATAAGGTTGTAACCTTAAACAATCCAACTAAGGCGCACCTTCAAATTTTATCATAATATATAATTTTGATGTAAAATGTTCTTAGGATTATCTCAAAATCTATTTTTATATCTAATTATAAAATTTTAAGTTTCAAAGATGGTTAAAGTATAAGCATATGAAAATCTTGAAAATAGACGGTGTAGATAATATGTTGTAAGATGCACTATTTATGACACTCAAAATCTTTTTATTTTTTGTAGTCATACATCTCGATGTCGAGATGATCAATCATAAGGTTTTTCAACATTAAAATAACTTTTTCCGATGGAGTTTTTAGGTGCATCTGTAGTTCAACATTTTAAAGTTGCAACCTAAAATAAACTTTTTCCATTTTAAAATCGCACAACAAATCATTTTATACATACCTTCACTACATATTTAAAATCTGTCAAATGCTTTCAAAATCCGTCAAATGCAATTATAATTTGTCGAAAACCTTGTAACCAAATCTAAGTAATAGGTTTTCTTGTGAGAGAGGTAAGAGAGAGAGAGAGAGAGAGAGAGAGAGAGAGAGAAATTCACAAAGTAGAGAAGGTAGAAAGGTGGAGCGCTAGAAACTGAAACCTGAAACTTAAAGGAGCCCTACTTATTTTCGATTGTTCAGGAACTGAAATTAGCTTTTTTTTTTTTTTGAATAACCGAATAACAAGGGTAGAAGGTACAGCGTCAAACTGTTGAACGAGAAGTTTAAACACGCCCCGCTATTTTCGGTTGTTCAATAACCGAAATGGGCTTATTTCAGTTTTTGAACATCTGGAAATCCAGCGAATTCGGTTCTTCAAAAACCAAAAAAGGGTAAAATGATATTTTTAAAAAAAATTTGTTATGAAGTGAAAAAATGGACATTCTTATAATAACGAAAACTATTTGGTATTGTGGTAATAACGGAAACTATAACAAATATATACATGATTTTTCCAAAATTAAATGGTTTCTATTCAACCTTGAGCATTTTTTTATTTCAAGTCCATAAAGAATGCAATTTTAGCTATTACTAAAAAGGGTCGGGGTATCTATGAGACATATGTTATGTCTTAACTTGTCCAATCTTTTTTGGATTGGTGTGGCAAGAAGTAGATGGCTTCCTCCACCTCTAGGTGGTTTAAAGCTCAATTTTGATGGGAGCTCTCAAGGCAACCCTGGTGTGACGGGTATTGGTTGGATTGTTCGGGATTGGAGTGGCGCTCACATCTTCTCCATTGCTGGTGCTATTGGTACTGCCACGGCGAATTTCGCTGAATTATCGGCCCTCCTCCATGGTTTGAAGCTCTTTAAGAGTAAGAATCTGGATGTTTTTTGTACAGTGGAAGAGGATTCCTTGAACGTCATTAGATAATGTAACTTAGAATAAAGAGTCCCATGGGAATTGAAATTGATTTTCCTACAAGAATTACATTTGACAGACTCTTTGCATTTCCTTTTTTGTCGTATTTATAGAGAGGCAAATCATGATGCTAATTGTGTTGCTAAGAGGGATGGTTTCCTACCTTTGCTTGAGGTTTTTGATGTTGTAACCCCAATGTTACAATCCTTTACCATTAATAAAGTTGTTAATGTCTGTCAAAAAACAAAAAGAAAAAGAGAGGGAGAGAGAAGTGTTGGATTTATGTGGCCTTTAAATGCTTTATGAGAGCTTGTATGAGCATTGTATATAGTAAATTATAAACTCCATGGGAATGTGGTACTCTTGTGGACCATACTAGGTAAATTCAATTTGCCGATACTCGGACTAAGATTGACGTGTTAAGCCAGCCAAGTTGGAAAACCCAATGTACCTGGGCATAAAGATGAAACTGATGAGGGCTTAGAAAGTTAGCCCTTGATGTGGTCGGAGTATGCCCAGATAAGAGTCAAAGGGACTGTGTGACCCTAGTGTGTGATGAATAGTACATACAAACAGAACTAAAACATCATCGTTGTATCATCACACAGTATGTACATAGATAGCCGTAATGAGATAATAATCCACCATTGAGGATGAAGCGTGTACATGTGCGAGAGATTACCCCTGTGCACCATAGAGTCATTGTTGCATCATGATTTGGCGGATCATGATTTGTCTCGAGAAAAGAACCTGAAATCCAAATACTGAAATTATATCCTTTAGCCCATTGATTGACTTTGGCGGTTCAATCATGAGCCCCTGCAATGGACTGTGGGTCATGAGAACTGTTGGGTCAGTTTGAGACAGCTAGTGTAGATCGTGGTTCACAATTGAAGGTGGAGTGCTCTTATGCGTTGATTAAATCCTAGACCTATTCGAATTCGATTCCCATCAAAATTAATTTAATTTAATTAATTTTATGTTATTTGATTTTTAGAATGTTTATTTGAAATTTTTATGAATCTTCTAATTTTTTTAATTTTATCATTGGGATTTATAAATCAAGAGAAATTCATTTCTAAAGGTTTAAATAAATTAAGAGATTTGAAAAATATAAAAAACAATTTTTATTGTTTCTATATGTGGGACCCTCCATAATTACTAGAGGCCCATTTAAATCACATGGGACAATTGGGTGGCGCCCATGAGTGGCCACGAAAGGGTGGCATGCCGCACCCATAGGCGATTGCCTTTTCTTGCTAAATATTGTGAGAGGCATCTCATGCTACTTGCAATAAAGGAATGAAATATGTGGTTTTAGAAAATCTTGAGAAACAAAAAGCTTTGATTGAGAAATAAGGAATGAATATTTACTATAAGATAAAGTAAATAAATTTTTTTTTATTTAACTTATTTGATGGGAATAGGTTTATTATGGGGATAATAACATTTTAGCACCTTTCTTAGCATCTTGATGGTGGATCTAGGAATGACCCACACCTCTCACCCTACAAGTCTCATTAGATCGACGACCAAGATTTACTCATATGATTTTATGACAAACCCTAATGCATGAAAAACCTATAAAAGGGATCATTCTCCTCCCTGATCTCTACACCTCTTACTTATTATCTCTTTTCTCTCTCTAAAATAGATTCGTTCTCTCACCTCTCTAAAGGGCATGCTCTACATAAGTTACTCTTTCTCTCCAAGAAACTTAAGAGGCCACGTCCCACCGTAGCCTACCTCTCTCTCTCTTACAAACTATCCTAAGGGTGACATGCCCAAGCCAGGCTAGGTTAAGCTTGAATCTCTCTCATGGGTTCTAAATCAAGCTAGGTTTTGGTTATGTGATTTTGTGGGTAGAAAAGGGATCATCCCTAGCTAATAGTTTTCTCCCTCCTTTCTTGATTTTTATCTCTCATAAGGATCAAGCTAAAGGGCTTGAATTAGGCCTAAGCATTGAAGCTTTAGGTGGCTGGTTCTAGGTCGAGATCAATGTGCATTGATTGGGTTTTGCCATAAGAAGGAGAAATCAAGAGACCGATTAAAGATCTCGAGCACCATCGAAATGAAGAAACTCGGCGTGGGGTGTATTAAACCCGGTTGAGGTAATCTCTGACACCCTCTTTTAGTTCTTTCATATTTATTTATTGTGTCTTTTATTCCTAAGCATAACTTGTATATCTTCTTTGTTATTGAAATAAAGGTTTTGAATGGCTTCAATTTCTTGAGATCATATTGTATTCTATTCTTTTCTTTTATTTGAAGTTATTATATTGTAAAAGGACTATTGTAAGTGATCTAGGCTGGGAAGAAAAGAAAAAGAATTGAAAAAGAAAGAAAAAAATTTATTATATACTCTAGCTAGATCACACAAGTCCTTCTTTCATTGGTATCAGAGTTATTGATATTTGTTGTCATTAGTAGTCTTTTATCTTTATTTTTTTTTAGTCTAGATTTTGCTTGGGAATGAGATATAACTGCCTGCACTTTGTGTGGTCAAGTGATACACCTCCCGAAGAATTATAAAAATATTCAAACATCGAAAAGGCACTCTGCATAATGGGTATTCTGTGTTATTTTGAAGCAGTGATATGAAGAAGATAATATGTTATTTTTCTATTGTATACTTTAGTGATATTGTATGTTTTTTGGAGTAGGACCTACTTGCAAAATTTCAGTGGCAAATTCGAGGAAAATTGAAAGTTATGGACTCATCATTTAAGGGTGTCAGTTCTAACTCTGCAAGATCCAGAAACTGTCTATTGCGTTCCATGACTTTTTCCACCAATAATATGATTTTAGTTATAGCTAAAATTTTACTGTAACTATTAAATTGAGTCTAATTTCAAAAAAAAAATCATTAATAAAACCCTTGTGGTTTGAAAGATATAGTCAATTTATTGAAGGGTGCACAAGTATTGTTTTCTACAACGAAAATTGTCTCAATGATTTGGAAGTCGTGATTTTATTTTCATTCTTAACAAAATATGTTAAGGCTCATACCAAGTTTCTAGACTTTCATTTTGAGTCTAGTTTCTAATAAAATTTATTTGAGATAGAAATAACTATGGGAAGAGATGAATAAAAATTTTGGAGTAAAGAAAGATCATCCTGAATTTTCAGGAGTTTTGTGTGTTCTTCATTGAGGCATGAATATCTATATTTATCAAGCCTAATTAATAAAGTGATATGAGGCTTGTGGAAATATATGTATTACCATTTTGTTTTTACTTTCAAACAAAATTGATTTGAAAATGAAACCCCATAAGGGTAGATATAAAAGACAATTTTACTAGATAATATTTATCTTAAAATTATGCAGTATGATTTATTTTGTGACGTGAATGTCACTTATTTCTCTGAATAAAAGTATCATTCGGGACTCACACTACTTTATGCTTTGATTTTGAATCTACTTTTCAACATAAAATATTTCAAGAATAAATCCTTTACGAATTGAGAGAAACAAATATTTTATTGAGAGGTGCGCAACTTGATTTTCTGCTGAGAAATTGTGACGAGAATGTTACTAAATCATAGACCCACTAAATAGTTTGTTTTAGGGATGGAGCTAAGAACTATTCTATATTTTTTAGTCTATTTCAATATTCAAAAGGATTAAGAGATAAACTTTTTATGACTTGAGAGATATCATATTTTTATCATGGGTCGCTTATGTTTTATTTTGCAGCAAATTAAAAGATGTGGCATGTTAAGGAACATCTTTGGATTCTTTATAATATATATCTTTTTAAGGCTCATTTAAAAGTTTATAGTGTGTCATGAGTATGGTTTATAATAGTAAAACTTCATAAAGATGTAATACAGAGTTGGCGAGGTATGACACTCTATGTGAAGAGTGTTCGATCGGATAATAGCTGAAAGAATAAAAAACACGATACCTATAAAAACATCTTGGTTTCTTTAAAATAAAGGGATATATAGAGAGACTTGGTGACAACATAGAAACTCTAAAGATCAGTGGGAGAATTAAATTTGTAATATTTGGAATGATGGGTTGAAGAAAAATATTTCTTCATAGTGTGAGAAAGGGAGAATCCAAACGCCGAAGAGATGGGTACTTCGTGACATGTAAAACCGATAACCAATAAATTCTCCATCAGTTGCATGCTCTTCCAAGATCACAAAAGCTGATCAACAAGAAAAAGTAAAGAATCAAGAAAGCCCAGGTACCACACTACATGGTCTTGAGGTATAAAATCGATTTCAATTTATATTGTAAGGTCATATAGGGAAAGATGATTTAGTAACCATTTATTTTATGTTTCATACTCTTCTTTAGTTATATTTTGGCTATTTGTTTTTTGTATATGTATGAAGTGTATAAACATTAGGTGGTAGGTGCTAACAAATTTGAAAAGGTCAATTTATGGATACCATGTGTTTTTGTGCCTTCTTCTGCTTGAGTATGAACTACTTAAGGTAGTGAGACACATGGATATGTGATTTGATCAAGGGCGTTGAGCCAAGTATGAAAAACGAGAAATCAGTATGGCTCATTCAAATATATAAGCACGAATGGAGTGTTCTGATGGCACTGAGTCTTAGTGACCATCCTCCCAATGATGTCCAGTAATATGATGTGTTGCATGTGATGATAATCTCTTAATAAAGTCTTCATATTTGCCAAAGGAAGTATTTTGTCTGATTTTGATAACCATTCTTTAGTTATGTTTTATTTTGGATAAAATTATAAGATGGTCTTTATGATTTGTTTCGTGGCTATAAACAGGACTTGGTAGGTAATTAAATGTGAATGTGGTAAAATGATTTTTGAAGACTAAGCATGTATTTTAAAATTAAATTAAATGATTTGAGAAAAATCTAAGTCTATGAATATGGATGTAAGAAAATCATATAGTCTTGCAAGGTCCACTAAGTCTTTGTAGAAAATCATTCTAAACCATCATATTATTATCATCTAACCATTGCTTATGAATGTATATATACCAAGTCAATAGTTTTTTTATTAAAGAGAAAAACATCATGTCTTAAGGTATTTATAAACTTGGGAGAAAACTGTCATTTATCCATGGATTGGTTTTTAAATACCCAAATGTCTTGACCCATGTTTTTAGTTATTTAAAATCATTGATTACATAAGACCTTGAACCATATGGAATGTTGTAGGAAGGTCATATTGCTAGGCATCCTTGACACATGTTATGTTGAATAGATAACTTGTTTTGTATGAATTTACTACCAAAAAGACTAATGTAGTTGAACCTTTGTAGTTCAGAAAGGTTTTGCATATTGTGAAACCAACGGCATTGAATTACTTATTGCATAAAGACTTGTTATACCACATGATATAGGCATAAGAATGCTAACAATGTACATATTATATGTGCAATAATTCAATAATTGAGTCAGAGCTGCTACAGTCCCACGTTCTTTTTTAACTGCTTAGATATTCATATATGCAAGTACTCTATCATGAAAGATCTAGATAAACTAAATAATCCAGTGGGAGCACTTGTTAATGTTTAACAGGCCAGCTGAAACAGCAGATCCTTATAGAACCTGGATGTATGGAGCTGGTTGTATGGCTATAGCAGGGAGCAGCTTGAATGAAGAACTCCTTTGAGCTCAGGAAGATACGACCCCATGCGATGAGGGTACGTGATGATACTTCTGCGATAACAGGTCTATGATTTTCGATGCGATATGAAAGATGAACTACCACCACATTCAGGAGTAATCCGAGCAGTAAAGAGAAAGAGGCGTTGCCTCCATAAATCCTGTGTAAAATAGTTGATGGTGAAAGTCATGATTAATGTAATAAGAGAGAAAAAGTGATAAATGGTTGTGAGAGAGATTGTAATTGGGGGAATGAGAATGTGAGGAACAGATATTGTAAGGGTTCCAAAGGCCAAGTGAGAGATGTTAGGTTTATGTGGCCCTTAAAGGCCTTATGAGAGCTTGTATGAGCACTATATACATAAATTCAGTGGAAGTATAGTCCTCTTGTGGACCATACTAGGCAAATGCAATTTGCCGATACTCGGATTAGGCTTGACGTGTTAGGCCATCCGAGTTGAAAAACCCAAAGTAACTAGGCATAGAGATGAAACCAATGAGGGTTTAGTGGGTTAGTCCTTGATAATGGCGGAGTATACTTGGATGAGAGTCGAGGAATGACTATTGTGTGCGATGAATAGTCTATATAAACATGAGTAAAACTTCATCGTTGTATCATCACACAGCATGTACATAGATAGTCGTATTGTGATAGTAATTGACCATTAATAGTGAAGCATGTACATATGCGAGAGATTACCTTATGCACCATAGAGTTATTATGGTTGCATCATGGTTTGGCGGATCATGGTTTTTCTCTAGGGGAGAACCTGAAATCCACGGACTGAGATTATATCCCCTAGCCTATTGCTTGTCTTTGGAGGTCCAATCATGAGCCGCTGCAATGGATTGTGGGTTATAGGAACTGCTGAGTCAATTTGAGAAAGCTAGTATGGATCATGGTTCACAGTTGAAGGTGGAGTGCCTCTATGTGTTGATTAAATCCTAGACTTATTCGGATCTAATTTCCATCAAAATTAATTTAATTTAATTAATTTTATGTTATTTGATTTTCATAATGCTTATTTAAACTTTTTATGAATCTTCTGATTTTTAAATTTTGTCATTTAGATTTATAAATCAAGATAAATTCATTTCTAACGTTTTAAATAAACTAAGATGTTTGAAATATCTAAAAATCAATTTTTATTGTTTCTAAAATATGTGGGACCCTCTATAATAATTAAAAGCTCATTTAAATCATATGGGACAATAGGGTGGGGCCCATGAGTGGCCACCAAAGGGTAGCACACCCCACCAATAGGAGATTGTATTTTCTTACTAAATATTGTGAGAGGTATCTCATGCGAGTTGGCGTTCCTTTTGTGGAGATATGCCTACTTGCAATAATTGAATAAAATATGTGGTTTTAGAAAATCTTGAGAATAAAAAATGTTTGATTAAGAAATAAGGAATTAATATTTCCTATAAGAGAAAGTAAATAAATATTTTTCTTATTTAACTTATTTGATAGGAATAAATTTAGGAAATGGAGGATAATGTTCTAACAGTTCCTTAACATCTTAATGATGCATCTAGGGAATGGATGACTCACATCTCTCATCCTACAAGTATCCTTAGATTGACGGTCAAGATTTGTTCTTACGATTTATGGCAAACCCTAATGCATAAAAAATCTATAAAAGTGATTATTTTCCTCTCTTGTCTCTACACATCTTACTTACTCTCTCTTATCTCTCTAAAATAAAATCTCTCTCTAGCCTCTCTAAGGGGCCACATCCTACTTTCACCTACCCCTCTCTCTCTCTCTCTCTCTCTCTCTCTCTCTCTCTCAAACTATCCTAAACCAAGCTAGTTTAGGTTAAGCTTGAATTTTTCTCATGGGTTCTAAATCAAGTTAGGTTGGTTATGTGATTTTATAGGCAGCAAAGGGATCATCCCTAACTAGTAAGTTTTTCCCTCTTTTCTTGATTTCTATCTCTCATAAGGATCAAGCCAAAGGGTTTGAATTGGACCTAAGCATTGAGGCTTTAAGTAGGTGGTTTTAGATCGAGATCCATGTACATTGATTGGGTTTCTCCATAAGAAGAAGAGATCATGAGACCAATCAAAGATCCTGAGTACCATCGGAAGGAGAAGACTCAGCATGAGGTGTACTAAGTGTGGTTGAGATAATCTCTGGCGCCCTCTTTTGTTTCTTCCATATTTATTTATTGTATCTTTTATTCCTAAGCATTGGTTGTGTATTTTCTTTGTTATTGAAATAAAGGTTTTGAATAGCATCAAGTTCTTGAAATCCCATTGTATTTTTTTGTTTTCTTTTATTTGAAGTTATTATATTGTAAAATGACTACTTGTGAGTGATATAAGCCATGAAAAGAAGAAAAAAAAATTGAAAAAGAAAAAAAAATTACTATACATAGAGAAAGGCAAAGCCCCCTTGCCCCAAAGAAAGAGAAAGGAAGGACATACATTGTCTTGCCGTAGAGAGAGAGGGAAAGAGAAGGGCAAAGCCCTTACGCTAGGGTTGGGAATGGGTCGAGTAGGATTTGGGTCTAGGTGGACCGAATCCAGACCCAAAAATCCATACATGGAACCCAAACCCAAACCAAGAATTTATTTGGAGGACCCGAATATGGACCTAATGGATTATATATAGAAAAAAAATAAAAAACTGACTAAAATTTTATAAATTACTTAGAATATGTAAACCAAAAAGTGCCAAAAAATGCTTACCAAAAATATGTAAATACCTAATAAAAAGACTTGGGCAATAATTCATCGATTTTCTCATTTGAAAACTTATCAGAAAATTTGTAACGAAAAAATAAAAAACATCTATAAAAAGAAGAGTGCTGAAAGAGGATAAAAGGTATACATATATTGCTATAGAAACCTTTGTAATTTTATATATAAAAAATATTATATAATAATTTAAAATAACAATGGTCGGATCCACCCGGACCCAAACCCAAACCCAAATAGTATTTGGGTTTAAGATTTGGACCTATACTCACACCCATGTTGGATCTACCTGTCAGATTCGAGTAAATTCCCACTGTTAACCGTCGCCCATGAGAGAGAACACACCCATGTTGGGTCTACCTGTCAGATTCGAGTAAATTCCCACTGTTAACCGTCGCCCATGAGAGAGAAAGAGAGAAGGGGAAACAACAGGCTAGCGGCCAAGGCAGAGAGAGATTGGGTCTACCCGTAAAGTTCAAGTAAATTCCCACGCTCACTTGTTGCCCCTAAGTGAGAGAGAGAGAGAAGAGCGATGGAGGGGGAAACAGCAAGGTAGGGTACTGCCCTTTGGTAGGGGCATTTTCACCCCTACAAGAGAGAGGGAAATAAATATATCAAATTTTGAATTACGTGTAGACAGATATCCACATAGAGAAGGGCAGAGAGAGAGTCACTTAATTGGCCTGCTAGCTTAATAACCAGCCGAATAGTAGATAAACCACCCGAGTAGGAGCTTGGTTAGGCAGAGGGCCTACTCGGGCTAGTTAAATAAAAGGCTCAAACCCTTAGCAGTTAGGCCCTCATAACTGGCTGGGGGTAACCCGTTTCCGGGTCAACGTTGCCGGTTTTGCATACACCAGATGTAAGCTTTCTCCGAAAGAAGAGCTAGTCATTTATTCCTCTAAACCACAATTTACAAGAAAGTCCACCATTTTGCCTCTCACTTTAGGTTAACTGTGGATGATTTAGGCACACCGCACACCTGTAAAAAGTAATAAGCATAGGGAAGACCCGTTAAGACTTAATAGAGAGAGAGAACATTTATTTTATTTTATTTTATTTTTAAGTGCATGCCATGAATTTGTGCTATGTAATGGATTGTTTTGGTCATTGTTTCCGCATTAAATTATAGACTTGGAGGAACATCTGAAATCTACTTTCTCCTTTAATTGCATTAAAGCTGCTGTCGGGCTACGACAACCTTGTCTTCGCTATGGTCCCTGGCCCACTATAATTAATGACTACTTTAAACTATTTTTTATTAGTTAATCATTATTAATTACAAATCAGGCAGGGTTTCACGCCGCCCTTGTTTGGATGACCTCTCTCTCTCTCTCTCCAGAGCCATTTCCCTTAAATTTAATTGCAAAGAATTGTGCAGATCTCTCTACACTTCTCTCTATCTGCTTTGTTGTCTTGGCCTGCCCCCTCCAGCCGGCCGAGAGGGTAGAAGCACCCTTTTTTTTTTTGCTTTTAAAAATATTATTTAATTGGTCAAAATTCTTTAACATGGAGGATAGGAATTGGACCCGCCGACCCAATTGGTCGACCTGACACGAGCATTAACTTGTTTCTAGATCCAGGGGTTGAGGTGTTTTCTTCCAAAAGATGTTTGAAGAGATTGATTGAGCAACTATCAACGCGGCTTCAGCCTATAGCTCTTGGTCCAATTTGGCATGGCTCAACATGCTTCTAATACGCTCCTTTAAAGTACTATTCTACACAACATTGTTTTGTTGGGGAGCATAGGCGGTGGAGAAGGGAACCATCTTTACAAAATTTTGTGAATTCATTGGAATTGTACTCAAGCATATTATTTATTCAGAATGCTTAATGTGACACCTTGTATTCTTCTCAATTTATGCCTTAAAATGCTTAAAGGCTAAAAAATGCATCATTTTTTATTTAATATTGAAAACCCATACCTTCCTTGAAAAGTCGACTATAAAATAAATAAAAATACGATGCACTAATATAAGACATGGTGGATGGGGACCTCCACAAATTCAAGTGAATGTAATCAAGGATTCCTTTGCTTGTATAGCTTTTAGCCTTGAAACTTTGCCTATATTGTTTACCATGAACACAATGCTAAAAAAATATTGCTTCCTCATATTCCTCTTCATCAAAATCTCCATACTTTGCTTATTCAAGTGACCTAACCTCCTATGCCATAAATGCTGGAAGAGCATTTTTATCCAATGCCAAATTTTCCATATCATCAACAAGAAAGCTTCCCAACAACTTATACAAGTTCCTAACTCAAACATCCTTGATCACAAGAAAAGCATCATTTTAAACTTTGAGAACTCTATCTTGCCTTGTAAACTTATAGCCATTTAACACCAACACAAAAAGAGAAATCTATCTCATCTTCATGTCTAGCTTTGTAAACACTTCCATGAGACATCCTTGGTTTCACCAAGTCAATCCTAACCATTTTACTAATCGAGATTTTCCATCAACGCTCATATGAATTAAATCATGATTTGTGCACGTACATGTGATGCATAGCACCACTATCCAATACTTAATGTGATGCATAACACCACTATCAATATTTAATTCCGATAGATTTCAAGATTGCAAATGAAACCACATACAAATTATTTAACTTGATTAACCTTTTATTTCACTTGATCAGCCTTTCTCTTAGGCTCATTAGTTGATTAGAACTTCCAACTCCAATTCTTAAGAGACGCACCTTTCGGTGTTCGTGGGCAAGTGACATGCTATAAACCCAAGCGACTCCTCTTAAATGCAAGTTAATGTTGTCACCAAATTGTCACAACTGTTCAGTATTGTACACAAGAACATCACCGGTCTTGTCTCCATCCTTCATTTCTCCAACACTTTTTAAATTTCGCAAATGATATCGTTAAAATTGTTCAAATGATCATAAATATTTTTTCCCCCACTTTCCTCCTCAAGCCAAACAAGTTTCTCTTTGATAGAATCCAATTATTGAGTGCTTTGTTTTGGTGAACACTTGCTAACTTCTGACACATATCCTTTCCTATCTTTTATCCCATTATATTGAATAAGACCCTATCCACTAAACACACTCAGAATGTAGCTAAAGCCTTGAGGTCTATTTTTTCCTAATCTCCATTACTCGTGAACTTTGGCTTCTTGTCCTTTCTTGGTAACATCTTTTGTTGTTCTCGTTGGACCAAAAGTTCATGAACCTTAGTTCCTATGATTTAGAATCATTTTTAATATCAAATTTCTCTTACTCAAATGGATTACTTGTCATTTCTCCCAAAAATAATCCACAAACTTAATGCTATGATACTACTTAAAAGAAAGGATAACCTGTAACCCTCAATTAACCGGTCATCCTATGTCATACACTCGTTCTGACGACCTAAAGAGAAACACCCAAGGATAATAAAATTACAAGAATTGAAATAAACAAACCACAAAAAAGAAACTAAGAATAAATCGCAACACTGAATTCATGTACCACTAAGGTTACCATGAGCAAGGTGGCAAATAGGGATGTCGATCGAGTCAACTGACTCACAAACCCAACAGGTTGACTTGACTCAGGTCTGGGTTTAGGTCCAACTTCTAGATCCCAACCCAGTAGTTCGTGTCCAGGTCTAGAAGTATGGACCCAAGAGTCAGCTTGCATCGAGCCTAGGTCAGTCTGAACCGGGCCTCCCTGATCACTATTTTCTTTATAACCACACACATACACGCCATATATATATATATATATATGGGGAAGGATTTGGTCAGCCAACTTGCCTATGGGATTTGGTCAGCCAACGGTAGTGATTGAACTGTTGTTTTCGATGAAGATCAATTTAATTTTAACTCCCAAGAGTTACAGTATTGAAAACAAATGCCAACAAATACAACAGGGCATTACGGCAACATCCCATCTCTCCCTCTCAAGATGGGAACTCTCTCTCCTTCTCCCACCCACCTCTCTCTCTCTCTCTTACTCATCTCTCTCAATCTCTCTCTGGCTTGCCCCTGTCTCTCAAACCCTTGATGACCCTCTTTCTCAAACCCTGCTGGCCCGCTGGCCCTCTCTCTCAATCTCTCTGAAACTCACCCTTCTTTGCCCCTCTCTCCCAATCTCTCTCCAGCCTACCCCTCTCCGCCCCTCTCTATACATCTCTCACTGCCCCTCTCTCTCAATCTCCCCCTATGCCCCTCTTTATCTCCCACTATGCCCCTCTTTCTCTCTAGAAATACAACCTAACACAAAGAAATTTTTTGAAATTTTTGAAATTTTCTATGCTCCATTGCTGCTGTAAAGACGATTGGGACAATCTTCGGTGGATTTGAGGTTCAGGTACGTTATATATATATATATATATATATATATATATGTGTGTGTGTGTGTGTGTGTGTGTGTGTGGAAAAGTCTTCCCAACACTTATAGGTAAAATGAATAGTGATTTCGTCTACCCTCATCACCGCCCAAAATTCATCGCACGATCACGATTGTTCGGTATTGTTTCATTTTCCATTTTTTTTTTTTACAAATTGGAATGATATGAAATTTGGAGCGTGTGTACATCTTAGTAATGCTCACCTAATAACAATATATAAAAAATAATTCACGAAAAATATTTGATCAAAATACGCCTGATAATAGTTTGACACTATTATTGAGTTGTCACCATCAAAAAAGTACAGATTCAAAGAAATGATTCAAAGAAAGTTTAGTAATATTGCGAAAACAATTAATATTAGACAACAGACAAATAATGGAGTAGATATATTAACAATAACCCTGTTTATAAAAACAACATGCCAAATTTTCATACATATAACAATTTTAAACTGCATAAGGAAAGAATTTACATACAGCACTTGCAAAAACTGGAAAAGAATTTCCACTCTTCTCGACAGTAGCTAAGTAGAAGATCCCAGTGACAATCACACACATAGCTTTTCAACACTAACAAACACTTAAGCAAACACTCGAATAAACACTCACTCAAACAAATACTCAAATAAACACTCAGTACTCTCCCCTTTCTTCCGATGCCCCTCACTGAGTAGCTAAACCCCTTCGTATACCAATTGGCGGACATCGAACTAAAATTTCAAGTCCATAAAGCAGGTCTTGATGTGTTGAAAAAGGTGTCGGTGCCAGATGCTGTCGGGAGGAAAAGACCTAAAGTTGTCTTCACGTGTAAAAAAGGTATCGGTGTCAGATGTGGTCGGAGGAAAAGACATAAAGCAGTCTTCAATAGTATCTTGAGCTGACAAAAAGTATCAATAGTATTTTGAGCTGTCAAAAGGTATGAATAGTAGGTTACTATTTTGTCGATATTTTGTTTTATTTTGAGGACACGTGTGCTATGTAGACTGCAGTCGATTCGTTCTCACTGTTGTCTTATTGCGAGATTCCATAATCCATGTCTTCATTTTCTAGTTCATAAGTTTCTTCATTCTGAGTTGATGTTAACATGGCTTCTTTTTCTTCATCAAATATTTGTAGCAGCTTTTTCTTGAGTTCTTTTTTGGTTTGCCTTTGGATATTGCTGACGAATTTTATTTAAATAGTCA
The DNA here is from genome assembly GCF_054954075.1 of Amborella trichopoda. Classification (NCBI taxonomy): domain Eukaryota; kingdom Viridiplantae; phylum Streptophyta; class Magnoliopsida; order Amborellales; family Amborellaceae; genus Amborella; species Amborella trichopoda. The sequence continues at coordinate 9,892,577 of NC_142338.1, read as the reverse complement.
ATCATATTCATTTATGTATTTAGGGGTAGAGATGGTACTCTTTTCATTCTTATTTTATCGGGATTTAAAGAGTCATTTTCATAAACATCCCACCATTTTTTATATATATTTGTTTTCCTAACTCATGAAGGTATTCCTAATTATTTGTATAATTATCAGACAGATGATATGACCATTTCATAATCCAAGAGATCTGGTATAAGGCCATAAAGTACATATGGAGATCTATCTTTGGATTATTGTTATTATATTCTATAAATTTCCTTTGAGAAGCTTGTATATTGGGTGATAATATATCCGTCCCGGATCTCCATAACTGAAACCAATTTTTGAACCAGTTTGGGAATTCTGCTATTACTGGTATTTTTATTTGTATAAACAATGTATGAGCTTTGAAAGGCGAATACCTCGTGCCATGCTTTAATGTATTCAAAGTTTTGATAATATGTATTATTAAACCCTTCAGCTTGTATTCTTCTGGGTTTTAGGGGTTAAGAGCCCCACTCCTTGTATTAGTATTATTTTTATAAAAATGGATCAGAGTTATTGATCATGTTTCAATAAGAATGGTTTCATACCACTCTCTATTCTTCTATCTATTATTGGGATGCAGATGATTCTTCAAATATATTGAAGCTATTTCAATAGGATCTTTATCCTTATGGTCATCTTCTATTATGATAATAGTTATAAAGGAGGTTTCCATAAATTTACTTTTTTCACCAGGCATATTAATGGCTAATGGTACAAGCTCATGGGAAAATGTTATTTCTTGAGTTTGTCTATTTTGTCTTGGAGTTATTGGTGATGAAGATGTTGTCAAGACTTTACTTGGGACAGGAACTATCTCCATAGTTCCCTTCTTTGATAGACTCCTCATGCCCTCCATGCAAAAACTCTCGGGTCAAAAAGTCAGGAAGGTAATTAGTAGTACCTTTAATATGTTCAATGTCAAATTCGAAAGATGAGAGAATACCTTGCCATCTAGCGAAGATCTGTTTTGAAACGAGATTGTTTACATCTCTATAGAGTATATCTTTGGCAGTTTTACAATCGGTGCGAATTAAGAATTTTTGATTGAGGAGATCACTTTGGAATTTTGTTACACAGTGGACAATGGCTAGGATTCATTTTTAACAGTAGAATAATTTTGTTGGGTCGGATTCCAAGCTTTGGAAGTAAAACGAACCACCTGTTCTTTTTGCTCAATCTGTTGTTTTAAAATTCCTCCCAATCCAATTTCTGAAGTATCACATTCAATGATTTTGAAAGCAGTTGGATCGAAGAGTGTAAGGCAGGGTAACCTTTTAGCTTTTATTTTTATTTTCCGAACAGCTGTAGTATGTAAATCCGTTCATGCAAGAGGATTCTTTTTTAATCTTTGAAATAAGGGCTTAGCATCAATGGCCAAATCTTTATAGAAATTAGCGATATAATTAAGGCAACCAAGAAATCTTTGGAGCTCAGTTTTATTGGTAATTATATCTGGGAAGTTATCAGCAAAATCAATAGCTCTATCTATAGGGACTATTCTTCCTTGAAAAATGTTATGTCCCAAAAATGTGATTTTTGTTTGGCAAAGGCTAATCTTTTTTGCAGAAACTATTAAGCCAACCATTTTCATTGCTTTAATAAAAGTATTTAAATGTTTAAGATGTTGTTCTATATTTTCTGAAAAAACTAGGACGTCATCGATATATACAATCATGTATTTTGTGTAGGGATTAAAGATATCATTCATAATGTTTTGAAATTCTGAAGGGGCATTTTTTAAACCAAAGAGCATAACATTCCACTCATATTGCCCAAAGGGAACATTAAAAGCGGTTTTATAACGATCATTTTCAGCTATTTGTATCTGTCAGTATCCTGATTTAAATCGAATTTTGAAAAAATACAAGCATTAACCAGTCTATCTAATAGATCTCTTTTATTAGGAATAGGATATCTTATCCATCTTAAGGCTTTATTAAGGGGTTTATAATTGATGACTAATCTAGGTGCACTCCGTTCTATTTCAGAGGCTTTTTCAACATAGAATGATGAACAACTCCAAGGGGAAGAACTTTTTCTAATAAGGTTTTTCTGAAGTAACTCAGCAATTTCCTTTTTACAAATTTCCAAGAGTCTAGGATTCATTTGAATAGGCTTAGCTTTAGTAGGAATTTTCTTTTCATGAAAATCAGCCTCATATGCTAGATCAACAACATGTTTTTGTCTATTCCAAAAAGCATTTAGGAGTTCGGCACATATCTCTTTTTCAATTTTATTTCTAAGGTTGTTTATTGTCCTCTCATTTTCAGGAAGTAAAAGTTTGGTTTCTATGGTTTTATATTTTATCTATTCTTTGAGATAATATAAAAAAATTTCTTTGTTGGAAATTTTCTCTTTTATATTATTAATTTTCCGCAATGTTGGCTTTTCAATGAAATTAAATTTTACATCATGTCCTTCAATATTAGCTTCAATTCCCGTACTATCAATCTTTATTGGATAAAGTGTGTTTAAAAATGGAGTTCTTAGGATTACAGATTGACTTAATCCTTTAACCATAATAAAGAGGAATTCAAAGCAGTTTCCATTATTACAGACTGCAGTATTGGAGAGTTTATAATCTATAATCATTTTACTGTCATCAGTTGTATTTAAGACTTGTGTTGTTTTGCTAAAATATTTAGTAGGGACAAGTCCTTCATTTATACAGTTTAAACCTGCCCCTGAGTCTATTAAAGCAGTTTGAAAACTGTATTATTTTTGGACAACTACTTTTATCATGGTAAACCATTTTTGAGTAATTATTGTATCAAGAAGGCTAACATAATTACAATCCTGTATTGTATTCATATCAGAGGATTCTGGCTCATTAATTACTTTTGGAAGAGTAGTTTCTACCTCGAGGGGCAGAAGTTTTTTACAATTTTGTATAATATTATTGAATTATATTTCATCATTAATAGGTTCATTTATAGGGTTATCAATTAAAGGATCATAAACCATTTCTATAATCTGGACCCTATTTTTTAGGCTTATTAGTTCGTTACGAACTTCATTTATTTCATGTCTTAATTCAGAAAGAGAATGTTCTTTATTATGATCCTTTTTATTTTCTACTCTTCTAAGGATGTCAGAGAAATTATAATCTTCCCTCGTACGTACGAAAGGAGTAGAGGTTTTATTTGTTTTGGTTATATTTATGTATTGGACTAAAGCCTCTCGCTTAGTCTCAGGATTGGATATTTTATCAATTAAATCTATAATTAGATTCTCTTCTTTAGTAAGAGTAGAACAAAAGCATGAATTATCAGGTTTATTGCTACTATGATCAAAGTAGGAACTGCTAAAAATTAATTCATCATCTTTAATTTCTCCTGTTAGTATATCCATCTCAGAATCAGAAGAATTTTCATAATACTCCTCGTCAATTTGTAATATTTCTAGCAATTGTTCTTTAATATTACTATCTAGCTGTAGGGAATTTATCTTTTTCTTAATTCTACATTTATTTTTATAATGTCTTACCTTGCCACAGTTATAACAAACTGGAATTCTTCTTTTTCCCTTATTTCTAAAAGAAGTATTTTTTGGGAAAAAAATTTTGGAAAATTTATCTTTGGTAGAAGGTTTGTTAGGATCTGTTCTATATTTTTTATTTTTATTTCTTTTCTTGTCAAGATCTCTGGAAGAAGGTAGGGTATTGTACCCGAATTGTTCACAAAAACCTCCTAACTCTTTTCTCCCAGTCATCCTTTGTTTTTCTAACTGTCTTTTTAGTTTCAGGTCTCTACAAAGAGCAAGAACTTCTGCGCATATTTCTACAGACAATTCTTCCAAAGTGTATAAAGAGTATGGGATAATTCTACTATGTTTATTTTTTAGCCGTGTCTTGACCTTTTCGCCAAAAAGATGAGGTAGTCCTGCAATAAACTTTTCTTTCCAATGGTCAGACTTACTATCCTCTCTAGAAAGGAGTCTAGAGAAAAACACATCTTTGTACCACTTATAATGAGATAATGTTGGGCATCTTAAATTAGAGAGCAGATCCTCAGACCTAGCATCAAGCAAGGCTGTACTTTCCACAAAGTGGAGAATAATAGTATATATGAGAGTATTAACAACATCACTTTCATTATTTATAATGTCATGACCAAGTTCATTTTTTACTGCCTATTGCTTAGTAGCACTTAATATTTCATTTTTTGTATTTTCTTCCATGTGAAAGTCTCACCATCCTCTTAACCATCCAGGAAATCCACATATGATGGCTTTAGCTATTTCTTGGTCTTGGTTTCTACTTATTTTACAAGCAGTTGCATACAGTCATATGCTTCATTAGGTCAAGAATCTGATTTTCTGACGTTCCATCAATATTCCAATTTACTATAGATCTTCCAGAATAAGATACAGAACTTGTAATTAAATCATCTTCAAACTGAAGATCTACAAGTGTAGGCCTTGGATAATACATTCTTGTTTGAGAAACAGACCTAAGTTTTTTCCAATAATCTTTTATGTTTATTTCAAGACTTTATGTTTTGAAAGCTTGCTCCATTTTTTCTAGATCATTATTATTATAGACAAGTTCTTCTTGAAGAACCATTGCCCCTTGATTGTAGCTATTCTTATTTTTAGAAGTTGTCCCCTTCTCATTTATATTTAGGCTTGCCAATCTTCTAACTAGTTCATTCACTAGTTCCTTATTACTATCTTTCTTTTTTATACCTTGAAGATTAAACTGTTCTTTGCTGATACTTGGAGAGGGTTTGAATAGCAAAGCTTGCTTCCCTCTATAACCTGTAGGGATTTTATGATCCATTATCTTTTTTTGGGATTTATTAACTAGGTTTTCAATTCTAGTTGTCTAACTCCCAATCGTTTGTAAACAAAGATTGGTGTAATCATTTTGTTCGATTATATGTGGGATAGCATCTATTTTATGTGTATGGTGATCAGTTTCTTTTGGGGTAATCTTATAAGGTGAAGCCTTAGCTTCTGGTTTATCTTCAGACTTTCCTTTTATCTGAATGTTCATTTCAAGGGGATGAATGGATTCCAGTTCTTCTCCTTGTATAGTATGAAAAGTTTGATATGGACTTTCGACCATATTGAGACTGAATTCTAGGATTTTGATATTTTTCTAGGTTAAGATGCATCTCAACCATTCAAAGAATTTTACATTCCTTTTGTTTTTTACTATAAATTTATTAAATCTTATATGCAGAGCATCAAGTAATTCTTGAGGAAATTCTGTTAGATACCAGTCTCGAATCCTTTTATTTTCATCAGACAGGAAGTCCTATTTTATTCATTCTTTATCTATTTTAAATTTTTCTTCAGCCAGGAGGGTAAGAATATTAAAATCTAAGTTTGATGGTGTTTGTTCTCTATCTGGGGAACTGGGTTCATAAATTCTATACACTGGTTGTTCATAAATTCTATACACTGGTTGCTGGACTTGACTATTTGCTTTAGTTAGGCTTTCTACTATTAGTCTTCGATTAGTTCATTCATGCTCAGACTGAGGAACAGAGGAAGTAGAGCATCTAGAAGGGACTCTTGAAGGACCATCAGCAGTATTGATTCTAGTTCGTCTTGAAGAGTTAAATTGTATTTCAATTTCCCTGTCAGGATATTCTATTATTTGCTCTGGTTCTCTGTTTATAGGAGTTTTAGATTGTTGATTTTCACAGTGCAGAAACCATTTCTCAGGGAGTCTAATTTGGGACCAAGATATCATCTTGGGTATTACAGTATTGGATTTTTCTATATTTGTTTGAAAGAATATTGTTTGTCCCTTAGTATCCATTTGCAATACATTAGGACATAAAGTATTCATGACTTTAAAGCATATCCTATAGACTAAGGCAATATTCTGATATCCTAAAGTCATATCAAATCCTTGACTCTTTAAGTTTAGAGTAAGAACTTTCAAAAGATTAGGATCAGTTAAGGCTACTGAAAAATTGGGAAAACAGTTAAAATATATTGGTCCATTATAGAGACTTGACTCTATTATTCCTAACGGAGAGTCTGAGAATTTATTATGCCGTTCATCTCTTAAAAAGAGTAGAACGGAGTTATTCAGACCTATTCTAGCAAGTGGTTTTACAGCGATTTGTACAAGTCCTATATGCAGGTATTTATAGTTTTTATAGAAAAACCTATTTTGAACTCAAACGTCCCTTTTCTGTAGACATCGGAAGCTGAGACTTTAGGGATATTCTAGTTTTGGATTTTTTTTTCTATATTATCTATGATCACTGCTTCTCTATTCCTTATACATAGTGTACTAGAAGAAGAAGCTGCCCTACTGGATAGTGTCTTAAGGAAGTTTTTCATTTTAGATAATATTTTGATCACTGAGTCAGTCGGAAGCAGTCCATGTACCTTTCACGGCTCTCTCTGACCTACTGGTAGTTCGGGTCACGATGAGTTTTAGTGTCAAACTATTATCTTCGTAAAAAACGTACTTAATCTTACTAGAACAAATAGAACATATCTCTTTTTCAATAAATTACCTTTTAGTCAATTTATTTCATATAAAAAACAATTTTGATATTTTTCATAGATTTGCCTAGTTTTAATGAACACAAGTTTCAAATTTCAGACCATTCCGATATGTAGAAAAACAATGAAAATTGAAACACTACTAGACAACTATGATCGTGCGATAAATTTTAGACGGTGATGAACATAGGCGAAATCACTGTTCATTTTCTCCTCTAGGCGTTGTATAGTGATTTCTTATATATATATATATATATATATATATATATATATAGGAGTAAATGAACATTGATTTTTTCTATGCTCATCACCGTTTAAAGTTCATCGCACGATCACAGTTGTCCGGTAGTGTTTTAATTTTCATTTTTGTTTTACAAATCAGAATGTTCTAAAATTTGGAGCGTGTGTTCATCAAAAATAGGAGAATCTAATAAAAATATAAAAATAATAATTCGTAAAATATAATTAACCAAAATACCCTTAAAAATTTATGGGGATATTTTGATCAATTTATCATTTACAAAATATTTTTTTCATATTTTTATTAGTTGTGTCTCACTAAGATGTATACACTCCAAATTTCAGATCATTCTGATTTATAGAAATAAAAATAAAAATTAAAAACTACCGAACAATTGTGACTGTGCGATGAACTTTGGACGGTGATGAGCATAGGCAAAATCACTGTTCATTTTCGCTTATAGGCGTGTGTGTGTGTGTGTGTGTGTATATATATATATATATATATATATATATATATATATATATATATATATATATATATATTAAAATTTTATTTAAATAGGTAACTTTAACAATAAACAATGGCAAATTTGAAATTTTAACAAAAACTACAATGGCATTTTGGAAGTTAGTGTCCTGAAACTTTATTTGTAGAGTGCCATTGTCTTTTCGTTAAAATTTCAACTTTATCTCATATGGAGATGATAAAAAAATTATTTGTCATGTAGTAATATCTACAAAATTTCCCCATAAAAGTAACTTTTTTAAAAAAAATAGACTATAAATTTAATAAATCTACCCTTCACAACTCTCTCTATCTTTAACATTTGTAATTTGAAGGGTTGTGAAGTTAGATTATCTTTTATATACATATATACATATAACCTAACTCAACAGAGCCTCTAGGACTGATCACCTTGGAGCCAACCAAGTCCAGGTCAAATTAGATCCAACCTTGACTTGTCAAGCCAAGCCCAACCCGACTTGCTTACACCCCGGGTAATAATATGCTATCAAAGAGAAGATTATAATATAACATACAATATTATCTCAATAAAAAATCTAAATTGAATAAATGCTAGCTCACTAGACTTCTAAATCTATTTGGTCAACCCCTGCCTTTCTCTCTTTTCCTTTTCTCCTTTTATCTTTCTAAAGAGAGAACCCATGGAGAGAAACCACTCACCTTGTAAGCTAAAGTTGCTTTTAATTAATCATCTAGAATCATCATCATCAACATAGTTTTTTTTTCAATTAATTGAGGTCAGCTATGCAAATCTTGATCCTTCATTATTAAATGTCATTTTCTCAATGTAGCCATAAACCCTTATATCTTTTTGGATTACTTCCCACTATATCTTTTTGGGCATACCTCTTATCTTTTTCAATCCTCCTACTAGAATAAAGACAAAAAAGCACCCAAAATTAAAATTAATAACAAGAGGCCCCAAAATTGGTGGTTTTTTAGGCGCAAATAATCAATGCGTAAAAAAACGTACCAATAAATAGACAGATGGTGTATACAGGTGCATGCAAAAACGCACCTCTAAAGCAAAATACAAGGGACAGTTTTTATGAATCCATGTACAAATGAGTCATCTTTTAAAAATATATTTTTGAGATGATTTTTTTGACCTAAATTTTTTAGAACATGTAATCTCTAAAAAGGAGATCATGAATATGAAAAAATAAATAACTTTTGAAAATTAAAAATAATAATTCTATCAAAAAAACATTTGAATGGTTAGTTTCAATTGTTTTTAGATGGACCACCTATTTGCATCCATCTTTAAGATGGATGCTTTATACCTCGGGGACTCCAAATGTAGAAATATGGTCCCGGCCACATGAAACAATTTTCCAAATACAAATCAATCATTGTATACGCACTTCTACAATAATGTCAGCCTAACGCAGTAAACATCCATCTACTTATATATTAGTTAAAAAATCAAAAATTTAAAATTGATGGTGTCAAAATTATATTAATCTTTTATTTTAAAGTATATGTTTTTTAGATTTCTATAAATCACGGCGGAGATTTTCATTCCCTAGAATTGTGAATATGAAATCCATTTCCAAAATAGATTTTGGGGAGAAGACTCATTTTAAAAGATGAGTCAGCCGACTCACAACTCACAGAAAGCATGCCTTCGTGAATATATGAAAACTCATAACAACTAATCTTAGCAACTAGAAGCTAATAGGAAAAGCAAGCACAAGGCCACAACTTAATAAAAAGATTAGAGATTGCATATAATGAGACCATTTACCTTTGGTATAAAAAGATCACAATTATTTACAACCATCCTCGGTATGTCACAAAGTTCGAAAAAATTTATTTTGAACTTTAAACTTAGTCAATGAAATAAATACAACCATCCAATTTCACATCCAATAGTCAAGATTCATTGTGACCACCTTGTACCAAAATAAATGATCTCATTATGTATTTTCCCTTAAATAAAATTGCAACACAAGAATCACCGAACAATATTGTTTCAATGTTGAAAAATCCTCAAATCCTTCATCCCGATAATTAAGAATCTGAAACCAAAAAATAATTTCAAGCTTTTAAACTATTATATCATAACACATTATTTCAACTGTCCATTTTCAAGCATTCACAACTTCACCACATCTACACTATTGATTACTCGAATCGCCCCAGGGGCACGCATTCGTTTGCTTGCCCATGTGCAAGATTAAAAACGCCTAGGTAATAACATAACCTGCTCCCCACAAGCAGCTAAAGCCTTCTGTTGACCTCAAAATGCAATAGCAAAATACCCAACCTGTGATGCAGACGACGTTCAATTAAACAGCAAACAATACGTAAAACAGTACGTGAAATATGGCACTTCAGTTAGTTCCAAGTTCTTCCGATTCAGTTTGTTTTGACTAAAGAATGGATCATGTCCAAACCACTCATCCAATAATACGGTTTTTACCATGAATTCTGCAACATTGGAAAAAAAATTGAAATCATATCGTTTGATTAAGGTCTTGTATACCAATTTCGATGGAGGTAGAAATTCTAGTCCCAACCCTAGAACTAAAGAAAACATTTTTCCCTCTCTCAATAGTGTCCTCCGGGGAAAAGATCTGCAAATTAGTCCCACAATGGAAGTGCAAGCATCAGCTGATAAACATGAATAAAAATGGAATCAAACTTTGAATATGCTTAATAAGTCCATCTAAGAACTGTTTATTAGAAGTATTGGGAGGAGATTTAAATGACGTAGGAAGAGTAACATTTTCCAAATTCAAATGCCACAAAATATGCTCGGTACCAGTCTCAACTATACTAAGCCCTTTATTCCCTCTAAAGAGCCTGTAGGACAGCAAGTGCAAGCATCTAAAGACAATAAGATCACGGAATGGAACGCTGGTAAAGTGGTAATGCCCCCAAGGCTTCACGCTCTGCTCGCTCTTTCTTCACCTGCAAAAAGGAACCACAGAAGAAACCATATAGGTCATTTAAGACTTAATAGCTTGAACTATGAAAGAACTGAATGTAAAATCACAACCGATAGATAATTTGTTTAGCGCTAACATTTTCGAACCTGAACTTCTAGTTCCATGCATTGAAATGAAGAAACAACCAAGTATCATGAACTAAACAGCGTAAGTACCAAGATTTATTAAAAAATCTAGCCTCTCAAGGATTCATGGAGATTAAAAGATGTTTTTTCTCAATTTTAGTCCAGTCCCGAACATTCAAGTAGCGAGCAATGCATATAAACAATAAACAGTGAGAACAAAACAAATCTAATGAACAAACACCTAACCTGAAGATACACTCGAAAAGTCTAAGACCAAACCACAACATTAATAACATCTATTCAAAACACGAACAACAACACCACCACCAACCACATAATCAAAAGATGATCTGGAAGGTCTGAAAACATCCCTGTGCATAGAGGGTAAAAATAAGCACAGAACCCTCCATTGTCTTCACGTCCATAACGTGTTCTGTTTTTCCCTCCATTTTTTTGTCCCTTCGTCTTTAGCCTAGTGGTAGACACCCCAGTGTGTCAGCAGGAGGTCAAGTGTTTAAGCCTTGAAGTTTGTCCCCAAAGACAAAAAACAAGCCAACCTACCCCTTTACCCAGCCTTAACAGGACGATTCATCAATACATGTCAAAAACACAGAAAAAAGAAGCAGACTATGAGTGAATATAATCAATGGTTTGTGGTTTATCCATTACTATTGTTTATTTCCAGGACCAAAAAGTAATGTTGTCTATTTTTAGTAGTTCACTTTTATTTCTTTTTTTCAGGTATGAAGAAAGCGAGCACCCGGAAGGATAGATTCTTGTTTATTCATCCGTACAATGCACATGATAGGGATCGAGATACCCAAATGTTAGGAATCAAGATTCCAACCTTTTGGGGATCTTGATCCCGACCTTTTGGGATTTTGATCCCAACTTTTTGGGGATCTTGTTACCAACCTTAAAGTGTATAATAATCTAAAGATTATGTATACTCTTTAAAGTAAAGATCTAATTATTGATAGTAAGCAAGCAATAGTTGTGTCGTTAGTTGGCTATAAACAAAGAAAATCATCAGTTTGATTGTTGTCTTAGTATTTAAGGTTGGGATCGAGATCCCTAACAATAGGAATTAGGATCCCTATAAGTTGGGTTTCGAGATCCCTGAGAGATTCGTTCCGAGAACGACAAAATCGAGATCCTAGAATCGATCACCTACCAAAGTAGGAGATCCCAATAACTATGTTCAAAACACACCACATTCCAAAGTAGACTGTAATTGATTGACTAGAAATTTCTATCCATAAACATGACATAGCATTTGAACTCGGACTTAGCCCCAATACTATAGTTCCAAATCACTAGGCCCTCAAACCAAGAAGCTTGTCCTAGATTAGATTTCCAAATCACTGGGCTATGTGATAAAACTCTCATTAAAACTGTATGACATACAGAGAGCTAAGAATTATAGTTATCTTTAGAAACACGTCAATACACTAATCAAAAATTCATACTACCAATGGTAAATACACCTCTGAGTAGAACAGCAGAGAATACAATAATGGTGACGATTCTCTTTCTTTCTCTCTCTCTCTCTCTCTCTCTCTCTCTCTCTCTCAATTGTATGTTACTTTGTATTTTTTGGGGAATTTCTTATATATTTTGGTTCAAGATACACCAGTAGAGCTTGAAATAACTGCATATTAAAGAGACAGGAATGCTTTCTTTGAGAATAAGAAAGAGGTTTAACAAAGAGCACTGGAGAGAAAATGAGAGAGATGTAAACAGAACAGTGGTGGCCACAATAAGACATCTGAGTTCCATTCTTACTAAGTCCCAAGTCAATATTCAAAAACAAAGAACAAAAGGAAGGAAATACATCATTTAAAGAGGTCAAATCCCCTTACAAAATCATTAAGGGGAGTCAAAACTCAAAAGGTCTAAATTAACATTGGAGAGTTTACTTTTTATTTTTCATTTCACTCAAGTACCTCCTCAAAGATATCTTCAAAAATACCCTTTTTAGGGTTAGGAACCCTCAATAAGCAACGGTATTTCAGTAATTTTACCTACCTTGAACAAGCAAGGGCATTCCATTATTTGGTTCGGGCCTCTTAGATGGGTTCATGATAAAATTTCTCTACTTATTCCGGGTCCCAACCCTAAAGAAGCACAACATTCTTTAGGATACTTTTTGAGAGTGAAATGAAAAATTAGAAGTGAACTATCTAATGCGAAATGGGATGTTTTGACCCCTTAGGAATTCTGTAAAGGTTTATGACCCCTTACGTACCCCAAAATGTGTGTGCGTATGTAATTCTATAAAGGTTTATGACCCCTTACATACCCCAAAAAATGTGTGCGCATGCGTTTGCGTGCCTATATATATATATATACATATGGATCATGCAAAAGACTGCAGCCTTACCTGTTTTGGGTAGGTAAGGCTAGCCTGACAACAACCAAGCCCTTCAAAAAAATTAAAAGTAAAATGAACATTCTCATAATTGTTTATTTTCTACATTATAGAAATTTTTTATTGTAATTTTTCTTTTTTAATGGCCCCTTTATTTTTTCCATAATTTTCTCTAGAAAAAAATAATTTTAGAATAACTCGAAAAACTAACTCATTGATAAATTCCAAGAGCAAGATATGACAATAATTTTCTAAAAGCCAAGTTAAAATTAGACAAGGTAGCACAAAAGTTTCACGAGGACATTCGATAAACCTGGGGAGAGTAGTAAGATAGATTCAATTCGCTTTTGAAGAAAGCAGTGTACTATCGTAGCCACAGCGAATCAAACCACAGCAAACAAGGAGGCACAAAAGTATCAGGAGGACATCAGATAAAATTGGGGAGGATAGCACAATAGATTCAATTACCTTATGAAGAAAGCAATGCACTATTATTGTAGACAATTTAGACCGCTTAGTATTTTGAAAACATGGTCAATTTATTCATATCTAAATAATGAATTTAGGTGTGGCACCAATAGGCGATAAGATGAGAGAGGTAGACTTAGGTGGGCTTGTATTGTGTAATGCAGACCCAGTATAACACCTATTAGGAGGTGCGTGTTAGTTCAAGTGGAAGGCTCAAAAAGGACTCAGAGTAGGCCCAAAAGAACATGGTTGGAAGTAGTGACAAAAGATATGGGGACCTATAGCCTGTAATGGCCCTTAATAAAGCAGAATGGCGAACCACGATTCGTGTAGCTAACCCCAATTAGTTGGGAATAGGCTTTGACGATGATGATGATGGTCAATTTATTCATATTTGCTATGAAAAGTAGTAAAGCTCAAAGACATTAAAGTATAATAAAGCACATACCACTGCCAACATATCCCGAAGATAGCTTCTAAAGGGTGTCTGCAGTGCCTGAGCAAAACCAGAAAAAAGAAAAGTGAGAAGGGTTGGTTATGAAGGTTACATGATTGTTTATAAAACAATTAAGATACAAACCGAAACTAGGGACAATGTTCCACACACATACATATTCATCAGTAGAAAATTACTGTGTGAAAACCCAAGGTTCTTCCATTGTATAGAATCATCCCTAAGCAAAGAGAGGTTAAGCAGGAAAGTAAAAGCATAATTTAAAGAAGAGCATCACCAGCAACTGCTATCAAGAAGGGAATGTTAATTGAAACAATAGGAAGTCTACAATCTCAATCTACCAAATCTTGGCGGCACATATATTTAATACGTGAGCAACCTTGTTTAGATTAAAAACACTAGGCTCACAAATTTAAGCAACAAATTTTAGCTGCTATTCCATGACTGAAAAATCTAGTTTGGACTTTGACTTGAAAACATGATACAATACCAGCGAAGACTGCTCTGAAATTCTAATAGATATATTCTGAAAACATAACCCGAACTAGGGGGCTGATCAATATTTAAAGGCTAAACCTATCTTTAAACAATTAGAACAGATATTGAACTTTCAAAGAAAACGAGAATAGTAATTTCCAGAATTTTCTCAATGTTGCGTTTAATCAAATATTCCCAGATGAAAAGCAACCCAATCCATGTGCATTGTATACTTCAAAGGTAATATACACTTCAAAGCTTTTTCATTCTCTCAGTTCTTTGTTTTTTTTTTTTTGGTGGGAGGGGGGGGAAGTTAATGTACATTTAGCATCTTATGGCATTTACTTGCTTGTTATGGCAACGGAAACAGAGAAAAAAATTGGAACTTCGATAATAGAAGGAAACACATCCTCCTAATAAAATCAGGAGAGAGCTAAAAAACCCAACCCAACTACCATAGTTGAAATACACATTGGTTTTAAGAGAGAAACGCACTACTCAAATAAACAAACTACTAATCAAATGAAATCAAGAAGTTAAAGTCCATATTACAAACCCCAAACCCCTAGCCCAGCAGGCCCAGAACTAGTTACACCATCACCGGCCAAACTTTCCTTATGCATTTGGTGTCTCCAACCACAAGGTCAATATTTTGATTCTCAAACAACAATAAAACCAACAGAGCTCCAGTTTTAACGAAGAATAAAGACAGAAGCCACTGCAGGTCTTTCTACCAAAGTCACTGGATCTAAAAAAAAACCACTTTACTCCCACAGTCATCAGCAATCATAGTATCGTACCTCATTCGATGATAAATTGACTAGAGATTGACCCCAACATCTAGGACAACCATAATATCCTCATTTCCAAAAATGACACCGAAAACAGCCTCTTCCCAAGTGGATTTATGTGTTGCATCATATAAAGCTCAACATACTCATAGAAAATAACATCCAAGCCTCTCAACAAGCTTGAAACAAGAATAAAAACCCGACTGCATCCCACATAATTATTGTTCACATATAGGTAACCCCCACCTAAATGGAGAATAAGTACCGGAAAATGACATCAAACAAGTCATCAAGCACAAAACACCCTAAGCCCTTCTGGCTGAACCTTAAAAGATGGTACATTCATCTATTGTCAAATTCTTGAAAATACAACCAGAGGGCCGAGGGCCCACAGATCCATCCTTTGGCCATTTGCAAAGCAAACTCGGACAACATCCCTGCAACTGCCTCTAGAAGATGGACTAATGTTGTAGTTCCACACTATTCCCAACTCTACAAAGTACACAATTATCAGAATAGTGAAAACTCCAATTAATCCAATAGTTTTTATTTTTTTTAATATAACCAGTAATTTAGCTTTCACATATCGTTTAGAAAATTTTACTATAAGAGATGCATTGGCATGGAAAACAACAGTGGGCATGGTTCTATAGAGAGCACTCATAACTCAAACAACAATGAAAAGGATTCTCCGCCTTGGAAAGTACAGTGCTTGCTTTCTGCCGTGCCAGCGAGAATGACAGCAAGTTGTTGTAAGCAATGTATTAAACTATCCTACAAATAATTTTTTCAAGAATAAATTCTACAGATAACATTCATCACCTCACAGCCATATTGATAGACGAACCTTTTGATCTAGTACCATGGAGGCTTGGTTCCTGCGCGAGTCTGACATGTAAGGTAGGTGTGGAAAGTACAATTAGGAATGCTTCTTAGGTTAGAATTTAGGAGTTCTAAATCAATTCAGTTTAACAGCAGAGTTTTGGGACCTATGAAGGTTTCCTAATTTGGATAGGATCGAGTAATATAAGGTCTATGAAGTAGAACAAGGGTTAGGGCTATGGGAAGGGTTGGGTTAGGTTAGGGCAAGGTTCAGGATATAGGTATTAAGGCCTCTAAAGGGGTTAAAACTTGCTGGGATTTAGCAGGTTCAGCAAGATAGGAGGATGATAAGATGAATCTAGTGTTGAACTAGGGCAAATCTAAAAATTAAACTCAAGTTAGAAGTAGGTATTTGGTTAGGGTAGCTTTCGAGCTAGTTTTCCTAGGGTTTGGAGAGTTTGGCTAGGTTTTTGGAAGGGTTTGAATGGAATTTGATTGTGGGTAATTTTTAGTGGGGATGTGCACACAAGAAGGGAAAGAAGAAGGCTCTTAACTTGTTGGGGAAACTCTTCCATCTTAAGCTAGAGTTGTATCACTGTCTCAACAAAAAGATTTGAGAATCTCTCTCGAAAATTGAAAACCCAATTTTTTCCCCTCAAGTATTGATTGCCATGGCAAATATGCTACAACTCTATTCACAGTAATTGCCGAATCCTAATCTAACCCATTCTTGAACTCTAAAACAATCAAGAAAGCTTCGTAATTAAACTAAATGATCTAAGGCTTTTAAGCAATATAAGAAAGATCAAACAACTTTAGCTCCTAGAGACCCTAACTCTAAATCCATTACAAACCAGGAAATAATTAAAAAAGGGGATTTAACATAAAAAACCTTTTACATTTCAGAATTAAAAAATAGTCCCGTAATATTTATATCTTATGCCCAAGTCCCTTTTTTTGTCAGATTTTTCCCCCAATTGCCCACAGTTTGGCGGCACTTGAAATGCCAACCAAAATCTTGTTCAAGTCAAAAATGGGTCCAACACTTCAAGTGCCAAACCCCTTATTTTGGTAGAAAAAATGAGTTCAAGTGTCGAATCTTTTCACAAAAAAATTGTATCATATCGGACATGCAGCCTAACCCAAATGGGACTTCGCAAATTTCATTATGAGCGCTAAGTTCGGCACTTGAAGTGCCAAACCCAAAGCTCATAATAAAAATTTATTATGGTCTGTGGTCCATTTCCATAGAATGGGAGTAACGGAGATGAGGATATTGAGTGGCAAGACAAGGATGGATAAGATTCGGAATAAATACATTTGAGGGAATTCAGGGGGTAGCTCCAGTAGGCTAAAAAATGAGGGAAAGTAGACTTAGGTAATTTGGTTATGTGAAGTGTCAACCTAGAACAACACCAATTAGGCGAAGTGATTTGGTTCAAGTGGAGGACTCTAAGAAGACAAGGAAAAGGTCCTAAATGGCGACTTATAATATAAAAGATATGATGACTTGTAATATGCATGAGGGTATGGCCCTCCGCCCTTAATAGAGTGGGATAGCAAAACAAGATTCATGCAGCCGATCCTAATTAGTTAAGATAAGGCTCGAACGATGATGATGATGGTTTATGGTCCATTGGACCAACAATGTGGAAACGGTCATAAAATGGAGCTGTTTAATGAAAAGCTTATGCATTCCATAAACAAGCAACTCAAATCTTTTAGGATGTTCAAAAAAAATTTAGCGCCACAATAAACTGAATTCCAGCCTGTTTAAACCAGACCACAAATTAATCCAAAGCAAGTCTTGAATTGGAGCCCCGAAACTCCCATGCCTTTCTTGGTCGAACCAACTTGATTTCCACTCTTTGGCTCGCTCACACGCAAGAAATAGGCCAATTCAGCAGCTTTTGCTCAATTTCTCGTGGAATGAAATTTTCATCAGTAAGAGTCAAGGGAATGGATCCCTAGGTTCTGATTTAAATAGAAAGGACACAACGAGGATAAATACCTTCTTTAACTTCCATTCTAATTGACCGAATATATCTCATAAGGAAATTTTTAAAGATTTTTTGTTGATTTGTTCCATAGTTACCGGGATCTTCTAAGGAGGGGGTCGCTTCCGCTCCGGAAGCTCGATCCCACTCCGAGATACGGGATCTCGATTCCAGGCGATTCCTTGATAGTTGGGATCTCGATTCTGGAAATTGGGGAACACGATCCCATCTATTGGGATCTAGATCCCTATGCCAAAGATCATGGTTCCATGAGTAAGCGGAACCACGATTCTACCAACTAGTATCGTCTAATTTGGAAGCAAGTTTCACCGATACATGTTTTTATTCATATACAATCGAGTGTGGACCTTCAAATTTTTATGACCTATAATCTTTTTGAACTCCATGATTTCCTACATATTTTATGAACACAAGGCGAGAAGCAAGAAGATGGAAGGAAATACAAACGTTAGTCGCTTTATGGTTCAATTGAAGAATGTCAATATGCTGAATTTCCTTGGAGCTAGTTAACTAGGTCTTGTCTACCTCTTGAAGGACTTCTATCGCTTGAGTGTTTGTCAACCAAATCGAGCCACTCATGAGATTGCCTTACAAGTGATGGAAATACATGTATGCGTGGAAATGTGAGGTCTCTCTCAAGTAGACATCTTTGAAACCCTAGCAATCTTTGATAGAGGAGAGCTATTGGGAATTCTATATGGCAATGTCTTACCTTTTTATTACTTTGCAAAGGTTAACTTAACTATTGCGGCATTTTCTTTTTGAAAACAATCTATCACAACATTCTTATATCAATCATCGTTTGATATTAGAGTGGGAGTTGCCCAATCCAACTGATTGGTGCCAAAAATGAGGACGTGTGCATTGTGGGCAGACCAATCTAGGTATGCGTGCAATTTTTGTAATGGATCCACATGTTGTAGGCCGACCAATGTAGGTAGGTGTGCTCTTTTTATCACCCTCCATTCCCATTGTTAACATGGGATCAAGGATCAAGGACTTGGGTATTACATCACCATATTGGATTTCTATTGTCGCTATGTGCAAGATCATACTCCAATGACAACAAAATGTATGACATGAATTGTGTCCACATTGATACTAGGTTTGTGAATTTGAAAAAAGTTAAAAAATATTGTTCAATGGTATTTGCTCCCAAGTTACAACACAGTTGATAAGTGAACTTCGGGAACCTCAATCCTTATCATGGAGGAAAGCAATCCCATTTAGTAAAGAATTCGCTCCTGTGACGATATGGAATGAGCTCCCAAAAAGTCAGGGATCTCGATCCCTTTACTTGACCATGTACGGACCTCATTCCCTAAACCACAGATGTTCGAACCTACCTCGCTCCGTGTTCCCGTTCCCGATCCCGAAACTCTTGTCACTTCCATTCCCGGTAACTATAATTTGTTCACACAACCCAGTCATCATTCATAAAATTAAATCTGGAGAAAATAATAATTCTCGCATTCTAGGACAAGGAAGAATACCATATTCTTCACTGCCCCTTTTGAGAAATTATCGTTTACGAACGGAAACGGCATTGTAACTAATGATCAAGGAAATATGACAACAAAAATGCATTAGTCCTTTTTTCTAATTGATCAAACACTCAAATCTTGTAGAACCCAAACTAAAGTTCAGTGTCCACAATAGATTAAATGGAAACCCCTTCAAATTCAACACCCCTATATTCTCAAAACCTCCAAATTGCCAAATATCAATATTGAAAGACTACACAAGTTTCTTGATTGGCCAATAGCTATCAATAGACCATAGATTGCTAACACAAGGAGGTATTTTTCTTGGTGGTATCTAAAGGCAAGGCTCCACATTTTCATACTGCCATGTTCCTTTCATCATTCATAAAAAAATCCAAATTTCTGTAACTTCATTGAAATAGATAAATGAGAAGCCTTCAAGAGTTGATTGCCAATCCCTTTGTCGAACATTTTACTTTCACAGTACTGCATGAGAAGGTGATAACGGCCATCTCCTTTTTTCATCATACAGTTTGTAAAAAGTTTCCTTTATTATCGCAGAGAATGTGTACTAATAATCCATTTAGCCATATTATATGGTGGGAAATTCAACAGTATTCCTTACTAAAGCAAAAATAAATATGTAAAATGCACCATCCAGAGAGGAATGCATGTCAGAAGATAAATTTTCCATCACATGGTTCTCTTGTATCTGATAATCCTCTAATCTCTACATTCTCCACCTAATATCAAAGCGTGTGTAACTCTCAGTTCTCTAAATATAGTTAATATACCATATATATTCCCTTTAGAGATTGCCAATGGACAATTATACGATTAACATGGAAACAGCTCATCAACCATAAATTAAAGTATAAACAACATAGTGTGCAGAATAAAACCCAAAGAAAGTATAGAGACATAGAATCCATTTCAATTTCAACATGAGAATCATACATCGTCTCAAATGTCATTCATTAGAGTGCTTCAAATGCAAACAAAATCTGAAAAACACAATGTTCAGGAACTGGCCTAAGTAACTCAGGCTCGGCACCTTGCCCGGCATAGTAGTAGTACAAACTTGGTAAAAAATAATAATAACAAATAAATTCACAAAAATTATATTTCTTTAGTAAATCAATGTATAAACACATTCCTGTATAGCTTTGATAATTTATGAACTTTTTATCTTTTATAAATTTTCATGAACTGTTTATCTTTTATAAATTTTTCATGATTTTTAGACTACGGCTTTTACTGATGCTTTTATCTTCGACAATTTTAAAAAAATTTATAGCCTTTCTAGGAATGTAACTCGTCCAGCCAGGGCAAGTCCATGGCCCAAGCTAAGCTTAAGAACATTGAAAACGCCATTGAAAACTACAAAACATGAGAAGAATATGAATATTTTCATAATCGATTGGAACCACGAACACCCATATTCTTAGTATTATACCAATTCCCCAACAACCAAAATGGATCACAGAAATGATCCTCTAAAAAACATAATAGATCAAAAGAAACGAAGCTCCAGAGTAACAAAAAACAAGAAATAAAAGAAATTGCAAGTTCAATTAAGGAATCAGAGAGTACCTGTAAATCCTCAGGGAGGTACTCGTGCTTCATGGAAAGATCCATGGCACGCTTCAGGCGCTGGTTCCTGGCATCAACAACCTCACGAGGAAGGCGATCCAGAGCTTCTTTGATGTCTAGGTCATACATCGGATCATAGAGATCGTCATAGCGAAGCCCTAATAGATCCACAAGTCACATTAACTAGTAAGGCAGAGAGAGAGAGGAGAGAGAAAGAGGGGAAAGAGAGAGAGAAAGAGACAGGGACTACCGTATTTTCGGAGGCGTTTAGAGATGGCTTTGCAATGCTGAGCTGCAAACCAGTTGTGGCGGGGGGACATGAACCATTTCATAAACGACGACGCCATTTCTGGATCACTGATTTTCCTTCTCTCTCTACGAAACGGATGGCTTCTTCACTTGGCGTTTTATTTGAATGGAGCAGCCCCAAAACTCCGGTTTTAATGTTTCAGAGAAACACGAAAATTGGGCCTTTACAGACGAAACGACCTCAAAGTTCTCGTAACTTCGCTTATGTTTGGAATAATCAACTGGATTCGTGAGTATGTGGGTCGATATTTGGTGGCAACCGGTCGGGCCCGACCGAAGGCTACAGTATATAAGGCGGTCACAATTAATCTTGAGCATTGGATGTGAAATTAAATGGTTAAATTTATTCCGTTGACCAAGCTCAAATTTTAAAAAAAAATTTCTTGAACATCCAAGCTATCAAATTTAATATCCGATGGTTACAAATAATTGTGACCACTTTTTGTCAAAAGTACATAGTCTCATTGTATATATCAAATTTAATACTGGATGGTTACAAGTAATTGTGACCACCCTATATCAAAGGTACATGGTCTCATTGTAAATACTCCCATTCGTAAATAGGTTGTTGGGCTCAATCTACACTATTTTTTAATTTTAAATTTTATTATTAAATATAAAAATAAATTTTCAAGCATTATAAAGATTTCTAATATTAAAACAATGTATTTCGGTACTATTTAAATGTGCGTCCTATTTTCATTGTTTTGAGCCTCGACCTTATACAAATCACACATTTATTTAAAGAAACGGATCTACCAAATGCTTTCCCTTATTACATTTGTGTTCGTTTTTTATCTTCCATAACGCCTTTTAAAAAAAAAAAAACAACTTTACCCTTTTTCGGATATTCAACATCCGAATTTTTACAATTTTCGGATGTTCAACATCTGAAAATAGCCGCAGCTCCAACAATGATTTTTGTCATTTTCGAATGTTCAACATCTAAATTTTTGATATTTTCGAATGTTGAACATCCGAAATTTTTCGCGCGAACATTTCCCTTGTACAGGAGGAAACTTATTTATTTTTATTTTTATAAAGTTGGGAAAAACCGAGCATTGAAACATCATACCCTTTTTACTGTCCCTTAATACAGTAATCTACAAAATTGAAGAGATTGACTCACTATTTGGAGGTGATTGGCACCGTTCTTACTCTTTCTTTTTACGGTTAACTATTTGAAGTTTATTATCTGTTATTTTTTAGGATATTTTATTTTGTTAATAATATTTGTTGGGTAGTTTTTATTAATACAAGGAATTTGTTTAATATTGATGAAGTTATTTGTTTTATATAATTATTTGTTGTTTGTATCATGTTGATACATTGTATTCCTTGTTTTGGCTAAATAATTGTTAAACTTGTATGTTTGTATTAAAATTTGTTGTTTATTTTGTGTTTATGTGAGTATTTGTTGTTTTCTTTTGTTTAATGTTTATTACTCACAATTTAATAGTACACTATTTCAATATATTATGTAATACTCATATTTTATGAACCCTAAAGTAGTTAAAAATATCTCAATTTTTTGGATTGATTTTTTGTAACACAAATTTTGTTATTCATTTAATACAGTAGTATTAACGATAACTACTGAGGGAGTGTAATTGGTATTCCGATATGGGGGGTCTTTGGAGACGAATCCAGATGACGGACGTGTTATTTATAATAGGCATAGTTAATTGAAGGAACTAAAAAGTTATTTTTCTAATTTAACCAAGTCTGATCCAAGTAAATTAGCTATTATGTGCCGCAACACAAGTCTATATAGTAGGCTTGATTTGATTGATGTTAGTGATGATATAGGTGTATCTTTTATGTTGGGAGGGGAATCTTCAGGAATTGTAATATATATTACTAGACCACAACAAGAATCGTTTGCTGATGGCCCATCTTCAAGGAATAGGTATATTTACAATTTATTTTTTCATATGTAATTTGCTCTATTTTAATCTTATATGTGCAGAAATTGTTGCTTCATCTTACACTATATCTTTTGTCAACAGTTGGCGTAACGCTTTACTGAGCAAGATCAAAACATTCAAGTGACGCCAACCCTGAGCTCATACCAGACCGTGATATGGAAGATATCAAACCACTAGAGAGTCTATGTAAAGGAGTTGGTAACGAGGTTCAATTAAATATTGGGCAATTTTTTGAAAATGTTAATGAATGTCGGCATTATTTAGTTGATTTTGCAATCCACAACAAGTGTGTTTTAAAGTTTGACAAAAGTGAATTAAGACGGGTGTGGGCAAGTTGCAAGGTAGATGGATGCACATGGCAAGTGTGGTGCTTACGAATTGGCAGTATCGCCTACTTTAAAGTGAAGTATATGGTTAAGGAGTACACATGTAGTGGTTCAATGGAGATGGTCCATCAGCTATTAACTTGTAGTGATTGGGTAAAAGATTAAAGGCTGCCTTCTTGACCAACCAAAAATTTAAAGCAAAAGACATTGTAAAGGATGTTCAACGTGATCACGGGGTCAGGCTTTCTTACATGCAAGCTTGGCGGGGAAAATAGGTTACAAGAGAGTTGATAGATGGATAACATGAACAATAATATTATGACCTCCCCCTGTATATTGAGAAGATCAGAAGAATCAACCCGGGAACCGAAGTTCGCATCCACACATATGAAGGCAAGTTTAAACGAGTATTTATTGCTTATCGTCCATGCATTATGGGCTTTGTTAATGGATGTAGGCCACTAATTGGTATTTATGGAACATTACTAAAAGGAATGTATCAAGGCATTTTATTGTGCGTCATCGCACTAAATGCAAATAATAGGCCCTTCCCATTGGCATTTGTAGTGGTTGAAAATGAGAACTACCAGAGTTGGTATTGGTTCTTAAGTATATTGAGTGAGCTATTAAATGGGTACCTTAATTTATTTGCCTTAACCATGATATCAGATCGACAGAAAAGCTTGCCAGAAGCAATAGAAAAATGATTTCCCAAATGTTTTCCATCATTTTGCATGCAACATATGGGAGAGAACTTCAAGGTCTTTATGAAGAGGTCAACAAATACTAAAGTATTGTTGATGCTGTTTTGGAGGGTTGCTTGTAACGCGACTATTGGTGGGTTTGAAAAAATAATGTTTGATATACAGTGTGCTGACCCAGAAGCATATGATTGGATTAAGAATATTCTACCCAAATTTTGGGCAGATGCCTATTTTTCAGGGTCTAGATACAGTCATCTTATCTTAAACATGGTCGAGTCTTTCAATACTTGGATTTTATCGGCTCGAGAGAAGCCGATCATTACAATGTGTGAAGTAATAAGGGTACAGTTGATGACCAGGTTTAAAGAGAAGAGGGAGTTAGATAATACTTGGAGCGGCATGCTAGTACCGAAGGCCCAAGAATTACTTGACATGTGAAAGATGAAGACTCGATTTTTGTACAAAGTTATATCCGCCATGGACACGCTTTTTGAGATCCACTATCTTGGGAAGAAGTACACTGTCGATTTAATACAGTGGACATGCAGCTGTAGAACATGGCAACTCAGTGGCATTCCGTGGGCCCATGCTATTGCGGCCATTAACCATATGCATATGGATCGCATTGTGTACTGCCTTAAGTATTTTACAGTGGAATACTTTAGAAGGGCATTTGAAACTCCCTTTACACCTATCCTGGATGATATTGAGTTGATAGGTATTTACAACCGGACAGTGTTACCACCAAGAACTACACGGCTTCCCGGTAGGCCAAAAAAGCAACGAAGAATATACGAGACGGAACATTCGATCACTAGATCTTTGAAGTGCAAACGATGCGGCGCATAGGGTCATAATAGGAGGACATGCAGAGAACCGATAGAGTGAACTTGATATTAATATTGTATTCTTGTATGGAATTATGATTTTCATGAATTAATGAATTGAGTGAATATTGTGTTTTTGTTGTCAAAATTGTGTTAGTGCAATCAGAATTCTTTGTTGTCATAAATCTTCTAATGGATGAGTTTGCCAAGCTTTTGTGTCGAGATAGATAATTTCAATATTGGAAACCTTTGTGATAGCCTTAAAATAAAATTAAAGTCTAAGAAAATAAAATTCATATCCATACATCTCGAAGAGTTATTCTCATGTCCATGCATCCAGAAATGATGTCCATTTTTTTATCATGTCAACGCATCATGATGTCCATGATTAATGTGATGTCTAAACAATTTCGGATGTTCAACATCCGAAATTGAGATATTTTCGGATGTTCAACATCCGAAAATGGTACTGTCAAAATCTAGGAATCTCCTGGATTTTCACAATGAGTTTTTGGATGTTCAACATCCAAAAAAGTAATATTTTCGGATGTTGAACATCATATTTTCGGATGTTAAACATCTGAAAACTCATTGCACCAACATTCATGGTGATTGAACCAACATTCATTGCATGTTGTTTCATTGATTTCATATTGTGTCCATTGCTGATTATATGATTTTGGATGCACTGTAGCTGTTATTTTCACCACCATCAATCACAAGAAGTAATGTAAATAATGTTAAATTAATAAATCCCATTAATCTTATATTGAATGTATACTGGATAGCTCTAAGCAGTAATATGATGCTAAACCCTATACACATATGCAACCACTAACGATCAAATTTCACCTAGACTCCAAGTCTTCTCAAGATGCCCCATGTAGCAACCAAAAATGAAGAGAAAGAAAGGATGACCGATATTGGCACATAAGCACAACAAGCACACATTGATAGCAAGAGTGATATTGAAGATTCTGCAATATATTTAATGAGTAGTAATAATACATATACTATAACTTTTCATAAAAAATATGCTAGCTCTATATACTTAGGGTGGATCAATTCGAGACTCATGTCAAACATAACCATCTAAAAACACCATCTTATAATATAATAAAGAGAGCCCAGAGCTGGGTATGTCAAAATGACCAATACATTACAAAATGACCAATACAAATTGGGATCCTCAGAATGACCCATTACACCCCTCGCCTTCTCTTAAGCTAATACTGTTTATTTCACGTGTTATATTTTCTGGGTTCCTCAACTGCATGTTGTGTGGAGGGAGCTAGATCATCTACAACCCGACTACTTTGACCCACTCCATCATCTCCTCCCTCTTCAGGTACAACTTCATCATTATATTGACCTTGTAAATGCTCTATCTTGGCTTCTACGTCACTCATATCCACAGGAACAAATTTAGATAACATTTCAAACGCATTGTTAACGCGAATAAAAACTTCAAGGTACCACTTCTGTCTAAGTGTAAGTGCTTTTGCTAACATGACTATAGATGCTTTAACTGCACTAACCTGCACAACAGGATTACATAATTAGCATATTTAAACAATTGAATAGAACTAATGGATACATAAAATACTATAAGAATTTATAGGTCAATATAAACGTACCAACTGGTCCTCATAACCTCGAGATCTCATTATGTAATGTGGTTCATGAGCACGAACCACTCTTCTTCTTCATGGATATGAGGTTGCAATATGTCTTTGGGTGGGTTAACGACATTATGTATCAAAGGACAGGACACCAATTGTACCACACCTTATACTCCTCTGAGGGCAACTCATTGTCAGTATCTTATTGAATATAAGGCATAATGCGGTCATGGCGAGACAACCAGTCAGCGGTTTTATCTGCATTGATGTTTCACCAGTCTCGCTGTCTAACTTGTCTGCTTGCCCTCTTACTAACAACCAAGGGATTCCTTGAAATACCCTGTTTTGCTCCAAATTACCGGCATACTCGATCTGGCATGTACGACTGATTAATATCATCAAATATCAAAGTTGTAGGACACATTGCAGTTTGAAATGCCTGCTGCCTATCATCTGAAATGACCTCATCATGGTTGAAATAGGGATTCCAGATTACTTGTTATATGATATGTAATTAGTCAATAAAAATAATTACAAATACTTAAATATTATTGAAAGAAATCAATATCAAATTATATAATAACCTCATTAGGTTAGAGGTTATCAATTTATTGTCTCATGGGGGGCATTTAGTTATGTGGATTGCCATGATATTTCTTCGATGGCTCCCATCTTTGGCCTTAGGCATATTTGGGGGGATACTATGCGGTATGGGCCTCATATGCATAATATGCTCATATGACCAGCACTACAATAAATTGAGTATGATAAATATTAAATATATTAAGAAAGCAGTCTAAACTATTACGCTTATGTCATATACCAAAACCAATGGTTACCTGCATGAGAGTGGCTGATACACTAAATTGTCTTCGCTTGAAAGTGCAAGCTTTTTCAAGTGAGCAATAGAGGACTGCAAGGGCTGCAGCACCCCAAACATATGTGCTGGCACCCTCAATATCTTCGAAAAACTGTAGGTACCTTGTTGGCACTGTTGAAACTAAATGCATCAGTGAATATGGTTACACTGATGAGGAAGAATAGATATGCTCGAGTATATCTATAAACTTGAACTGCGGTTGCATCAGGTGGCAATTCCCTAAAATTTACCGTCAGCTATGTATGCCTCAGGCTTGCCAAGTTGCCATCAAGGACTATACCCAAATTATCTTCTATAAACTTTCGCAGGTCCTTGATAGAACGACATGTGATTGGGTCGCCATCCACATCCAGTCCTAATATCTCGTATACATCAAAAAGTGTTGGTGTCATCTCACTAATATGAATGTTGAAATGAAAGGTGTTGGTCTCAAAACGTCACCTCTCTATATTAGCTGCGAGCAAAGAATGACCAATTTCGGCTTGGCTGAATGATAGCCAACGGACCCAACCCAGAAGCATGAACTAACTGAACTTGTTCTCTTGTTAATTTCCATGCATTAAATTGATAACTCTTCTCATCAATTCTAATTTCTTCTTTCTCCTGAAATACAACAAATAAACAACATATTAGAATCAATATATATACATGTACTTTCCATAGGATGTTTGAACCAGACTACCATTTATTGAAAATTAATAAATAAATAGAATGGGAAGATCAATATATTCACGTATTTGTCATTCCCGTATTTAATATGAGCAATGTTCTGGATGAAGTTGTAACAAACTAGGGTCCTGAGGACCTCCTGGATATCCTCCATTGGGATGTAAACGATCCATATTCACTGAAATTCCAAATGGTCACCATGTTAATCACAAGGTTACACATGTAAAAATTAACTAGATAACAAAAAACAATAATGACATACTATTGATGAAGAAGAACATTGCTACAATCCATTGATGAAAGAAGGACAATGCTAAAATGAAATTACTATGCTAGTACAACTAAGGATCGTATACTTGAAATCGAAATCAATCATTGAATATGGTGGCCAAATAAAGAATTGATTATTTGAGTCAAACAGACAACTAAGAAGAATTCAAAGGGTTATTCAAAAACCACTAAACAACTTCCATAATTAGCTACAACGAAATAACAGTCCCCTATTCAGTTCTTAAATCCAATTTAAGATCTCTACTTGAAGAACTACTATACAAACCCCTTAATTAACCAGATATGCACAATCCTCATCTACTTCTTTTATTAGTAATAAATTCAAAACCACGTGAAATACTACACTGAGTCCAATTCAATGGACCTCAGTTAAACAATAACAAAAACCTAGATGAATAAAAAAAAAAAAAAACACAGCATTCCCCTTCCAAGTAACCATCCTCGACAAAAAAACTAAAGAATTCAACTTTAATGAGTAACAAAATTATTTCAACGGAATTCAACATTGATAAACAACAGATGATTTCATTGTAAAGACAAGAATCCAACTTTCATAAGCAACTAAATCATTCTATGAAAAACAAAGAATTCATGTTAGCTCAGTAACCAATCCATTAAAAAACCATGCAGTTCAATAAAAAACTAAAGAAATTGATTTATCGACAGACAAACGGCTCCATCATAAAAGAAAAAATTCTTCAAGCAATAATTTCAAACAATAACAGAGAACAATGCTACTTATAATACAAGCAATAGATTAAATCCAAAATATTCAAATAATGTAGTCATTGTTACTTAAATCATAAATCATAATTCAAATAAATTCACTCATTAAATACTTTGCAAAATATTCAAAGTAAATATGTACTTGAATCATAAATCACATACAAATTTTATTTTTTAAGCTACTCAATCTATCAACTACAAAAATCAACAATTTACTAAAATATCAATAAATCTAACACAAATCTGTGCTTAAGACTATCTATGAGTATAAACCCCCAAATTTAAGTAATTTATAATTATACAGAGACCCCAAAATTCCAAGTTCTCAAAACCCCCAAATTTTAAATATCTAATTCAATCACAATGGAGCCACTAATTAATTCAATATATACTAAAATCACAACAAATAATTAGTATGCTTGAGTATAACCCCTAACCAAAATTCAGGTGGCAATCTAAATAAAGAATCAACTCACATACCTTTACAATGTGAAATTGCTTCAAAATCCAAAAAATGGCATCCGCCAAAGATGTACACTATTGAAAAATCAAAATATAAAAACTAACTGCTATTCTTTACTAATAAGGCACACATGTCAATCACACTATCAAAAATGAGAAAAATGCAGATGCATTGTGAAAGAATGAAAAAAGTGCAGAAAATAAGGCGGAAAAAGTTTACTCACTGTCCCGCTCTTTTTGGATGTTTAACATCTGAAAATCCCAAATTTTCGGATGTTCAATATCTGAAAATTGAAAAGTGAACGTTTTTTCTAAATCATGTTTTCGGATGTAGAACATCCGAAAAAGGGTAAAAGTATTTTTAAAAAAAAATGAGTTAATAAAAGATAAAAAACGGATAAATGAATAATAACGAAAACTCTTAGGTGCAACCGCAAAAAAGTAAAATATAACGGATATATATATATATATATATATATATATATATATATATATATATATATGAAATTTTGCCTTTTCATAATGAAAACCAAAACGGACTTTAAAACCTTTTTCGTTTATTTTTATATTAGGTTCTTGCTCCATTTAGGTCACACACGCTAACTCTCTCTATAGTGAGATAGTGTTAACGACCAGCATCCCTGCCAACATCCTCGCGTCACATTATTCGAAGACGACTCTTGGGCCTCCTTCACTCGTGAACTACGTTCACTGCTCACAGAAGGGAAGAGACAGCCTTCGCAAAAGAAGTTAATACGAGTTATTTCTCTAATTATATATCCTTTGTTTAGCACAATTTTTGTCGGGTAATTAGGGTTTTGGATTTTAGGTCCTGAGAAAGCTTAAAGCTTGTTATTTAGAGTGTATTCTGCCCTTGTCAATACCTAAATTTGAAAAAAGAATGGCGGATTTTGAGTACTTGCACAATATGTATGACATTAGGCTAAGGCCTCGTTTGTTAAGGTCTTTAATGGCGGATAGGGTGCCTGATGAGAAGCGGCCATTGTCAAGCCCTTTGGAGCTGTCTAATGTCGTCTCTTGTATCAAACTCCATAAGTTATTATCAGAAACTTATCCTGTAAAGGTCGATAAATCTAATTTCAATGACTGGAAGAGCGCGGTGGACTCATGGATTGAGCGCTTATTATCATTGGCCTCAAGCGAAATGGTATGTCTGTATTTATTACAACTCATTCCTTTCTTTTTTTGCTTTTGGAAGAATATATGGTTTTATTCGTTGAAATCGTAGTCACCTTACATTTTATAAGTAAAAAATTACAATACAGTCTTTTTTTATACAATTTTTTCATTAGTGATGTAATTGTCTGAGCTAGAATATATAGTTATATACACTATGCATCTGCTGGCTATATAATGCAAATCCATTATTTCTTTCTCCCTGAATGATTGAGTTCTTTCGTTATTTGAACTGAAAATTATCAAGAAAAGGCATGCTCAGTACCTCCATTTCTTGTACACTGTACTTTTTGCTTATTTTTCGTTTTAATGTCGGAGTCTGCATAGTATTGCATCATTTCAGGCTTGTTAGACTGATTTTGCAACTCTCGGTCAGCTTATGCATGATGCTGGATTAATTAAAAAAAAAAAAAAACATTGTAACTGTTAGACACTTGAAGGAATTACCTAGGTTTTCATTATAATAAACACATTTAACACTGCTATATCAAGCCACAAAGTGGAGCCTAATACTATGTGACATGTTTGAATTGTTTAGATATGTTATGGTTGTTGCCTTTCCTTGTCCTAGTTGGGGTAAACACTTCACTTACTTTTCCTACTGATTCAGTTTATGATTTTAATTCCTTTTAATCATAAAAATTAGCATCCCTCCAAATGAGAAACTTTGATATGTTTCTTCATGTTTTCTTTATCTTGTATGATTTGACAAACAACAACGACCTAGCTAGCAATCATTGTATACCTTTTTCCCCTGTTATCTCATGCCGCAAGTAATTACTTTATGTGCTCCTTTTCTTGAAGAATTTGCTTCCTTTTTTTTTTTTTTCCTGCTTTTGGGAGTGAGCTTCTTTGAAATTTATGATTCAATATTATTTGGTTGTCTTTGAAATTCTTCAAGTTCAATTCCTCATTATTTGATTTCTTTATGTCGAAACTGACAAACTGACTTCTTCCATTATAAATTGTAGCCTGACAAGTGTTGGGCAGGTGTTTGCTTGCTAGGCCTAACAATCCAAGAATGCAGTTTGGATCGTTTCGTGGCGTCGTACTCTAATTGGTTTCAAAGGCTTCTTGTACACTTGAAGGTTGTAACTCTCAACTTTCCCCTTGGTTCTCTCCTGCCTTTCTGTCATTTTAAGTTAATAGATATTGATTGGACTTGGCCTACTAATTGGAATAGAAGGTGTGTATTCATCATTTGAAGATTGAAAAGCATTTATATAAAAGTTTCACTTGCCTTGGTGCCATATATGTATATCTAGCTTTGAAATGAGTAAATATACATGACTTGTAAAATATGCAATTTAATGCAAAAGTTTTTGTATGTGGATGGAGTCCTAAAAGAATTGTTTGTAAATTTGATATTAAACGTGGTGGGAATCAAATGTTGTAGGGTCCTTTTCTATTCTAAATTTCAAAGGGCCTTAAAAGAACCATTTTTATGCGAATCCAGATTCAAAATATAATAGTTTATTGTCTCACGAAAGTTCCAACATAATCTATTTGCTTGTCAGGATGAGTGCAGTTTTCTTATTTACTGGCTTCTGATGGTGCACAATAGATTGGTATAGTTTGTAGATGTGATAATAAATTGTAGTGTCTGCACCATTAACTACTCACATCAACACACGCACATGAACTTCTTGTATGAGCATGGACATCCAGAGGAGGGAGTACCATTCCTTTCTAGTATCTATTGTCTCTTAATTTACACCAGCGGCAGGTCAAAGCTCGTCTCCTTCACTGAGCGCCAGTGGAAGAGATCACATGCCTTCCGGGAGGTGAACATTGCTGCTGATTGCCAGGCAAAGAGCACAGCATTTATGGCTGAAGCCACAGTATTGCGGGCCCGTCCCCTGGATTTTGTAACTCCTTTCATTTTGCGTGGCCTTGCCAACAAGCCCCTAGAAAGGGTTGTGTAATGCTTGTATATGTAACCTTCCAACATGTAACCTTTTTTGAGAGTACAAAAAAAAAAGAGCGGGTAGGGGCTCTTCGTCCTCACTGATTTACCCAAAAAAAAAAAAAAAATCATGGCTCTCCATTCGCTTTCTTGCATGTGTTGTATGTTATTACAGATGTACAAGAGACATGGATTTGAGGTTAAACTTAGGTTTGCTGCAGTCCAGACAAACTTTCCTAATGAGACACTGCTTATTTCCACAACACTTTGTGTACGAGTAACTAAAATCAGGAAAAATATGATTTCCATTCCTCTCATAGGTGAAATCATTGAAATTTTGTGGAGCTGCTTTAACATGTGATTAGCAATGTAGCCTGCTATCTCAAGTTTGATGGGGGATTTTTTTTTCTTTAAATTATATTCTTTCTTAGTTTTGTATCTCGTCAAGGTTGCGCTCCAAGTTGTTGCTTGCGTACAGGAAATTTTAGTATAGAAATGTTCGCATGTGCCAATATGTTAAGAAACATAGGATTAACTCTTTCAAGTGGGTGTTTACTACTGTTGGTGGTTGGACTTAAAAATAAGGAGTGATGTCTGAAATTGTAGTTTTGCATTGGCGGCACTCATTTATAAATATCTAGCAAAAGATAAAAGCTTTTGACCTTTTTTGTACATAAACTAGACATAATGTCTTCTCTTTGTTCGAATTTTACTGAAAACTGATATACAATTTTCAATAGCCAGTGTTCCAAAAATAGGCCAGACCAGCGCCTAGGTGCCCAAAAGCCCTAGGTCTGGCGACCTAGGGCCTTTTGGGCACCGATTCCTTTAATTTTTTTTTATCAGTATGGTCCACACTTTTGAGAGCTCAAGGGATGTTTGAATTGGATCCTCATTATGTTCACTTTGTTTGCTGAATGAATTTATTAGTTTATCTACATCAAATCTAATCTGTAGTACAGTAATAGACAATGTATTAGATGGAAGGTATATCATTCTCATGGTGTCTACTTGTTATTGATGCAGCCTGCATCAGGCTCTCATTTCATCAAAGTGACTGCATGTGCTTCCTTACTGGATCTGTTCACAAGGTTTTTTCTTACAATTCCAGTTTATATGTTTTTTAATTCATGAACATGGTGTTAATCTTTTTTTTTTCTTTGTATTTTTATTTCTTTGTATTTCATTTCAAGAAATTGAAACAATATTTTCATGTTCTGAATGTATTTTATTAGATTTGGAGTGCTAAAGAATTTATTTTCGTTGAAACCCTTTGCCTAATCAATTGTAGGTGAACTGGTTCCTGTTGAATTAGTTGTAAGTGACTCCCACTTGGTAAGCCTGATGATACAGACCAGGATAATGTGTCCTGCTCTAAATGGTTCCGTAAGGAAGTTGCTTTGACATGATTAATGTAATAATTTGCTTTTGAAGGGAATACTGTTTTGGTATGACCATCAAATATTGACTACATTCTTTGCTTGTCATATTCATTGAAACCCTTTGCGGAGTACGGTTTTATGCAGCCATTGTGGTTTCCTTTTAGATATTATGAATCATCAATTTCTCATATACTAGAGCAATTTAGTTGCTTAAACCATATTCGTTTTTGTTACTACTGTAAGGTTGGGTGGCATCCCAAATGTAAAGAAAGAGGGAACATCTCTTGCTGGGAAGCTGATACAACCAATTCTGCAGTTATTGTCTGAGGATTGCTCAGAGACTGTATGCGTAAGCATTTCTAATTCTATAATGTTTTTTTATCCATTTTCACAACATGAAAAGAATCTTTAGTTTTGCTTACATTCTGGTATTTTATTGAATTGGCTTGGGTACTAATCATCTAAGAGTTATTATACTTCATGCAATGTTATGTTTTCATTTTAGGCCTTGCGACTTTATGTTACAGGTTCTTTGGTTCCTTCGTGTTTTTCCTTATTTATAGAAATTATGTATGTATTTATAGCATGATGGCTATGCTTATGGACTGTTGTCAAAATCTATTATTCCACATGTTAACCTCGTAAGAGATTTCAAGAAGTGGGAGAGAGATGGCTCTAATACTGGACAGCACTTGTTCACTTTGTTTAAGGGTGTCTCCAAATTGTGTACAATTGTTCAAGAGCCAATTGATATGCATGCTTGCTGTCAACCGACATCTATTTCCATCATTAATATGTTTAGCAATGATTGTGTTGGACATGGTGTGATTGAAATTCTTTCCTTCTAAGATATTAATAATCAAGAATTTGAATCTCACTATTTTATTTTGAAATTTATTTTTGAGTCAATGTTTGAAAACTCGACTTTATTGCTCGGGACCACATCTTGCATCCTAAATCCATGTGCACTTGCTATGGTTTAAGAGTGGATCTCAATTATTTTGCTAGAATCAGGTGTATACTGTGACCTGCACAAGTTTTAATTGACTGTAATACAAGCTTTTTCGGTGTTCCAGTGCTTCTTAAAAAAAGGCTATTCTAAAGAATATTAAGTTTTTATGGATAGGGCTTAGTGAGTCCATTAGGGGCTTGTGGAGTCAACTTGCATGGGAACTAGATTGATAAGCCAAGTGTGAGTTTTTTAAATAAGACTTAGTTATGGGCACCTCCATCATGTCAGCAGTGCTTCAAAGAAAGGGAGACTATGATCTGAGTCCCTTGCGACCATTAGGTGGGCAAGTAAGAGCCATTGCTATTTTACCTTTATCTTTTCCAATTTTTTTTAAACTTGAGGGTTGTGAATTTTGTCTATTTAACTGCTTCTTTCAGTCCTTTCATGTAAAGTTAAATGCCTCCACCTGTTTACTTTCATGCGTCCTAGAAAGAAAAATACGAAATTTGTGTTAAGATTGGGAGAGAAGAGAGAGATAGAGAGTAATATTCAAGCACAAGATAAAGTGAATACATATGTTACCCACACACTACAAATGATAGGGCAATGTGCCCTATATATACACAAATTCTTATGTGGGTTACAGTATGGGTAGGTCAACATGCAAAAGAATTGCAACCTTTGCAACAAGAGTTACAATAACTTTTACGACAGGTTCTAATAGGCATGAGGTCTATTATTCATAGGAGTTGCATGTTTTAATGGCGTGGCTATAATACCATAGTAGCCACTACATGAGGCCCATTATGCATAGGAGTTACAGCTGTTACATAGGTTTTAATGGGCATGAGCACATAACACAGGTTTTAATTGGCATGAGCCCATAACACTTGTTTAAGTGATGTTTCTCTTCCTGTTAAAAGTAGAATATCTTTATGATTTTTCTGTTCTGTGGTCTCAAGTTGCTTTGCGGGATGTATTTAATATACTTGGTGGCTGAAGTTGCTTGTAATTAAATAATGCAGCATGCCACTTTGTATGGGCCTCATATATTCCAACTTCGTATTAGATAAGGGAGTGGGCTTCTAATTTATCTGTGCTTCAGGGTTGGCTTATCATTTATTCCAACTTGTCATACATGGACCACAGCAATTTTTTATTTGTCATTGTAGATTGTGATTTATATTATGGTGGAATCTTTGCAGGAAGGAGTGGTCGATTTGTTATGCACCCTCATAACCTTCTTTCCATCTTCTATTCATCATCATTATGATAACGTGAGTGGATCCCCTTGTTCTTCTATTTGCTCATTTGGTTGTCAGTGATCATTGATCTTATTTGACGAGTCATGCATCATTTAGATTTTAGATGACTTGGTTTATTCGGGATATTGTATTTAAATTTCTTAATACCACTTAGGTTCACTAATTTATTAGCCTTTTTTTTTGCTTTTTGTTTTTGTTTGTTGGATATGGAGCTTACTGGGATTTTTCTAACATGGGTGACGATCCTGCTCCCAGAACTCAATCCCCTGTTACCGGAGCAGGTTCGGGGTTGGCATGTGATCCCATGTTGGGCGAGTGCGATTCTAAGCCAATAGGAGTTGTTCAGCCAGTCAACCACCTATAATTTTTATGTTTTTCAAAGGAAAAGAGGCAATAAATGCATATCAATTAAAAAGCGAAAGCAATATATCCATAAAAAAAAGAAAAAGAACACAATAATTGCATCTCAATAAAAATTGGAAATTTATCAAATCACACCAAAGAGTCGAACTATTTAACACCTCACCCATATCATTTGATTCAATTCAAGTAACTTAGTGTTCTTTTGATGAAATTGCAAACAGCCCATCAAATAACACATCATAAAGGGTTTTGACATTTATCAAATCACCCTTATGTTGAAATATTTAGTAGTTCAACTTTTAGGTGCAGTTTGATAAAACTCTCATAAAAAGAAGAAAGCAATAATTCTTCAAATCTTTTGAAGAATTATTTAACACCTCACCCATATCATTTGATCCAATTCAAGTAACTTAGTGTTCTTTTGATGAAATTGCAAACAGCCCATCAAATAACACATCATAAAGGGTTTTGAGATTTATCAAATCACCCTTATGTTGAAATATTTAGTAGTTCAACTTTTAGGTGCGGTTTGATAAAACTCTCATTAAAAGAAGAAAGCAATAATTCTTCAAATCTGTGTTCTGTAAAATTTTCAAAGGACAAGAGATTCTTAAATCTGCCAATCACCGAATTTTAAATAAGATGATCCCAGTTTCAAATTTGATGTAGAGAATGTTGGGGTCAGACATTCATTAAAAGTTGTTTTTGAGATTTTTTTTTTTTTGGTATAAATTGAAATGAAGGGGTGAATGTGAAGAAAAGGGCAGGACTTGCATATGATTTGACTGAGGTAATTACCATGTACATTGTAATATCAAATAAAGATCTTTCCTATATAATTGCAGGACTTATATTTGAGAAGACTCAAAATAAATAAATCTGAGTTTGTACTCTCAAATTTTATTTGAGTAAATTATCGTAAGTATAATTAAAGGAATTTCTAAAATATTAAATTTTTATTAAATTTTTAAAAATTGCTAAAATAAAATATTAATTTTTTGTTAAATATTAAAAATTGCTAAAATACATTCTCAATATTATCTAGTTTTATCTATTTATCTAGTTTAATTTATTTCTTGTACGGATGTCCTCATGGCGTTTCCAAACTTGGAAACTAGCAAGCAATGTTCCTCCACTTCAAATACTTCTTGTGTTTCTGCTTTTAACAACTATGATCTGGAGGTATATAGATTTGAACTTGTAGTCACTGTATTATTCTCTTTGTTTTTTGTTAATAAATTGTTTCTATATTGTATCTTTAAAGAGTTCTTTCGCTTTTCTTTCTGCAATTATAAGAATGCCTTGATCCTCCAAAAAAATAAAAGCGTATCGAAACAGAAAATCAGAAAATTCAATTTTTTTGGAGGAGATCCTGATAGCAATTTGCCATTGAGTGACTATTCGAGATCTTCATATGTAACCATTGAGTGACTGAATTGGAGATCTTCATATCTAATCTTAGATTGAAAGCCATGCCAGTGGAAGTCAGTTGCACAACAGCTACCAGTTTTGAAGATATATGAAGCTACAAACAAGCCACTTCAGTAGTTTTTTCTATAAGCAAATAGCCACTGTAGTTATTACAAAACGTACCTTTGCACCATTTGACTTGTTGTAGGTTCCATTGTGACATTTCAAATATTGCAGTTTAGGAGATGTAAAGATCCACACTGGCCAATTTGCCAGCCTGTATGATGCCAACCCACACACACATAACTTCCAGCTTATGTGCTTTCGGTTCTGATTCTGATGTCATTTCTGCTTTGGATTCTCATATAGAGGGAACGGTGGCATTTGGTTATTTTTGTGTGGCAACTTTCGTTCTTAATCCAATAAGCTTCTTGATGCAATAAGCCTTATTAATTTTGAAAAAGAAAGTGTTCAAATGATTTTGTTATTTGTATGGGTTGCTACAATGGTCATAGTTAAGAGAGAATGGGTGTTCACTGTTTTAAGTATTGGAATATCTTAGTCATTTCAAAGAATACATGAGCATTATTCCTGATTACCTACTTATTGTGCAAAGAATGAGCGTGATGGTGTAACTTTTTCCATTTCTCTTACTTTTTAAGGGTTTTGTTGTTTGTGCTTTCCTTTTATTCTAAACTAGTCGATTACTGGATGCAGTTTTTCTCATGGGCCCATATGGGTGTTTTACTTTTTAATTTTTTACTGACTGATGATCAATGATACTTGATTGGCATGTCTAGCGCATGCAGGGACATATTTTATGTTAATAAGAGTAAATAAGGTGACCTTGAATGTATGCTTTGGAGATGAATGAATTGACATTCCTTATTACAATATTGGTTACTGAAGAAGTAAAGGATGCAATGATTTTTTAACATTCCCCAATTCAAATCGTGTAATGTATGGATTGACTGCTATGCATGAATTGGTTGGAGTTCATTAAAATTGTTCTCCTTACTTTAAAATTGTTCTCCTTACTGAAATATTTCATCTGATGTTTGGAATCATGGTAAAAATTTGAATATTCTAATATTAGCTATGTCATGATGTGGCAGGTTGAAGCTGCCATTGCTTCCAAGATTATCTCTGGGACATGTAGCACAAGTGTCTCCAAGGTAAACCACATTGCTAGGTTCTCTATTGGTACCTTCTATTG
The DNA here is from genome assembly GCF_054954075.1 of Amborella trichopoda. NCBI lineage: Eukaryota > Viridiplantae > Streptophyta > Magnoliopsida > Amborellales > Amborellaceae > Amborella > Amborella trichopoda. The sequence goes on along the minus strand of NC_142338.1, from coordinate 9,853,372 downwards.
TAGTGTTATTTCTATCTTCATCATGTTAAGAAGTAAACACAGTGTCAGTTGTCTGGATATCTCAATCATATGTTTACTTCAAAAGATTAACCATCACCAATTTTTCTTCTATTGCATTCTGATCATTATTTATCATTAATAGGTCCTTTACCGTGTTCTTGCTTCCCTTATTTTTGTCCTCCATCAAAAGTTGAGTATGTCTTTGTTTTCCAATTTCTAGAAGTTCGCCCGGGGCCTGGCTTTCCTTCCCAAGGCAAGAAGTGATGCAGATAGCTGGTTCTCTATGATGCAAAAGATAATTATTTCAATTAATAGCAATCTCAATCAGGCTTTTGAAGGCCTAGAAGGAGGCATGTGTTACTTGTATCCTGATTATGTAGTCCTGTGTGTGTGTGTGTGTTGAAAAATTTTCTTTGGGCCCATGGCTAAAGTGCTATAGTATATACCCAAGTGACAAAACACCAAGTAAGGGGGATTCCTTTGACCCCAAAACTCTCAATTCTTGTATGTTTGTCTTTAAGATAAATTTAAAAAATTATATAAAGCTTAAAAAGTGCTCCATCGCAGTTCCCACTCCAAGGGCGACAATGGAAGTGTCCATTTGGTGGACAATGAGATCTAGGGGTTCTACTTTTTCTAAATTAGTCACAAGGTAAATAAAAAATGATGTGAAAATTTCAGGTTGTTAAAAACCCCCTAATAGAGTGTTTTGGCCTTGAAGTGCTACATGTTGGGCCTGGGGCCATATAATGTTTTCATATCTATCTATCAATTTATCTATCTATTTAGGGGCATCTGTTCATAGCCGACCTCAAATAGTTGGGAAAAGGATTTGATGATGATGATGATGAAGGGCATCTATTCAGGCCTTGCCCACACACTCTTTTGGGCCTAGAGAACAAGATTGTGGAAAAGAAACCTGAAAAAATGAATTTATTTTGAGGTGAGAGAATATGTGGGCAAAATTTGGGCCCTTTAGGACCCAAAAAATGGTGGAGGGTGGACATTGTAGGGGTCCTTCCTTGGGCGGATGAAATCTATTCACACACCCACACCGACACCCACACCGATACCCGCACCCACCCACACACCAATCTAGCTTTTCATTAGTGAACTAACATATCTTATTGCCCTTGTTGCAGCAACTAAAGGTACTGAAGTGACTGCTATCTTGGTTCCACCGGGTAAAGATCCACCTCCACCTTTGGGAGGTCAGTCAGTGTTGGCCCTTAATGAAACAACAAAACGATTTTGGCAGTTGCTTACTCCCCGAGTGTCTGTTCTGATGCAATGCTGTTCAATGATGCTTACCAATGCTTACCCTGTCCAGGTATATCACATTTTAAACTTTTTTTCTTCTTCTTCACAACACCTTCTTTTTTATTTTTTTCATTCACTTGTATATGTGCTTAAAAACATTTTGGTTGATAGATGTCTCCTTAAGAACCCCTCGATTTACAATGTTTATTTTGTCTGTTTTGTGAAACAGGTGACTGTCCCTATTCGTCCTCTGCTTGCACTTGTTGGACGAGTAATGTCTGTGGATGGTGCTCTTTGCCAGACTTTGATGCCCATTCTGCTAGTTTCTCAACAATTGTTTCTTTGCTCTGAGCTACCATTATTGCAATTATGTAGTTTGGATTTACTGACTTCCATAATCAAGGGGGTGGGAAGGTGCGAATTTATTTGCTTGCTTTGGGCCCAGCAGATTTACGGTATTATGCCTTGTATTGTTATGTTTTGTTAGATAAATGTATTAGTGGATTGTCTTGCATTGCTTTCTCTTTGTAAGATGCTCTTTCCGGATAATTCTTTACAGAATCTTTCATTGGGTAGGGTTAGAGTCAATCACCTTTACTCAAAAAGGAAAACACAGGTAGAATTAAAAGCCCTATTAGTTTAAAGTTAGAGTCCTGTATTAAGCACATGAACTTGATTTCTTGGCCTAAATTTATTTACTTGATTTTTTTTTTCTTTTCAATTCACCCATTTATTTACATGTGGTCTTTCTGTCTTCTTTGTTTATATCTAATCTATACTTACCAATACTTACCATATCCAGGAGTCATTGTGGGGATTTTGTTTGAAGATGCTTTTACTATAGTACCATGTCTAACATTTACTCAATTTCAGTTCTGGCAGTCTATGACCTAGGTTTTAATCATCTTTCTGCATTCTGTCATACATACTAATACTTTATTAAATATGTTCTCACAATACCAAAATCCGTGTGTGCAGTCATGCTAGAATTGCAACGGATTTTGATTTGCATCCGAGATCATTCATGATGGTGTGAAATTCACAAAGATAGATATTCATGAAGATCAATATTTTTCTTTCTGAATAGATAGCTGACGATACGTGTCAACCTTTCCTTTCGAGATAGAGTTAGCTGATGCATGCATATTTCATTAATATGCAGTCAACTGTTGCCTCATGCTGCTGATGTTGTAAGGCTCCTAACAGAGTGCTTCAGGAGATGTGCATTGCCTGATTTAAGAATAAAGCTTTACTCAATTGCACAAACCCTGCTGATCTCTATGGGCATAGGTATGGATCAAGTCTCCCAAATCTATAATAGTCCCCTTGTTCTGAAGTAGTGCTATCTGTGGGACATGTACTCGTATTATTATTTCTCTTTAGCTTCTCTGTATGATTGCAATCGACATTACCCACATGATTGGCATCAATAACCACTTTTATGTTTGATAAATTTCAAAATTTCAAGTCGCAATTGTTTTTCTTTTTATATGTACTTCGTGCTTTTTGAACGCGAACGGAGGGCTAAGAAGTAGATTGCACAATTGTAAGACAATATTATGTGTGTGTAAGGAAGTCAAACAAAAAGGGTAGGTAGGATACCGTTATTGTCCTAATGGATGTGTATTTTTTATGCTCACTCCATTAATCAACTACACTAGCATGATATTGCTTTTTAGATTGGAAGGAACAGTTTGCTGTATGTCTACAGAGGACTAGATGAAGGCATATTTTGGGAGGGAGTAGATATGTACTTTTGAAAGTAATGGATGTAGGATTAAAAGTAGAGCACATATACTGTGCTCCTGCAGGAGCATATTGCCATCTACTCCCTCAGTCAAAACACCTAGCTAGGTTGATTTTTCAGTCTAAAACTTTGGGAACCATATAACAATTACAAGATTATTTTTAAAAGATAAATTTTGAAATTTGAGTTCTGTGACACTTAGATCTAAGCCTTCAAAATTGGATGGTCTCTATTCGATCTTTAGGCATTAGTTTTTTCTATTACATGGAGAGTTTATTTCAGAATTTCTTTTGCTGAGATTATTCTATGGTTTGAACATATTACATCCCCAAAATTTGAGATCTAAAAAGTATCCCTAGCATGTCTTTTGCCCGAGGGACGAAATGGATAGTATCCTCCCTAGGGAGAAGGAAATCTTAATAGGCATTTTAATTGCAAACAAGACGATTAATTTGAGAAATGCGGTTGGTCATGATGATATGAAAGTATTTATTTACACCATTTTTTGAGGGGCCTTAGGACATGAACACAGGAGAATCAGTTGGATTTTTAAATTATCTAAAATCTAATGAAATGAGTCCCTCTAAAATTTGAACGTGAAGACAAATTTATGATTGTGAGGTCAACTTAAATAATATTCCAAATTTTGTTGCATTATATAGGTCCTAAGTATGCCTTTTTCTTTTTTTTTTGTTAATGAAGAGATCGTAAGTGTGTCCAAACTGTTTTAGACACAACTTGTATATGTAATTCACAATGAACCTAGAAATCACAGAAGATGGTTCTTAAAATGTTCATCTTGAACAGGAATGGCTCTTTACCTTGCATCAGAAGTACTTACAAATGCATTTGTTGACCTGAAATTTACCAATCACAACTCTGTCATAAGCTCATTCGAACTTCTCAATTCAAAAAAACAAAGGGCGGTGGGGCCACCCTCAAACCAATGTAAAAGGAAGCGTGGCTCTGAACCGCAGCCCCTGAGTGCAGTTGATGCTGAAGCTGAAGATCAAAACATCAATAGCACAATTCCAGTTTCTGTGCAAATATCAGCACTGAAGGCATTGGAAGCCCTTCTCACTGTGGTATGTGCATTGTACTGATTCATAAGAATCATAACTGCCTATTACCAAAAAGCATGAACTACCTGCATATGAGATACCTTTAGTTATCTAAGAATGCTCAAGACCTTTGTGTGTGTGTATGTATTTTGAGAGAGAGAGGGGGGGGAGGGAGGTTCTGATGAGCACTTATAGATTGACCCCTAACGCCCATCCATTATCATCCATTAGGTGAGAAAGAGAGATATATGATATATGACTGCTAAAGACCAAGTCCCTTGTCCCCATCCATTTACATGAATGTTTTTTCTTTTCTTTTCCTTTTTCTTTCCTTGTTTTTTTTTTTTTGTTTTTTGTGGGGTGGGATTTTTTTTTGGGGGGGGGGAGGGGAAGGGGAGAGAGAGACAGAGGGGCTGATATCAGTGTCTTTTCTGAAAGTTACGTTGTGTGTAGTGTATCACATCTATCACTTTTAAGTATATGAACTATTTTAAAGATTTAGCAGGGTGGGACGCTGAGATCAGAGTGTTGGCGCGCCCAAGTGGACCTTCTTCTGATAACTACGGCCAGCAATGCTTTTGATGGGTTTATTACATTTGGGGAAGCAAATGCCCTCATAGCTGATGAACCGGCATCCATAAGAGCTGATTTTCAGCTTGCTGCTTTTGAAGCACTCTTAGCATCTCTTCTCTCTCCATGTGGCCATCGTCCACCTTATTTATCTCAGGGCCTTGCACTCTTCCGTGAAGGTGATCTCTCTCTCTCTCTCTCTCTCTCTCACTTTCTCTCTCCATGTACTTTTGAGGTCAGCTTGGTTGCAAGAGAGATTCGAACCTGAGATCTCTTAATGGAAAACTAAGCCTCTCTGTCGCTGTCCCTTGTGCTCTATGTTTCTTACCGCAGGCAAGAGGGAGGGAGGAACAAGGCTTGCTGAGTTCTGTGCTCACGCTCTGTTAGCTCTAGAGCCACTCATCCACCCTCGTGCGCTTCCATTATCATCAGTTGCAGCAACTAACATGGGACGTAAGTTGGATGAGACTACATTTTCCAGTGGTCAAAAGCCAGGGATGCCATTTCTTGATGAAAGGGCAGGACCCTCAAGTTCCAAAAGCGACGATTTTTATGATGCCTTGTGCTCAAGCTGGCTTAAAAACAGCGAGGAGCCCGAGTCCAAAGACATGAATCAGGCAGAAGAGCCAGGTGTAACTGGGGTTTTTGGCCAAGGAGCGGCAGAGAATGTGAGTGGTAATAGGGAGAAAGGGTTTGAACCTGGCGTTTTCGACAAGGAAATGGAGAAAGATAAGAGAGAGGGGGAGTTCAGAACTGGTATTTTTGACAAGGAAATGGAGAATGTGGGTGATAGGAGAGAGAAAGTGTTTGGAACCTGTAATTTTGAGCAAGAGATGATGGAGAGTGAGGCCGAGAAGGGAGAGAAAGTGTTTGAAACCAGTGTTTTGGACAAAGATGTAATGGAGAATGTGGAAGATAAGACCGAGGAAGTGTTTGGAGGGGATGCATTGGATGGCAATGTGGTTTCCCGAACAGGTGAACCATTTTCAAGTAAGGGTTTTATGGTGGCATTATCAGATTCTGAACCAGAACCCTTACCGGACATTGTTGATTCCGATCCAGACACCGATTAGACTCGCAGGTTTTGTCCTTGGCTTAACTTGAGCTTCAATTTTGTTTTTGTATATTATTTTCGTAATAGTAAAACATGCTTATAAAGTTTTTGAGTACCAAATTTTAGTGATTGAATCAAATTAAACTTATAATTAACTCTTTAGGAAAGGGTACCATTTTTTTAAAAAATATTTGTGCAGTGTATATTCTTTGAGTCAGTGTTTGCAAAATCGGTCGGTTAGAACCAGAATCGGTCGGTTAGATCGCTACCGGTGGGGTGGCAAGTCCGATTAGGGCCGGTTTTACGGCACACCTCATAAGACGGCAGTCTCCAAAAAAATAGGCACCAAAACCGGCCGGTTTGAGGTTGAACCAGCGGTTTCTAGTATAAACTGACCCGTTTTTTCTAATTGGTTCGGCGTTTTCAACGCATCAAATAACGGTCGTTATTTGATACATGTCCGTTATTTTTCACATAACAAGATTTTGCTGTTTTTTTTTTTTGTATATTTTTTGTGTTTTTTGGTCAACTATTGATGTTATACATTGGAAAGTTTCTATAAATTGTCGATTATGGAATCAAAATTTCAAAAACAAAGAGTTCTTGGTGGATTGAAATGGGGTTTTTTGAAAATTAGACATTATGCCATTCTATCAAATGCAGCTTCAATACTTCATAGATTTTCATAAAAATGGAGGGCTTTGATTCATTGTTGAAGGATTCAATGTTCACATATTGCAAAATTTCCAAAACGATAAAGATTTGAGGTTTTTTTGGGGCCAAAGTACTGCTGCTCAAAGAACTGTTTTTTATCCAAACAAATTGATTTCTGATCGATCAATTGATCGATTTTTATCGAATTGATCGCTGAAGTTTGATCCTAAAAGCCTCATGTATCAAATAAACTAATTATTTTGATTTACTATTGATTAAATGTTTTTATATCGATTTTTTTTGTTTTTTTCTTGAAATTTCCGTGAAGTGAAAAATCTACAATTTTGTGAATAAAGATTTCAATAGTGAATGAATCTTTATGAGATTTGGGGCATTTGAATCTTAATTAAAGTATCTATCATATCCCCATGTCAATTTGTTCAAAACATGAAAGATTTGGGGTTGATTTTGACTCTAAAGTTTTTGTGTTCTTTGGCTCTATTTTAGGGTTCTTAAAAAAAATTTGTTTTTTAATCAAATTATGTTTTGTTTTTATAAAAATTTGTTTTTTGTGATGAATATGAGAAAAAAAGAATATATTATTTTTTTTAAATTTTTTTATATATTTTTTGTGAGCTTTTTGGATCGTTTTTTATGTTATTTACAAAAATGTCTTTTTTTTTTATGAATATGAGAAAAAATATTTCCTTCTTTTTATTGTTATATATTTTTGGTGAGCTTGTTGGATTGGTTTTAATGTTATATATTTTTTTTATAAAAATATTTTTTTTTGTGATGAATATGATAAAAAAATTTATTTCTTGTTAAGATTATTTTTGGTGCATGTTATTTTCTCAACTTCTTGTTTATTTTAATTTGTTTTTTATTTGTCACAAGCTATCTATCATTTTTAGCAACTTCATACTCCTTAAATCTGTTTATTAGCCTTTATGAAGAAAAGAGGTAGAAGCTAAAAAGTGTTTTACTCATCTCTCATGTTTCCACATGCCGAAATGGATAAAAAATTGACCTTTTTTTTTATATTATTAATATACATCTTAATTCTACATTTTAAAGTTGCCATCTTATATAAACTTTTTTTTTTTCATGTTAAAACCTAACTCAAAAGGTTACTGAGTAAACTACATTTTAAAGTTGCCATCTTATATAAACTTTTTTTTTTTCATGTTAAAACCTAACTCAAAAGGTTACTGAGTAAATGAGGTTTGGCCATTTTAAAATCGATTTGGCCATTTGAAAATCGACTTGGCCATATTTTTAAAAATATGCGATTTAGCCATTTTAAGCAACACTTGACACCTTGACCCACACCTTGGATTTGATAACCAAGTTACTGAGTAAATGAGGTACTCTCTCTTACTACTTTGACTCACAACCTTTCGAAACAACCTTTCGAAAAACTAGGAACATCATGCTACAAAAAAATACGCTATGAAATTCAATTCTAAACCGTATTAAAGGGTTTTTCAACATTAAAACAACCTTTTTCAACATCAACATTAAAATAACATAGAAGCATATATTGTTGCATCATCTATTATTATTTGGACTTTGTAACTTCATCAATTGAATTTATGTGAAACTATAGATTGTCTCGCATATCTCCATAATATTCAAATATTAAATTATATAAAAATTTGTTTCAAATTTTTTTTATAAGATAAATGTATATAATATGATAGTGTATTCTTCATCTAAGTTTTTCTATTTTTTTTTGGGCGTTTTGCCCCATCTTTTTTTAAAAAAATCTATTTGACCGGTTAGTCCGGTTAACCGCTCCGGTTAGTTCGATTCCGGTTCGAACCGCTCCTAGCCTCATGACTGGTTAACCTTTCCCGTTCGATTTTGCGAACACTGCTTTGAATACAAGAAGTGTGTAGGTAAATTGCAATATGGCACTAATATCCCAGTTAAATATGAGCCTCATCAAAACTTTTAGTCATTTTCATTGATTTTGGTCATCGTTTTGTGAATTTTCTAGACCAGTAGAAAATGTCTCGAAACATTTAACTTCACTTGTAAATTTCCCAAACTCATGGTGCAATCAGCATATCCTTTTCTTTCTTGTCATTGGTTTTTAAAACTGAAATTTCTGAGCTTACTGCACTAAACTGGGTCATCCTCACTCTCGAGATTATTCCAACCACTGATGTGTTTGTGTAAGAGACAAATATTATTCTAACCGGTATATGTATGTTGGATCCATTGCCTTCATATGAACTTTTTTTTTTTTTACCATTTTTATCCATATTATTGGCAACAAAGTCACAATCATTCGCCATTAGATTTCAAGCTGTCTGATTTGTCGTGTTTAATAGCTAAAAAGGACTACGAGTTTTTATTGTGTATAATCTTTAATACATCAAAACGAATAGGATTTAAACAATTTATCTTTAATGGCTAGTGTTTAAGTCCCGGTTTTGGACCCGGACTCAAGGTCGTGTCTACCTTTTGGGACCTGGGCTTAGTCGAGTCCATTGCCACACCTAGGATACTCATACCATGCCTTGTAGGATTCACAGCAATTCCAGTTATTTCATGAATTTGTAAAAAAGTTCGGTCCCGAGGCCTAGATAGTTGGGTTGATGGAGCAGCAACGTCGCCCGTTTCCATTCCTACTCACCGTACCCATGTCAAAAAGAGTAGGCTTTGACAGTAACTAAAGAAAAGTATTTTGACTGTGCTGCTTTATGAAGTTTCACCTCAAAACACCCAGGAAATGTCTAGATACTGGCAAGCCAATCACATCGACAACAAATATCATATATTTGATAAAAATAAATGGTTTTAGCCTCTAAAAATGGTTGTTAACATTTTTTTCGGACCAATTCATTTCTAGTGTTCACATGACTAGCTTTACAGTGAGGGTAAAAATATATTTAGGCCATCACAACGGTTTCCGTCACCAGAACTCATATTCCAGCACGCTTTTGAGGTGAGGCTTTAATGGATTTCTTGTCATTCAGCACATGGGACTATAGCCATAAAATAATACAACTCTTCCAACGCTCTTTTAAGTCCAAAATATTCGAGGTTCAGACTAAATCACCCTACCATTGTGACCTCTTAAGCTTTGTTACTCAGGTGATCAACCACCTTTTCATTCTCCTACAATGCTTCAGTAATGGGTCTTTCAAGTGACACCATTGTTGAATATTCAAGTCGTTTATTTTGCAGCTCATGCCTTAATTTTTGGCTCCAGGCAATCTAGATTACGTGTAGATTTACCGAGTATCGTAGTGGTTTGAATTTGGTCCCCTGCTCATTTATGTTGTTATTGAGCATGAATCCAATGCTTTCCTCATCTTACAAGTTTTAAAAATAGTGAACTTAAGTCTTAAAAATTGAAAATCAAAAGTTTATTTTTATACGAGAATGACCGTTGCATGAAGGAACGAGCTCAAAATTAGGTCAAGGGTGATAAGACTTTGTTGGGTTTATGTGGCCTTTAAAGGCCTTATGAGTGTGTATTGAAATACTTTTATTATAGTGAAACATAAACTCAATGGGAGTGTGGTCCTTCGAGGACCATACTAAACGAATGATGTTTGCTTATACCGGACGGTGCTTATTGATCTAGGCCAGTCGGTTGGAAAACCCAAAGTACCTGGGCATAAAGAATTAACCGATGAGGGTTTTGGGTTAACCCTTGATGAGGTCGGAGCTTATGCTTAGATGAGTGAGCCGAGGGATTGTGTGACCATTGTGTGTGATGGTAGGCCTACTGAGACGGGGGCCAAAACCTCATCCATGTTCCATCACACAGCATGCATATCGATAGATCATTCGGGAAAGCCAGATATCCACCTTTGGGTGAAGCATATGCATGTACGAGAGATACCCTTATGCACCATAGAGCTGTAGTTGCATCAGGTCGTGGTGACCTTGACTCGTCTCTAGGCGATGACCTATAATCCACATACTAGGATTGCGACCCTTTGATTCATCGACGTGACTTTGGTGACCTGCTAATGAGCCCTTGCTTGGACCGTGGGTTATGAGAAACACTGGGTCGGTTCGATAAAGCTTGTGTGGTCTGTAGTCCGCAATTGGAGGTGGAGTACTCCATATTTACAGATTAAATTCCTAAACCATATAGATCCTTTTCCCATCATATTACTTAATTGTGTTCATTTTATTATTGAAATGATTTTAGTTTTATTATTTGAATTTTTATAAATCTCTCAATATTTTAATTATGATTTTTGGGCTTATAAAAATACAGTTATAGATTTTACAAAGTTTTAAAAGTTCATATATATATATATATATACATTAATTCGTTTTATTTTAAAACTTTTTATAAAATTCCATGGGGGCCCAAAATGCACATGGGCCCACCATGTGGCATGTGGGTGGGGGCCCACATGTGCCACATGGTGGCACGCCCCATCCTTTGGATTCTTTGTTTGCTTTATGTTTAAGTCTTTAAGTTAAGGTAAGTTTGATTTGTGGCATGTAGTCAAATCTTGGAATGGAAATATTGACCATAGCTTTATTTGTCTTATAGTAAGTTTGTTTTAAAGGGATATGGTCAATTTGAATAGATAATAAATATTAACCTTACCTTATTTATATTTGGTAGTATTTATTTACTTGATAATATTTGACATATCTTTATGGAATATGTGGTATAGATCATGCAATTTTATGAAATGCATGATATTTATTTTATTTAAATTTATTGATGGAAAAATGGTTTAAGGAAAGGGAATAATGGTCCAAGCACATTCCATAATATTGATGGCCTATCTATAGAATGGATGGCTCCGATCTCTCACCCCACAAGTTACCTTGATCAACGGTCTAGATTCAATCTCACGAAAGAGGCAAACTATGAGAAAACCCTAAGAAACCCTAAACCTAAATATTCACTATAAATAGGAGTGCTCTCCCCCCAATCTGTACACAACTTCTCTCTCTCTCTCCCATAACCTCTCTCTCCTAGAGGGGCACGCCCCACTCTCTCTCCTCTATATTTCTCTCTCAAACTTTCTCTTTCCAAAATTCTAAGTAGTACTCTATCTCCTCTTTAGACCTAAGTTAATTTTAAGGGTTGAAAAATTAGAGGAGGGCAAAGTTAATTTTGGGGGTTAAGGTTTAGTAGAGATTTTAAGGGGTGCTTATCTAGTTTGACCGAAATCAGTTATTCCAGTTCGAGATTGAAGCTAGAACATAGATCCCAAGCCATTGGATGTCGTGACTCGGTGTGGGGTGTAAAAAGCCCGGTTGAGGTAATCTCCGGCATCTTTTCTTTTATTTGTTTGTTCTTTATTTTATATTTTCAAGCACAGTAGTAGGTTGTATGAACGACATCAAGTAGTTGAGATTTATTTTATTGATATGTTATTTATTTTGGAATTTCTATTGTTTCTAATAAGACCCATCTGTGAGTGATCTTATTACCAAAAATATAAGGGGTTATTATTATTATTAAAAAAAATTGTATTTCTCCCGTAAAAGATCACATAGGTATTTCTTTCATTGGTATCAGAGTCAGGTTTTACTTGATTGCCATCAGGAGTCTTTTTTATTTTTGCTTTATAATAGAAATATATGGCTGCTCGTACCTTCATCTCTAAGATCCTGAAAATCGAAAGGTTTGATGGGACCAACTTTGTTTCATGGAAAAAAAAAATCAAATTTGTACTCTAAGAAGAAAACTTACATGAGGTACTCTTTGAAGACCGACCTCACCGTCCAACTGATGACTCATCTCAAATAATCAAAGATGAGTACACCAATTGGAAGAGGAAGAACTTGAAATGCAAGCACATTCTTTTATATGCCATGACTGACTCGTATGCTTTTGAGTACGAATCAATCTATACTGCAAGTGAGATTTTTGATAAACTTGAAAGAGAGTATGCTGAACCCTCTCTTATGAAGCAAACTATAGCTATGAGAAGGTATAATGATTTAAAAATGGTAGAAGGTACCAAGTTTGCAGATCATCTGCACGTGTTTTGTGCGCTAGCCAGATATTTGAAAGATACAGGCATGAAGCCCAATGAATCTATGCAAGTGATTCATTTAATGAATTCTCTTCCTAATTCATGGGAGACTTTCATATCTTCCATCTATGCTAGAAGAAAGGCACCAATATTGGAGGAACTCATCACGGCCATCAAATCTGAAGAAGAAATAAGGAGTTCAGGCAAACCCCAAGGGATGTTGCGCATATGGTAAAATCTCAACCATCTTTTAAATTTAAGAAAAGAAAGTGAATAGAAGAAAATATATTTCAAAAGAAGAGATTTTAGAAATAAGGAAACAAAGAGAGAGACTCGAACTTGTTTTATTTGTAAGAAGGTGGGCCACATAGCCAATAGTTGTCGATTTAACAAATCTGGTGGAACCAACAAGGAATTGACATGTGTGTTTTTTGAGTCTATGCTGGCTGACCCCAGGGGAGCCTCTTAGTGTCTAGACTCGGGTGTTACGGCCCATGTCACAAACACCAAAGAAGGTTTCCGTTCTTTCACTCCCATGGGGCTAGGATATCAGCATATTTACATGGGAAAAAATCAGAAGACTGATGTTCTTGGAGTTGGAGATTTTGAGCTGAAATTGAAGAAAGAGAACACCTTGATCTTAAAGCAAGCACTTTATGCTCCTGATATGAGGAAGTGCTTGGTTTCGTTTCCTAAATGTCTATGGCTGGATTCATAACCACTTTCATGTGGGAGAAAGTGGTGGTAAAAAAGGGAAAAGTTGTGAACATGACCGAACGACTTGTAGATGGGCTATTTTCTATTGAAATAAAAGAGAATATTGTTTATGTCTCGTCCCTTAATGAATTGGATGCTACCTTATGGCATATGAGGTTAGGACACATTAATATCAAACGGATGGAAAGATTAAAAAGGGATGGGATTCTTCAAGTGTGCGAGTCTTGTGTGCAAAGAAAATTAATAAGGAAAAATACCACCAAGGCAAAAAGAGCTACTAGCGTATTGAAAATCATTCATAGTGACATATGTGGACCTATGAATGTGACCACCAAAAGTGAAAAAAGATTTTATCTCTTTTATAGACGATCACTCTCGATATGGCCATATGTACCTTATTCATGCAAAATTAGAAGCCCTAGAAAAAGTCAAAGAATATAAGGCCCAGGTAGAGAATTAAACTAACTTGAAAATTAAAGTCCTTAAAATCGATAGACGGGGGGAGTACTCATCTGATCTTTTCAAAGAATTGTGCATTGAAAATGAGATCATCCATTAGTACATCATGCCTTATACTCTTGAACAAAATGGTGTAGCTGAAGGAAGGAATAAGACATTAGTGGAAATGGTAAGGAGTATGATAGGGCATGTAAATCTCTCATTGGAGTATTAACGGCATGTTGCATCCTTAACCGGACTCCCACAAAAGTTGCCCCACTTACTCCTCACGAAATTTTCACAGGTCGTACTCCCTCCATTGAACACCTGAAAGTTTGGGGTTGCTCAGCCCATGTCTTTATCCCACATCAAAATAGAACCAAATTTCAACCCAAAAATGTCAAATCCTTTTTCATTGGTTACCCAGATGTAAGGGGTATCGATTCTACAATCTTGACACATGTGCGGTTATTAAAAGCCGCGATGCTCACTTCTTCGAGGAAGAGTTCTTTGAAGCAAGGTTGAGTAGAAAACAAACCAATTTTTATGAGGAGGCCCAAAACAATGATGTACTTCGAGACGCTGAACTTGAAACTTTTAAACCAACCCAACCTGATCCCGGACTCCCTATAGAAACTGAACATTTACCTGAGCCAAGACGAAGTAACCGAGTCAGTTGATCACCTCTTTATCTAGAACATTTTATCTACCTTGGAGAACATTTGATAAGGTTGGGGATGATCCAGATTCAAAACCTAGAACTCACCATGAAGCCTTGACCTGTTCTGAAAAAGAATACTGCGTAGAAGCCATGAAAGATGAGTATGCTTCCATTAACCAAAACTATGTATGGGAATTAGTACCCCTACCTAAAAAACGTAAGGCCATTGGTTGCAAGTGGATTTTCAAGAAAAAGTTGAACTTTGAAGGGAAAATAGTAAAATACGAAGCTAGGTTGGTTGCAAAGGGTTTCACTCAGAAAGAAGGGACAAATTATGAGGAAAATTTTTCCCCTGTTGCCAAATTTCTATCCATCCGAATCCTTATAGTTATAGCAACCCATTTTGACTTGGAGGTTCATCAAATGGGTGTTAAAACAACCTTTCTAATAGGGATTTAGAAGAAGAAATTTACATGACCTAACCTGAGGGATTTGAGGAGAAAGGGAAAGAGAACTTAGTATGCAAATTTAATAAATCCCTTTATAGCCTGAAACAAACATCGCAACAATGGTATATAAAATTCTAGGAGACCCTTGCTCTTGCAGGGTTCTCCACAAATAATGAGGATTATTGCATATATCAAAAGGTCAGTGGGAGTGATGTGGACGTTATATCATTAGATGTGGATGATATGTTAATTGTTAGTAGCTCAATTGCCCTAGTAATAGTGACGAAAATTTTTCTTGCACAACGCTTCAATGTGAAGGATTTTGGAGAAGCTTCATATGTATTGGGCATCAAGATAATAAGAAACATGAGAGAGAAGGCTATCCAACTTTCCCAGGCAACCTATTATAAGAGGATTCTGGAAAGTAAGAGTAAGCCCATGTCTACCCTAATTGACAAAAAGACGAAGCTTAATAATAAGATGTGTCATACCAAAGACATAGATATACGAGTCATAGAGAGAGTGTCATACAGGAGTGTAATTGGGTCCCTTTTGTATGCCATGACGGGAACAAGACCTGACTTGTCCTTTATTATGAGTTTGGTGAGCCGTTTCCAAAGTAATCCAGGAGATGAGCATTGGAAAGCTGTAAAAAGAATTCTTTCAGATATTTAAAAGGAACAATGAATTATGCGTTCACTTATAAGGGGGGAATTGAAATAGCAATAGAGGAATACTCAAATGCAAGCTATCTTACGGATCCAGATGATGCGAAATTTACATCTGGGTATATGTTAATGCTTCAATTTTTTGGAAGTCAAAGAAATAAGATCTTGTGGCCTTGTCCACCATGGAATCCGAGTATGTGGCATGCTGTCTAGCAGCCAAGGAGGTCGTGTGGATTAAGAAGTTTCTTAATCAACTTAATTTTCATCATGTCCGTTGTGAGGCAGTGAGAATTTTATGCGATAACACTGCGGCTATTTGTGTCTCTAAGGAGCATCGGTTTCACAAGAACTCAAAGCATATTAAACCTTATTTTTATAACTTGAAAAACGAGGTGAGATTGAAAGAGATCGATATCAGCTATATATTTACAGATTTAATGATTGCAGACCTTCTGACTAAGGGAGTTGTTCATAATATTTTTGTAAGACATGTGAGAGAGATGTGGATGAGAGAAAGTGAGGAAGAGAAAATGTAAGGCCTTCAAAGGCCAAGTGGGAGATGTTGGGTTTATGTGGCCTGTAAAGGCCTTATGAAATACTTTTATTATAGTGAAACATAAACTCAGTGGGAGTGTGGTCTCTCGAGGACCATACTAAGCGAATGATGTTTGCTTATCCCGGACCGTGGTTGTCGATCTAGGCCAGTCAGTTGGAAAACCTAAAGTACCTGGGCATAAAGAATTAACCGAGGAAGATTTTGGGTTAACCTTTGAGGAGGTCGGAGCTTATGCCTAGATGAATGAGCCGAGGGACTGTGTGACCCTTGTGTGTGATGGTAAGCCTATTGAGACGAGGGCCAAAACCGCATCCGTGTTCCATCACACGGTATACATATCGATAGATCATTCGGGAAAGCTAGATATCCACCTTTGGGTGAAGCGTATGCATGTGTTAGAGATACCCCTATACACTATAGAGATGTGGTCGTATCAGGTCGTGGTGACATTGACTCGTCTCTAGGGGATGACCTGTAATCCACAGACTGGGATTGCGACCCCTTGATTCATCGACGTGACTTTGGTGACTTGCTAATGAGCCTCTACTTGGACTGTGGGTCATGGGAAACACTGGGTCAGTTCGGTAAAGCTTATGTGGTATGTAGTCCACAGTTGGAGGTGGAGTACCCCATATTTACAGATTGAATTTCTAAAACCATATGGATCCTTTACCCATCATATTAATTTAATTGTATTCATTTTATTATTGAAATAATTTTAGTTTTATTACTTGAATTTTTATGAATCTCTCAATCTTTTAATTATGATTTATGGACTTGTAAAAAAACAGTTATAAATTTTATAAAGTTGTAAAAATTCATATATATATATATATATTAATTCGTTGTATTTTAAACCTTTTTATAAAATTCCATGGGGGCCCAAAATGCACATGGGCCCACCATGTAGCATGTGGGTGGGGGCCCACGTGCCACAAAAGGGTGGCACGCCCCACCCTTTGGATTCTTTGTTTGCTTTATGTTCAAGTCTTTAAGTTAAGGTAAGTTTGATTTGTGGCATGTGGTCAAATCTTGGAAGGAAAATATTGACTATGGCTTTATTTGTTTTATAGCAAGTTTGTTTTAAAGAGATATGGTCAATTTGAATAAATAGTAAATATTGACTTTATCTTATTTATATTTGGTAGTATTTATTTACTTGATAATATTTGATATATCTTTATGGAATGTATGACATGGATCATGTAATTTTATAGAATGCATGATATTTATTTTATTTAAATATATTGATGGGAAAATTATTTAAGGAAAGATGGATAATGGTCCAAGCACCTTCCATAATGTTGATAGTCCATCTATGGAATGGATGGCTCAGATCTCTCAACCCACAAGTCACCTTGATCAACGGTCTAGATTCAATCTAATGAAAGATGCAAACTATGAAAAAACCCTAAGAAATCCCAAACCTAAATATTCATTATAAATATGCGTGCTCTCCCCTCAATCTGTACACAACTTCTTTCTCTCTCCTATAACCTATCTCTCTCGGGCATGTCTCACTCTCTCTAACTTTCTCTCTCCAAAATCCTAGGTGGTACTCTCTCTCCTCTCTAGATGTAAGTTAATTTTATGGGTTGAAAAATTAGAGGGGGCCTGAGTTAATATTGGGGGTTAAGGTTTAGTAGAGATTTTAAGGGGCGCTTACCTAGTTTGTCCGAAATCAGCTATCCCTGTTCGAGATTGAAGCTAGACCACAGATCCCGTACCATTGGATGTGGTGTCTCGGTGTGGGGTGTAAAAAGCCCGGTTGAGGTAATATCTGACATCTTTTATTTTATTTGCTTTTTCTTTATTTTATATTCTTGAGCACAATATTAGGTTGTATGAATGGTATCAAGTTGTTGAGATTTATTTTATTGATGTGCTATTTATTTTGGAATTTCTATTGCTTGTAATAAGACCATCTCTGAGTGATCTTGTTGTAAAAATATAAGGGGTTTTTATTATTATTAAGAAAAAAATTGTATTTCCTCAGCAAAAGATCACATAGGTCTTTCTTTCAAACATTACAACATGATGTCTTGAGTTCCACTCTTACGCATAGTTAGGAAGTCTCCATTAAAAACACAAACTTTTTCAAAAAATTTCTGATTTTTTGAAATTAAGAACTCCAAGTTTTTCATTTTAGAAAAATCAAGTTTTTTAATGGAACCGATATAAATCCATATTTTATCTTTTTCAAATTTTTTTTTGTTTTCAAAAAACCTTCTTCCCTATAACTTTATTTATTCCTTAACTTAATATTATTGAATTTTGATTTAAAGATAAGAACATTAATAGTGGAAGGAAATTAAGAACTTTGATCTAAAAACTTTCACAAATGAGTTCCTTTTAAACAATTGTACAACAAAAATGCAAGCAATATATTCCCCAAAAAAAATAAAATCAAAACAATCGTATATCTCAAAATAATTAACCCAAGGAATTTTCTTTCTTTCTTTAAATCTATATCATCCTTTAAATCTATATCATCCTTATAAAAAGCAAGAGAGAGATTCAATTATACTAAAGATTTAGGTAGCTAGGAATTCAGTGCGAGATTTGAATTTGTTTAAGAATTTTGTTTTGTTTTTTATGCCAAGAGAAGTTCGATTAATTTTGTTTTTTACTTTTTATTTCATTGGTGTATACAACATAGCAATTTAAATGGACCACTATTTTATATATTTGGATCTTTGCATTTTTGTTTTAATTAATTGCAATCTCATACATGGTGTGTTTTTTGTTCTTTTTTCTTTGAAAAATAATCCTATATCTTGGTTCATAGTTCTTGTTATTTGCTAATTAGTTTGTGTTTAGTATTGTTGTTGTTAGTTCATTTTATGCTTCTAATAAATCAATGATACATTTTGTGTCGTGACAACATAGTAAGCATTGTTGCTGGACTTTTTTAAAGTTTCAACAAAAAAATTGTCGGGTATTGCTCTAATGAAATTAGGCTATAAAATTAAAGTTTAATGGCTTTAATATATCTATACAATAATTGCAAATCATAATTGTTTATTATGTTATCTTTATATATCCTATTTTTTCACTACATTTTTTTGAACTATATCCGAAATATTTACTATTCTATGACTTACTTTATTTTTGGCAATCTGTATTTTTTACCTAATTGTTTCTACCAAACATTTTGAAATAAAACCGATTTGTTACCAATGTTTTGGTGTGCCGATATTTTATTATTTTCGATTTGCTATCTGTGTTATGGATAGGAAACCTTTCCCTGCTAAAGTACCAAGAAAAAAATATTGTACTTTAGCGATTGGGCCTCGACTTAATTAGTCAGTAGTCGATGTTTGTAGCGCTATGTCCTTAGTTCCATTCCTACTGACTTACTCGAAAAAGAAAGGTAAGCTTCTATGCTTCCCGTGCTGACAAAACCTTTAAGGAAAATTACAAAAGTCCCCAAAGGGGGAGTTTTCACACAACCTATCTTCAAAAAAGTTTTTTTTAGCAACGTTTATGTTAAATTGAACTTTTCTAGCAAGTACCTTCGAGTAAAAAAAATCATACTTTTTTTACAAAAATGCCTATAGTGCCGGACCGTATGCTCAAAGTGTCGGACCACCCCTATTTTATGTCGAACCGCATACTTTTCGGAAATCCAAAATACCGGACCACCCCCATTTTATACCGGACTGCATGCCTTTCAAAAGCAAAGTGTAGGACTGTCCCCATTTTGTGTTGGACTGTATGTTTTCTATAGGGTATTTTAATCTTCATTTTACATTTTTTATGACTTAGGAGGGTATTTACTAAGAAGGTTAAATTTGGGGTAAAAAGTGAGAAAAAGAGTTTGGTTGGGGGGTAAGTTGCATAGGAAGTCTATTCATAGGGTTTATTTTGAATTTTCCCCCTATCCAACCATCCATTCTGAATAGACAGTTGAGATGGCCCCAATCACAATGTCACGTCTGCAAACTATTTTATTTTTAATTTTAAAAAAAATCTATTTTGACACCAAATTTTGAGCATCCACACCTCTTTTAAAGTAGCACCGGTAAAATAAAAAAAAAATCTCAATAAAATAAAATGATCGAAATCCTCTGAAAGTTTAAATAGGTATTTTGGTCATTATATTTTATCAACAAATTGTTTTTAATTTTTTTTAGGTGAGTCCCTTTAAGATAATGGTATGTGCCAAATTTCATATTCATATAATTTATAGAAAAAACTAAAAATAAAATACTTTGAGGCGTCAGATCTAGATCAAATGGTCAATGGCTCACTTGATCTAAATTGGACAGCTGGATGATGGGGTAGGATAGGCGTACAAAAGTTTCCCAAAAAAAAACACCATTTAGTTACGAAAGAAGTTTATAGAAGGTTGCAACCTGAAAATGTAAAATTTAAAATGCATCTAAAAAATCCATGGAAAAATGTTGTTTTAATATTGACAAAACCTCTAATTGATCATCTAGACAACGAAATGGATGAATATGAAATAAAAAAAGATTTTGAGATCCAAAAATAGTGCATCTTGCAATACATTATCTAGACCGTCCATTTTTAAGATTTTCAAATGTTTATAAATCTACTTGATTTTAGCCATTTTTGGAATTTAAAATTTTATAATTAGATATAAAAATAGATTTCGAGATAATCCTAAGAGAATTTTTCATCAAAATTACATGTTATGATAAAATTAGGAGGTGCAGAATGTTTAATGTTGCAAGAAACCACACCATTTAGTTATTCTATACTGGTTCCTATAAAAAAAAGAGCTCTAGCTTAATTGATTAGTGCTGGACCATTTTAGTTATTCTATACCGGTTCTTATAAGGAAAAGAGCTCGATCTTAATCGATTAGCGCTTGACCATTTATAACGCGACACTGGTTCTCATAGTCTCATGAAAGGTAGGCCCTTTCCTGACCGACTCACCCAAAAAAGAAAAAAAAACGGAACCTATAATGTCATGGCCACAGTATATCATGAGCACAAATTACTTGTACTCCTTAGAAGACTGTCAAATATTAAATTTTGGGATGCGCGTTAAGAATTACTGAGATGATTATTTTTAAAAGAATTTGAAAGTTGAGTTTTCTAACATTTAGATCTCATCATCTAAATAAAAATTAAGCGGTCTTCAAGACATTATTTGTTCAAGTGCAAATATGATAAAATTTGAGGTTAATCCATGAATAGGTTAGATCCGGAAAGTTTGAGGTCCTCAAATTAATTACGGTTGGGGTTTTACAGAGTAACAATGTAGTCCCGCGGAAGTAGTATATATTTTGGCAGCAGACAAAATCCAGTATGCTGAGGCTTGAGAGGGAGAGAGAGTCGCGTGCGTGTGCATATGTCATTCATAATCTCCTAAACGGGAAGAGAGAGGGGTGCCTCTCTTGCTTGGGGAAATGCAGGCATATCTTGTGAGCGGAAAAGCTGCACCCCCACCTTCCTCGTCCTCGTCCCTATCTTCCATTGATGCTTTGTGGTTTGAGAGAAGAGGAGGAAGAGGTCTCTTGTGCAACAGGAGAAGAGCTTCGTCCTTGTTCACTACCAGATCCACTACCAACTCCTCTCAAGAGCAGGACCACTACTCAGTCCTCGGCCTCTCCTCAAATGCTTCTTCTGCTGATATCAAACGTGCATTTCGCTTTCTCGCTCTCAAGGTCACCTCTCTCCCCACATTTTCCATTTGTTTCTTCTTTTTTCTCTTCCTCATTTTTTTTAGGGTTGTTGATTTCGTCTCTTTGATGCCCTTTTCCTGTTTATTTTGCGTTCCTTTGCTCCTCCTTATTTGCTTTCATCCTCCGTTTAAAATCTCTCTCTCTCTCTCTCTCTCTCTCTCTGCCTTTTTGGATGGGCTCTGCTGGAGATATGTGAATCTCTGTTGTGGGTTATGCATATTTTTGTTTTCAAGACAAATTTGGTTTTTTTATAATAGCTAGTGGAAGTCTAGATTGTTCGTAGGTGATATGGTATTGCAATCTTTTGACATTAAAAACAATGTTACATAGTGAGCATCTGAGTGAGTTCATTCTCTGGGAGTTGGAATGGCAACACTGTTTTCATTTTTCCCTTTGATTTTATTGTTTCTGTTCGCTCAAAGATATGGGAGGGAAATGGGATACCGACCTTCCAACTCCATGGGGATGGTCTGATCCGGATTCATTGGCATGCTTACTGAGTGCTTTATTTGTAACTTTTCGGTGTTCTAGACTTGGATGAAGTGGAACCAGAAGGGTTTCCTCTTGGCTCTTTGTATAATTCCCATCTTTTTGTAGGGTTGAAAAGAAAATTAGTAAGATTTCTTAGAACATGGTAGTTGAAGTAAAGTCTTCAAGTTTCTTTAGTCTCATGGTGGCCTTTGGGTGTTTTCACTAAGTTGCACCAGTTTATGGAGGGGATACAAGCAAAAATACCTTGGATGGGATACAGGCAAAAATACTTTGGAAGTGCTAACTTATCTTGCTGTTGTTTGATCGAATGGGTCTAAGCAAGTGGACTTGCAGGCAATTGTGATTAGGTACTTGCCTCTAATGTTCAAGCCTTTGGTTTCTTAACACATTCCATCCCATGGTGGTTTGAAACTTGATCATGGCTGGGGATCCTGAGAAAACTTCGTCTGGCTGGTTGAAAGGTGATGTTATTTTTGATGCAAGGTTGAATTCCTTTACAATTTCTTATTATTGGGTATGTTGCCACCAGCTGTCCCAAATTTAACGGTATTAGATAACACTTGAAATTTGGCGAGTTGTCTGATTGGTTCAACTAGTTGCATTCCCTGAATTGATTTGTTTGGTTGAATGACCCATTTTTTCTGCATCAACGAGCCTAACTGAGCCAAGTTTGGACATTCTTAAGCTTACTTGCATGATTGGAGGATGAGCTTGAGATTGACTCGAGTTTGAACCACCCAGCTTGAGCTTGGTGTGATTATGGGGAGGTAAGCTTCAGCATGGCTTTCTTAAGACAACATACAAGCAGCCAAGTGAAGCCATAAACAAGCCCACAACTGACCCAAGTCAAGCCAAAAGCAAGCCAGGGCAATCTATAAACAAGCCACGCATAAGCCATACTTTTTGGCTCCAAGTGTTTTGAAAATTCACATGTATTAATGTCGCATTAATATATATTATTAGAATATATAGTTTAGTAAACAAGAGCAAACCAAGCTTGCCTCGGCTCAAGCAAGGCTTGAATAATAAATGAACCCTCCAGCTCCGCTTGGCTTGGCTTTTGAGCTGGAAAAGATTGTCCAAGTTTGGCTCACTACCAGCCAGCCGAGCGAGCTTGTGATCTGGCTTGACTTGTTGGCACGTTATTGGACAGGTCCTTCTTCTTCCTTGTTTTTGTTTTCTTTTAATGTTGATTTACCTGAAAAATGCCAGATTTATAAGATTTCATTTTCTATGGAAAATTGGTTTAATCCTCCAAAAGTGTGATGGAGAAACCCTCTCTTTGGGGACGAGATAGAAGATGTATATGTGAACAAGGTGAACAGTAGACCTTGTGTCCTATTTTATAGGCCCTGTTTTCAGTTGGAGTATTTCTTTAGCATGGAGATGTTTTGCTGAAGATGATTCAGCTCATCTCATTGTGTTTTTTAGATTGTGCACTTCTAGGGGTTGGGTTGAGACTTCTTTACTGAAAACTGCTTCATCATTAACTCAAAGAAAGAAAAATGCTTCGTTATTTGAGGTGGGTTATTTCTTCTCTTCTAGGGGATCAAGCAAAGAACCTACTTGGCTCATGTTTGTTGAAGATGGCAAAGACATAATATAAATGTCTTTATTGTGGGAGAGCATTTGAAATTGTGTAGAAGCTAGATGAGAAGGATTGCTTGGTTGTGTTTTACTTTACCAACCATTTTTGGGGCACAACCTAGTGTGAAAACTGACATCTCTCAATAGGTTACCTAACATGCTGATGTGTTTACTAGGTGATGGATTTACAAGGTTGCTTTTCATCCTGTGTTTCATTGTCTTTACTTGATTTGGTAGCATCCAATGGCCTTGGATATGAAAGACTACTTCATGAAACCAAAGGATGGATGTGTTAGAACATTGTTGAAAAGGTTTTAGCAGAGACCTTTAGATCATGGCTTAAGCTAAATCTGGATGTGGATTGATCAAGTAGAAAACTAGATTTTGAAAAGGCAGGTCTTTTTTTAATATTCTAATTTGGTACTGTCTGTCAGGTATTGATTAATTGAAATAAATAGAGACATTGGTTTGGTTAATTTACATTTAATTTCTAAGATGTGGTTGCTTGTGGTCAAACGACTGATTGTGTTATGTAAGAATTCCATCAATGCAATCATTAATGAATGGGCCACTTCGTACGACACATTATATGGAGGACAATTAAAAGTTTTTAAGTACATGGATGATGAATAGTGACTAAACAGTTCCATGATATCTTGGGTTGATAATCCAAGAAAATAGAGAGATCGAGGAAGACATCGCACATAGAATTAGAGCTGGGTGACATACCAATGAAGCTGAAGGGCAAGTTCTATAGGACAGTTATGAGATCAGGTTTGCTCTATGGGGCGAAACATTGGGTGGTCCAAAAACAATATACCTATAGAATGAGTGTATCAGAGATGAGGATGTTGAGATGGATGAGTGGCAAAACAAGAAGCATAGAATTCAAAATGAATACATTCGGAAAAATTTAGTTGTGGCACCAATATGCGATAAGATGAGAGATAGTAGACTTAGGTGGGCTAGCCATGTGTGACGCAAACCCAATACAACAGCTGTTAGGAGGTGCAAGTTAGTTCAAGTGGAAGGCTCAAAATGGCAAGGGGTAGGCCCAAAATGACATGGTTTGAAGTACTGAGAAACGATATGGGGACTTATTGACTGACCCTTAATAGAGCAAAATGGCGGAGCACGATTCATATAGTTGACTCCAATTAGTTGGGAAAAGGCTTTGACGACGGTGATGACATTTGTGTCTCTTTTCTGATAGGTAGTCAAGAACATCTTATCAGTGTTACATGGACATGGACACGGGTGTCGTGTCTAGTACATGTCTTGAGTGTCAAGTAGTTTGGCCAAAAAACCTAGTATAGCCTAGACACGTCCATACAATTCTTCCTTGTCCTTTTGATCTTATTTCTAAGAAGTAGGCCTGTATGATGTTCCATCATTTTAGATCAAAAGGCTTGTGTTTGAGTTGTGATAAAATATTGATGTAGAAAGAGAAAGGGTCGTAGATAAGTAATGGTGGCTCTTGAGAGTTGAGGACTCGAAACTTCGATGTCAATGAAAAATTTGGTTTCTGTTAAGGAACTTATTGAAACAAAGATTTCATTCAAGCATTGGATGATGCAAAGCTGTTGCATGCTAGGATATGATGATGAAAAGTTGTTGCATGCATTAAGGAGATATAATTCAGACAGCTAACCCGTAAAAGGAAAGTAGAAATTTAGTCAACTTTGGAATGGATAAGTTAAAATGGACACAAGATCGTCATCCTACATTATGTGATGGTGTTGGTGAGGATGATGGTGATGATAAATGTGATGAAGGGGACTCAGACTTTGACTGGAATGAGCAGCTTAGACAGGATGGGATGGATGGGGCATTCTTAATGTTCTCTTTTACCTTTTGACTTTTATTTAGCGGCTGTCTAAGTGGCATGCAAACAATATGGATGGATGGATGGTTCATAATTATGCAAGTCTAATTAGTGATGAGATCTAACAGTACTGGAGAAATAGATTAGAACGAAATTTTTTATTTTAGTTGATTATTAATGCTTAACTTAGTTTTTCTTAAAAAACAATGCTTACTTGGTAATTAGATTTAATCTCTAAGTATTTAAACTAAAAATTTAATAGATTATTTATCAAATTTGTCTTTTACAAACATCATCAGTAGTTCACTAATTCGGTGCTCAAATAATTGTTAGGAAATGATATATTGTTTTCTTTATTTATATTTTTTATTTTCATATTGTTGAACTACATTTCTTAGTTGACAGTCTATGCAGCCGAGTCAGATTGTATTGGACACTATATTGTTTGTTCAGTAATCCAGTCGATTTTGATAACACTGCATTTTATGAAAGTATAGTGTATACTCCTTTTATACATTGTAATGTGGCATTCGTCGTGTCTTGCTTATTTACATGTTTACAGGATATAGTTGCCTACTACATATGGTATATAAGATTCACCTATATATTGATATATATTGATTTGTTTTACATATAATGGAGTATCATAGCTAGTGTTTGTGTATATCTCATTAAATATGTCTTAGCTTTCATTATTAAATATAGATCTGTATGGATATGTACACCCCACATGCACCCTCATATATAGGTATATGCAGGTGTGTTGTGCATGCATTCTTATGTGTGTGTGTGTGCACTTATGTTTATGTTTACATGGGTGTATGTTGTGTAACTTTATATATGTATTTCTTCATGTCTCTTGGAATTGTTATTTCTTCATCCAAATATAACACATACCTACATGCATATATAAATTCGACATGTTGCCTATGAAATGCCAAACCTCTATTTGGACAAAGACCAAACATTGATTATGGCATGACTGAGCTTCAACTGTCATCTGCTCCTGCTCTGAGGTTCCTGATCAGGGGAGACACTCTAGTAGCAGCAGTTTCAATTTCTGAGGATGGTGGTTCTATTTCTTGCTGCATAAAGAAAGAATTTAATGCCTACTGATTCTTAGAACTGAGTAAGAATTCATCTGTTTGATGCACGTTTCTTTGAAGTTGTTGATCTATCGGAGTTGGAGCTTTGTTTTGGTATCAAAATCATCTTAAATGAATTGAAATATGCATGAAGAAAATATTTGGCATGAATCTTCCTTCAATGTGCATCCCAGAGGAAGGTTTAAATGGTTGCTCTGCCACTAGAATCTGAGTTCTCTGTTTGCATGTTACTTTAGCTCAAGGATATACTTAAGCTCAAGGATATTTTGGATGTTTCGAATTGGTATTGTATTCTTTTCTCGATCGGTTTCAGTGTAGTGGTATGTGTTGATGTTTCTCAAGTTTATTTGAGTAAGATATACATAGGGCCTGAGAGGCAACATGCTTCTTATGACACTTTAAGTTGTTATACCTATCTTGAGCTATTTCCAATGAGGTGTAGGCCCCGCATTGCATGGGACCCACCTAGGACCCTCACTTTTTAACTTTGAGGTCATCTAGGAAGACTATTGAGAAATGTTGGCGTTTTGAAAGTTTTGGTAAACTTGTGAATTACATAGAAACAACGATAAAATCACTCCTATCCATAATGGATATTGGTGAGAGTTTTTCGGAAGAAAACTGATCTGACATCTCATAGAAAACACCCATTTGATGGGAACCTTTTTGAGAAAGCCTCTTAGTAGTAGCTGACCCCCTATTAAGGAACTTCTTAATTTCTCCCCTACTCCATATTAGCTATCACTTTGGGACTTTTAAAGGGAAAGTAGTAATGACGTTTCAAGGTGCACCTCTTTGATTCCTGCTCTACATCTGTACCGAATATTAGATGTTAGGCAAGATGCCAGAATCACATTTGGAGTGCTTCCTTGTGCTTCTCAATCCAAATCACAGTGCATAACAATGAGATGCACCAACTTGGCGTCTCTTTTTTGATGAGTAACTTCCATTATATATCAGGAAAAAGTAGAATAAAATTGAATCAATCATGCAATCAACAAGGGATATATGCAACTAAAGGTGTCAAGTAGTTGGAAGTCATCCCCACCAGATTAATTCAAATTGTTCAAATTGTCAAGTATTTTGGAATATGGAAATGAAGCACCCGCATTAGAGTGTAAAGCTTAAAATATAAATTGAATGAGAATATACAACCTTCCGTTGCAATACCACCATACCTCTCTGTATCCCTTTCTAACACAACATTGTTCATACCCAACTCAACCAAATCATCCATCTTCCTTTCATTGAGGTCCCTTTTATAAGTTTAATCCTAAATGACTCTAACCCCTTAAAAGTAATGCTCGCTCTTGATCCCTTTCATTAATGACAATTGCATTCTTAGGGGATACCTCTTTTCTTTCATCACTGACTACTGTTATATTAGGCAAGGACAGGATCATATCTTCCAATCTGGACTTGAATATGGGCCACAACTTCACCAGAACACATCACTAGAGTGGCCATGCTTTAATTTCCGGCCCACTTGAGGCTCGTTGCACTGGTTTAATTATGTGGATTTTCTTAGTTAGAGATTCATTGTTCGTAACTTTGAGTTTGCATAGAAGATTCAAGTGTGCAATCAACAATCATTAAAACAATTTTAGAATTGTCGTTCTCATGTACTTTTGTGAGGGTTAGTAGTTGGGTTGGTGATCCTTTATTCATCAATCTGGGCCCGTCTTAAATTTCTCCAGTTCTGTCATGAATTTCTCACTTATGCATTTCAACTTTGGGCATTACTGACTTTCCAAATAGAGGAAAAACTTTAATTACAGTGTTGTATTTGAGGTATTACTATAGTAGCTTTCAGGCTGATGCCTTGTAATTTGGGTTGAATCTTACGATTTTGCAGTTGCTGGGGTTTTGTGCTTTCAAATGGCAATGCTTTAATCAGTGTTTGAAAAAACTCGATCCATAGTGGCATCAGCTAATCCAGATCGGGAGTTGGTGGGAACTGATATAGTCTTGGTCGGAACTAGGAATCGGACTAGTTGCCAAACGGTTCCCTCAGGGAAGTGGGCGATTTGGATCACACGGTTCCCATGAAATGTAGTTTTTTAGTATTTTTTTTATTTTTTTCAATTTTTATTGATCAATTCCCATTGGTCAGATCGCCGATACAGATATGTTTCCCAGATGGCCGGTTCACCCTAGCGATCTGGGTTTTAAAACACTGGTTTTAGTTTATCAATAAGTACTTATAGTCCAACTTTGCTGTTCTGCTACTGTCTCTTTACAATATTGCTGTCTCAGAATTTTGTATGCCTTTGTGAAATTGAAGTAGTATTACTGAATCTTAATTTTGTCGTATTCATTTTTTGGTTGTGCAGTATCATCCTGATGTTAGCAAGGAGTTCCGAGCTGGTGATGTGTTCAAGAGCATTCATCTAGCATATGAGGTTCTTCAATATAAATCAAATCTCATAGAATCACTTTGGTATTATGCATTTCTTTCTTATTTTAAGGGTGTTTGAGTATTTCCATGATGCTTTCCTTCTCCAAGATTAATGGTGACTACTATTTCCATTTTATTTGCGATATCTTGGAAGTACCGTTTGCGATATCTTGAAAGTACCGTCAGTTCACTAGACTTATTTCTTTTTTCCAGCATGTTTTTAGAAAAATACAATCTCATACTTAAACTCAATATAGTGCACACTTGAATATATGGTACATTTATAAACATAGATTTAAATTGGACTTCATCATCATCATCATCATAGCCTTTTCTCAACTATTTGGGGTTCGTTAATAGATTTAAAATGGACTAATAGAAGTTCGTGTATATTTTAAAATTTTTTTTTTAATTATAAAATCTCTTCATTTTCTTCTTGTTTTTCCACAATTTTGTCAATAATCTTCTTAGAAAAATTCAAGGCCTAAATCTCCCAAATTATTACCTTGCCAAGAAATTTCAACAAGATTTGTCACTTTATCAACTTTAAAAGAAAAACAAATGTCTTACTTTGTGAACCTCCACCAGGTATTATCCAACAAAACAACACGTACAGAATATGACAAAAAAAGAGTAAGAAGAATTCAGGAAGAGAGAAGAAGAAGTACTCGGAGGAATTGGGATTCACCGGAGCAGATCAACCCCTATGAAAGGGTGCACGTATACACAAGGTCGGAGCAACGACGGAGGCGCAAGCAAAGGCAATGGTTTAGTCAAGTGGAATTAGATTACTCTTCCTCTTCAGATGAAGACGAGGAAGAAACGTCGGCCTCAAGTCAAGAGAGAGGCTCATTTGTTGAGGTTTTGAGGTTCACATTCTTCACCCTCCTCATTGTTCAAACACTTGGGGTTAAGGTTGCACTCAGTTTAAGTGGGGTGAATGCGATGCTTGATAGGCGGCTTGACAGTGGTTATAAGCTGGGTTATGTGATTGCTTGGTTTATGGGGGGGAGAGGTGGGGTTCTGTTGGCTATTTGCCTTTCTTTTGCGAGTTGGCTTTGTGGAAAATGTAGTAGTAGCTTTGTGGCATTGGTGGTGGTGGCGATGTGGGTTGGGGTCGATCTTGCAAGGTTTGCACCATTGCCTAGAGGTGCAATACTTACATTGTTG
The DNA here is from genome assembly GCF_054954075.1 of Amborella trichopoda. NCBI lineage: Eukaryota > Viridiplantae > Streptophyta > Magnoliopsida > Amborellales > Amborellaceae > Amborella > Amborella trichopoda. The sequence continues at coordinate 9,823,325 of NC_142338.1, read as the reverse complement.
TATATGTCAATTAGGTTGCAGGATGATTTAAAGGCTGAAGGTATTTAATGATGAATGGTAGGTTCGTTTTTAAGTGTTTCTGTATATATCTTCCTGTTTTGTTTATGCATCGGAGAATTGTTGGGTTCTAATTTCTATTTGTTGCCCTCACGTCCATTTGTTTTATATCGGCTTGCTCAACATGGGCGCTCTCTCTCTCTCTCAGCAGTCAATAAATATTATCTTGAGTTGCGAAAAACTTGATGAGACTAATCCGGCTCAATACGCCCCGGCACCCGGCATAGAGTGAGGCAAATTTGTTGCAATAATAGTAGGTAAATTGTTTTGATAGGGCTGCAGCCTATCAAAATAAGTAAAGGGCTACCTCAAAAATTTTTAAAATCGATCATCTCCTCCTTAACGGTTATGGTTGGATTAAAGAAATTTAAATTTTAAATACTAAAAATAGTGTATATTGTGGCATGTTTATCTAAATTATTTATTTCACCCTAAAATAAATGCTAAAAGTGTAACATAGAGCTGAGGCTCTAATCAATCAAATTTGAACTTACCTCATAAAAATTTCACTAAAAGAGGTTGTTTTAGTGCCCAAATATCTTCAAATTGATCATCTTGACATCAAGGTGCATGGATTTCAAATTTTGAAAAATAATGTATTTTGTAACGTATTTTTGGACCTTCAATTTTCAAGATTTCATAGAACTATCGATGTACACTATGCTTTAAACTTTATAAATAAGTATGAAAATATATTTTTAGGCTATCACAAAGATTTCCAATATTGAAACCACATTTTTCGATATTGTTTGAATATAGGCTCTAATTTGATTATTTAGAGCCTAGGCTCTATACAAACTACACCCATTTTTTAATATTCAAATTTTGTAGTCCGTATTGGAAATTCTTGAAGCTATCCGATGGCCAAAGCTTTCCTAAGAAGACTTTGTTTTCATAAAGCTTAGATTTTAAACAAGGGTGGTGTGGTTTCTATAAGGTTGCAACCTTAACAATCCAATTGCAGCACACCTTAATATTCTATCATAACATGTAATTTTATTGTAAAAAATTCTTAATATTATTTTAAAATATATTTTCAGACTAATTAGAAAATTTTAATATCCAAAAATAGTTATAATCGAATAGATTTATAAATATATGAAAATCTCGAAAATAGACTATTTCCCAGATTCAAAAACTCTTTTTTTTTTCATATTCATAAATCTCGATGAGATGATTGATAATAGGGTTTTTTCATCATTAAATCAACATTTCCTATAGATTTTTGAGATGCTCATGTGATTCATTTTAAGGTTGCAACCTTATGTAAACTTTTCCCTTTAAATAAACTAAATCCCGCTAGATCTAAGGTCTTAGGGCGGCCGCATAAAACTATGAGAGCACAACGACACATCACAGGAGAGGCGAGAATACAGTGAGTATATTCGGGTGATGGAAGATTGGACATTGCACTTGTACAATCCACACTGTCCAAAAACCTACAACTAAACTGATAAAAGAAACATTTACTAAAATTTTGAAGACATTTTGACGTGTCCACCCACCGTAATTGTGTTGATAAAAATTGAAAGGGTGATCTGTGCTGTCTCCACGCTTTTGCTTTGATTACCACTCATTCACGCAAAGCCGCGGCCAACACGGGTCCGTAAATCTCACTTTCCCGAATTCCGGCGACCAGTAAATCGATGATTCCGATCATCTCATGAACGCTTAGAAGAACCAAGCAACCGGAAAATGGCGAAATTCCGACATCGTATAAAATCGCACACTTACAATACATTCTCATGTAATTACAATGCGAACAAACACGGCTCGTGTAAAGAACCAAAAAACCCCTATTTTAAGAGAGAGAAGGGTTAATCAGCACTCCTTTGGTTTGGGCTCCTCTTTAACCCTCAGATTTCGCCACAAATACCTTCCGCTGGCCATGTCCACTAAGGTCCAAAAGCCATTACCCAAAGATGAAGCCACCTGCAAAACCAGGGGAAAAAATGGCAACAGAAAAAACAAGATCAGAAATCTTTCCAGCTAATCTCCATTAAGAAGATCAGAAACCCTAAAACAATGAAACTCTAAAGAACCCATCAAATTCCCCATTGAAAATTTCCAAGAAAAACGCCACCTTTGTGGAGCAGGCAACTTTGTTTTCAGGCAAGTCATTAACAACAAGATCACCGGAATCATCGTCAGATTTCGACCTAATCGATCTCCAGGCGAAATATCCAGCCAATGTAGCAGAGAGGAAGACGAGCATAAGCCTCAAAGGACACATTTTTAAGACCTTGGGCCTGTCGTCCTCCCTGCAAAACTAATTGCCAAAAATGAAAAAAAATGGATTGAAGGATCGCCGCGAAATGGAGGTGTCGTAGTTTCCCGGCATCTACAAAACTAATTGGCAAACATGAACAAAAATGGATTGAAGGATCGCCGCGAAATGGAGGTGTTTGTTTCCCGGCGAAAACCCACCGGAGATGGCGAAGTTACGGAGAAATAACCGCCGGAAATGAGATTTTCCGACGATTAATGCGGGAACTACGACCTCTGGAAGTAGGGCAGGGTTGATTATAGATCGGTTGTTTGCCTTATAGAACAACAGGGTGGGTGGACTCAAGTTGGAAATAAGGGGAGGCGGACTTGAAATGAGAATTAATGGGAGTGGAGAGAGGGGGTTTCAAGTCCGTGTTTTGTGTACAAAGTCAAACGTGGTTGGCAACCACTCTCAGCGCACGTCCCCTCCACTCCGACCCAGTCACGACATGCAATAAAAATAGCTCTAAATTTACACTTAATATCAGAAATGCCAAGGCCCGTACTTCTTTCATTGCGGGCGGCCCAACGTAAACCCAAGCCGCCCTTTAATGCACCATTTGTATTATCCAATCTCACATTATTATATTTATTTATTGTATTTTATGTTATATATAATATTATTTAAATATTTAAACTTTTAATGATTTTAAGCCAATTTAGCTATTTATGACCAAGTATATATATGTCCAGTAAATTACTTTGTGTAAAGTAAAAAATAAAAATAGTATCTCAAAAGATTGGCTCAAATGTAAAAAGTATATGTAAATTTATCTAAGATAACTTATAATAAAGACAACCCAATGACAGATAACTTGTTATCATGATTAACTTTATTGAATCAGTGAATTATCACTGACAACGAGTATGTCCAAACAGACCGTAACACTCCATCGGAAAATATAAGCCCATGCTGTGATGTTTTCACAGGTGTGGTTTGTATAGAGCCGAGGCCCTAAATGTAAAGTGTGTCAAAAAATATAGTTTCAATATTGAAAATTTTTATCACAGCTTTAAAATATATTTTTATATTTAATTATAAAATTTAACGATTAAAAAAGAATGTAGATTGAGTAGATCTATGAAAACTTGAAAATTGACGGTCCAAAAATGCGTTACAAGATGCACTATTTCCAAAACTTGAAATCCATTTTTTTTCTCATATCCACTTATCTTGATATTGAGATGATCAATTTGGGGATATTTGAGCATCAAAACAACCTCTTCTAGTGAAATTTTTGAGGCGGGCTCTAATTTGATTGTTTAGAGCCTCGGCTCTATATAAACTTCTTCTAAACACAAAACTACATGCAAATTTATCTCTATGATAAATACAACCAAATGACAAATAAATTGCTATTATAATTAGCTTTATTAAAACAGTGAATCATCAGTGATAATTAGTATGTTCAAACAGACCCTAAAACTCCGTGGGAAAATGTAAGCCCATGTTAAAAACGATGTGATTTTCTGAAAACATATTTTATATTTGGTTAAGAAATTGCAGTTTTAAAAATAGTCCATATGTGATAGATTTATAAACACTTGCAAATGAATTGTCCAATAATGTGTTACAAGATATAAATTTTGTAAGGTTTGAAACTTATTTTTTAATGTCCATAATTTTTTAAATGATAAGCTGCGGGTATTTCAATACTAAAATTGTATTTTATCGCGGAATTTTGAGATGTGACTGCACTCTTTATTATAGAACCTAGGGTTATATAACTATTTTCTCTTATGAATAGAGTATATCAAGGTTTAGAAACGCATCTCGACCAAGGTACTCGGTCTTTTACTGAGGCGAGTGAAAGGACTCGTCTAAATCTTGCATAGGGAAAAACCCTAGAAAAAATAAAATAAAGGTATATAAAAAATAAAATAATGGTAGGAAAAGTAAAATAAAGCCAAAAGTAATCTTAAAAATTAAAAATAAAAAGCACAAAAGATGGATATGAGAAAAAATGATTTGTAGTTAGGAATATTTTAAAAATACAAAAATAGAGATTATGGAAGAAAAAACACTCACAAATCTTTGCCAAAACAATCTAATCATATGCAAACGAATTAAAAAAATTCCTATGTCTTTTACAATTTTACAATTTTTTTATTTTTATTTTTTTTATGTACCCCGAGTTGTTCACATAACTTGGGGTAACTTGGCCTTGCCCTACCTTGCTCGAGTCTGAGTTAACCCGGGCAAGTGCCCCAACACTGGAATAGATAGTGGTGGTTTTCATGGGACTTAAAAGTAAAAGGTGATTTTCTTTTGTTTTTTTTTCGTTTTTTTTTTTGGACGTTAAGGTATGATGTCTTCAAATTTTTAAAATTATCGTAAAAAAGGATAGTGTTTAAAATTAGGAAGATTTATCAAATTATCGATGAGAGATTATTCACACGTTGCATGTATCTTTTGATTGAATTTCAAAATAACACATGACCTGGAGTTGCATGTATCTTTTGATTGAATTTCAAAATAACACATGACCTGGAGTTGAAATAGTTACAAATGGGTAGAATGTTAAATAATTAATCTCTTGTAGGTATTTCGTTAAATTTTTCAATTAATTATCATATTTAATAATTATTGCTAGTTATTGTTACATTTATTTTTATATGATAAATCTCAAACTTAATGCCTATTTTATATGTAATAAATAACATAATTATGTACAACATTATCATTGGGAAGGATTTTTATGTGACCCCACCCACATATATAGTATATGTGACCTTTAGTCTCAGCTATAAGATCTAAGTATATGGTTAAAATGCTTGAGTCACAATGTCACAAATTCGCTTTTAACCGTAAGATCTTGATTGGACAGCTAAAATTTTTTTAGTTTTAATTTTTATTTTATAGATCATTTGAAAGAAAATTTTGGGGCATGAATAGATCTGGCAGTGGCACATAAGATAAAAATAATAATAAAATATTTTTGGTGATAAAAATTACCAGAATACTTCTAAAATTTATAGGGGTATTTTGGTAATTTATTTTTACAGAAAAAATTTATTTTTTTATTTTTCCCAAGCTCGCCTACTTTTATGATGGGATGCCCAAAATTTCATCCAAACATATTTTATAGAAAAAAAGTAAAAAATAAAACAATATTTGGTATGACATTGGGGCTACCTAAAAACATTTCCAATTCATTACTATCTTCAATCATTCACTATATCAATTCTATCCATAATAACTAAGTCATATGGATAATACTAATTATTAATAATGTTGACTTATTTAGACATTTTTTCTTTCATATATTATATGATATTACCCATAATTTATATTAATCAATGATTAACATCAAAGTTAGGAATATCAATTAATAATACCAACTTGTCAATATTAATGATTAAAATTATTGATATATTAATTATTTCACATATTATCAATTAAATATTAACATCATAGTTAGGAACATTAGTTTATAATTTTTAGTTGATCAATGGTTTACATTGATATAGTCATTGACATATTGATAATATTATATGTTATTATTAATTAACATGCAATTTTTGGGATTTTTGTTTTCTGTTAATTTTTTTGGATAATTAAGTGAAGATGAGAGTAAAAGGCTAGACCTTAGTTGAGCCACTAATGATATTCCACCACGACCCCAACCCCATTTTCGTTTTCTGTTAATTATACTCATTTATATGCATTTTCTCAATTGTTTTGAATCTCGTCATTCATTATCAAAAGCTGCATGCATTTAAATCCACTTGTAATGAGATAATTACTTAACGAAGTGACGAAATTAAGACATAATAATTTCAAAATTTATCCTTTCCTATTTTATTTTTTTTGACAAATCATATAGTCTTCTAAACTCGCTCTATTGTTAAGGGCATGTGCCCTACATTTGGGGTCAAGGAGCTTTTTTATTCTTGGAACACTAGCATAGATTTATGTATAATGTATCTATTAATTTCAAATCAACTTTTTCAATAACCATAACAATAATTAATTTTAACTGCCGATAAAAGTACTCATATGATAGATGTTAAAAGAACGGTGGAGAAAAATACAACAATAATAAGACAATAATTTTCAGCTGTGTAACTGTAATTCTTGAAAAGGGATCAGAATAAAATATTTTTTTCGGTTTTGTATTAATGGGGTCAAGACAAGAGAGCCCCTGACAAAAACAGGCGTATGTCACTTTAATGTGGTGAGCACACGGTATTCTTTAGTAAAAGGCGAAAGAATAGTTCGCTTTGTGCTCACCACACGACTCCGTCGTGCCTTTCTACTTTTTCTTTGCCCTAATTTATAGCTTCCCTATCTCATCAAACTCTCATCCTCATCGGTGTGGCATTAAATGAGACGGACCCAGAAAAAGAAAGTCACAACTTCCATTCAATATGATGGATTTCATACAAAACATGATTCCACTCGCCCATTGTTTCCTACTCTCAATTGTTAGGATGTATTTTTCTTTTTTTCCCCGCTTTGTATGAAATAATTGGTCTCTTTGCTTTAACTGCTGGGGGTGGCAACGGGTCGGGTAGGATCGGGTTGTGCCGGACTCAGATTCAGACCTGGACCCAGAAATATAGTGTAGAACCCGGATCCAATTGTACCCTACCCAAAAATTTAAAAATATCTATATATTTAAATATATTTCATATATTGGCACCTGAAAAATATTATCGGACCCAAACCCAAACCCAAACCCAAACCCGGACCTGATCCACTAGGTCCAATTTTTTACCCATACTTGGTTCGGGATCTGGTCCAAGAGAGAGGGAGAGCAACTGAGTGGCCATGAGAGAGAATCTTTGGTCTCTATTTTAGGTGGGTCTCACTTTTAATCCGAATCCCATCCCATCCCATCAACCCAAGCTTTGAAAGTTAACCTAGGCTGGTGTTTTCATTCTCAAGTTCAATGAAGATCAAACTTGGTCAAAGTTCATTTTTGTTTTTTATTTTGAGTACATTCCCCATTCTCTTGTGAAGCAACTTGAAAAAATTTGAATCAAAACGGATTTTTTTACTATTTTTAATGATTTTTTTGGTAAAACATGACATTTACTGGAATGACTTGGACGACACTGCCATTGTCGCCCAGTCCAGGCTGGGTGACACGGCTAGTGTCGCCTAACTTAAAACTTGTCCAAATTTCCTTTTTTTCACTTTGGATGTTTTTTTAGCCTCTTACGAAGCTTACAGAGAAAATTTGGATCAAAACGAATTTATTTACTATTTTTAATGATTTTTTTGGTAAAACAAGGCGTTTACAAAAATCTTGGTCAAAACAAGGTTCTGCAGGGTTCCGGGCCGGCAGACTTGTTCCGGGTCACAAGATAGGTTGTGTGAACAATAAATTTTGGGTTTACTAAGATAATGTGGTCCCAAGGGTTCAAAAACCATAGCATTTGCTAGTTTTAAAATGGGGTGTCTACAATTGCCCCTCTTTGGCACTCTCTGTCCTTTGAGGGACATGCGAATAGCAAAGAAGTAGACACTCTGGCATTCCCTGTCCTTCAAGGGGTAGGTGAACGTCAAAGATAAAGCAGGCATTTTAAATTTTGTTCTGTTGTCACGTAGTCAGCGGGTACACCAACTATCCTTCTAAGTCATTGTGCTCACCAAACTCACTCACCCAGGGCATTTTTCCTCCTAGGATTTTCAGTATTATCGGTGAGGTACACAAGCTCGAAACTCGAGTTGGATTTTCTGGCCATGCCAGTTAACTTCAGGGGTTTTGTAGTTTGAAATCTTTATCCTTGGCATTTTCTTTGATCTCCTTAGGGCTTCGTAAGGCTATCTATAGGAAAAGGCCTTCTATAGGAAGAGACTTGTCTGGCTGAATCCGAAGAAAGAGACGAGGCAGCAACGTGGTATTCATCATATACGCGTGTCCAAGCTCCTTCATTTTAGAAAATGTTTGAGAAATTTTGAAAGTAGGGGAAGATTTGAAATAGAACCCAGAGCAGGGACAAGTTACGATTTTAACAAAGAAATTAACGTTTTTGAAATCACAAACATATAATGGAAATTTTGAAAAGAGAAAGATATTTGAAAAACAAAGTTGGTTAGCAGTTTTAACTCATGCAACCACAAAGCCCTCTAAGCAGTTTAGCGTCATGGAGTGATAGACCATACACCTGACCCTTTTACATCCTACGGGGATAAACAAGGTGGTTCTGCCTTGAATACATTGAACATGGTGCTTGTGCCCTGAACAACATTGAACGTGGTGGTTGTGTCCTGAACACACCCGACATTTTACGTCATGCGGGGCTAGACATTACTTGTCTCGTCTAGCTTACGTTACACGAGTTTGACGTTGAACTGGATATACCCGGCCCTTAGAGTCATACGAGGCTAGACATTAGAACATGGTTGTTGTGCCCTAAACATATTGAACAGGGTGGTTGTGCCCTAAACACATTGAACAGGGTGGTTGTGCCCTGAACACATCTGGCATTTTACTTCATACGGGACTAGACGTTACTTATCTTGACTCTTTAACGTCACACGAGTTTGACGTTTTTCCTATCTCGGCTCTTTAACGCCACACGAGTTTGACGTTTTTCCATTGAAACATGGTGGTTGTGCCCTGAATCGAACTTTGGTTGGCAGTTTAAGCTCATGCCACCGAGGAGTGTTCTCTCTTTTTTATTTTATTTTTCATTTTTTTTGAAATTTTGGAAGCTTGGTTGGCAATTTAGGCTCATGCCACCGCGGAGCGTTTCTATTTTTTTTATTTTTTTTTGAAATTTTCTAGAAAATTGGGATGGCAGTTTAGGCTCATGCCACCGAGGAGCATTGCCTTTTTGAATTTTGTTTTTTTTTTTGAAATTGGTTGGCAGTTTAGGCGCATGCCACCTAGGAGCGTTTTATTTTAAAAGTTAATAAAAATGTTTGAAAATAATCATAAAAATCCATGACAAAACATGTTTGATCCTTGGAAGTCCCCAAAAATTGAGTGGGGAAAATTTTTTCGGCGACACTGGCCGTGTTGCCCGAGTGGCAGTGGTGGTGTCGCCCAGCTTTGGGCGACCCAACTGGTGTCGCCCACCTAAAAAAAATCTTTTTATTTTTATTTTTTTATTAAGAGTGTTTTGTTGGAAAATGAAAAAAAAAAACTTTTGGCAAAAATGTATGGGTAAATTTATTTATTTTTGGTTTCTATTGGAAATTTTTTTAAAAAAATATGTAGGTGACATGGGCGATGTCGCCCAAGTCTGAGTACGGAATTGGGCGACACGCCCCGTATCGCCCAGACCTCCGACCATCAAATTTTTTTTTATTTTTTTTATTTTTCTTTTTTTAGGGTTATCTAAACCTGCTGTTGGCCGAAGTAGATAACTATAGAACGCGTTTTGGGTCAGGTTTCTTTTTTCTTTTTCTTTTTTTATAAAAATCATCCCCCTCCCATTCTTCTCTCATCTTTCAAACTCAATTTTCTTCCTCTCACCTTCATCCTCTCCCTTTTTCATCATCTTCCCTTTGTTTTTACAAGTTTTTATGGCACCCATCCTTAGGCTTTCATGGCTCCTAAGAAGAACAATGCGATCTCCGTGGGCAAGGGGTAGGCTCTCAAGCGAGTTGACGACGGAAGAGAGGAGAAGGACTCCCCTATTTTTCCTAGGGTTAGGCACTTCCCTTAAAGTTTTCCCTCTCATATTTCTCAGGGCCTTTGGTCTGGTGAAATTTCCCGATGCTTCCATGGCTTCCCTATCGTCGGACCTTGGTTCTGAGATTGGTTTCGTTTCGCTCGGCAGTGACCCGAGCTCATGACCCTTCTGGCTACAATTTCGATGATAGGCATTTTGAGCATGACCTCTTGCTATGTGAACTTTCCACTCCTTGAGGCTCTTGCTGAGAGGTTCAACTATCAGACGACCAATTTCTTTCTTCCTACAGGTGATACAATGCCAACTTTGGAGGAAGTTGTTAGGATTTCTGGCCTGAACTTGTCCGGGATTGCATGTCAACCCTTCACTGCCATTGACGACCATTCTATCATGGGTGCGCGACTGTTGAGGGCTGCTTATTCTTTACATGGTCAGTGGGTTGATATGGAGTTGCTGGTCCGAAATCAAAAGTAATCTCGAGTCGCTGAACAGATCCATATTTTTCTCTTTGTGCTGTTGGGCTCTATTCCCTTTCCGAGTGGTAGTAAGACAATTCGTAACTCTGATTCCTTTAATCCATGCATTCTGGGAATGAGCTGGTTACACCATTGTTTCGATCGTGTTTGCGGGCATATACCGGGGTCTTCATGACCGGGTCACGCGAGGTGATTGATTTATTGAGGGCGGTGTCCTGATTTTGTAGGTATATTTTTTAACACAATTTTATTTTATTTTTCCCTTGGAACTCAGTTTTTTATCTGGTTTTGGGTTCTAGAACTCATATTTTTGCAATAGAGATTTATTTGGAAAAAGCCCGGCTCGATCCGGGAGGGTCTCAGTTGGGCGACACTACCAGTGTCGCCCAAACCAATTTGCCCCAGATCATTCCGGGGTTCTGGACTTTTATTGTGTGACCTTTTTGGGATGCTTTTGGCTCTTGCTTTCTGCAGATTTGGGCTTCCGAACACGTCATTGTTGTTCGCCCTCCTTGATCAACGACAGTTGTATCTGCTGCTCTGGGACTCGCATATGTCAACGACACCACTCGGCCCGGGGATGTTAATTATTATCGCAGGATTCTTGACGAGTTTTCGTCATTTGATTGGGTGATCAAGGGTCTTGAAAACATATCGCTATTGCTGCCTGCTATGGGGCATTCATGTCTTATTCTGGCGGGGCAGCACTTCACATAGGGGTATTTCCCTCAGAAGGTGCTTCGCCAGTTTCGCCATACTCAGAATTACACCTTTTCAATAGAGGTGATCGATCGTCGCCCTATCTTTCTGCTTCGTCGACACTCTTCAACCCTTTTTGTCAAGGCAAGTTTGTCATGGAAGGGAAATAAGTCCTCTTCTAGTGAGGGGTTAGCTAAGCAAGACGAGCCCACAACTACTTCGAACTATGAATCTTGGTGGGAATGTTCCTACCTTCTTAACCTAGGCTTTTAACCTAGGCTGGTGTTTTCATTCACAAGTTCAATGAAGATATGTAAAGGGCTTCCGTAGCCAGGATTCGAAACCCAATCTCTAGGTTGAGAGACAAATATCCTAGACTACAACAAATTAATATTCGTGCATCACATGGATCACTGATGAATACTAGAGATCGATCATAGATCCCAATAATAGTCTTGCTCTAACCCAATGTTACAAGCCTAAATATCAAGGCCAGACCCTACTAGACCGCCTGGACCAAATCAAATCACCTAGTCCAACAAGTTGGATGACCAAGTGTACTAATAACAATTTCAAAAAGAGTTTGTGATGCTAGGACATGAAAACAAAGTTTGTAAATTAGTAAGCACCTAAACAGTGACATAAAAAAATTGACAGTATATTGGTGTCAAATTGTTTTAAGGGAAATGTGACTGATAAATGTGTATATAATATGCAAATAAATTTTTTATGTATTATGATATGTCTATATGTAGATAACATGCTTATCTTTTGCACTAATCTAGAAATTGTAGAGGAAATTAAAAGATTCTTCACAATTAACTTTGATATGAAGAACTTAAGAGACGTTGATGTGATACTTGTTATCAAAATAGTGAGAAAAAAATCTTAACTCAATCTTATTGCGTTGAGAAAATGCTCTGTAAGTTTAAACATATTGATAATAAGTCAGTCTCCACCCTTATATATCCTCATATTAAGTTAAAGAAAAATGATGGGAGATGTATATATCAAATTAAGTATGCCAAGGTAATTAGTAGTTTGATATATACAATGAGTAGCACGGGTCCTAACATTGAATATGTGGTGGGAAAACTTAGTAGATAAACAAGTTGGCCAGGTAGAGAGCATTTGGATGCTATATTTCAAGTATTAATATACTTGAAAGGAACTATCAATTATGATATACACTATGTAGGTTATCCAAACGTGCAGGAAGGATATATTGATGCTAATTGTAACAAAAAAAATCTAAGATTCACTTTCAACATCCAGATGGATTTATACGCTAGTGGGTGGTGCGATATCATGGGGGTCAAATAAACAAATATGTATTTCACGTTTTACGATGGGGTATCAAATTATTGCTTTAGACCCTACCAGTAAAGAGGCAAAATGGCTAAAAAACTTGTTATATGACAATTCCGATATGGCCAAAACTCATATCTGCAATCACAATATATTGCGATAATCAAGCTACTATTGTGAGAGCTTGTAACGATGTATATAATGGAAAATCTACACATATTGAGAGAAGGCATAACTTCATTAAAATATTAATTGGAGATAGAGTGATTAATGTAGAATATGTAAAATCAAAAGAAATTTTGGTTGATCCTTTGACAAAAAGCCTTGTAAGGAATAACATTTGTAAGACGTAAAAAGAACGGGGCTAGAGTCGATTGACTAATCATCTACAATCGGAACCCAACCTAGTCTTTTTAACCTCAAAATTCTAGGTTTAATGTGGTAAAAACAAATTGTACATATGATTAGTTTGATCATTAGATGACAAAATATTATAAGCACCTATTCTTAGAAAATCCATATGGCGGATAAGTCTAGTGATAACTTGTATGTTAGTAGGTTGAGTTATACTCTTAATGTTGTTTGTGGATTATACATAAGTTGGACCATTTTATATACAAGGGCACTCTTGATAGACACACCCATATAAGTATAGATGTGTAACTGCTTCCTATGAGATGAGACTCATCTCTAAAGCACTTATAAAATTGGGATATAAGCACAATGGTCAAAATGTTCTGGCAGCTAAAAGATACCATAGTTGAATATTGGGTGAGTTATACTACTGGCCTGTTAGATAAACAACTTGGTTCAAAGCTACATGCGACTATAGTACTTGATGGACTTTGTAATATACACTCTTAGTGAAGATTCAAAAAGAAAGATACCTTTATCGAATGCAAATAATGTGTTTTTTATATTCTTTCTTGTTATTTTGAAATAGTGGAGGAAAATGTTAGTATTTTTAGCTTTGAAAAATACTTGTGTGTATTTCTAAATAACAATATGATTTTGTGTGATTTTTTCTAAGCTGTAATTTGTAGACAGAGAAAGGTGTGGGTTTCTAGTCATACATTAAAGAGGGGAGTGTAGATTAAGTGGTATTTAAGTGTACACATTCTCATGCCTTCTATTCTTAGTACAAATGTTAGAGTGATGACACATATGAGGAGCACGCGAACCATGCGACGGGCATACGCACGCGCGTGCCTGGGCACTTGATGACATAGTTTGCCCTTCACATACTCGTATCCATGCCTTTGGCCCGAGTATGGGTTAGATGTTGGATATACGTGAAGCCAATTTCCATTATTATAGGAAGTTGTTTCTTATTTTATGAATATCTAAGATTGAGACTCAGAAGTGATGTGTATCCTTCATTATATTCCCTATTTGTGCGGTGACCATATTTTGTGGGATTAGATTCCCATAGATATAGGAGATCTAATACAAAAGGGAAAGGATATCATATGATCTCTTTTGAGAGATAGGCTTTCTCACTCCTATAAGATAGGAAGAGAGATGGGCACATAAAACTCCTCAAAGATTGGGGGAGAAATATTTACGTGGGTATGATTGGAAGACTTATTCTAATCCTAGTAGATGCAGGAACTCTATGGGAATTAGAAATAGACTAATGATGGATCACGTGAGTCTCTTGGTCTCTCTGTAAAGTTAAGTCTTATAGAGAGAGAGAATAGATTGAAGAACTATGTAAGGAAAAATCCAGAGAGTTAATGGTTAGTTCTTTAGTTCATGGGTGGATATTCTAGAGAGAGAAAGATCTTGTTTTAGGGTTTGAGAGAGAGATATTGTAACCCCTCATATTCTCCATGCTTGCATGGTGTTTTTCTGATTAGTGGAAGAGAACTTTGTTGTCCCGTGGATGTAGGCAACTTGTCGATCCACGTAAATCTTGGTGTCTCTGTTCTTTTATTTTTTCCGCACTATTTTTATTTCACTTATTTTTGCCAAACCTTAGTTTTTATCCTCTACAATTGGCATCAGAGCCTTAGGGTTGTTTAAGATCCTTGTTAGGTTTGTGGTAGATCACAGATCTTTGAAGATGACCGGAGGAAGCTCAACCAGATATGAAATTCTAAAATTTGATGGTTTGGACTTTTTATCCTGAAAATTAAAGATACATGTGACGTTGGTGAAAGATGGTTGTGTCGTGGCTTAGAAGGTCGAGAAAATAAACCGAAAAAGGTGGATGATGAAGAATTTGATGAGAAGGATGAATTGGCCAGGGCAGACATTTTTTTGGCATTTGATGAGTCTGTTTTATTCAATGTCTCATCAGAAACGTCCGCGAAAGATTTATGTGATAGGCTGAAAAATACTTATGAAGGTAAGTCTCTTCCTAATAAAATCTTTATTTGTCGCAAACATTATAATCTCAAGATAAGAGATGATGCATCTTTGCATGGGCACTTAAATGAGTTTTAATGCATTGATTAACAAGTTGATGTAACTGGATATAATGTCAGAATCTTGGGATGTATTAATTATGAACATCAGTGGTGCAAAATCTATTTAATCTAATTTCGTTGTTTCAACACTTCTGATAGAGGAGTCTAGGTGAAAGTTTGGTCAGAATTCCTCTGGGAATATGTTTGTAGCATGGGGAAGATCAATAGAGAGAACTATGAGTAGAGAACAGTCAACATCTAAATCAAGATGGAGTAAGAAGTAAAGTATTGAAGCTATGGAAATTTAGGTCATATGAGAAATGATTGGAAGACACAAAAAAGGAACTAGGAAGCCCCTAAATCTGATTCTAATGAGAAAGCCTAGTTCAAGTAGTTCTCAAGGAAATCTAGTAGAAGATGTTGACTTTTCTGAAGATGGAAAAGTTGTCTATGGATAAGGAGGAAGTTTTGCAATATTGGCTACTTGATTTAGGTGCATCTTTTATAGGACTCCACATAGGGATTGATTCTATAGGTACCAATCATGTTATGGAGGTATTGTTTACATGAAAAATAATGACTCATGTAAAATGGTGAGAGTTGGAGTTGTAAGAATCAAGATGTTCAGTGGTGGCATATGCATTATCCGGGGTGTCAGATATGTTCCGAGTCTCAGAAGGAGTCTCTTGTTTTTAAGAAAATTTAATGATCAATGTTGCAAGTTTACAGGTGAAAAATAATGTCTAAACATTCCAAAAAGAACACTAATGATTGTGACAGGAGAGTTAGCAATCAATTTGTACAGACTTCTTAGTGAAACAATTTTGGGAGAGGCCGATATTGTAGAGGTGGACCTTGACATGACGTGACACACACGTTTGGGTTATATAAATGAGCGTGGACTCAAAGTACTTCTCGATAAAAACCTTCTCCCTGGTTTAAAATCTTTTAATTTAGATTGTTGTGAGTCATGCTTGTTTGAAAAGCAAAACAAATTGCATTTTGCTTTATCCACCGTTAGAAGTAAAGATTTTTTGGAATTGATACATTCAGACACATGGGAATAATCTGTTGTTTCTTTAGGGGGAGCTGCATATTTTACCACTTTTATTGATGAATTTTCAAGAAAATGTGGGTTTACATGCTGAAAAAAAAAATCAGACGCCTTCAGTTGTTTTAAAAAATTTAGGACTTTAATAGAAAGTCAGAAAGACAAGAGCATTAAATGTCTAAGAACTAATAATGTGGGAAAATTTTGCTCTGGTGAATTTAATAATTTTTGTAGTGGGCATGATATTGCTAAGCATTTGACAGTTCCTGTAACACTTTAGTAAAATGATGTTGCTGAGAGAATGAATCGTACAATTATGGAGTGTGTCAGGTGTATGTTGAGTGCTGCCAGGTTAGAGCAATGTTTTTGGGCAAAAAACTATTCGTACAACTTGTTTCCTAATCATTAGGTTTACAGTTCTGCTATTGACTACAAGACGCTAGAAGAGATTTGGACAGATAAAACTGGTGATTATTCTTTTCTTCGTGTTTTTGGCTGTGACGCATGTTCTTTGATTCCAAAGGAGAAAAGAACTAAGTTGAATGAAAAATCCAAGAAGTGTATTTGTTTTTGCTATGCTGATGGTACAAAGGGGTACAGATTATGGGATCCTATTGACTACAAGGTTGTAGTTAGCCGAGATATTATTTTCAATAAAACTTTCATGCAGAAGAAGAAAGATGTGCTAGATGCAAAAACTGTTGAGGTAGAATACACCTACGAGAACCAGTGAGATGTTGTTCAGGACCAAGAATTTGAAATTGTCTAAGAGCTTGAAGAATATTTAGGTGATCTTGAATTAAGAAGGTCTGATACACCTACAAATGCTCTTATGATGCTTAACGATTATGTCGTGTCTTATGCTTGCCTAACAGAAGAGCGTGAATCGATTTTTTTTCGTGAGGCATGTGACATCGATGAAGCCAACCAATGGAGAAAATCTATGGAAGAAGAGATGGGGGCCCTGCGAAAAAATAAAACATAGGACCTCATTGAACTACCAAATAAGCGAAAGGCAATTAGTTGCATGTAGGTCTTCAAGAAGAAAAAAGGTCCTGATGATACTGTTGAAATGTATAGAGCTCGATTGGTTGTGAAAGGATATGCTCAGAAATCAGGTATTGATTTTGATGACTTTTTTTTCTCTTGTTGTGCGCATGTCCACTATTAGAGTTGTTTTAGCTATGACTGCTGTTCTTGATTTAGAGTTGGAACAATTAGATGCGGAAACTACATATTTGCATGGTGACTTAAAAGAAGAAATTTATATGACCCAACCTGAAGGTTTTATTGAGGAAGGTAAATACAATTTGGTTTGTAAGCTCAAGAAATCATTGTTCATGTTGAAACAGATGCTGAGGTGTTGGTACAAATGATTTGAATCTTTCATGTTGAGTTTGAATTTTCGTAGATATGAAGCTGACCATTGTGCCTATTTCCACGGATATGGGGATGTAGGCTTTATTATCTTGTTATTATATGTCAATGACATGATTGTTGCAGGACCAAACCAGGAGAATATTGCAACACTTAAAGCTCATTTGGCTAGGGAATTTGAGATGAAAGAATTGGGAGCCGTTAATTGAATTCTTGGGATGAGTGTATTTAGAGACAGGAAGAACGTGAAAATATTATTAACTCAAAAGAGTTATGTGGAGACGGTTATGCGATCCTTCAATATGCAGAATGCCAAACCGGTTAGTACCCTGTTTCTTGTGCATATGAAGTTGTCTTCGAAACAATGTCCTAACACCGGAAAAACACAGATGTTTTGAGTACAATATTCATCTACAGTAGGGAGCCTCATGTTTATTATGGTTAGCACCAGACCTGACATGGCACAAGCAATGGGAGTTGTGAGTAGATATATGGCAAATTCTAGCCATGATCATTAGACCGCTGTGAAATGGATCCTTGGATATTTGAAGGGAATTTGCCATGCTGGTATATGTTATAGTGGAACGGATTTGAAAGTCACTGATTATGTCGATGGTAACTTTGCAGGTGACTTGGATAAAAGAAAGTCCACTACCAGATATATATTTTCTTTGGGAGGTGGTGCAATTAGTTGGTTATCGAGGTTGCAATCTGTGGTGGTGTTGTCTTCTATAGAGGCTGAGTACATGTCACTTGCTTATGCATCTAAAGAAGAAATTTGGCTAAATAGGTTACTTAGTAGGTTTCGAGTTGTGCAAAAATGTATTATGCTTCATTGTGATAACCAAAGTGCATTTTTTCTAACAAGGAATCCAACCTTTCATGACAAGACGAAGCATATTGATGTTTAGTATCACATTATTCGTGATGTAGTAAAAGATGAAAAAAAAATTTATTGCAGAAAATTCATACTGATAACAATCTAGCGGATATTTTGAATAAACCCACTGGGAAAGAGAAGTTTACTTGGTGCAAAACTTCTTTGGGGCTTGTGGTTACTTGATGATTAGTAACTGATGGGCAGTAGTTTCTTGAAACAAACTAGTCAGAATGAAAATATGCCTTCATGTGGGAGAATGTTGGCGATACGTGAAGCCAATTTCTGTTATTATAGGAAGTTGTTTCATATTTTATGGATATCTAAGATTGGGGCTCATGTGATGTGTATCCTTCATTATATTATCTATTTGTGTGGTGCCATATCTTGTGGGATGAGAATCCCATAGATATAGGAGATTTAACACAAGGAAAGGATATCATGTGATCTCTTTTGAGAGATAGGCTTTCCAACTGATATAAGATAAGAAGAGAGATGGACACATGAAACTCCCAAAATATAGTAAGAGAAATCCTTGTGGGTAGATTTGGTAGACTTACTTTAATCATAATAGATGTAGGAAATCTATGTGAATTAGGAATAGGCTAAAGGTGCATGACGTGAGTCTTTTGGTCTTTCTATAAAGTTAAGTGTTGTAGAGAGAGAGAGAGAATAAATTGAAGAATTATGCAAGAAAAAATATAGAGAGTTAACGTTAGTTCTTTAGTTCTTAGGTGGATTTTCTAGTGAGAGAAAGACCATGGTTTAGAGCTTGCGAGAGAGAGAGAGAGCTTGTAGTCCTTTGTATTCTCCATGCTGGCATAGTCTTTTTCTGATTAGTGGAAGAGAACTTTGCTGTCTTGTGGACATAGTCAACTTGCAGAACTACCTAAATCTTGGTGTCTTTGTTCTTTTATTTTTTCTGTACTATTTTTATTTCACTTATTTTTGCCAAACCTTAGTTTTATCCTCTACATTAGACTCGAGGCTCGATATTTTTTGTGAGCATAGCTCGTGTGGGACATCTAATAGTCACTAGCTATTGAAGAAATGGAGGTTTGTAATAGCAAGCATCAAGTTAAGCACATGCATATAACTTATGACTGTTAGTGGCATGTGTAACCATTCCTACAATAATTGGGCAACCTCTAGGAGCTCTATAATAGGGGTCTTTTTTTCCCATACAAATAATACTCTTACAACACTCTTCTTCTACTTTTCTCACACCATTCTCTACGAAATTCCAGAGAGCATGACAAAGCATTCGTCTCTCTCTTTCTCTCTCTCTTTTTATACTAATTTTTTCCCTCTTTCTTTCTCTATACAACACAAGACTCTGGTGTCTACTGCGGCCTTCAAGCTTAGGTGCATAAGATCTTTAGAATATCAAAAGACACCTTTATGTTTTCTTGTATCTCGAGTATGGATTGCCCACATTATTTACAGTATCGAAGGGGGGCAAATGTTGTCTCAAGAAAGCACTCTCTTAACTTTTTAAATTTCATCTTCGAGATGGATTTTGGATATAGACTACCATGATTATATATCTTAGAGAGAAAATGAGTTTTAAATTTTGAAATGGAATGTTTTATCTTTTTTAGATTATTTATTTTAATTATTTAAAAAATGTTAGATTTGTACTATTTTTGTAGCTCTTAATTCACAGACTTGAGGAAGAAATAGGGTTTACAGTAACGGTGAAGTTTGTATAAGGTTGCATTTATATAAACGTTTTTCATAAGTTAATCCACTAATAATTTTGTTTGTGTTGAGTGAGTACGTTTTTCATAAGTTAATCCACTAATAATTTTGTTTGTGTTGAGTGAGTGTGGCCATTAAAGGCCTTATGAGTGCTTGTAAAATGAAATGATGCATTAGAATATGAACTAAGTGGGAGTGTGGTCCCTCATGGACCATACTAAGCAAACGATGTTTGCTGATACTGGACTGTATTCGACAGTCTAAGCCAGTCAGTTGGGAAAAACCCCGTTACCTGATCATAGAGTATAAACTGATAAGGGTTCTAATGAGTCATCCATTGATGAGGTCGGAGTATGCCTGGATGAGTGAGCCGAAGGACTGTGTGACCCTTGTATGTGATGGTGGCCTTTAGAGACGGGAGGTAAAGCCTCATCCATGTACCATCACACGACATGCATATTGATAGACCGTTTTAGAAAAGCAAGTTACATTTCAAGGTGAACGTATGCATGTGCTAGAGATACCCATATGCACCATATGAGCTGTGGTCGCATCAGGTATAATTGACATTGGCCCATCTCTACGGGAGAACCTGAAATCTGCAGACTGGGATTACGACCCCTTGGCTTATCGGCTAGACTTTGGTGACCCACTAATGAGGCTCTGCATGGATTGTGGGTCATGAGAAACACTGTGTCGGTTGATAAAGCAAGTGTGGACAGTAGTCTACAGTTGAAGGTGAAGTGCCCCAAATTATTCATTTTTAGACCATATGGATCCTTATCCATTCTAATTAATTTAATTGTGTTTATTTTATGATGATATGACTTTAGAATTATTATTTGAATTTTTCTAGATCTCTGGATATTTTATTTATAAAATTTGGAATTATAAAAACGGAGATATTGATTTTAATGTTTTAAATTTTCAAATTAATTCTAAAAGCATTTATTGATTTTTAAATATTTAAAAATAGCATTGAGGCCCATTGTGCAGGGCCCACCATGAAATTGGATTGTGCCACCCATGTGGTATAGCGAAAGAGGCACACCCCACTCTTACATCACTCAACGAAGGATTTATGATTAAGGGGTTTAGGGTATAGCGAAAAGAGAATCCATCTCTCTCAAACTAGATTGTAAGGGAATTCACCTAGGGGTTGACTTTGTGATTAAAGGGGTTCATATTCTATTGGTGTGGCTTGGTTTAAACTTGATTTCTTGGTTGAGATTGAAGGTTTATTATTGATCTCGCGTCATTGGATGATGGTGATTATGGGGTGTAATAAGCATAGTTAAGGTAATATCCGGCACTTTCTTTTTGTTTCTCCCCATATTTAATTATATTGTCTTTATATTCTCAAGCATAATAATTGTGAATATTTTTTTTATTTAAAAAAATTGGTTTAAAGACATCAAATTTTTTTAAGATTTTGAATTTGTTAATTTAATTTTATTTGAAGCAAGAGTTATTGATATAAAATTACTTGTAAGTGATGTTTCTCAAAAGAAGAAAAAAAAAAAAATAGTGAAAAGAAGAAATAAAATATCGCTTTAGTCTTTGTTTCGCTTTGTTCATCATTTGATTTAAGTTTGTGGAATTTAGAAGTGTGTCCCAAATCCCAAAGCATACCCAATAATCGCCGGAATCAGGAGTGTGCACCCGTTAAGGACCTTCTCTATTCGAGTCATTTATACCTGCGATAGCACACTGTACTCGGATATGATGATGTGTTTGTCAACATGGAACATTTCAAGACATATTTAACATATACAAATATTCTTTGTCCCTGTAGACCCAACGGACACCTTACCCGTCCCATCACAATCAAGAGAGAAGACAAAAGACCAGGTTTTCATAAGACCGCACCCGTGTATATAGAAATGCGGGCGTATTAATAAATCTATTTTTGAGATGGATTTTTGGACTCAAATTTTAAAGAGGTGTAATCTTTAACCCGGGATCATAAATAAAAAAAACTATGTGAATTTTACAAAATAAAAATAATAATTTTAATAAAAAAATATTTGTACCGTTAGTTTTCATTTTTTTTAAATGGAACACCTTCCATCTTTAACGTGAATTTTTTACACTTTGCGTATGCAGTAGTATTGCGGTCCAGCCCGTATAAAACAATTTTTCGAAAAAGAAAAAACAGAAGTTTCATTTCTCCAAAACCCATTGGCTAGTTTCACAAGGATAAAAAACAGCCAGATTTTTTATATGGTTTTGAGGTGGGCATTGGATAGATTTGTGGATTAGAGGTTTCACATTCAATGGCGGGGGCCGCCTTAGATTTCCATTTTTTAATGGTTCTCTCTCTCAAATTAAATCGGAAACCGGCCAAAAAAAAGAAAAAAATCCATATCATCTCTCTCTCTAATCTTGTTTGGGAAAAAAAAACCCATAATCTCAAGTGGGTGTTTCTCAAAATCCTCCATTTCGATTTCGAAACACTTGGAAGTTTGGAAATTCATGGCTACTGCTTCTCTTTTAGAGGCAATTTCAATAGCAAGAGACGCCCCAAAACTCGCAGGATTGAAATGGAACCCTTTGGTTAGGCCCCCAGTTCGGAGGGCGTTTTATCCTGCGTCGAAAACCAGGGATCTTTTGAGAGCCGCAATGCTTCGTATAGAATGTTCAGGCCTCAAAAACATGGTGGTGTGGAAAAGAGATGAGGAGAAAGAAAATCCATTTAATGGGGCTTTCAAAGTGATTGGTAAATTGCTCAAGGCGTTGCAGAAACCTGCCATGGTGGCCATTGTTTTGGGTCTTCTTTTGTGCTATGATCCTCAATCTGCCCTTGCAGCTTCAGGGGGTAGAGTGGGTGGGCGTTCGTTCTCTTCTGGTTCTGCTTCTTCAAGGACTTACTCGGTTCCTGGTCGAGCTTTTTCGTACTCTGTTCCTTATTCAGCACCTTCTCCTTTTGGATTTGGTGGTGGTGTTTATGTGGCTCCCGCTTTTGGTGTTGGCTTTGGGGCTGGCACTGGTATTTTCCTGCCATTAATGGCTTTCGCAGCTGTAGTTTTGGTTTCGGGGTTTCTCTCTGATCGAACAGATGATGGAGTTCTTTCGGCCACTCAGAAAACGAGTGTACTCAAGCTTCAGGTTTGAAAATTCCCATTCCATCTGTTAAATTTTGATTGAACATTCTAATGTTAAATTTTGATTGATTCATGTTTGGTTTGTATCTGTTTTTGAAGGTGTAATTCATTTGTGTAGCACACTTTCTTTTTTCTCTTTGCATCTCGGGGTTCAGTTGGGTAATATTTGGAGTATCTGAAATGTAAATTGTGTTTGCATCTAAGTTTGTGTGAGAGAGATTTTTGGTTAAGTCCAGTTTGAGAGGGAACTTCTTGACTGGTGGCACGTTTTATTTCATTTTCTTGACTTTGATAGATGTGGGTGGCTTTCTTTATTCTTCTGTGTCAATGGGTCAGTTAGGCATTCTTTCTTAGCTATAAACTGTTTGTAATAATGTTTATGTGAAGGAGATTCTTGGGTAATTCCTCTTTCAATAACTTCAAGGCTGGTGATTATTGTCCACTGTTTTATAGGTTTGGGCAGTTTAAGATTGGTAATTTTCTTTTCCTTTTTCTGTTTTGAAGGTTGGAAGTATCTAATTTGTAAGCTGTTTTAAAATATTTGTAAGAAGTTTCTGTTTTGAGAGGAGAGTTCCTCTTCCATTCATCTAACTGTTTGGCTGGTGACTGATTTCGTTTTCTTTTCCAATGTTTGACAGATATCGATAGTTTCGATTGGGTAGCTTTCTTGTTCCTTGGTCTGCTTTTTTGTTAAGTTGAGCTTTGTCGAAGCATAGAAATTCTAGGGTAACGCAATGAATTGATGTTTTTTTGATAAACTTGTTTGTATAGTATTATGATGAATAAAAGTTACTTATGAGTCATATGTGCATACAGAGTAGACAAAAGGGGGGTCTAGCCTTTATCGACCTTCTAAATTCCACAAACAAGTGTACTGTATCAAAAAATACCTATGATTGAAAGTTTTGTAGTGTTTGGTTTAACTTTCTATGGGTGATTGAGAGTAAGTGTATTGCTGATTTGTCCCTGTTTGGCCAGGCCATAGGCAATGATACTGGCTTCATGCCACACGTGCTGAAATGAGATGTTGAGCAGTGCACTCAGCACGAAAATTTCCTCAAATATTTGGTTGAGTCTCCGCAAAGAAATAGATTTCCTGTTATCCAGTTGATGGTGTTTATGGTGTCCCCTTCAACCACTAATTAGTTGCCCCATGTCCTGTTGAACAATATGAGATCTCTCTAAGTGGAATATTCCTCTTTCACTAGTACTACTGCTTGGTTGGTGAAAAGTTTCTCTCTCTTATCCAATGTTTGATAGATTTGGGAATGGTCATTTTCTTTTTCCTTTTTGTGTATGGCATTTAGTTGGGCAAGGTTAGGCATATATATCCTTTACGTGAGAGATATTTGTTTGGTAATTTTTGTTTGAGATGATCTTGAACCATTTAGGCATATATATATCCTTTAGTCTGTTTATATTCCTTTACATGAGAGATATTTGTTTGGCAATTTTTGTTTGAGATGATCTTGAACCATTTTTGGACTTTGATGAGCAAGGCTTATGCAT
The DNA here is from genome assembly GCF_054954075.1 of Amborella trichopoda. Taxonomy (NCBI): domain Eukaryota; kingdom Viridiplantae; phylum Streptophyta; class Magnoliopsida; order Amborellales; family Amborellaceae; genus Amborella; species Amborella trichopoda. The sequence goes on along the minus strand of NC_142338.1, from coordinate 9,798,894 downwards.
ACATGATAATGCATTTGTGTGGTATTTCTGTTTTTTCATAGGTTGGTTTATTGGGCATGGCGAGGTCATTGCAGAAAGATCTTGATCGGATTGCTGAAACAGCAGATACATCCAATCCTGGGGGACTTCATTATGTATTGACAGGTTGAGCTCCACTTCTTCCTGTCCCCTCTGTCTGCAGAAGTTCTTGGGTGATTTTTAATCATGAATTATGCGAAATGCTCTTGTACTGAGTTTGTATATGTGTTTATGCTCTTGCCCTCACATGACGATCTTTAAGTGTATATAAAACTTCCACTTATGTTGGCTCATGCCACTTATGTTGGCTCATTAACTTTGGTTGCAGAAACTACCTTGGCTCTTCTTCGTCATCCAGATTGTTGCATCTCTGGCTACTCATCGGTAAGCTAATTTGTTTCACCATTACACTATTATTGGAGCATATTTTTGCTTGTTCCTGCCTCTCAACTAGTAAAAGTCTGAGAGATGAATGAATGAATGAAAGAATATGAAACCTTGCTTGTTCTGCATGTAGTATTGAGTCCAATCTTAGTTCAAGGACCTTTTATAGGGCATCATGCTCGTTGCAACTCCCCTTAATCCTCTGTGAGATAATTTTCTTCCCCTTGACATTATTATTGAGGATCTTACCCCAGAAAGCAATATAAAAATGATAACAATTGAGTGCGCTTGTTACTGGTGACCTAATATGTACTGGATAATGTATTACTCTGATGGAGAGTTATTTACAGAAACATATGCGCTATGTGAAGCGTAGTGGTGAAATCTCAAGATGTTCACTTGAAAGTGACATGCTACTGATTGAGAAAGGGTGTATTCTAAAAGACATATTGTTACTTACATTTGGAAGATAGCCTAGTGGGTTTGGAGCTCTGATGGTTGTTGGATTTAGTGTAAAATTTAAAAACCAAATAAAAAGATCTACGTTGGATGTTCTACAAAAATGCAATGGGCATATTTTTATCTTTATTGAATACTTAAACAATAAGAAAGGACAAATCATGGGGCTTATCTCATTTATTTTATCTTGTCCAACAATACAGAGCATGCCAAATTCATAAATTGAGAAGAGGTGTGACGAGGGAAACACTTTGATCAGAGACCTACATCTCTGGGATGGTCTTGCATTTCATGTCAAACCGCCAAGTTTTCAAGTAGCACATATGTTGGCAATCAATTGAACCTCCTCATTCACACAGATTGGCCTATCTTTCACTTGCACAAAGCATGTCCAAGATGCAAGCCGATACGATACACTTTTGGTATTAGTCATTCTTTTATTGTCCACAAATATTGGAGACAGATATGTATCTGCTGCTTGTTACAGTAATGTGTCGAGCGTTGCATGCATGTTGCTAATTTATACATGATATAGGGCCAAGGGAATGGAGCCTGCACTAGTGGCATGGGTTTGGTGGGCTAGGCTGCTATGCTTGCGTTAGATTTTAAGGTATAGGTTTGATGGAACTAGTGGTAGGGTAGTTGTGGTAGTGTGGAGGATTTCTTGAAGGGTTAGGGTGTATGAAAGTGTGGGTGGAATAGAATTAGGTTAGGTTTGATGAAAGTAATTGTTAAGGATGCATATTACTCCTTTAGGGTAATTCTGTGATTTCTGTTTATATTTTTACTTATAATGTATTAGGGATATAAGTTGAGTTTCTCTTATGACCCTAATCTGAAGTGGGTTACACATATAAGAGAAATATCATGGATGTGGAGTGGTACGCGGTCCTCATTTTCTTCTTCTTTTGTGTTCGCTCTTCAAAGGCTTGGAGTTTTGCTACTTCATATTTCTTTCATGGTATGACAGTAGGATTCAAAGATCTTCTCAACATAACCATCCCAATCAAGGTAACCCATAATCTCTTTTTTCTTCACCTCTTGTTTCTTACCTTCTCTAATCTCTATCTCTCTTCTTTTGTCAAAACCTTAACCGATCTGCTTTCAAAACCCAAAGCAAATCTGCCTTGTGCATCTTTTTCCCGCTTAATTTCCTTTCATCTGAACTCTAACCTTAAAACCCTAATCCATATCTAAAACCTAATAACTTCTCATCCAAAGTCCTAACCTGAAAAACCTAATTGATCTCCCTAAAATCACTCATCTAAACCTAATTGTTTTGCTGTATTTGTGGAAAACTATTTTAGAAAATAAAAATATATCAAAAAGATTAGCCCATTTCTCCATGAGGTTAGGGAGAAATGGGCTAAACAAAATGGTGATTTTGTGATGTTTTGCTGTATTTGTGGAAAACTATCGTAGCAAAGAACAACATATCAAAAAATCAGCCCATTTTTCCATGGGGTTTGGGAGAAATGGGTAAAACAAAGTGGTGATTTTGTGATGTTGTGGTGTATTTGTGGCCCATGGTGAATGTTAACTTGAGGTAACACAGGAGCTGCTACAATAAACCTCCTTTAGTAAGTGGTACCAAGTGGCATTGGATTGACCCCAAATTTTCAGGTCACTTTTGAGGACCTTTCTATCATCCTTCAAAGTTCCGGGTCCATAGCATACCGATTTTCCGGTGGTCTCTTTGTAAACCAACCCACTTTTCCGTGGTGCACAAGCCACAATCGAAGCTATCAAAATTGATTCTAGAATATCTCGGCCTCCAAACATCATAATGGCCTGATATTTGGGGTATATCTTGGGGGTATATTGAACTAGATTTAGGTTCAATTTCAGGCTGCATCCTCCTCGATAAGGTTTCACCCACAACCTTTATTTGCTGTCTGTGCATATGCGTTTTGGTTGCAATTGATCCCAAGGCTCAAGGCCTTTATTCTTGTGGTCCTCCATCATCTAAAATGAGGATCCTCCAAAATTGGCCCCAGTATCGTTTGTTGGCCTTTCCCCAACCTTAAGATATCTCTGGCAGTTTCCTGGCGTATATGTTATCAGATATCTGTCAAAGTGAACAACCCTGTGCTTTTGTGGTGAGTAGGCCATCCTTGATTAGGAACCATCATTTTTCCTGCCTTTTAAGGGTTTTTCAAACAAAATGAGGCTTGGTTGCCCATCCCTATTTTGTAAGCCGACTTTTGGGTACGAGTTGCCATGTACAGTGTGTCGAATGCTTTGATACAGAGAACCGCACACTAAAATTGTATAGTCAATAAGCACTCATAGGTTGTTTGAATGCAAGCCTTCTCCTTATGTTTTAGCACAAGTGTTGGGCTCATCTCAACAGCCAAGGAGGTCTGAGACACTTTGAATTTGCTCAAGCCCCGGTTTCTAAGTCAAGGTGAATGCATTTGTGATGAAAATAACGAAATAAAGAAGAGGTAATTGTAGCACTAACATGTATTTCACTAAGGTAAGAGCATAATTTTCAGAGGAAGTCATTATTTCCCACGAGGACCTGTCCCTTCTCTGTTGCCATTAATTTTTGTCAAGAGCATAATTTTGAAATAAAATAATTATTTGTAATTAATATTTTGTTTTATATAATGACTTTCCTAAAATAGAATACTTTCGATATCTTGAGTCTATAATCTAGGAAAATGGAGAGATTGAGGAAGATTTCACACATAGAATTAGAGCTGGGTGGGCGAAGTGGAGATGTGCAATAGGAGTTTTATGTGATCACCACATATTAATGAAGTTGAAGGGGACGTTCTATTGGACACATGTGAGACCAACTTTGCTTCATGGCATGGAATGTTTGTGGTCAAGAAACAACATATGCATAGGATGAGTGCGGCAGAGATGAGAATATTGAGATTGATGAGTGGCAAGATAAGATAGGATAGTATTCAGAATGAATATATTAGAGGGAACTTGGGGGTAATAGGCCACAAGATGAGGGAAAGTAGACTTGGGGGGCTGGCCATGTGCAATACAGACCCAATACAACATTAGTTAGGAGATGCAATTTGGTTCAAGTGGAAGGCTCTAAAAGGGCATGGGGAATACCCAAAAGGACATGGATGGAAGTAGTGAAAAAAGATATGGGACTTATGGTCGTACTTAAGGTATGACCTTGATAGAGTAGAATGGTGGAACAAGATTCGTGTAGCCGATCCCGAATAGTTGGGATAAGGCTATGATGATGATGTTTGTAAGAACATTTCTAGAATTATCTTATTTGTTATCCGCATAACATATTGTTTTGAAGATGTGGGAATATGGTGCATGCAGGTGATGCTTCTAGCACACTTGTGGGCTAGAGAATCACATGGTGCCCATGTGAACCCCAACCCTTTTATGTCATTTATGTTTGTTTTGATGAAATAGGAAGAGAGGTGTGCTCTATATATTTGAGAATTATCTTATTTTTGGAATGATTTATTTTCAAAACTTCTTCTCATAATTCAAGAGATTCATTATGTTTTAAAATTTTGGAATGATTTATTTTCAAAATATTTGAAGCTATATCCATGGATATTGAATTGGATTAGACTAAGAGACTTTCTTTTTGCGAATAGTTGTGGGACAAGGAACCCATGATAAGGGTGTACACATCCTTAGAATGATGGTAGCTGATCCTAGGAATGGAGGGTTGAGATTGAAGGCTTCTCTCACCTTACAGATCTCCTTTGTTTAAGGCAAGGTCTGCTCCTCAATAAACCCTAACCTTAAATATTATGTCTCCCTATATATATATAAAAAGATTACGTTATAAAAGGCCCATTCTGTTCCCTCTCCCATTTGCCAAATGTGAGCCTTGCAAGCTTTGAAAACCATGCCTCTTCCTAAAAGTTTCAAAAGATTTTTGTGGCCTAGAAGGTGAGGATAAAGGACCAAATGTAAATGAGATCTCTAGGCTTACCACTAGGTACTGGAGTGTTCTATTGGCTAGTCGCGAATGATGGTCCACTCTGTCTCATGACCCAACAGATCTATGCTTTACAGTTTATGACAGAGACACATAATTGGCCACGTCAAAGTCACCCTATTTAAGCTTTCTATCATCAGGTTTGAAACCATGAGATATGTTAGAGTTGTCGGGCCTGACCTTCTTCCTGTCTTGTGAGACTTTTGGCTTCCCAAAAGAGGATTTACATTGGACTTTGGCTAGAGGTTGGTACAACATCGATCAAAGGAGATTTGGTGTGGGGTGTCCTAAGTCCTTGAAGGTGATTCACGGGTAGTTCTATGGTTAGTTGTTTGCTATTTCTGTGTCAGTTCTTGCATTTTTTTGTGTGAGCGTGGCAGCAAACTTGGTATGTGAAATTCTCTTGTTTTGTAGTTGAAAGGCATTGAAATTTATTTTTTGAGATTAGTGCATAACAGCCTTTGTATGGCATACAGCCGATAATTGATGATATTGCTGGAAAATTTAAGATTTGATACTCGCCAAGGTTTATTGTTACCGCTCGCAATTGCTACTACGACTTTTTTGCTTTTTGCCTTGTGTAAACCTTTTGCGGTTGTCATATTAAAATTCTTTCGCTTGGAAAATTGAAAGTAAAAAGAATAGGAGATCCAATAAGTTGTAGCATTAATATATGAGGTTGTTAGGTCATCCTTCTTTGGTACTTCTCTCTCTTTTTTTTCTTTTCCAGGCCGTGCAATAAAATCCTTTGTTTGAATGAAGTAAATTGTTTTTTTATGCAGGTTGATGTAAAAAGAAGCGTAGACGATGGGGAGAAACGTTTCAATCAACTTTCCATTGAAGAACGGGGAAAATTTGATGAAGAGACTTTGGTCAATGTGAACAACATCAAGAGGCAAAGTGTAACAAGCCAGAGATCCAAGGGTTTTGGTAACGAGTATATTGTGGTATGATTCTTGTTTCATAGTTTATATTATAGCCAGCTATGAGTTCCATGTTAGTGCTTTTCTTTTTCTAATTTGCTATGGGGTGAATTTGGGGAGTTGGAAAGCTTGTTCTTGCACTGTGAGGATGGAGCATTTTACTGATATATCAGTATGCCGTTCTTGTCTACTCTTCCAATGGATATTGGAAACTGAGAGAAGCTCAAGGGCAAATAAACTTCTAAGGGGAAGGAATGATATTTATTCTAATATCATGTAGACCCTTATTAGTGTCTTCCATTTCGTTGGATATTGTGAATTTGAGAGAAGCTTAACGGAGAAATATTCTTCAAATAGCATGAATTGTGGATGTGCATGTATGTTTTTTTTTTTATTTTGAGAAATATTTGACTATATGTGCATGTACATTTTTGCTGGAGTTTTTCTGTTTCTGGCATTCATGTGTATAATGCGGCCTGGAAGAAAGATGAGAGGTATTAATGATTCTCTTTCTGATATACTTTGTTTTGCTGGCACATTTGTAACAAGATAGAGTCATTAGACTTGCACGAATCATTATGGTAATGGACTCAGGGTCAATTACTTGGAAAATTTTGAGTCATTCAGAGGGATTTCAATAGACAAAATAGTTCTAGTGATTCTGACAATGGGACAATTTTTTTTTTTGATAATAAAACCTTTAGATAAAGGAAAAAGTTTAAATAAGGTTGCAACCTTAAAATGTAAAACTTGTCGGGAAGCGATTGTACCGCTTACTGGTGTCAAGAGCGTTCAACTCCTTGAAGACAGCAGGAGCATTCCCATTACTCTGGGTCTAGTCAAAATTGTTTCCAGAAACCTAGTTCTCCGCGACACTATTTTGCAGTTTTGCTGAGAAAGGTTGCTCCAGTGTTCAGTGTTGAAGCAAGATTTCTGTGAGTGAAGTTGGCTCCAAGTGATATTTCACCTCTGGTAGAGACTTCCTCCAACTTTTTGGGTTATGGCTAGCCGAGGTTCAAAAGGTGAATTCTGGCCGCTGTTTAGTGAATACGCTGTCTTGAACCAAGGGAACAGCTCCCTCAAGGCACTGGAGGGTTATAGAACACTCGTTTTGAGGATCATTGACAAATCATGAAAAGAAATTGTTGTCTGTATTTCACTGCAAATTTTTCCCTCAATTCTGTCTCAGCTAAGCAGACTTCAACTCTGCTGTGGCCTCAGTTTCACTGGCATGTTACACACGTACACTGGCAGAGCAAGTCTCGGCAGTTTTACCTCAGTTTTTGGGCCAATCAAATTCTCGCTGCGGTTAAGAGAGAGCACGGCAATCTTTCACTGCATTTACTCTGTTTCCGGCGAATCTGACCTTTAAGAACTTAAGATTATTCTTTGGAAGAGTGAGTCTGTAAACTCGTGTTTAAGGTTTGAAGGACCTTGAAGCCAGCATTTGCAATTTCTTTATGCTAGGGCTTTTCTATCATGGATAAGTGGAGGTCTACTCAAGGTGGGTCATGGTTAGAAATACTTTTTAGATTACAAGAGGTTGGAAACCAATCAATACCGTTATAATAGTATACCTATACAAAATACAATAGGTGGCATGGAAGTGGACGTGGAATTAGTGAAACTTGGGGTGAACAATGTATCCGAAGCTACCGCTTTGGAGGTTGCTGCTCACATGCTTTGATTGTCAATAAATGCTTGTGAAGGATAAGACAGGACAAGCATCCTTGTTAGGCTAAATAGGGAAACAAAATGAAGGGTCAGGAGGAGGAAGTGGCATACATTATGTTTGCATTTCAATTAACCATATTTTGCATTGTATTTGAAATAGGCAATGGCACAGCTGACATAAAACTCATAGTGGAAGCAGTCATGGCAACTACACACTTTCTAATAGAATGCACAATAATCTGTATATGTTGCCCTCAGTGGGCTTCTTTTTTTGTCAAAATGACCCTAGAGGGGAGTTATGATATCTGGGATGTTGAAGCCGATAATGTGTCCAAATACTCAAAACCTTTATGTGGTAAAGATTTCCTATGTTAATAGATGAGAATTTTCCATCACTTGCAATGTTGTGAAGATAATTGCTAATGTATGCATCACATGTGACCTCCCCTCTCTCTCTCTCTCTCTCTCTCTCTCTCTCTCTCTCTCTCTCTCTCCTTCCCCCAACCTCTCTCGCTTTCTCTCTCTCTCTCGTCCCCCCCCCCCAAACACATGCGTACACAGGCACACACTCAAGGATATCGTATATGCATGGATATCCTTGTGGTGCATTCATACAAAATCTCTTTAGGTAAATTGGTACTGATATATGCCATTTTATATCTTATGCATTCTCTTCAATCTTGCTAGTTTTCAATGTTGTATCACTCCTACTTCTACTTTTAAATTCCTCATTTATCAGATCACAATCCTTGTTGCTGCTGAAGGAGTCCACAAACTTCCTTTAATTAACAGCAGCTCAGACCTGAAAGAGGCCTTGCAGAAGCTGGCCTCAATTCCCTCTAGTAAAACTCTGGTAAAATCATCGTTCCTCAATAATACATGTGAAGAAGCATTTGGATTATTCATTTATTCTTCAAATATTGATATGGTATTTTTTTGGGTAAATATATTCAAATATGGATTTTTGAGCAGGCAGTTGAGGTATTGTGGACTCCCCAGAATGAGGACGATACACTTACCGAACGAGAACTGCTGGAAGATTATCCACTTCTGAGGCCTCTTTGAGTATAATATATAGAGAAGAAAATAGTGCACTAAATGAGAAAGAAATTCTGAAACTGAACATTGTTTTAGATGTTATTGTACAGTAATCTGTAAATGTATAAAATGGTGGGGTTTACATTATCTTGAATTAAATACCAATAATTCAAGATTGAAATTAAAGTCATTTTATCAGTGTTAGGGGAACCTCATTCAAATAAGTTAAGGTCATATTCGAAGTAATACTAGAGCTATGATATTGGAGACCCAGATAACCGCTTCTCCTCCTGCAACTCATTCTTTTACCATTTGAATAAGAAGACCAAGGTATGTAGAGAGTTTATACAATTTGAATATGACCTTAATAACTTATACATTCTTTTACCATTTTGTATAAGGTTACAACATGCAAACTTGGAATATGTATTTCTGTCGCATTTTGTATAAAATTTGAGTAAGATATTGAGTGCATATTTAGAGAGAGAAAAAGTAGCTAGAGGGTTGTAGAGAGTCTAGATAGTCCTCAAAGGTCTATATATATGTATTTTGTTTTTTGTGAAGAAAGGAGTGAAATTTGACCTTGTAGCTTCCATATTATCGGCCAAAATTGGAATTTAAATGAACTTCGAACAAAAGCCTTCTTCCTCCCTCCTTCAAACAAGTGGTATTAAGCAACTCCTTGAGGTTGCTTCGGATCAAAATCAAAAGAGTTTACTAAATGAGTCAATGAAAGCTCTCTTTCTTATCTACCAAGGAAGGAATAGATGAAGTTGCTTCGGCTACAAAATTTAAAGCAAGTGTAGGAGATTCTTCATAATTCATCCAAGGGAGGTGATAAAGAGAATAAGTACGCCTTTTAACTCTTAGGGTTGAGTTTGAGGCTTTGCACATGAATGAATATTCTAATAATTCATAATACTTATTAAGAGTGTTAGTTGTGGCGAACCAGTTGAAAAGAAATGGAGACAAATTAGATAATGTTCGAGTAATAGAAAAAATGCTAGGATCACATGATCGAAAGTATGAGCATATCTTAGTAACCATTGAAGAATAAAAGGATTTCGAGACTATATAGGTTGCCGTCTTTACAATCCCATAAGCAAAGAATATACAAAAGGAAAAGTATACAAAAAGGCTCCAAGTTCATTGAAGCATGCACTTAATACCAAACTTACCGTAAAAGAAGACTCTCATGGAGGAAGAGGCCAAAGAGGTTGTGGTAATGGAATAAGAGGCTGAAAGACGTCAGGACCTACAAGCGCAAAGAGGATGAGGAAGATGTTATTTTCCATGGCCATATTATCACAAGGTATGAAAAGTCCAATGTCCAATGTAATTACAAAAAGTTTGGCCAGTGTAGTTCTAGTTGTAAATTCAGATCTTCAAGTGATGTGCATGAAAGGGCTAGTTTTGTTGAAAATGAAAATAAAGAATCAAACAAACATTTGGCCTTGATATGGGTCTAACCAACCACGTGTGGTTGAAAATAGTTATTTGTAGGCTTGAATGAAATAACTAAAGGCAAGTGATATTTGGAGACTTGTCTAAGAGACTGGTAAAAGACAAATGTAAAATCCTAACTAAATTGAAACATGGTGTTCATTGGTTTATTTCCAATGTGTATTATTTGCTGGATATGAAAAATATTATTTTGAGTTTGGGCAAATTCTTAAAGAAAGGCGATAACATTATCATGAAACATGGTAGCATTTTTTATAGACCAAATGAATGATTTGATTGTCAAAGCTGTCATGCCTAAGAATAGAATATTTCCATGAATATTCAAATTTTAAATGCCTTAAGTCTATTTTAAGTGATGAATCAAGGTTATGGTACTTGCGGCTTGGGCATATTAATTTTGGTGGCTTTGAGGTTATGGTCGAAGGCAAATATGATGAATGAGTTAGCATGGATAAAGCAACCTAGTAGTGTACGTGAAGGGTGTATTATAGGAAAGCAACATGGGGAAGTTTCGTGAGCGACAAATCAAGAAAAGCCACAGAGCTTATCCAACATGTATACATGGATTTATGCGAACCACTTAAAACTTTGTCACTTGAAAAAAGTCAGTATTTTTTAACTTGTATTGATGATTATAGTAGCAAACATGTGTTTATTTTCTTGAAGAAAACGCAGTAGTTTTTCTAGTATTTAAAGAATTCATATATTTAGTTGAAAAAGAAAATGAGTTTCAAATTAAAGTAATGAGGTCTAATAGAGGTGGAGGGTACAACTCAAATGTTTTATCTAAGTTTTTGTAAAGAACATGAGATCTGCTAAAAAATGACCACTTCCTTGCTAAAAAATGACCACTTCCTATCCATTATGGGTGAAATGCATGTTAAAAGAAAGACAAGTACCAAAAGAATTTTTGGGCCGAAGCAGTTGCATGTATAGTGTGTTTGTTGAATAGATGTCAAACCAAAAGTTTGTGGTCTGTGACACCCAAAGAGGCTTGAAGCACCTACAAACCAAATATAGAACATCTAAGAATTTTTGGGTGATGCCAAAGTTCATGATGAAAATATACAAGAACTTGATGACAAAGGAGGAAAATGTATCTTCTTATGCTGTGAAGAAAATAACAAGAGTTTTAATATTTTACAACTCTATCACAGAAGGTGCTTTTGTAAAGAGATGTTGTGTTTAATGAAGGTGGAAGTAGGGATTGAAAGATTCGTAAAGAAAAGTAAAGCATAGCTTTATTGAAGGGGTGGAAGAAAAGGAAGATGGTGAACATCAAGAAGGTCCTTTTGACTCCCATTAAAAAATCATTATATGGGGATCTATCTATTTCTCTAACAAGTAGATTGTCTCGTAGAACACAAAAAAACAAAGCTTTCAAGAAATATATTTGGTCACCCATTGCTTTGATGTTGAAAGTGATGAGCTCACATTACTTTGTTCTTAAGCAAATTTTGATTACAGTTTTTTGTGAAAAAAAAAAAAAAAGGGATAAAATGGAAAACGGGCCATGGGGAAATTCAAGAAATTGACAAGAATAACAAATGGGAGCTTACGACATTACTAAAAGGCTACAGAGTTATTGGAGACAAAGCTAAAAGACAGGAATGCAAATGGATTGGTCGAAAAGTATAAAGCAAGGTTGATTGCTAAAGACTACAAGTAAAGGCCTAAAATTGGTTATGGTGTGGTATATGCCTCCATTCACGCTTAAAAATACTAGGTTGATGAATTCTTTAGCGCCACAAAATTAATAGGAAGTTTTCGAATGGATGTAAAATCGGTATTTTTGAATGGCGCCTTTGAGAGAGAAGTTTATATTCAACAACCTATTAGCTATGTGAAAAGGGGGTATGAAATTAAAGTTTTTAAAATGAAAAAGGCTTTATAGGGCCTAAAACAAGCACCCAAGGAATAGAATATTATAATTGATGAGTATTTCCTTGAAAATGGTACTGTTGGGTGCCCATATGAACATGGTAACCCAAATGGAGATATTTTACGTATTTTCTTGTATGCTGACGATTTTTATAAGAAATAGTATGAGCATGTTTCAAGAAGGAATCTATGATTTAGAAGTATGTAATGGCCGACATCAGGGTCATGTGTTTTCTTCTTGGTATTGAAGTGACACAAATGGATAATGGGATTTTCGTATCTTAAAAAACCTATGCAAAATGAATTTTAAAGAAATTTGAACTAGAGGTACAACCCGGTCAATGCACTGGTAGAATGTGGAGTAAAGTTGAGGAAAGAAGGTGATGGTGAGAGAACTGATCTCATTCTTTTAGAAGTATTGTGGGAAGCCTTTGCATTTAACATGTACAAGGATGGATATTTTATATGGAGTTGGGTTAATTAGACAGCCTATTGAAGCTTCAAAACTGTTGTGCACCAAATCCAACAATCTTCACTTTGATATTAAAAGCATCTACTCACCATGCCAATATCCATTGAATAGCTTCATGGATTCGTCATCTTTTGTCAAATAAATTTTTTCATCATTCTTGCGAAAAAATAGTGTTTGCCATCAAATTTCTCTACCTCGAACTTTACATTCGAAACCTTTACTGCCATACCGACAACCCAAAACCAGGGCTCTAAAATCATTTGTAGTACTCTGATACCACTTGTTGTGGGCGAAAGCTCTAAAGTCGATGTTTTAATATTTGACAAATAAAGTATGAAAAATAAAACTTGAAATACATACAACAAGAATGCAAAGATTTATATTGTTCACCCCAAAAGGGCTACATCTACGAGCACAGCAAATTGAAATCCATTATACCAATGAAAGTTACATAAAAGATTTTAAAACAAACCTCGAAAAAAACCCAAGTCGAGCAAACACTTGTAAACCACTTTCCCTTCATTTTCTTTATTTCTGGCAACCATTATCAACAACACCTGATAGAGACGCGAGAGCAATGAGAAACTTGCTTTCTTTCTAACTAAAATCTCTATGGGAACCGCTTCTATATATAGACGCCAGGGCAACCCAAAATCTTTATGGGAACCGCTTCTCTACAAGAAACGAACAAGCCTCTCAATCTTCGGGAGTCTAAAAGAGGTACCATCATAATGTTTCTCTCCACAAGAAGCTTTCTTCTCTAAGAGGAACCTCTTATGCACAGGAAGCTCTAGCTCACTCTCTCTAGAGGAACCACCATGCCCATATGGTGACCCAAATAGGCACACATTTTCTCTCTAAAAATATCCCATTATATAGAAAAAAAAGACTTACTAAAAAGGCTCACGTGATGGCCTTTCTGTTCTTTCTTTTATGGGAAAGTAATCTTTATCTCTTTAAATATGAGACATCAAGTTCATCCTAATCCAAATAGAACTTATCTCAATAACCAACTCCTAAAGAATATCCAATTGGTAAAGAATATCCAATTGGTTAATAGCCAATTGGTTAATAGCAAATCCATATAATAACGAAATATCTCAATCTCACATATTATGGGAATATATCAATCAATCATATAAAATATGCGATTTTCTTACGTGGGTGATTTTGGATAGCACGAAATCCAACAATCTCCACCTGGATATTAAAATCACATGGTCACCATAACAACGTCCATTGAATAGCTTCATGGATTCTTCATCTTTTGCCAAACTCGCTGAAAAATAGTGTTTGCCATCAAATTTCTCCACTTTGAACTTCGCAGTCTAAACCTTTCTTGCCATATCGACAACCCAAAACCAGGGCTCTGAACCACTTGTAGTGCTCTCATACTACTTTTCTTTTTTTTGTAATTGTTGATTAGAATGAAAAGAGTGTATATTTCAAAATTTGGATCGAACAAATGGCCATAAGATGGGTTTTTATGGTTGTTGCATCATATTACTATACAACAGTTGCATGAAATCACTGCCATATATATATATATATATATATATATATATATATATATATAAGACCCTCTCATACCCATGTGTGTAGGACCCCAAAGGATCACCATTAAATTTGGCATAGATCTCTAGAAAAGTCAAGTCCCACACCCATGTAATAACTTTTCTAGAGATCTGTGTTATATTTAATGGTGATCCTTTGGGGTCCTACACATATGGGTGTGGGAGGGTCTGATAGGATCATTACTTAATATATATATATATATATATATATATATATATATATGGGAAAAGATGGGATTAACCTACTAGCTCATATGAACATATAAGCCCAACGGCCCAGATTGAATCTGGGCCGATCTGATGATCACTGATATCCGGTAGTACTTAAATTTTATTTTATTTTCTACAAATCCAAATCACTTGAAATTTTAGGTGTGTGTTCTTCTCATCAAGGCGCATCTAATAAAAATATAAAACGAATTATTCCTAGAAAAAAGGACTAAAATATCCCCCAAAACGTTTAGGAGATATTTTTGTCAATTTATTTCATGTAAAATATTTTTTTGATATTTTTTGAAGATTCACCTATTTTTTATGAACACATGCCTAAAATTTCAAGTGATTTAGATTTGTAGAAACAAAAACTAAAATTCAAACACTACCAGACATTCGTGATTGTCAGATCGGCCTAGATTCAATCTGGGACGTTGGACTCATATATTCATACGATCTAGTGGGCTAATCGTATCTTTTCGCATATATATATATATATATATATATATATATATATATATATATATATATATGCACACAAATATATGGAAAAAATGTTGTGCGTCCAAGTGCGTATTGCTACAGTAAACCCCATGACCCAGATTAAATCTGGGCCGATCTGACGATCACGGATATCCAATAGTATTTGAATTTTAATTTTTTTTCTATACATCTAAATCACTTGAATTTTTGGCGCTTGTCCTTAAAAAATATAAGAATCTACAAAAAATATCAAATAAAATTTTTACATGAAATAAATTGACCAAAATACCGTCGAAATGTTTTGAGTGGTATTTTGGTCAATTTTTTTTTCATGAGTTATTTTTAAAATTTTTATTAGATGCACCTAGATGAAAGAACATACGCCTAAAATTTCAAGTGATTTGGATTTTTATAAAAAACTTTAAAATTCAAATACTATTGAACATCCGTGAGCATCAAATCAGCCATAGAATGAATCTGGGCCATTCGCTTATGGGCATACAACAGTGACTCCCCATATATATATATATGGAAGCCAGTACGCAACACTTATGGGCAAAAATGAATAGTGTTTTGGCCCATAGGCTCGGTGGCGTCTGATTTTTTTGGACGCCGTGGATTAAAAGACCGCAATGGACCTACTGTGTCCGTTGTGGCTTTTTTTCATGCAAAAAATCACGGGCAACCGCCATGGCTCCCGCATATCTGTGGCGGTTTTTAAGGCAAAACCGCCACAGATATAGCATGTCCATGGAGGGACGAAACACTATTATTCAATTTCACAGGCGTTTTTAAGAATTTTCCTATATATATATATATATTGCAATTTTCAAGATATAAATCAAGTTTTTCAATAATCCATCTTTTATAGATTTTTTAATCTTCTTAGTACTCCAACTCACTCTATTGCATCTTAATTTTTAACTATTTTTTATAGTTTTTAACATTTTTTTTAAAATTTTACAATGTTTTTGGGTGTAAATGTGAGTCCAGTACTCTTGGCAAAGGGCCGAGTACCTTGACCGAGTTGATTTCCTCAGGATTGATATATACATTTAATTTTTTTTAAAAAAGGAGTGAAATTTGAAATTATAATATTCATATTATTGGCTTAAAGTATTGGTTTTGCATAAACTTATAACAACAAAAGCCTCGTTCCTCCCTCCATCCAATAGATTCAGAAAAACTTCAAGAAGTGGAGACAGTTGGCTGGAACCCCAAGTGAATCCCCCAGATTTCATCTCTACATAATTCATGAATCTGCAACCTATGCCATGGCCTAGTTGCATTGTGGATTCAATTCATTTCACTTTAATAATCTTCTCTTGCCTGGTAAAGAATAAAAGTCTGTTCTTTGATCCATTTATGTACTTCATTAATTGGTTGTCCGAACTAACCTGGTACTCTTGTCATATAATATGTTTGATTCTGGATTTGCCTCCAATATAATTGTGAAGGGTTAGCTCTTTGTTATATTTTTTAATTGCTGAAGGACAATAGCACATTTTGAAATAAAAAAAATATGGTCTAGAGCTCTGCTATGGATACTGTTTTTGGACTCGACTGAAGAGACTCGGACTTAGCTGAGTTACTCGGCCTTGGCCTATTATTGGCGAGGCCAAGTACTATGTACCGATTTTTTATATTTATTATATATCCCCAGCTACATTCACACAGGGTCTAATTGGCTTTTTGGCTATTATGCATGCCTCAACAGTCTCATGTCTATGATTCGAATCCCGCAAGTCAGGAAGTGATATTTTTCGTGCAAATTTGCAGTATGCAAATATTCATTTCCTTTGAAACAAAACACTCTATACTCAGGACAAGAAGTGTTTTTCATGCAAAATTGAGGCAACTAGGGGAGATGTTTTTCACATGAGTGGAAGGCATCTACTTCTCCATGTATTGGACTCATGTTATATATGAGTGGAAGACATCTACTTTTCCATGTATTAGACACACTACTTGGACAGGAAATGTTTTTCATGCAAATTTGGGGCAACTAGGGGAGGTGTTTCCAAATTGCAGGCAACTAGGGGAGGTGCTGTCTACATGGGTGGAAGACATCTACTTTTCCATGTGTTGCACTTACTTTGCAGTGTGCTTTCTTGTCATGAGTAATGAGCATGTAAATAGAAAAATTCACTTATCTTAAACCACAAATTCATTTGTAATAGTAGTACACAGAGAATACCTATTATATTTTATTGTGACTTGAGTGAAATAATGATTGGGAGTTTCCTTAAAGTAAGACCATTTGACAAGGAAAACTGGGTAAGAAGGTGAAGGACTTATATTCTAAAGCAGCACAAATAGAGGCTCAGGTTTTTTCTACATTTAATACATTGGTAACATATCATATTAGTCTGCACGAACATCATGATCAGCATTAATAAATCACAAATCAAGCAATCATTCAAAGGACATCATGGGTTAATTAAACAAACTTAAAGTAAACTTAAACATATCTAATACATAATAGTATCGTCAATTGTACTGACACCTATCTCACTATCCTTAACCTTTTCCATGATGACTATCTTCCTCATGAATTTTATGAATATGGTTATCTTCGGAAAAATAACTTCAGCATAATTTTTTCTTTTGGTTCTTTTATAATGCTATATTTTTGTAAAAACTTATCAGTCCATTATTGCAAGTACAGATTATTGAAATTTATAGAAAATCATAAAGATTAGGAAAACATCAATGAAAATATCCAATTCTCTGATTCAAACGTATTTTCTGTGCGATTTTTATAAAGATGGAGATGCATGTTACCATCTGAACTGCACCAAACAGTAGAGAAGTAGGAGACACAAAGCAATTTTGAGAAATAAATGTTTTTATCATGAGATTTTTCAAGAAAATGATTCTACCAAACATTAGAAGAGTACTAGACGCAACATGAATGCTAAATGGAGAAGTGAAAACAGAAATAGAGGTAGTTCTGGAACAATCTATCTATCCTTTGTTGGCAATACGTGCAAAGGCAATATATCAATCTAACAAAAAAAAAAAAAAAAGGTATGAATTGGATTTTCCTCCAAGACAATGGAGTTAATAGAAGGATAATGAAAATCAGGGAACAACAAAAATTGCCATGTGTGAAGGATCGTGATTAGCTCGGATTTAAATGAGGTTTGTATAAGGTGCCCACCTTAAATTAAAAAAGGCACGCCGTTAAAGTTGCTGCAAGATATAGTTCTATTGTCGAGAAATTTTTGATAGCTTGGAAATCCATGTTAAACTCTAAAATGAAATTTAAAATTTTTAAATGGTTTAAATTGAGTAGATCTATAAACACTTGAAAATCTTAAAAACAGACCGTCCAGATTACTTGTTACAAGATACACTATTTTTAGGATTTGAAAATTTTTTTTTTTCTTTAAATTCAAATATTTCTCGAGGTCGAGATGATCAAGTGGAAGGTTTCCAGCTTCATAATACTATTTTCTATTGAAATTTTGAGGTGCACCGTACTTCTATAGTATAAGGTTGCAACTTTATCTAAACTTTTTAAAAGGTGCAATCACTTGTTCTCTTTACTCAATCGAAAGAAAATAACGAAAAAAAAATTCAAATATTTTAAGATAGATCATCCTTATATTCCTTTCCCAAAAGGATAATTTATGTATTTGAACTTCAATTAATTTGTGAGATAAAATGTACCCAAAAATCGCTCCCCCACTTGAAATGCCATGTCGAACTTTGTAAGTGAAAACATGTCCAATTCATTTCGTTAGGTATTTGCAACGAACGTTAGTTTGCGAGGGTCTCCCCTAGCCCTTCTAGAAATAGTTAATAGTTTTTAGTTTGTGAGGGTCTCCTCTAGCCCTTTATGAAATAGTTAATAGTTTTTAAATGCACAAGTGAGAATAGAAACTTAGATTAGAAGCTGAGGCTCTAGTGATGCTACAACCACGACCTCAACTTATTCCTGATTTTTAATGATTCAGTATAAAAAAATATGCCAATCGGGGCCGTAAGATCAGTTTTCTCAAAAAAAAAAAAAAAAAAAGAAAAAGATCTACATCTTGAAAGCCATCTCAAAATTTGATCTAGGCCATCTATTTGAACACGTGCTAGATGAATTAGAGTTGCACCCTTTTTAGCTGGTGGTTCCATGAGGCAGGAGCCGCGGTCTAAAACAGAACCAGTCCAAAAGAAGCTAAAGATGAGAGTTAGGCACCACCACCAAGTAATTATGAATCTCTGATAGTATAGTTTGTAGGCCACTTGTAGTGAACCACAAATGTGAGACCTGGTAAGTAACCATCAACGAGCCAAGTTGGTGGAGCTTAGGTTCGTAGGCTGCCCCTCCTCTGGCTATTAAAACATGACCACAGGCCACATCAAAAGGATGTGCTTCACTCTCAATAGCAGTCTTTAGTCCTTGACCTTCACTAGATGTCAACATCTGAATTTGGTGACTTATAACAAACCCACTAACAGAGGGAGATACTTGCTTTCTTTTTTTCTTTTTAAGAAAAATCTCTATTCCTCTCCTAACATTCCCAAATAAAATCTAGAAGTATCATCCCACTACAAATTGACCACCATGAATCTCTCTCTCTCTGCATAGTGCTGGAAAATTTGTGGGGACAGGGAACTCAATCATCTTACTAAAGCTCCATTATATCTTAAATACCGCAAGTATTGGGTGATAGCTTCTCTTCTACACAAAAAAAAACAAGGGTGTGCTTTGTATAAGGTGTCACCCTTAAACAATGAAAGAAAAGATGTTGTCTGAAATTTTAGAATAGCTTGAAAATCTATTATCTCTAATTGATTATGAGATTTAAAACTCTAGAAATAGTACAGATCAAGTAGATCTATAAACACTTCAAAATCTTAAAAATGGACGATCCATATAATGTGCTACAAGTTACGCTATTTTTAAGACTTGAAATTCTTTTTTTTGGTTACCATATCTATACATCTCGAGGTTGAGATAATCAATTGGAGGGCTTTCCAACATTAGAACAACATTTTTCAATGGGTTTTTGATGCAGGTCTTACTTCTACAATGTAAGATTGACACCTCATATAAACCTTTTCTATAAAAAATGCTTTATGTATAGCCCGGATTAGAACTCAGCCAATCCCACTTGGATTTGGCGAGTTACTTAGACTCAGGCCCTTGCAGAGGCAAGTTCTTGTCCGTAAACTCCGGTGAAATAAAAATTTAGTCAAAGATCATAAAAATGAAAATTAGTTCTAGAAAAATGAGTTGCGAGATAGCTTCGATATGAACGTGTTGCCAAACCAGAAATACACTCATTTAAGGATCACACCTGTCACACCCTAAGAATTTACAATACTATTATTCCTGAGATGTGACAGACAAAACATATATACATCTATTGATAGGACAAATTTACAGTGGCGAGGTCTTACAAAGTAAATAAAGAAAGCTAGCACAACATCAGTATCTTCCAAGGTTGATCTTGACTAGCACTCAAAATGAAGCCGCAGTTATCCTGAAATATTTGTTTACCATAGTTTGATGAGTTTGGCTACTCAGTAAGTGATCATCATAATCCTAAAAATAATCATGGTTGAAAGATATCAATATTTTCCAAAAGGAGATCTATTAACAGAAATGCATCAACAGTTTCACTTTCAATAAATGCATAATTAAGTATAATCCGAATAATTGAAATGCACATAACACTTTAACGCGTCAATGCATAATTCAAAGGATTTCACAAAATACCCTACTGGCGTCCCGAGTAGGTCACCTATATACCCCATCAGCGTCCTGATAGGTCCACTTAATCCTTATCGGCGACCCTGATAGGTCCACTTAATCCCTGCAGGTCCACTTATACCTCACCGGCGTACCGGATGAGTCCACTTAATCCCTACCGGCGTCCCGGATAGGTCCACTTATACCTCACCGGCGAACCGGATAAGTCCACTTGCATACTTAAATTATTTCAAAATCTCTTTAAACATTCAAAAGCAGCAAATATCATGTACTCAACATATCACTGAAATCACTAATATGAATTTCACTGACACCACTAATAACAGTCACTTTCAATAACATTTCAAAAATAACCAATCAAATATTTTGGGCTCAAATTTAGAAAGGTAGCAATTCGTAAAGACATTCTAGCATAATTGCCAATCTAATATGTATAGGAAAACTCTTATAGAAATTCAAGAATACGGAATTATCACAATTTATGGGATGTTAATTTGCAAATAAACATTTCACAACAATACTATAATCAATTGCAAAAATGTCAATTTTTAAATAATAAGGCAGTCATTTGCACATGAATTTTACAATGTCTAAATATTCAAAACAGTAGAAAGAAATATCACCATTTTTATTAAAAACAGACTATTTTTCAGGAAGATGATGTCACTTACCCACAAATACTTGAGAAGGAGCTTCCGATAAAAATTCGGCTAGAGAGAGGAGTTCACTGTGTTTCGACCAGAGAGAAAAATCTCATAAGTTTTCTAAGGTAGGAGTCCTCATCTCTCTGAATTTAAATTCTACTAATATATTATTTTATTCTTTTATTACGTTACAGGTGTGAGCGTTAGCTTACGCTTTAAACGACTAAAGCCCACGTCCTTTAGTGGACGTGGCAAGAGCAAAGAAGCAACAAAGCTTTTAAACGAAAAGCTTTGAAAAGTAGAGATGGCCCCTAAGGACCATCCTATTCAAACGAATCATCATGTATTAAAAGTTTATTTTCTTCTTCTTTTTTTTTTTCCAAAGTTTAGGATTGTTACATTCTTCCCCCCTTAAAGAAATTTAGTCCTCTAAATTTGTGTACCTGATTATTGAAAAATATTTTTAAATTTCCAAAAAATCTTAAACCTATTGCTCTGATACCATAATTGTCACACCCCAAGAATTTACAATACTGTTATTCCTGAGATGTGACAGACAAAACATATATACATCTATTGATAGGACAAATTTACAAGGGCGAGGTCTTACAAAGTAAATAAAGAAAGCTAGCACAACAACAGTATCTTCCAAGGTTGATCTTGACTAGCACTCAAAATGAAGCCGCAGTTATCCTGAAATATTTGTTTACCATAGTTTGATGAGTTTGGCTACTCAGTAAGTGATCATCATAATCCTAAAAATAATCATGGTTGAAAGATATCAATATTTTTCAAAAGGAGATCTACTAAAAGAAATTCATCAACAGTTTCACTTTCAATAAATGCATAATTAAGTATAATCCGAATAGATGAAATGCACATAACACTTTAACGCGTCAATGCATAATTCAAAGGATTTCGCAAAATACCCTACTGGCGTCCCGAGTAGGTCACCTATATACCCCATCAGCGTCCTGATAGGTCCACTTAATCCTTATCGGCGTCCCTGATAGGTCCACTTAATCCCTGCAGGTCCACTTATACCTCACCGGCGTACCGGATGAGTCCACTTAATCCCTACCGGCGTCCCGGATAGGTCCACTTATACCTCACCGGCGAACCGGATGAGTCCACTTGCATACTTTAATTATTTCAAAATCTTTTTAAACATTCGAAAGCAGCAAATATCATGTACTCAACATATCACTGAAATCACTAATATGAATTTCACTGACACCACTAATAACAGTCACTTTCAATAACATTTCAAAAATAACCAATCAAATATTTTGGGCTCAAATTTAGAAAGGTAGCAATTCGTAAAGACATTCTAGCATAATTGCCAATCTAATATGTATAGGAAAACTCCTATAGAAATTTAAGAATACGGAATTATCACAATTTATGGGATGTTAATTTGCAAATAAACATTTCACAACAATACTATAATCAATTGCAAAAATGTCAATTTTTAAATAATAAGGCAGTCATTTGCACATGAATTTTACAATGTCTAAATATTCAAAACAGTAGAAAGAAATATCACAATTTTACAGTAGAAAGAAATATCACAATTTTTATTAAAAACAGACTATTTTTCAGGAAGATGATATCACTTACCCACAAATACTTGAGAAGGAGCTGCCGATAAAAATTCGGCTAGAGAGAGGAGTTCACTGTGTTTCGACCAGAGAGAAAAATCTCATAAGTTTTCTAAGGTAGGAGTCCTCATCTCTCTGAATTTAAATTCTACTAATATATTATTTTATTCTTTTATTACGTTACAGGTGTGAGCGTTAGCTTACGCTTTAAACGACTAAAGCCCACGTCCTTTAGTGGACGTGGCAAGAGCAAAGAAGCAACAAAGCTTTTAAACGAAAAGCTTTGAAAAGTAGAGATGGTCCCTAAGGACCATCATGTTCAAACGAATCATCATGTATTAAAAGTTTATTTTCTTCTCCTTTTTTTTTCAAAAGTTTTGGATTGTTACATTCTTCCCCCCTTAAAGAAATTTAGTCCTCTAAATTTGTGTACCTGATTATTGAAAAATATTTTTAAATTTTCTAAAAATCTTAAACCTATTGCTCTGATACCATAATTGTCACACCCCAAGAATTTACAATACTGTTATTCCTGAGATGTGACAGACAAAACATATATACATCTATTGATAGGACAAATTTACAGTGGCGAGGTCTTACAAAGTAAATAAAGAAAGCTAGCACAACAACAGTATCTTCCAAGGTTGATCTTGACTAGCACTCAAAATGAAGCCGCAGTTATCCTGAAATATTTGTTTACCATAGTTTGTTGAGTTTGGCTACTCAGTAAGTGATCATCATAATCCGAAAAATAATCATGGTTGAAAGATATCAATATTTTCCAAAAGGAGATATATTAACAGAAATGCATCAACAGTTTCACTTTCAATAAATGCATAATTAAGTATAATCCGAATAATTGAAATGCACATAACACTTTAACGCGTCAATGCATAATTCAAAGGATTTCACAAAATACCCTACTGGCGTCCCGAGTAGGTCACCTATATACCCCATCAGCGTCTTGATAGGTCCACTTAATCCCTATCGGCGTCCCAGATAGGTCCACTTAATCCCTGCAGGTCCACTTATACCTCACCGGCGTACCGGATGAGTCCACTTAATCCCTACAGGCGTCCCGGATAGGTCCACTTATACCTCACCGGCGAACCGGATGAGTCCACTTGCATACTTAAATTATTTCAAAATCTCTTTAAACATTCAAAAGCAGCAAATATCATGTACTCAACATATCACTGAGATCACTAATATGAGTTTCACTGACACCACTAATAACAGTCACTTTCAATAATATTTCAAAAATAACCAATCAAATATTTTGGGCTCAAATTTAGAAAGGTAGCAATTCATAAAGACATTCTAGCATAATTGCCAATCTAACATGTATAGGAAAACTCTTATAGAAATTTAAGAATACGGAATTATCACAATTTATGGGATGTTAATTTGCAAATAAACATTTCACAACAATACTATAATCAATTGCAAAAATGTCAATTTTTAAATAATAAGGCAGTCATTTGCACATGAATTTTACAATGTCTAAATATTCAAAACAGTAGAAAGAAATATCACAATTTTACAGTAGAAAGAAATATCACCATTTTTATTAAAAACAGACTATTTTTCAGGAAGATGATGTCACTTACCCACAAATACTTGAGAAGGAGCTTCCGATAAAAATTCGGCTAGAGAGAGGAGTTCACTATGTTTCGACCAGAGAGAAAAATCTCATAAGTTTTCTAAGGTAGGAGTCCTCATCTCTCTGAATTTAAATTCTACTAATATATTATTTTATTCTTTTATTACGTTACAGGTATGAGCGTTAGCTTACGCTTTAAACGACTAAAGCCCACGTCCTTTAGTGGACATGGCAAGAGCAAAGAAGCAACAAAGCTTTTAAACGAAAAGCTTTGAAAAGTAGAGATGGTCCCTAAGGACCATCATGTTCAAACGAATCATCATGTATTAAAAGTTTATTTTCTTCTCCTTTTTTTTTCAAAAGTTTTGGATTGTTACATTCTTCCCCCCTTAAAGAAATTTAGTCCTCTAAATTTGTGTACCTGATTATTGAAAAATATTTTTAAATTTTCTAAAAATCTTAAACCTATTGCTCTGATACCATAATTGTCACACCCCAAGAATTTACAATACTGTTATTCCTGAGATGTGACAGACAAAACATATATACATCTATTGATAGGACAAATTTACAGTGGCGAGGTCTTACAAAGTAAATAAAGAAAGCTAGCACAACAACAGTATCTTCCAAGGTTGATCTTGACTAGCACTCAAAATGAAGCCGCAGTTATCCTGAAATATTTGTTTACCATAGTTTGTTGAGTTTGGCTACTCAGTAAGTGATCATCATAATCCGAAAAATAATCATGGTTGAAAGATATCAATATTTTCCAAAAGGAGATCTATTAACAGAAATGCATCAACAGTTTCACTTTCAATAAATGCATAATTAAGTATAATCCGAATAATTGAAATGCACATAACACTTTAACGCGTCAATACATAATTCAAAGGATTTCACAAAATACCCTACTGGCGTCCCGAGTAGGTCACCTATATACCCCATCAGCGTCTTGATAGGTCCACTTAATCCCTATCGGCGTCCCAGATAGGTCCACTTAATCCCTGCAGGTCCACTTATACCTCACCGGCGTACCGGATGAGTCCACTTAATCCCTACCGGCGTCCCGGATAGGTCCACTTATACCTCACCGGCGAACCGGATGAGTCCACTTGCATACTTAAATTATTTCAAAATCTCTTTAAACATTCGAAAGCAGCAAATATCATGTACTCAACATATCACTGAAATCACTAATATGAGTTTCACTGACACCACTAATAACAGTCACTTTCAATAACATTTCAAAAATAACCAATCAAATATTTTGGGCTCAAATTTAGAAAGGTAGCAATTCGTAAAGACATTCTAGCATAATTGCCAATCTAATATGTATAGGAAAACTCTTATAGAAATTCAAGAATACGGAATTATCACAATTTATGGGATGTTAATTTGCAAATAAACATTTCACAACAATACTATAATCAATTGCAAAAATGTCAATTTTTAAATAATAAAGCAGTCATTTGCACATGAATTTTACAATGTCTAAATATTCAAAACAGTAGAAAGAAATATCACAATTTTACAGTAGAAAGAAATATCACCATTTTTATTAAAAACAGACTATTTTTCAGGAAGATGATGTCACTTACCCACAAATACTTGAGAAGGAGCTTCCGATAAAAATTCGGCTAGAGAGAGGAGTTCACTGTGTTTCGACCAGAGAGAAAAATCTCATAAGTTTTCTAAGGTAGGAGTCCTCATCTCTCTGAATTTAAATTCTACTAATATATTATTTTATTCTTTTATTACGTTACAGGTGTGAGCGTTAGCTTACGCTTTAAACGACTAAAGCCCACGTCCTTTAGTGGACGTGGCAAGAGCAAAGAAGCAACAAAGCTTTTAAACGAAAAGCTTTGAAAAGTAGAGATGGTCCCTAAGGACCATCATGTTCAAACGAATCATCATGTATTAAAAATTTATTTTCTTCTCCTTTTTTTTTTTTTTTTTTTTTTTTCTAAAAATTTAGGATTGTTACAACACCAAACGACCTAACTTAATATGTACCAACATTTTTGTGGGTAGTTCAACTTTAGGATTTGAACCTGCAATAAATTGGACTATTTTATGAATTTATAGGTAAAAATTAGAAGCCAAACTTGGAAGGATAATGATCAAATATATACGATTAGGAATTCTAATCGCAATTGCAACATCATTTTAATGGCCAGGTCTTTAATTTTCTAATCAACATTATTTAGACTTTCCTCCTAAGTTCTTTTTACATTAGTATGCATTGATGCTCTCTTCCAATGTAGTATAGGGCCTAGACTCAAGCCTGTATATGAGGTTAATGGACTTGTTTAGATGAGGATAGTTTACAATTAGGAATTCTATTATGGTTTAGGGTCCTCTATGGTTACGAGTTCCATTTTGTGTCCAATTCAATGAGGTGTTCTATTTTCATTAAAAGTAGGATTA
This sequence comes from Amborella trichopoda, assembly GCF_054954075.1. Taxonomy (NCBI): domain Eukaryota; kingdom Viridiplantae; phylum Streptophyta; class Magnoliopsida; order Amborellales; family Amborellaceae; genus Amborella; species Amborella trichopoda. The sequence goes on along the minus strand of NC_142338.1, from coordinate 9,772,380 downwards.
AGGGCATCTAAATTAGAGGTTAGTCTATAAAAAGTAGTTGTTATAAGGCTTGAGTTTAGAACTTTGAATTGTTTTGCTAGTATTTCCTAGTTTGTACTAAAAGATGCAAGGAGCTTGATGTTTAAACTTCAATGCTTTTATTTCAATCAAATTATTAGAGTTTTATTTGATTTATTTACTATTATTATTTAATTTCTTCTTCAACGAGGAGCATATAATTCAAGTTGTATATGACATTGCAGGTGCATAGGTTAAAAGCTAATGAGTTTGGTGAGGCATTTGATACAGACTCTTTTTGCAGTCTATTACATCAACCTGATTTTAGAGGATTTAAGGTCACAATCAGGGCTCAAGAAGATGGTTGCCTTAGATGAATGGGTGATTTCTCCTATCTCAATGGCTTAGATTGGAAGGGATTTTCGAATCATAATTAGTAGTATGAGGTTCTAGGATAGGTGCAACTATATAGCGACAGTCACAAATCCTATGATAGTAAGGTCATGTACTCCATTTGAACAGGGGAATGAATGTGTGGTAGTTAAGACAGATTACGAACTAACTATGTTTAAGTTTTAAGAAATTTCATCAAAGTACATAATATTAGTGGACTTCTTTCACAAACTTGGAGAAAAATAAATGAAATTTTTAAGAATGTAGGACAACTTCTTTTTAAATCATTTTGAGTTGGGTTAGCCAACCTCAATTAGATGGGAAAAAGGCTCTGATCACGATAACGATCATTTTGAGTCAGGTTACGATAGTATCATTTTGAGTCAGGTTGCAAAAACTTAGATCGCCCACTAACCAAGTTTACCATCACTTATTTTTCAAACACTAGTTCAAGGCACCTCATCGAAGTTTTGTTATGTATTAACATCAAATCGAAAGTTATGTTGAGATCATCATAAAATCAATCATTTTTGTGGTTATTAGAATATTTATTCTTATTACAAAAGACAGGTTAGCATAAGATCTAGGCTTTACGATAAAATATAAAGTTGCACTTGAAATTTGTTGAAATTGCACTTCTAACGCTTAAAAATCTTGAAATTGATTATCTTAGCCTTATAGATTAGGAAAACAAGTGGCTTCCATAAAAATAATGTATCTTGTAATATTTTATCTGAACC